>NW_028318424.1:0-611250 GCF_062004578.1 Staurois parvus
GGGTATATGGCCCATGTAGCCCTGGGTAAAACGTGGTAATAGACAGGATGTACAGCACAGACTCACCCTGCTGCCTCCTCGCCCTCTCCTCTCCGTCCTGACACCGGTTCAGCAGCTGGCTCCTCGCACCCTCCAGTTCCTTCTGCTCCCTCTTGGCTTCCTCTAATTTGCTTCGCAGGGACTCGACCTCCGTCCGCAGCGCGTCAAGGGCGCCTTGCAGCTCAGCAACCTGAATTCATGACCAAGCATTAACAACCCAGCAAACGTGATGCGGCAGCAGACATGCACCGTGCAGCTGCAACACTACTTCTTCATTAATCGCTCTGTACTCTGACACAAAAGGTAACCCTTCCCCTCCTCCCTTGCCACTCCACCAATCACTATCATTGGTTGTACAGTAAGGGTTTATGGTGTCAGGCAGATGACTATTTCGGGTGATGTTAGCAAGTGCTGTAGTCTCAGGTATTATTGTAAATATTGCTTCTTAAAAAAACAATGCTGGTGTGCTAACAGGAAGATGCCAAATTTGGTTTAGAACTGCCAACTTCCTCATTGTAGCGATTTTGTAATAGGTTAAAAAGAAACAGAAGTTAGTTTCGCTTACAGAACACTTTTTTTTTAGGTTTCACTTTGTCTCAGAAAGTTCTATTTATTGATGAGCAACCAAATCAGATTTTTGTTAACCAGCTGTTTGGTGAACATTTTACCAGCATTTAAAGTAACTGCTCCCGAGACTTCCACCAAGCTCCTAAAGCAGGGAGGGGGCAGGGGTGGCCAGTAAAATAATCAACATGTTGATGTCATTTCAAGAATCCTCAATATTTTTAATATTTTGAAAACTGCAGCTTTCAATAAAATAATTCCTGGCAATCCTGCCATGAAGGTTCTTATTCAGACACTTCCTGTTATAGAGTGACAATGCCCTGTCTCTGTCTTTCAATTGTGCTCTGCGGTGTCACCTTATCACATGGGCTGCTGATAAAGACTGCAAGTGAGGCTTCGTTCACACCAGGGGCGGACTGACCATTCGAGCACTCAGGCACTCCCCGAGGGCCCAGGGTCAGTAGGGGACCCAATAAGATGCCCCTGGTACCTTTCATTGGCTTTTACATAGGCTTTTTTGGGTGTGGGCGAGAACACAGGGGCCCCATCATCCCTTATTGCCTGGGAGCCCATGAGTTGTCAGTCCGCCCCTGGTTCACACTTATGCAACTCCAAAGCCGCACAATTTCCAGTGCGACTTTCATGCAATTTTATACTCTATGGCACTCAAGTCACTAGAACGTCACATCACAGTGGTGCAGGAACCATTTTTAAAGTTGCTGCGATTGTCGCATAGATTGGAACAGGTGAGATTAAAATAAATGGGATGCAAATTTCCATACAACTTTGTTTGTCCAACGTGGCATGACAAGTCGCACTAGTGTGAATGGAGCCTGAATGTTGCAACGTACATTACACAAGCCTGGTCCACTGTTGTCTCCATTAGAAAACCTGCTGTAAGAGATGCCAAGCAGCAATCGCTGGAGGGCATGTAGGCAGAAGCACTGAGATGTAAAAGATGAAAAAAGGTGATCAGAAGTATTTAAAAAAAAATGATATTTATGATACGATGGGGTTGATCTAATATGGAAGAGAGCAAAATCTGGTGCAACTTTGCATGGTAGCCAATCAGCTTCTAACTCCAGCTTGTTCAATTAAGCTTTGACAATAAAACCTGGAAGCCGATTGGTTTCAATGCAGGACTGCACTAGATTTTGCACTCTTCAGTTTTAGTAAATCAGTCCGGAAGTGTACAGCACATTCTAAAGGTTATCCAGTTGGGGTTTACAACTAGCCTATAAGAACCCAGCTTCTAATCCTAACCCCCCAAGTGTTACCCTTTACCTCCACCTAACCCCCAGCAATGTCTGTAGGGCTCAGAAATCGACCTACTTTAGTGAGACGTTGAAAACTAAAGATCTGCTCAGCATCTGGAGAACAGGACACTGGGTGTGCGCTGACCAAACTAACAGGTATCGGTTTCATGTAAAGGCAAATAATAAGAGAAGAGATCCTACGAAGATCACACACTGCCTCTCTGATCCTCCACCCCACGGAGAGTTTGTACAAGTTGCTGTAGGTCACCACACATCATGGCTCTCGGTCCTCACAGCTAAAAAACAAATGGCGTTGAATGGTGAACACACTCACTGGTTTCATGCTTTGCCCAATCTACATTCCCTTCGGTACTCGTGTGGCCCTCAGGTCCCAGCAGTTAGTAGTGGGACCAAAGATTTGCAAAGGGGCTTGTAATCCTCTAACAGTCCCAAGTGGTGTGCCTAGGCTCTGACTGTGTCCTATGGCACGTTTTTAGTCTCCAGTCTGTATCTTGTTCACCCTATCTCATGGTATACGTATGTAGCCCTTGAGGGCTTATTTACACTGCAGTAGTCCTCGGAAAAGCTATCCACAATGGATAGCTTTTCAGAGGGCATTTTACATGTAGTGAGGAGGTGTTTCATCACTTGTTTTAACCCCAGTCAGCACCACCACAATTCACTTAAAGCACCACCTGGCAAGCTGGACAGGAGGGGTACTTTTTTTGCCATGTTCTGATACATCATGGCTGAAACATGTGTATACCAGAGTTTTGCTGCCTCCGAAGCTTAGGGGGAGGTAGAGACACAGCTCATCTGCCTGTTTGTACTACCCCTCCCAACTGAAAGTGTAAAGTAAGCCTTCTGTAATTACATATACTGAATATTATGTGTGGGTCCCATGGTGACCCCAAGGGCAGGAAGTTGAGGCCCCTGTGAGGACACCTGATATATAGGGACACTGATGGGGACACCTGATGTGATGTGGGACACCTGATGCATGGGGATACTGGGATGGGGGCACTTGATGTATGGGGGCACCGCGATAGGGCAAGCTAATGTATATGGGCACCATGATGGGGAAGCTAATGTATATGGGCACCGTGATAGGGGAAGCTAATGTATATGGGCACCGTGATAGGGGAAGCTAATGTATATGGGCACCGTGATGGGGAAGATAATGTATATGGGCACCGTGATGGGGAAGATAATGTATATGGGCACCGTGATGGGGAAGCTAATGTATATGGGCACCGTGATGGGGAAGCTAATGTATATGGGCACCGTGATGGGGAAGCTAATGTATATGGGCACCGTGATAGGGGAAGCTAATGTATATGGGCACCGTGATAGGGGAAGCTAATGTATATGGGCACCGTGATAGGGGAAGCTAATGTATATGGGCACCGTGATAGGGGAAGCTAATGTATATGGGCACCGTGATAGGGGAAGCTAATGTACATGGGCACCGCGATAGGGCAAGCTAATGTATATGGGCACCGCGATAGGGCAAGCTAATGTATATGGGCACCGTGATAGGGGAAGCTAATGTATATGGGCACCGTGATGGGGATGCTAGTGTATATGGGCACCGTGATAGGGGAAGCTAGTGTATATGGGCCCCGTGATAGGGGAAGCTAGTGTATATGGGCCCCGTGATAGGGGAAGCTAGTGTATATGGGCCCCGTGATAGGGGAAGCTAGTGTATATGGGCCCCGTGATAGGGGAAGCTAGTGTATATGGGCCCCGTGATAGGGGAAGCTAGTGTACATGGGCCCCGTGATAGGGGAAGCTAATGTACATGGGCCCCGTGATGGGGAAGCTAATGTACATGGGCACCGTGATAGGGAAAGCTAGTGTATATGGGCACCGTGATAGGGGAAGCTAGTGTATATGGGCACCGTGATAGGGGAAGCTAGTGTATATGGGCCCCGTGATAGGGGAAGCTAGTGTATATGGGCCCCGTGATAGGGGAAGCTAATGTACATGGGCCCCGTGATGGGGAAGCTAATGTACATGGGCACCGTGATGGGGAAGCTAGTGTATATGGGCACCGTGATAGGGGAAGCTAGTGTATATGGGCACTGCGATAGGGGAAGCCAATGTATATGGGCACTGTGATGGGGAAGCTAATGTACATGGGCACCGCAATAGGGGAACCTGATCCTGTCTTGTAGGGGCCCCATTGCATTACTTAGCCCAGGGGCCCATACTGCTATTAAAATGGCACTGCTCCTATACCTGGTAAGTTGACTAGCAGTGCTCTATAGATAAAGCAGGATGACAGCTGAGAGTGGAAGCAGAGACAGAAGTAAAGGAATACAGCTTGAGCATTTTTGTAGATCAGATGACACATTGTACATCCTGCTGGCTGGTGACAGTTCGGAGGGTTCAGGCTTACCTGTGTGGACAGGTCCTCTTGTTTGGCAGTAGAACTGTGCAGCTGAGCGGAGATATGTCTCTCTCGTCCCTCGGCTTCCTCTAATTGCTGTCTGGCTGCTTCCAGCTCATGAGCCCTGTACAGGCGGAGAGGGGAAACCACACGTCAGTGACATTATATGAACCGGAGGCGGACGATGCCTCACACCTGGATCATGTTCTCCGAGCTGCACTCATACACTGATGTCATATGCAAAAAGCGGATAGAACAAACAGGGTAACACTCAATGACCGGGCTCATCAACAAATTCACATGGCACAGGATATATAGGTCTATATACAGCTGGGAAGGTTGGCCTATAAAACCACCCGGGCTCAGCACTAAAAGAATAACACACTTTTGGGTGGAGGACGGCTGAATCACCCAGCAGCTCTTTGTATTTGTTGAGAAGCCCAGACTGTTCCACTCAAGTTCCTAACTCCTCCTACCTGATCTGAACACCAGGAAGGGGTCTCAGCCCTTTTCACTTAATGCCATGTTTTGAAGACTACAGCAGGAGGAGTGAGACTCACTGGAAAGGTCTCATCACTAGATGTGAGCAGCTAACAAGTGTTTCAGCTAACCATCATTAATCTAACTGAAAATCACAGCCAAAACCTTTGCATTTTGGATGGAGACCAGGGGTGGACTGACCATTTGGAAACTCGGGCACTGCCCAAAGGACCGGGGTCAGTAGGGGGCCCCATGAGATGCCCCTGGTACCTTTTTCATAGGCTTTTTTGAGTTTGGGCAAGGACACAGGGGCCCCATGAGTTGTCAGTCTGACCCTGATGGAGACCCCAAGAAGGGTTAGAGGCTCTGCTAGTTTTTTTATTGCTTTCTGTGTCACTTCTGTTAAGATTTCCCCTCACTTCTTGTAAAGACAGGATGTTTCTGGTTACAACGTATAGTACATATGTACATGGGGGTAGCCATATTACATGATTACATATGCAGTCTTTGCTTCCTGCTTAGCAGAGCTGCACAATGGTTGTGGTTTACTACTCTTCCCTCTGAACACAAAGCTATGAGTCTCATCACACAGACTGAAAATAGACTGGGGCTAACTCCATGCATCTGTGTGCTTGTATAGCAGAGATCACCAGACTGTATTATATACAAACAGCCACTGGAGGGAGACACAACAGGTCTGTTTATAACAGAAAAATATGGGTCAGCAAGCATGTAAAGTGTGTATGTACATGGCAAAACGCACATCATACAAACTGGAAAGTGGATCTGTCAGTAGAGTTATAAATCTGCCAGTAGCATTATAAATCTGCATAAATTCCAGACAAGATACACAACAGTGGGCTTCATTCACAAAAGCAGATAACATGCGATATCTGGGTTTCTGGGCACATTTTGCCTAAATATTGCGTGCAATCCTGAAACGGTCAACTCACTATACCATTTTGCACTCAGTAAATACTGCATGAAAATAGTGATAAAGTCAATTAACTGAAGGAGACAAATAATTAAGCGCATGCGGTAATTAAAGTGTTACTAGACCCAGGACCCTGCATTCACTATATCTGGTATCCCACAATACACAGAACATGGAAATGCAATTATTGTAGTAAATATAAACTAATAAACATCTTTTCTCATCAGCAGTTAAATCAGTCTTGTGACTTCTATCAGTGTCCAGCAGAGCACTGGTTAAAGGTTGTAGGAGGAGTTTTCACTCTCCCCTGATTGTCCTATGAGGCTGCAGGACCCCTGACCCTCTGCATGGACAGTGCTGATTGGCCCTTTGATGATTACATGCACTCTCCCAAGAAAAAAGAAAACACTATAGCAATACACACCAAACTGAGCATGTGCATCTTGCCCCCAAGGCTCTGTTCTGTCAGCAGATGGATTGGAGACAGAATTAGAAGGGGAGGATCAGAGAAGACAGCATCAAACATTTTTATACAATGCAGGGGATTAACCCCATAAGTTCCACAGCGAGTATAACAAGCATACTTTACTGCATATACAGACTGGTTTTACTGTTGTGGAGTTAGTAACACTTTAAAAGTGGAGTTACAGTCAGTTTTGTATCTATTAAACGTTAGCAGCTACAAAAACTGTAGCTGCTGACTTTTATTAAACATACACTTACATGTCCCAGGGTCCAGCAATGTACTCATCCGCGCCGTCCCTTCTCTGCCTCTTCTGTCCTCGGTGCGGCATCACAACTGTGGGCACCAGGCTGTGACAGTTTGCGGCTTCACCTCTGGGTGCCCACTGTGCATGCGCGAGTCACGCTGTGCATTCTGATTGGTCTGGCAGTCTTCTGGGACCTGTGAAGGTTCCCTGGAGACTGCTGGAGGAAGGAGGAGCTGAACTTCCGGCTCAGTTCACCACGGCCAGAAGTGGGAGCGTGCACCTGTCAAAACCAGGTACCCGCTCCCCCCAAAAAAGGTGCCAAATATGGCAGTGGAGGGGGGGGGGGGAAGCAAACAAGCAGAGCTTTTACGTTTGAATGGAACTCCGCTTTAAGTAGTGGTACAGGCATGCAGTAATTAGGAAATGTAAAAATATAATAGGCAATTTTGAGTAGTTTCTGCCTTTTTAGATCAGTTTTCGTAACAGTAATGCAAAGAAACCTACATATGGAAATCATTGGGGTTGATTTACTAAAGGAAAAACTTTCTTTTTCAGTTTTGGGTAGAGTGGAGGTGGGTTAGAACATCTGTCATTTTTATTGCTATCTGTGCCACCATTAGGGAGATTTACCCTCTCTATTTGTCCTGTTTACCATCATCATTGAATGCAAAAAAAAAAAATCATGCATTTGGGTTGTCTCCAGAAAAGTAATAGAGGGGAAATCTTCCAATGGGGACATAGATGGTAAAGAGAATTAAAGAAACAAAACTGTTAGGGGTTATAACCCTCCTTTATCCAAAATTTAAAAAAAAAAATGTTTTGCCTATAATTCTACTTTAAGGCAATGGACTGCAATGTGCAAGTTGCTCCAGAGCTTAGTAAATGAGGTAAAGCTTCACTTTACAAATAATATCCAATCACATGCAAGGGGGGGGGGGGGAACAGCATATTTGCTTGCATATGATTGGATGATGGAAGTCAGCAGGGCTTCCCCTCATTTACTAGGCTCTGGAACAACTTCACTTGCAAAGTGCTCACTCTACGTGCCTTTAGTAAATCAACTGCATTACATTAACAAAATCAAACCCATTACATTTAGTAAATCCACCCCATTACATGTAGTAAAATATATTTATTATTCCCTGCCATTTGACCAGTTATTTTTTAGAGACTTTTTGGGCATATACAAGCATTTACATCATTTGCCTAAAAAAAACATAATAAATGTCACAGTCTAATTCCTTGTTAGAACATACGGTGTATGTCATATACATAATGTAGTGGGGACTTTACTTTTTCACAATTATTTTACAGATATCTTCCTATTGACATTGTTTATCTTTTTAGCTATCTGTAAGGGGGTAATTCTTCCCAGTGACCACAAGCGTAAGGAGCATTCTTCCCACAGACCACCATGTCAGACATAGTCCATGTAGATATAGTCATTTTTAGCAGGGGTTCCCTAACATCGGAAAGTTATTTCAAGGGTTTCTCTTAGTTGAAAAGGCTGCTTGGAAGTGCAACTAAAGGCAAAACTTTATTTTTTATTTAGGATAGAGTAATGGAGGGTTATAATCCCTGTCAGTTTTTTTTGCCATCTGTTTCCCCATTGGAACATGTCCCCTCTATTAGTTTTCTGGGGACAACCCAAAATTTGGGATTTTCTTTCATTTCACTTTCAATGATATTGGTAAAAAGGAAAAATAGAGAGGGGGGGGGGGTGACGATCGCAGCATCAGACCCCAGCCCTTCTCACTAAACTCGTGACTGAAGGACTAGCCAATCTAAAACCGTGCTGTCACGTGCGTAACAATGCCACGCCCAGCTGCACAAAGATTTTCCAGCTAATGGACCACAATCTGTGTGTCTGCAGCCTGAGAGCGATTGTTACTGGGTCAGGTTAATTACGCAATTAACCCTTCACACTGCCACCACCTCCTTTTTTGTACAGAGAAAGAGGAAACTCAGCAATAACACTATGATATTTGAATAATCGTTTGTATACACAATGTCACCGCAGACAGATGTATTCAGACGTTTAAACACACACAGTAGCGCTCTTCAGAGACAGGGGGTTCTTCATTTGCATTAAAGAGCTTTAGAAACAGTTCAACACTTTCAGAAAGTAAGGTTTATTACTAAAAAGGTCAAAAGGGTGCAATAAAAATATTTACAGAAAAAGATGTAGCCAGAAATATATATATATACATACACACATACATACATATACACACACACACACACACACACACACACACAGAGAGCAATAACACAGCAAAGAGATAACAGAAAGGAATTTAGAGAGATAAAGTACTTGCCAAAAGTCCTGGTTTAAGCAGCGTTCAAGTTTCAGAGCAAAATAGCCGTCTCCCAAAGTTGGTTCCAATGTTAAAAGGGAGAATCTTCAACTTAGCTCAACTCAGCTTATTTTGCTCCAAGCATAACAACCTTTTTCTAGGAACTCAGCAGGGTGTCTCCTTAAAGCAAAGAACCAATCGCCTCATTTGGGGAGGAGTGTTGTAGGCGGGGAGCTCCGGCTATGACCAAATCCCTCCCAAATTATACTATGGTCAATAACTTTTTCTAGGTATATGTAACATTCTATCCACGGGTAGATTAATATGCAGAATCATCTGCTGAACATCTAGATATGAAATATGACATACCTGCTGGGATGGTTAAGGAGATATCATTTTCTGCTCTCCTGTTTATGTCAGCTAGGGGGTGTAATATATCAGACGACTTGTATTAAAGTGACCGGTCTGAATATATGCCTGGTTTTTATGTAAGTCTTTCCTATTCCAAGATAGGTAATCATAGGGGAAAGTGGAGTTTGAATGTAATGGCTGCTTTATGGTTTATCTGGAATGTCTTTGAAGCTCAGTGAGGGACTGGTTTATGGTTTTACGATCCTTTTCCAAGCAGAGTCTCGCAGACATATGGGGGACAGGCAAATTGGGGTTTATAGCCAAGAGCTCCCCCCACTGGGCCTTGATGCCTTTTTGAACTCAGCATCCAGGGACCACGTGTCACTTAACAGAGAGGGAAGGGGGATGAGGGAAGCGGATTTGGGAGTAGAAAATGATAGAAGATGGAGGCCTTTGCCAAAATTAAGGTTTGCATCCATCTCTGTGTGCACGGTTGCTACAGGGGGTGTTGTTGGAATCACCCTAATGGGGACAGACAGCAGTAAAAACCTGCTAGGTGTTCTAATTCCTGTTCACACTATTCAAAACTAAAAAAAAAGTTTTCAATTATACTTTAATTAAATACAAAATATCAAATTGTCAAATATTGAATGAAAATAGTATAAAAAAAACAAAAAACATGTAAACACACACACAAAAATGTTATTGGGGAAGAAGGATATTTATATATATATATGTGTAATTTTGTATACGATTTTCATTCAATATTTGACATTTAGAAAGATATTTGTATTTACTTCACTTACCTTAGTTGTTTTTGATACACCACGTGTCCTGTGAAAGCAGCTTCCCTTTAACTGGTATTCTAGTCACCATACGCAAGTCTTTTGTATTAAAACCTATGCTGCAGGACTGCACTGACTTGTGAGTTGGCATATTTATATGGTTTAAATCATTTTACTTCTTTATTAGCAATAAAACCTGACAGGAGATGTAATTCTTCTCCACTGTATCCATCAGAGGCGTAACTTGAAGCTTGTGGGCCCCTATGCAAAAGTGGACATGGGGCCCCCCCACTACCACCCGCCAACGTACTCAAAGTTATTTCAGATGTTTATTTACATATTGAGAGGGTAATTCAAAAGATTTTGGAGAAGCTGTCCACATTTAGATATACCTCTCCGATTATTTTGAATAATTGTAAGCAGACCCCAGTGTAGAATGTAAAAACGCTTGCAAGAATGTATTACAATCTTTTATTCCCATCCCTCCAGCGAAATCATTAAATGGCTCTCTCTTCTCCTCTCCTATTCGCTTTCCTCCTCTCTCTCTTTTTTCCCCTCTCACTTTTCTTCTTGCTCACTCCTCCTCCTCTCTTGCTGTCTCTGTCTCTTAAAGGGGAGTTGCACCTGAGAAGAAAAAAAAAACCAAAGTCAGCAGCCTACAAAAACTATAGCTGTTGACTTTTAAAATACAGCCACTTACCTGTCCCTTGGTCCTCACCACTGCTGGTTTCACCGGCCATCTTCTCTCCCTGTCGCCGTCTGCGACAGCTTGTGGATTCACGTCCGGGTGCCCACTGCGTATGCACGAGAAGTGCTGAGCTTTGTGAATGGCCCCGTAGTTTTCTGGGACCTGTCTGGACCAGAAGACTACGGTGGGGGGGGGGGGGGGGAACAACTTCAGCTTCTGATCCCCTAGGCGATCACAGCGGAAATGGGAATGGGTACCTGTCAAATTCGGGCACCCCCCCTTCCCGCTCCCCAAAGGTGCCAATCCTTAATGGGGAGCAGGGGTCAAAGACTTGGAGCAGAACTTTCCCTTTTGGGTGGAGCTCTGCTTTAAATTCACAAAATGTACTTCTATCTCATTCTGTCTTTCGCTCCCCCATCTCTCTCTTCTCTTTCCATTTCTCATTCTCTCTCATGTTCTCTCTCTTTTTTCATCTTCATTTAATTTCACTCCATCAATTCAGTGTCGGTTCACACCAGAGACTGCATGTGATATGCACAGTGACACTGTGTTTCTCCTGTGCGATTCACATGCCATTCTGCGCAGTGCAATCTCAACCCATTCATTTTGAATGGACATACACTACACCGCACCACAAGTATTGCATACACTACTTTTTAAAATGCACTGCAAACAAAAGTATGATACGATCTGGTATGGGCAAACACACTGCGCTTGCGACCTGTGTTTGGGGTGTCATTAACGTCTTACTGACACCCACTGCAGATACAAATGGAGTGCGTTTTGCATGCAATGCACAGCATGTTCCCATGCGATTCCTTTGCAGGCATGGTGTGAACCAGCCCTGGTTTCTTTAGGCGTTCATCTCTCTTTTCTCTGTATGCAAAAAAACAACAAAAAAAAAACCTTAGTCTTACTGCACACTTACACATGAAATAATACAGGCAGTCCATGTCATAACCATTCCTAGAGCACTTTGCAGGCATGCCTGTAGTATCAATAATGTGAAAGCGAACACTGCTGTTTGTACAGACAGGTAAAATGTGTTAATGTGGCGATTGTTCACCAGAGTCTGGACTACAGAGCCTGCAGAGGGCGATTCTTTGTCTGCCCTACACTGAGCACTGACTGGACTGACACAGGGAGACAACTCTCAGCCTCCGAACAGCTGCAACACTTCCTGTTCTCTGTTCATCTTGTGTCCAGTTCTAGGTTGGAGATGACAGGGCATGTGAGGAGGGGACTGGGCAGAGGGAGATAATATATTTCATTGGACAAGATTTCTTGACAGGATGACGAAGGGGTGGATGTTAACTCTATTAGCAAAGACTGAAAACAGCACATTGTGATAAACAGGAGGAATCTGCTTCTGCTTTAGAGAACAGGAGTTGACAGGCAGTCCCCAGGGCCCCCTGGAGCAGGGGTCAGGTCCCTTCTGCGACCCCTGTTGTTACGGCAGTGGTATCCATCCCACTGGAAAGTGCATGAGATAAAATACCGCATTGTTGAATGAGATAAATACGGCACATTTTGGAAAATCCTGTGTGGTATTTTAGTAGCATTTTTTTTTGTAAAATCCAAAAAAGTTTTGAAAAACGCTGTGAGGTATTTTACCACAAATTTTAAGAGGAAAATACTGCTATGTGAGTGAAGCCCAATGTCATTTTCCAGAAAGTGCCACCTTTTATCATTTAAAAGCCATTCTTGAGCTTGTGTTAGTGTTTTTGCCTAGGATGCAGGGGCGGACTGACCATTTGGAAACTCGGGCACTGCCCGAGGGCCCAGGGTCAGTAGGGGGCCCCATGAGATGCCCCTGGTACCTTTTTAATAGACTTTTTTGAGTTTGGGCAAAGACACAGGGGCCCCATGATCCCCTATTGCCCGGGGGCCCCATGAGTTGTCAGTCCACCCCTGCTAGGATGAGACAATGTCATCAGTCTGCTGCAGACAGAAGGAAGCATTTGCTCAGTCTCCTGTCCCCCAGCGATCAGACTAATATTGCATCTTTGTCAGACATTAATTAACACAGCCAAGAACTGCATAGACACCAGGATTTATAAAATTGTGTCATCCCTGAGCTGGCATCTCGGGAAGTAGAAGGTGATCCTGCATGACACCTGAACAAAGATAACTGTTCTTCTGGAGAGAAAACAGATTAAGGCATTGTCAGGGAGAGTACTGTGATCTCTGTGAGGGTTAATACCTAAAGGTGTTACACTGATACATTACTTAGTTTAATGTACATATTAATGCCCACTATGCATTTCTATATTTTATAGAATGTCTGCAGGAGTGCGCCAAAGTCCAAACTATTTTTTTTGGGGGGTGCTGTAAACATAGAGTGGAAATTATGCAGTGCTTGTTTAGTGTACCCTACTACATTAGTGGTCAATGCTCAACGTGCCCCTGTATATTGGGAGGTCAGTGCTCAGTGTAACCATTTACAATGGTCAGTGCTCAGTGTACCCCACCCCAATACATACACACATTGGCAGTCAGTGCTCAGTGTACCCCAACACACACACACGGTCAGTGCTCAATGCAGCCTCCCTACATTGGTGGCCAGCACTCAGTGTACTCTCCTACATTGGTGGTCAGCGCTCAGTGTAATCTCCTACATTGGTGGTCAGCGCCAGGGGCATATTTACCTAGATTGTAAGCTCGAAAGAGCAGGGCCCTTGACCCCCTTGTGTATTGTATTTAGAGATGAGCGAATCGAACCAGGCGAACCGGAATTCGATACGAATTTCAGGAAAAATTCGATTCGCGTCGAATCCGAATATTTGCCTACTTCGGGTGCGCGAATCGGATTTTTCCCGATCAGCCGGAAAAAGTGTCCCTGCAGAGAGCTCCGCTATTTCTGACATTTCTCTGACAGTTCCTTCACATGTACAGCGGTTGAAACATTGTATCTATTTGTTTCCATTTAGGATACAGATGTTTCAACCGCTGTACATGTGAAGAAGCTGTCAGAGAACTGTCAGAAATAGAGGAACTCTGCACATACACTTTTTGCCGGTTTGGAATTCTTATTTTCATCCTACTTCTTCTTCATCCTCAGAAGAAGAGGATGAGGATGAGGATGAGGATGAGGAAGAGGAAGAGGAAGAGGAAGAGGAAGAGGAAGAAGTAGGATGAAAATAAGAAGAATTCCAAGCCGGCAAAAAGTGTATCTGCAGAGCTCCTCTATTCTGCAGATACACTTAGAGGAGCTCTGCAGATACACTTAGAGGAGCTCTGCAGATACACTTAGAGGAGCTCTGCAGATACACTTAGAGGAGCTCTGCAGATACACTTTTTGCCGGCTTGGAATTAATCTTATTTTCATCCTACTTCTTCTTCTTCTTCATCCTCATCCTCAGAAGAAGAAGAAGAGGATGAGGATGAGGATGAAGAAGAAGAAGAAGAAGAAGTAGGATGAAAATAAGAATAATTCCAAGCCGGCAAAAAGTGTATCTGCAGAGCTCCTCTAAGTGTATCTGCAGAGCTCCGCTATTTCTGACAGTTCTGGGACATTCACTCCATACAGCGGTTGAAACATTGTATCTATTTGTTTCCATAAATGGATCCATTTATGGAAACAAAGATACAATGTTTCAACCGCTGTATGGAGTGAATGTCCCAGAACTGTCAGAAATAGCCTATTTCTGACAGTTCTGTGACATTCACTCCATACAGCGGTTGAAACCGCTGTATGGAGTGAATGTCACAGAACTGTCAGAAATAGACAGAAACTGTCACAGAACTGTCCTTCTCATCCTTCTCCTTCTTCTCATCCTTCTTCTCATCCTTCTCCTTCTCATCCTTCTCCTTCTCATCCTTCTCCTTCTTCTCATCCTTCTTCTCATCCTTCTCCTTCTCATCCTTCTCATCCTTCTCATCCTTCTTCTCATCCTTCTCCTTCTCATCCTTCTCATCCTTCTCATCCTTCTTCTCATCCTTCTCCTTCTCATCCTTCTTCTTCTTCTCATCCTTCTCCTTCTCATCCTTCTTCTTCTTCTCATCCTTCTCCTTCTCATCCTTCTCCTTCTTCTCATCCTTCTCCTTCTTCTCATCCTTCTCCTTCTCCTCATCCTTCTCCTTCTTCTCATCCTTCTCCTTCTCCTCATCCTTCTTCTCATCCTTCTCCTTCTCCTCATCCTTCTTCTCCTCATCCTTCTCCTTCTCCTCCTTCTCCTTCTTCTCATCCTTCTTCTTCTCCTTCTTCTTCTCCTTCTTCTCATCCTTCTTCTCATCCTTCTTCTCATCCTTCTCCTTATCCTTCTCCTCCTTCTCCTCCTTCTCATCCTTCTCCTCCTTCTCCTCCTTCTCCTCCTTCTCCTCCTTCTCATCCTTCTCCTCCTTCTCCTCCTTCTCCTCCTTCTCCTCCTTCTCCTCCTTCTCATCCTTCTCCTCCTTCTCATCCTTCTCATCCTTCTTCTTCTTCTCATCCTTCTTCTTCTTCTCATCCTTCTCCTTCTCATCCTTCTCATCCTTCTTCTTCTCCTTCTCCTCCTTCTCCTTCTCCTCCTTCTCCTTCTCATCCTTCTCCTTCTCATCCTTCTCCTTCTCATCCTTCTCCTTCTCATCCTTCTCCTTCTCATCCTTCTCCTTCTCATCCTTCTCCTTCTCATCCTTCTCCTTCTCATCCTTCTCCTTCTCATCCTTCTCCTTCTCCTTCTCATCCTTCTCCTTCTCATCCTTCTCCTTCTCATCCTTCTCCTTCTCATCCTTCTCATCCTTCTCCTTCTCATCCTTCTCCTTCTCATCCTTCTCCTTCTCCTTCTCATCCTTCTCCTTCTCCTTCTCATCCTTCTCCTTCTCCTTCTCATCCTTCTCCTTCTCCTTCTCATCCTTCTCCTTCTCCTTCTCATCCTTCTCATCCTTCTCCTTCTCATCCTTCTCCTTCTCATCCTTCTCCTTCTCATCCTTCTCCTTCTCATCCTTCTCCTTCTCATCCTTCTCCTTCTCATCCTTCTCCTTCTCCTTCTCATCCTTCTCCTTCTCCTTCTCATCCTTCTCCTTCTCCTTCTCATCCTTCTCCTTCTCCTTCTCCTCATCCTTCTCCTTCTCCTTCTCCTCATCCTTCTCCTTCTCCTCATCCTTCTCCTCATCCTTCTCCTTCTCCTCATCCTTCTTCTTCTCCTCATCCTTCTTCTTCTCCTCATCCTTCTTCTTCTCATCCTTCTCCTCATCCTTCTCCTTCTCCTCATCCTTCTCCTTCTCCTTCTTCTCATCCTTCTTCTCATCCTTCTCCTTCTCCTCATCCTTCTCCTTCTCCTCATCCTTCTCCTTCTCCTTCCTCATCTCCAAGGGCATTTAAATTAAAGGTACAGTGTTCTGCACTAATTTAAAGGCTCTCTGAAGCCTAGAAACCCTTTTTATAAGTTAACTTCGTAGCGAATTAATTCGCATCGAATCGAATTTCTTCCTGAAATTCGTCGAATCAGCCGAATCGAATTTTTGAATAATTCGCTCATCTCTAATTGTATTGTTACTGTATTGTCTCATGTACTGTCCCCCACTATAATGTACAGCGCTGAGCAAACCTTTTAGTGCTATATAAATACTGTATAATAATAATAAGGCAAACAAGGCATTTGCCTAGGGCGGCATTTTTTAAGGGGGCAGCACTGGAACCATGGAAAAAGTGACATATGTGACATAGGGACCAGGCGGGATCCGAGAGAGGCTGTGGACGGTTTGATGGTGTTTGCAGAGCTCGACTGCCGTTCCTGGGGATGGCCAGACCTGTGAAGGTGAGTGTCTTTTTCCACTGTCGCTAGGGGGAGGGTGTTAATGGAAGGTTCTCTGGTGGGGGGGGGGGGGGTGGAGCAGGGATGTTGTTGGTCACTGTCAGGCTCTATCCACATGAGGGGGGTCTGGTGTTAGTTGGTATTATGCTCTCTCCGCCAGGGAAGGGGGGCATCTGAATTTTGTGTTGCCTATGGTAGCACAGAACCTAAATACACCACTGGTCAGTGCCCACTGTACTCTCCTACATTGGTGGTCAGTGCCCACTGTACTCTCCTACATTGGTGGTCAGTGCCCAGTGCACTCTCCTACATTGGTGGTCAGTGCCCAGTGCACTCTCCTACATTGGTGGTCAGTGCCCACTGTAATCACTTACACTTGCTTTGCAGCCACAGCAACTATTAAATGGTATGTTGCATTTGATGGGTGGCAACACTGCTGAATGTGACCCATTCAGGTGAATAGGGCCCATGCCGTAACCATCCATCTGTGTACATCTGCATTTTCAAGGTTAGAACAGGCAGAGAGAAGATGACATATTGACTTGTGAAATGCCCTCTAAAAACCAATCCACTACTAATCACTTTTTAGAGGGGGGCGGTGGTGCAATGGTAGCTAAATGTATGAACTAGCCTTTACATTGGTGGTCAGTGCACAGTGTGGTCATTACAATGGTGGTCAATGTGCCTTTGCCCCCCTTATGCTGGTAGCCAGCATACCCCCACTTGATTGATGGTCAGTATGCTCCATTACAAACAATATTGTTTGCTCCCCTCCAGTCCAGTCCACAGCATACTTAAGTGGGTTGGTGGGCAAGCAAGCAGGTGCCAGGCAGGCTAATGGTGGCATGGCTAGAGGAGGTGCCTGTTAACTGCTTGAGTACCTGTACACACAGGGGCAGGCTTGGTGCTGTGCACCAGGAGGCCAGGGTTGCCAGCAATCTTTATGACAGGCAGGAGAACCAGGCTGCTCACTATGAACCTCTTCCCTGAGGCACCCAGGACAGCTGTCGATGGGGTTGCTATGAGGGTGCTTTAAGATTTTTTGAGGTGCTAAAGTATTCCCAAGCTCCCCCCGACACCGCCCCTGAATGTTTGGTGTGAATTTATAAGTTTTGAGTACATCAATCTCAACAAGTTCGAAAGCAAACAATTTATTTCTGTCTGCAGCTGAAATAAAGCATCAGTTGACTTTACTCTGCGGAATCTCAAAGGGCTTTTTCCTGTCACTTCTTCCAGAGTTCTGTGACTTTTCAAAACTTTAGAGCTTTGAAAGTCTTAAGCGTCCAAAAGCGATTTTCTGCATCTATAAAAGGATGACAGATGGCTGAATACCATCACTTTATTACAGCACCAGACAGACTTCTAACATACAGCACCATCAGAGGCACTTCCAAATAAACTCAGGAGACATCAAAAGCTAAAAGTCCCTCAAGGTCAACAAGTGATCCTGGAGAGCAGGTGGTATAGGCTACCACTGAAGAGGAGAGAATCTGCCTGGATTTCATTAGAGCCAGGCTCAGTGAACCCAATGGGAAGTGCGGGTTTGCAAATTTAGCACCAAACCCTTTTAAAGTGCATGGGAGTCAAAACTAGCAATTATTCTGGCTTTTTTTTTCTGGCTTGTTGACAAAAAAAAAAAATCATGGAGACCATGGGAGACATGTACAAATACAAACATTTTTTTTTAAATGTGTGCAAAATAGTAGAGGATCTTTGGATGTGGCTTAAAGCACAACATTGAATATACACAAATACTTTAAATTCCAGGCATGGGGGATGCCTTATGGACGCATTCAAATGTGCAATCAGGCTGTGTACTGATCCACGTATTGGCCCCTCACAAAGTGTGCACTTTGAGATCTGTGTAGGTCTGTGCAGTTGGCTGCCTGTCATTTGAACAGGCTGCTTGCATGCCCTTGCACTGAACACCTGAGCATGCTGAGAGGCTAAAGACAGGCTTCACATGGGTGTACAGATTGGTATGCCTGTGTGAATACGGCCTAAAGCTGCACAAGGTATTACAGAACAATACAATGTAGTATTTTAAAAGGGAACATTAAACTGAAAAAAAGGGGGGGGAGGGGGCAGCGTGGGGTGCCTTTAATATTCTAACTGGTTGGTATGCCATATGAATGAGGCCCAAAACTGCACAAGGTGTTATGGAATACAATACAATGTAGTCTTTTGAAAAGGGACATTAAAAAAAAAAAATGGGGGTGGGGGGGAAGATAGCAGCGTGGGGTACCTTTATTATTCTAATTAGACTCCTTTCTAGGCATGCACCAGGAAAAGAAGATCAGCGAAAGTGCACTCACCCCTTCATGTACCATACCAGGCTATGTGCCTTTCAAAACAGGGAAGGGGGGTGGCAAAGCCGACTCATGACATGAACATATTTCCCACAACCTGTCACCCAAAAATGATGCAAGGGTTATTGGAGGGAGGTGTTATTTTGGAATCTGCTCCTACATATCAACCCCCTCCCAGGGATAAGTAGGAACAGGGGGAACTTTAGTATTCCCGTATCCATGCCAAAGAGTTAAATGTAAATAACCAAAGACACCATAGAAATGTCCTTTAATATTCCAAAAAACACAAAAAGAAAAAAAAGTCAACATATGTCCTCCAATATCATCAATCACAGCATCTAGCCATGTAAATCCTCATCATCCACAATGACCCACCACCCAACAATGTTAACCCAACACATTCCTGCTGCTAACAGATCCCCAGTGCTGCGGTAACGTAAATGCAGTGTCGGGGATCTGTTATTTAGCAACAGGAGTGTGTCGGGTTAACATCTTTGGGCAGCAGGTGACATCACTGAACCCAAATTTCATCCTGAGCAATCACTAGATAAAACACATGATGTGATCAGAGACGTTCTGTACAGCTGTAATCCAAGACAGGTGCAGAAAAGGGCAATAGAGGATCAGCTGTAACTTTCAACCAGCTGGGGATTAATGGAAAAAATACAGAGGCAGCACCGATCAGCAGGTTGTATTCTAAATGCTCACAGGTAGTATAAACACAGAGAAGATTATTATCACCCCAAAAGAAGAAGGATTACTGAGTTCTTGGACCTGCTATGCTCTACTGCATAATTAAATGAGATGTTTACAGTGAACGATAAATACTGTAAACAAAGATCATGAAATGTCAAGGACGAAACGCCTGGCGTACCTGTAAGACATCCCAGAAAGAGAGATGGATGCAGTTAACCCCTCACTGTGGATTCTGAGTGAGCAATTAGGTCTGTATACACTATATAGCCAAAAGTATGTGGACCCCTCCAAATGATTGAGTTCCCAGTGTTATTACTACAGAATACAAAGACATTTTAGACAATTGTGCTCTTCCAACCTTGTGGTAACAGTATGGGGAAAGTCCTTTTCTGTTCCGGCATGACTTTACCCCTCTGTAAAAAGCCAGCTCCATAAATACAGTGGGGCAAAAAAGTATTTAGTCAGCCACCAATTGTGCAAGTTCTCCCACTTACAAAGATGAGAGAGGCCTGTAATTGGCATCATAGGTAGACCTCAACTATGAGAGACAAAATGAGAAAAAAAATCCAGACAATCACATTGGCTGATTTGGAAAGAATTTATTTGCAAATTATGGTGGAAAATAAGTATTTGGTCAATATCAAAAGTTCATCTCAATACTTTGTTATATATCCTTTGTTGGCAATGACAGAGGTCAAACGTTTCCTGTAAGTCTTCACAAGGTTGGCACACACTGTTGCTGGTATGTTGGCCCATTCCTCCATGCAGATCTCCTCTAGAGCAGTGATGTTTTGGGGCTGTCGCTGGGCAACACGGACTTTCAACTCCCTCCAAAGGTTTTCTATGGGGTTGAGATCTGGAGACTGGCTAGGCCACTCCAGGACCTTGAAATGCTTCTTACGAAGCCACTCCTTCGTTGCCCGGGTGGTATGTTTGGGATCATTGTCATGTTGGAAGGCCCAGCCACGTTTCATCTTCAATGCCCTTGCTGATGGAAGGAGGTTTGCACTCAAAATCTCGTGATACATGGCCCCATTCATTCTGTCCTGTACATGGATCAGTCGTCCTGGTCCCTTTGCGGAGAAACAGCCTCAAAGCATGATGTTGCCACCCCCATGCTTCACAGTAGGTATGGTGTTCTTTGGATGCAACTCAGCATTCTCTCTCCTCCAAACACGACGAGTTGTGTTTCTACCAAACAGTTCTATTTTGGTTTAATCTGACCATATGACATTCTCCCAATCCTCTTCTGGATCATCCAAATGCTCTCTAGCAAACTTCAGACGGGCCCGAACATGTACTGGCTTAAGCAGGGGGACACGTCTGGCACTGTAGGATCTGAGTCCCTGGCGGCGTAGTGTGTTACTGATGGTAGCCTTTGTTACGTTGGTTCTAGCTCTCTGCAGGTCATTCACTAGGTCCCCCCCGTGTGGTCCTGGGTGTTTTGCTCGCCGTTCTTGTGATCATTTTGACCCCATGGGGTGAGAACTTGCGTGGAGCCCCAGATCGAGGGAGATTATCAGTGGTCTTGTATGTCTTCCATTTTCTAATTATTGCTCCCACAGTTGATTTGTTCACACCAAGCTGCTTGCTTATTGCAGATTCAGTCTTCGCAGCCTGGTGCAGGTCTACAATTTTATTTCTGGTGTCCTTAGACAGCTCTTTGGTCTTCACCATAGTGGAGTTTGGAGTGTGACTGTTTGAGGTTGTGGACAGGTGTCTTTTATACTGATAACAAGTTCAAACAGGTGCCATTGATACAGGTAATGAGTGCAGGACAGAGCAGCTTCCTAAAGAAGAAGGAACAGGTCTGTGAGAGCCAGAAATCTTGCTTGTTTGTAGGTGACCAAATACTTATTTTCCACCATAATTTGCAAATAAATTCTTTCCAAATCAGCCAATATGATTGTCTGGATTTTTTTTCTCATTTTGTCTCTCATAGTTGAGGTCTACCTATGATGCCAATTACAGGCCTCTTTCATCTTTTTAAGTGGGAGAACATGCACAATTGGTGGCTGACTAAATACTTTTTTGCCCCACTGTATATGGTGTGACCAGTTTGGTGTGGAGCAACTTGAGAGACCTGCACAGAGCCATGACCTCAAACCCTATCGAACACCATTGGGAGGAACTGGAGAACCAATTGTGAACCCGCACTTGAATGAAAAGGTCAATCACCTCCACTAGGGTGCTTTTCATTGAGGGAAGCAATAGTATGGCTTTTATAAATGGAGCAGGGGGGATAGAAAGGGCATCTGTACAGCCATGGCTATGTCACTAATGTGTTTAGGGAAACAAGAAGTAGAAACCCAAAAAGACAGTTAAAAAGAAAAAATGGTTTTAAAGTAACCAACATTACATTATTTATATGCAGAAATTAATTTTAAGGAAAGTTCCAGCAAAACCACCTCAAAGTTGAACTCCAGGATAAGTACACACAGTACAGTCATTTTTAAAGATACCTCCAGATGAATGTTGCAGCAAAGTCCAGTTGCAGGGACTCCTAAGGATGATCATGATGCGGTGTCTGTTCAGGTGTTGGGAAATGCTTCAACCATTGTCCAACCAGCCTGAAACAGAGCTACTCAACAACAGAAACTGTGGTGTGAAACTGTAACTCAGTGTCGGCCTGTCTAATTTATGTCTTAGTCCATTTTAGTTTCTAATATGTCATGCATCTGGGCCCATATCTATCAAGTGGCCATTGGCTGCCTAACCTGGCTCTAGCGTATGCTGGATTTTGAGCCCTGAGCTAAACTAGTTATAGAACCCCAGAATAGAAGGAACTGGGTTCGCTGAACTAACAAGAGCTGCATTTAAACTCTATTGCAATAAGAGGTTCTCCTACTAATATACTGAAAGGTAACCACTACACACATATAGCAGCACAGATAGCCTAGCTATCTGGCACTATAAATGTGAACTACCAACATAGGACAGAGATACGTCTGTCACCAGCCATTAGATATATACATTGTGTAGGTGTGTGTATACTGTATCTAAACACAGCTGTAATATCCTCCTAGTTTTTGTTTTTACTGTAATCAGCGGAGCAGTGATCGTATGCTTTGGTCTGCTTAAGAGCTGTAAAGGCTGAGAGTCTGATTACTCTTACCCCTCAATATTCAGCAGGGCTTTGCCAATCCTTGGGGAGTTGTGCCCAGATGGTGCCTGGGCTGCTGTTAAACAGTCTGGAGCCCTGAGGAGAGTGTATTTTTCCCCCTCATGGGGATGGATCCACATACTTGAGGGAAGGGGGACTGTTTGTTCCTGGACCCCCTTTTGGGCTGGAAGCTGGACTACTCTGCTGGACGTTGCCTCTCTAGACTAACCATTTCCAGGATCTGTGAGTAAAGCCAAACCCCTGTGCTGCAGTATCTTGTGGTTCCCCAGCTTCAAGAATTTAGACTACTTCAGCCTATTTCGGCTACATGTGCCCTGCAATTCTCCTGGTCCTCAGCTGGCAGTGAATGACTATTGTTGCTGACTAGAGATAGGGAAAACTCCTCTACGGTTTGTGCATTGAGTGTTTTGGAGTATCCCATACCCCATTGTCCTCCCAGGTTACCAGTTACTTAGCAATAAACTTCAAAAAGACACCCCTGAACGGTTTATTGAGCCTGAGTGAAGGAAATGCTGCATTGTGCCTGGGTGCCCTGCACCAATTAGGGAAAGAAGCTGTGTACATCTACAGCAGT
Organism: Staurois parvus; assembly: GCF_062004578.1. NCBI lineage: Eukaryota > Metazoa > Chordata > Amphibia > Anura > Ranidae > Staurois > Staurois parvus. The sequence continues at coordinate 22,935 of NW_028318424.1, forward strand.
TCCTACAGGGGTAGTGCTATACAAGAGTCGTATGTATACTGCCTTGAATCTTGGTGTGTTTTATGTATTTGTTCCAGATCTGTGCAGTAGTCCAGTGTGAAACCGCTGTGTAGGAACGTCCTGTAATAAAGACCAGCCACTGCTGCTCTCAGTATACACAGTATATACATAACACAGGCAGATAGCAGCCAATATTCTTATTTACAGTCATTGGGGGAGTCTCAAGTGTCTGAAGGTCTGCAATTTTAAACTCTTTGGCACTCAAGTAGCTTCAAAGTTGCATCAAAGCTGCACTACATGAACGGAACTGTCATACTTTCCGATTAGCAAAAAAAAAAAAAAGTAAAAAATGCATCAAAAACGCAATATTTGAGTTTTTGGTGTGGGTCCATTGAAGTCTATTTCAAGCAAAACGCAATATGATGTGGAAAAACCCTTTTCAAAAAACATGCTGGCTCAAAACGCACAGATATGAATCAGATTCATAGGAAACCATGTTAAATGGCCTATAGTGTGTTTCTGCAAACTGGATAATGCACTGAAATCTGCACAAGTATGAACCTAGAGTAAGTCAATGACCCGCAGCAAGTATTCAGATCAGGCCAGACCATACTGCATAATTACTGATGAGGGTGACGGTCTTGAAGTATATAACTGTTCACTAGGCTGTGGATGTTATTTCTGTTATTAATGTGCACATTTATTCTTTTCTCCTCCACAATTGAAATTACTTTCTTTTAACTTCCTAATCCCCATTTTAAACTGCTATCTTAAAATACAAACTCTGTGCTCACACCTAACCACTAGTGCTGAGCAGTCCTCAATGATGAGGAGGGTGAATGCAGGGCACTGTGATGATGGTGGGCCCATAACACCCTGCACACAACGTGACCCTGAATTACTAAAGGACTAAAGCTTGTTCATTGTGCAAAGTGAATTTTAACTTTGCTTGGTGAAAAATAGCAAAATTTCACTTTGCAAAGAATACCCAATGACACATAAGGAAAATGAAAAAGGAAATGATTGTTGCTTGCACATGATTGAACGATTTGAAGGCAGTACAGCTTCGCCTTATTCACTGACCTAAGTGAAAATTCCCTTGCAAAGTAATTATGGGCTACTTCTTAAAGTGGTTCTACAGACAGATTATTTTTTACCTTCAATCATTCTATGGAATAAGGTAAAAAACCTTCTGCATGAAGTTCTCCGCCAGCCTTGCCCTAATATGTACTTAAGCCTGATCCCAATCCAGCACTTGGCTCTCTCTGTTCTCCCTACTCATTGGTTCAGAGACAGCAGCGGGAGCCATTGGTGGATCCTATGGCTTTTATACATCTCTCTGCTTAAGGGGATATCATTTAAGACTAAGGACATCTAGTGGGAAAACAGAGAACTGTGGGGGTGGTTGCAAATCCAGGTTGGGGATGATTTTTTTCAGTTTAGGTTATTTATTTTTTGAGATTTCGAAACCATTTCCATCCGAGAAGGAAGAGATTTCTAGGCCGTAGATGCATGCACAGATGGCCAGAATGTTGGATTCTTTCACTGTCAGATCAGGAGGACCAAGATATTTTGACCGAAGACAACAAGAACTTCAAATTGCAGAGGAGTTTGGCTACATGCCAAGGTAAAGGATGGACATTTCTTTCGGGAAACACATTGGTCAAACACACAATGACTCGCATGCACTGACCTACACCAACAGAGGATGTCCAGATGTACATAAACTGACTGCTACATGCTTTAGAGAGATGCACACAGACAACCAAATCAGGAGAGTAGATCACACACACAGATTATAGGATGAGGCCTACTACAAACATACACACAACCAGGGGTGGACTGACCATTCAAGCACTCTGGCACTGCCCGAGGGCCCGTGGTCAGTAGGGGGCCCCATGAAATGCCCCTGGTACCTTTTTTATAGGCTTTTTTGAGTGAGGGCAAGGACACAGGGGCCCCATGATCCCCTATTGCCTGGGAGCCCCATGAGTTGTCAGTCCGCCCCTGCACACAACATTAGAAAAATGATGACTAACATTGAGTAGGGTAGCTTAGTGTAGGTCCTGCCCTAGGAGAGTCTACCTTGTCGCGGTGAGCAGGATTGTAATCTGTTGGTCAAAATGGTGTCAATGAATGGGAGAGAGAACCACCAGATCTTCACTTTTGGCCAATTGATTTCACCAAAAGGTCTCTCAGTTTGATCAGAGTACATGAAAACAGTTTATAGATCTATAATTATACTTTCATAAATCTACAATAAAAAATTGGTATAATTTCCATTTTCATTGCTTCCTCTTTTTTTTATTTATCCCTTTCATGACCAGGGGTTTTTAAAACTTGCAGGTACAGGCCACATTTAGCAGTTTTAGTTCTAGTATGCATTAACTAACCTGACAATAGTAAATTATGCACGGTTGCAAAAGGAAGTTAATGAAGATATCCAAAATTGCAAATATTCAATCCATCAGTAAATTAACCTTTTCACATCGTCACCTCCCAGCCCTTAAAGGGGATTCAGATGGCGGGAGGCGGGGCAGGGGTTTTAGGGTCATGTGACTGCCGTGATTCACGGTCACATGATCGGAAAAGGTCCCAATCGCAAGGGGAGATTGGGACCTTTCCGTGAGACACTGACATATGTGCTGGGAGTGCGCAGGGCACACGCTTTCAGCACATATGGGTTTTCAAATGGTACGCAAATATGCAGCCGCACGGTGTTAGGGCCCAGCTGCCGAGAGGCCACATATTTGCGTACGATCGACGTCAAGGGATTAAAATAGCAGCCCTAAAATTTGTCTTCTACTTTGGTGTGTGTAGGGATGTGTAATAGGTGTTTAGGTATGTACATATGTCCTACCCATGTATTGATGTATGTATGTATGAATTGACAAGCCCCCTATGCGATAGTAATGACAAGGTCCTCTTTATGGAGACATCAGGGGTCTATTAGCTTCACCCCAAGAACTGGATACAAGTTTGAATCCTGTGATGAAACAATCCCTTAAACTGCTCTCAGCCTCCTCCAAATCTCAAAATTCAATTTTTTGCTTCTGCTGATCTCACTGTTAGAGGGTGGCTATGTTTGTTCTCCATAATCCCTCTGTATGTAGGAAGGAAGCCACCCTCCCTTGCTGGAGATTCAGAAATGGACTATGGACCATGAGATTTGATTTGTAGTGTGCATAGAGCAGTACAAATGACCACAACATGCATGTGAGGTTTGGGAGCTCACAGAGGACATTACAAACAGGCAGAAAAATGCAGTTAGAAATAATTTAATGAAAAATACATTACAGGGCCATTAAGTAATGGTTGTGTATGGATTATTTTTTGGAGAAAAGAGATATTGTTTAGTGTCACTTTATCATATTTATGTATTTAAAAAAATCCTAGGTGAATGCTGAAGAAGATCGAGGTTTCTAATATAAAAGCACAATTGACCCTCCTTTTGCAGTGGGGTCCATGATACAAGTTGAGGAGATGCCCATGAGGTGTGGTGAAGGGCATGGTGGTGTTTGTTCATGCTGAAGAAAGTCATATTTCTACCTGAGTATTGTTGCTGACTATGTCCATCCCTTTATGACTACAGTGTACCCATCTTCTGATGGCTACTTCCAGCAGGGTAATGCACCATGTCACAAAGCTCAATCTTCTCAAACTAGTTTCTTGAACATGACAATGTGTTCACTGTACTCCAATGGCCTTCATAGTCACCAGATCTCAATCCAATAGAGCACCTTTGGGACTTGGTGGAATGGGAGATTTGCATCATGGATGTGCAGCCGACAAGTCTGCAGCAACTGTGTGATGCTATCATGTCAATATGGACCAAAATCTCCGAAGAAAGTTTCCTTCAACACCTCGTTGAATCTATGCCATGAAGAATTAAGGCAGTTCTGAAGGCAAAATGGGGTCCAACCTGGTACTAGCAAGGTGTACCTAATAAAAGGGGCTGGTGAGTGTACATGGCCACCAAAATGCTGACAACAGACTATGCATTGTACAATCTGCTTTACATCAACAATCAACTATGTAGTGTGGGGGCCTGCCTTATTGTACAAATATTGATTGGAGTTTTTCTACTGCAGATCAATGCTGATGTAAGTTCAAACCCAATCACTGCAAGGGACCACAACTGTTTACTGTGTGCCCTGTTCACACATGAACACAGCATTTGGGTGAGCTACGGGGCCAAAAACTGCAACATGTCTGCGTTTTCCATCCTCAGGGGAGGTGCCAGGTGGGTGCTTAAGCACCCCCAAAAAAAATCTTCACGCACCCTCGTAGCACCCCCAAAATTTCCACTAAGGTATTGCTGTAAAGTCCCACACTTTTTAAAAATAATATCACACCTGCTGTGAATCCTGCCTGAAAAAAAGTCTGGGGACACTTTTCTGAGGTGGAGGGATATAGCCACATAATCCGCTGATCTTTAGTTAGACCCAGCAGGCAGCAGAGCAGATTGATCCAGTGCTGTGCAGAGGCACTACATTCTAAAAGCTCTGATGACACTGGCTCTGCATTTGCCACCAAAGGAAGGAGGAAGGAAGTAGCCCAACCCAGGAGCCGGGAGGAAGGTATGTGAGAGCTGCTGTGTTTCCTCTTATGGAGGCAGGAAGGGAGCTGCTTCACTATCTGCAGAGCTGACTGAGCCTGAGGACAAGAGAAGAGGGGGGAGGGGGATTTCCTGTTGTGCAAAGGATGTGCTCCGTGGGGGAAGGCTTAGGAGGAGGTTTCATCATCATTTCTGCAGCCTATAGGGATTGTTCTTTTCAAATTTGAGCTGCTGAGTCTGGGGAGGAGGCCACTGTCCAGTCCTCTCCTCTTATTGCAGGCGGTGGGCACTCTAAGAGGAATCCTGGGATCTCTGCACTTTCATTGGCCTTTGGCACTGGCACTGCAGTCATTAGAATCACCCAGATCAGGCGTGCCTGCTGCTCACAGTGACCAGATGTCAGACTGTGTGGTGGGTTGCTATCCTGGGCACCATGTAGGTGGGGGGGGGGCACCGCTGTCCTGCTGTGCGCACCATTGGGGGGGTTGCTGTCCCACCGTGCGCACCATTGGGGGGGGGTCACTGTCCCTCTGTGGGCACTGGATGGGGGGCGCTGTCCTGCTCTGCAAAATTTCCCAAAAATAGTGCTGTGCTGCCCCCTAGTAACAGGATTTACATAGCACATACAACAGTTTGCTCAGCGCTTTACAATATAATGGGAGACAATACAGCAACAATACAATGCAATACAAGAGGGATAGGAGGGCCCTGCTCCTTGCAGCTCACAATCAAAGAGATGAATAGATTTGTGAAACAAATAGTCAATAGTTAATAAGAAAACCGGCCGAGCAACTAAATCCAAATGATATGTGAAACATATAAAAAATAAAACACAATCACAGTTGAAGTAAACACCTGTCAGAGCTATAATAAACACCTGTCCAAGCTGAAGCATCAAGTGTGAAAACCAACAAAAACAGTAATAAATCATTGTAAAATAAATGCACAGCTGAGCAATCAGCCCCCAAAGGAATACATCAATGATGAATCAAGTGAATGCTCAATTGGGGTAGATATTCACAAAAAGTGCGTGATGGAAAAGATAAGCACCTATACTAAATATATACAAAAGATGAATGGTAAATACAACTTAAGTGATATTCATCAATTACCATTCATCTTTTGTATATATTTAGTATAGGTGCTTATCTTTTCCATCACGTACTTTTTGTGAATATCTAGCCCAATTGAGCATTCACTTGATTCATCATTGATGTGTTCCATTGGGGGGCTGATTGCTCAGCCGTGCATTTATTTTACAATGATTTATTACGGTTTTTGTTGGTTTTCACACTTGATGCTTCAGCTCGGAAAGGTGTTTATTATAGCTTTGACAGATGTTTACTGCAACTGTAATTGTGTTTTATTCTCGATATATGTTTCTCATATTATTCTTACTGCTGTTTACACTATATTCTTCAGCTCAGTCAGGTGTTTATTATAGGTTGGCCAGGTGTCTGTTGCTACTGTGATTGTGTTTTACTTTTGATATGTTTCACATATCCTTTGGATTTAGTGGCTCAGCCAGTTTTCTTATTAACTATTGGCTATGTATTTCACAGATCTATTTATTTACACATTGGGTTTGCTGCTCAAGAAGTTGTTTAGTTTGTTATTTGGGTTACTAGGGGGCAGCATAGCACTATTCTTGGGGGATTTTATTGATGTGGGAACACATTTTAGGTTCTTGCAGCAGCTTATTTGTGATTTGACCATATCTCCCACAGGCCACAGCATTGCTTAGCTATTCATTGGCCTCAGGTCTCCTTTTGTTTCTTGCTATGTGGCTGTTAATGGCCTATCATTGCATGCAATTGCCATTCATGGTTTACCCCATCTGTGGATTGTTTGCAACTGGACCCAGAGTTTAGATCCACAAACCCACAGCCTTGGCACTAATTGATGGGTTTCTGTTCTGTACTGGGAATGCTGAACTGCATTATAGTGTTAATTTTACCTCACACCTCGTTCTGCATTTAAAAAACAAACAAAAAAACAAAACAAAACAAACTTTAAAACCTTCAGTCACATTGTTCTACTCTGGTTTTACCATATCTCCCACAGGCCACAACATAGGTCAGCTATGACTTGGCCTTAGGGTCCTTTCACACGGGCATTCCATCTGTCTGTTTTTTCATCCATCCATTTATGGATGAAAAACTGACACCCATGTATGGACTAGCGGATGATCACCTATTTATATCCGTTAATGTCTGAATCAGTTTTTTTTTTTTGAACAGAAGAAAGCCCTATTTTTCTTCCTTTAACCACTTGCCTACTGGGCACTTATACCCCCTTCCTGCCCAGGCCTGTTTTCAGCTTTCAGCGCTGTCGCACTCTAAATGACAATTGCGAGGTCATGCAACACTGTACTTATATGACATTTTTATAATTTTTTTCACACAAGTTTTTCTTTGTTTCTATTATAACATTTTGCAAATAGGTAATTTTTCTCCTTCACTGATGTGCATTGATGAGGCTGCACTGATAGGCAGCACTGATGGTCACTGATAGGGGGCACTGATGCTGCTGCACTGATATGCAACAATGATGGGCACTAATGGGTGGCACTGAGTGCAGGCACTGCTGGGCACTGATGGGTGGCACTGCTGGGCACTTGTGGGTGGCACTGCGGGGCACTGATCATTAGTGCCCTGATGATCGGTGCTGATCCGTCCTCTGACAATTGCCGGTTATCGGCAATAGTTTCCTCAGGCTGTGACAGTGCGGGGAAAGTGCAGCCGATAACCAGCAACTGCATTTACTGGTGATCTGCTGTGTAATTGGACACAGCGATCACGGAGATCGCCGGGGGAGCTTGGGAGGGCGCGTTCTGGGAGGATGTCATAAAACACCCTCCCATGACTGGACAACCGTGCTGTAGCCATCATTCGGCTATAACGCGATTGGCAAGTGGTTAAAAACAAAAAAACGTAATTGATGAAAAATGGATGTAAATGGACAAACGGTCCATTTGTGCATTAGTAAAGGTTGTAGACACTGATGAGACACTGATCCTTTTTTTATTTGAAAAAACATGACTGAACGGATGAAAAAAATGGAATGCAGAGTTAAAGGGGCCTTAGAATTCTACATTCAGTTTTTCTGTATAAAAATGGTTTGCATTATTTATCTAAAAAATTGTCGGAACTAGTAATTGAATGTCTGGTGTTAGAACGGTAAACTATTGGTAAGCAGTTATAAGTCAAATGTGGGATGGATTTTTGATGAAGTGGGCTGCCACACCATAACTTTCTGCTGGTAGATAGAAACAGTAAAGCCTCCTTCAATGCAGGTAAGCCTGCTATTGAATGGATAAAGACCTTCACATGATTTTAACAAGAGGTGGAACAGGACCATAGGATGTATACAGTGAGGATTATGAATGAGGAGGTACAAGCAAAATGAGGGGTGCAAAATAAAATTAACACTGCACTGAAAATCCATTGCCATACATTGTCTGAAGAAAATTTGTCAAGAATGCTTACTTCAACAACATTTAGTGAGGTTGGGGTGCTGTGCTATTTCAGCGTTGACTAAAATTTCCTTTTCAGTCTTTGCCAATATGGAACTTTTAGTGATGCACATATGTCTGCTTTAATGTATGACCTCACATAAAATGGAATCCTCTTGGGTTCAATGGACTACTTTCTTCTCTGCTGTGTTTTCATGTACTCTCCAGGGCATTACATGTATGTTTCTGTGTTACAGCCTTCCAGTAATAATTGCACTGCTTTTATCACTGTTTAAGACAATAAATGTCTATTTCTAGCCCATATGTCGTTTGGTGTGTCTGCCTTTAATGTTTGGTTATTTTCATGCTTTTGAGACTTGGCTTCCCCACGTTTATCCGTAGCAGCTGCATAGCACCTGCAAAAAAAATTGGCTGGAGCCACCCCTGCTACAGGAGCGTTTTCAGGATGAAGGACGGGCAAGCTACAGCCAGATTCCCACACCATACACAAACACGGAGCAGCCACACTCCCTGTACACACAACACATGTCAAATAATCATTGGGGGGGGGCATAGCATTGGGACACTGCAACTAAAACAACCTCCTAGAATTTGACATGTAAAAAATAATATATATATAATTTTATGAACAGGTGATGTCGACTAGTGAGAATATTTTTGGATATTTACAAATAACTAATAAAACAACACAACATAAAAAAGGAATAATAAGCAATAACAGCAACTCAGGAATGCCTCCAGACTACAGTGCTGGCAATTGTAGACAATGCAGGAATGCCAAAGGAAACGTTATAAAACTGAAATGAAGGTATTCTATTGCTGCTGAAATAGGTTTGCAATATTTAAAGCCTTAAAATTTCCCTTCAATAAATTCTGAGTTTCAAGTTTTGAAGTTTTAGGCAAACAACACCATTACAGAAAAGAAGAAACCGCGTGTATGAAACAGTCGCTGTTTGTGGCTATATGCGATACAGTAAAATGTATAACAGTCTACAAATAGGTCTGGGTGTTGGAAGAACATCATAACAAGATAACAGTCTAGATACAGGCGAGCCCTGTAGTCTTGAAGGCAAAATAAATACAGGTGTCTTGGAGAAAAGGGGAGCTTATATTTCCTGCTGACAATATGGCGGGGCGAACTCAAAAAGGGGGAAAAAAAAAAAAGAGGGGTGAGAGAAGGGGAGGAGGGGAGAAAAGTGGTAGGGAAATTCCCATAAGGCTCACAACCTTCTCGCTTCAAATCTCTCCCAGAGTCTTAAAAAGGAAGACAGCGTGTAGGACTCCCATATTTTATGAAATGTGGACCATTTTTCCATTTGCTTAGCAATTATTCTCTCAAAGACTGTTACTTGTGAAACTTGGTGCTTGACAGCAGCAAAGGGGACAGCCAGGGTATGCCATGCCTGCGCTATAACCTCTTCACTGGCATGAGAATATGGGTGACCAATCTTCAGATTCCGAATACTTTATTAATCCCAGAGGGAACTTCTTAAAATGCAGTTACATTCAATGAAGACAACACAAAATCACAATAACAAACCAAAGACACAACAATAATATTACTTATAACAGCCATTAATACCAAATAAAATTAAATTAATACTAATGTCTAATAAACCATCCATCCTATTAAAATATGAACACAGATTGAAAAATAATAGAAAATCAACCTACCAAAATGCAAATATTATGCCACTTTCTCTAGTATTACCCAAAAATCACAATTAAAGTGATATTAAAAAGGCAATTAAAAAAAGAAAAAAAAAAGAAAACAAAACAACTTTATACTTACCTGTTCCATGCAGTGGTTATGCACAGAGCAGCCACAATACTCCTCTTCTCTGGTCCCTTGCCGGAGCTTCTAGCCCCTCCCTCCTGCTAAATGCCCCCAGAGCAAGCAGCTTGCTATGGGGCACCCAAGCAGGCTCGCTCCCGAGTGCCCACTCACACACAGAGCCACAGCTCAGCACCCCCCACCTCATTGGCTCACTAGCTGCGACTGACAGCAGTGGGAGCCAATGTTTCTCACTGCTGTCTCAGCCAATGAGGGCCCTGGGGAGATGAAGTTCTAATGCACATTGATGGATTGTAGTGGGGCTCAGGTAAGCTCTGGGGAGTTTAGGGGGCTGCTGCTCACATTTTTTTTCCTTCATACATAGAAACCATGATGGTAAAAAAAAAAAAAAAAAAAAAAAAAAAGCCTTTACAACCTCTTTAACCCAAATACCAACATAATATAAAAACTACATAAAAATCTGGATTATATACCAGATTAAATCTTCTCATTCGGCACTCACAGAGAAGAATCATATCATTTGATGACCACAGGCAAAAATTATTTCCTGTGTTGTGTGGTGCATCGTAGTTGTAATGATTTGTCATGGATGGTACTTTACATACTGACCAGTGTATTGTGGAGTGGGTGGGAGAAGTTGCCCAAGATTGAACATACCTTGGACAACATTCTCCTATCTAACACAGTTGTTAAAGACTCCAACCCAGCTACGAAAGCACTTAGGGGACCAGGTGGAAATTGCCCGTGAAATAAGCAAGGGGAAAAGTCTCAAAATTTTAAATATTTGGACTATAAATATAGGAAGTAGGAGAATATAAACTCATTTTATTATACAGTAATAAAAAAAACAAAAAACATACATACACACAGTATACACAATAAAAAAAGAACTGTTTATTTAGTGAGTGTGTGTATATATATACACACACACACACACACACACACACACACACACACACACACACACACACACACACACACACACACACACACACACACACACACATATATATTATATATACACACACATTATATATAGAGACAGACACACACTTGATAGGTATACTATTTATTCTAATATGAGTCCTTGATACACAAACTATCACTTGAATGAATAAATAGATGGTTATTCCTGGCTGTTTGTTGTTGTCTGAAACTTATCTGCAAACATTACTATATGTCACGGTTGACCAAGAAATGGATGATGAACTTACTTTACCTTCGTATTTTCTGATAGCACCAATAAAAATTATTGGACAAGAAAAAAAAAACTATCAAAATAAAAAAAATGCTTTTGATGCGATTCATAAATTATAAAAACTCACTGCAAATATATATCTACATCAGAGAACAAAAATAAAATATATTTCACCTTTCCAGGCCTTAGATATGGTGGCTGCATTTGTTTTCTTTATTTTCACCCGGCGATCCTGCCAGTAACATATTTCCTTTGCTAGAGTAACAACACTCGCTGTCACTATTTATGGAGAAGCAGCATTGTCCCCCTGGAATAGGACTATAAACCCCCCCCCTCTCCTCCATAATAAAGAGGAAGGAGTTCTGTAGTAACTAGAGATGAGCGAAGAAATGAAAAATTCGATTCGACTGATTCGGCGAATTCGTGGACAATATTCGATTCGAGTCGAATAAATTCGCTGTGAATTTAACTTAAAAAAGGGTGTTTCTAGGCTTCAGAGAGACTTAATATTAGTGCAGAACACTGTACCTTTAATTTAAATGCCCTTGGAGTCTGCTGGGGAAGAGAAATAATACTGTCAGTCAGTATGACATGCAGATGAGTGCCGTCGATCTTAGAATCACCGCACACTTCACTCATTTGGGCAGTCACGGGGCCAAAACCAGAGTGTGGAGCCACAGTGTGGCGGTGGAGGCAGCAGCAATGGGAGGCCATACAGCACCCTATGACAAAAATGGAAACCACCAGCAGTGTGAGGAGACCTGAAAGTGGCACATGGCAGAGTGTGGCGATAGAGACAGCAGCAATGGGAGGCCGTACAGGGACCCATGACACACTCTGGACCTGGCAGCAGCATGAGGAGGCGGTACAGGGGCCCATGACAGATTACGGGCCTGGCAGCAGCATGAGGAGTCGGTACAGGGGCCCATGGCAGATTACGGGCCTGGCAGCAGCAATGGGAGGCCGTACAGGGACCCATGACACACTCTGGACCTGGCAGCAGCATGGGGAGGCGGTACAGGGGCCCATGACAGATTACGGGCCTGGCAGCAGCATGAGGAGTCGGTACGGGGGCCCATGACACACTCTGGACCTGGCAGCAGCATGAGGAGGCGGTACAGGGGCGCATGACAGATTACGAGCCTGGCAGCAGCAACTTGGACAGGAGGACGTTCAGCTTCTGCACCGTCGGGTGCGTGCTCGCAAACTGTTGTCTCTTGGAAACGGATTCCAAGAAAGACTGCTGACGGAATCCGTGAAGAGGAGTAGCAGGAGAAGGAGCATCTGAACGAGCGGAATATGCCAACAAGCGACAACAGTGGCCCATGACAGATTACGGGCCTGGCAGCAGCATGAGGAGTCGGTACGGGGGCCCATGGCAGATTACGGGCCTGGCAGCAGCTATGGGAGGCCCGTAATCTGCCAGCACCCTATGACAAAAAATGGAACCCACCAGCAGTGTGAGGAGACCTGAAAGTGGCACATGGCAGAGTGTGGCGATGGAGACAGCAGCAATGGGAGGCCGTACAGGGACCCATGAGAGACTCTGGACCTGGCAGCAGCATGAGGAGGCGGTATAGGGGCCCATGGCAGATTAGGGGCCTGGCAGCAGCTATGGGAGGCCCGTAATCTGCCAGCACCCTATGACAAAAAATGGAACACACCAGCAGTGTGAGGAGACCTGAAAGTGGCACATGGCAGAGTGTGGCGATGGAGGCAGCAGCAATGGGAGGCCGTACAGGGACCCATGAGAGACTCTGGACTTGGCAGCAGCATGAGGAGGCGGTATAGGGGCCCATGGCAGATTAGGGGCCTGGCAGCAGCTATGGGAGGCCCGTAATCTGCCAGCACCCTATGACAAAAAATGGAACACACCAGCAGTGTGAGGAGACCTGAAAGTGGCACATGTTTGGGGCATGATTCATGGCGGATTTAGTCAGTTGTGTCAGGAACTGGTGGTTTGAAATCCAGACTAATCCACGCCTGATTCATTTTCACAAACGTGAGTCTCTCCACACTTTGGGTGGACAGTCGTGTCCTCCGCGGAGTTGCAATACCTCCTGCCGCACTAAACACGCGCTCCGATGCCACGCTACTGGCCGGGCATGACAGCCTTTCAAGGGCAAATTCAGCTAGTTGGGGCCAAAGGTCAAGTTTCGTTGCCCAGTAGTCAAGGGGATTGTCTACCTCGGTTGGCAGGGTGCTGTCCAAGTAGGCCTAAGCCTGTTGTTTGAGGTCCTGCTCCAGGTCCACCTGATGCTGCTGCTGCTGCTGCGGCTGGTTAGTAGTTTCCTCACTGCGCTGGTGAAGAAAGCTACTCATCATCGACTGCAGACTGAGGCAGCCGCTGCTGGTGGAGCTGCCACTGCTCCTACCACCCCACCCCTCCCCTGCTGCCATGGCAGCGGAACACGAGCGCACAGGGCCCACAGTGTCTGAGGATGGACGTTGGCGCAGACAGGCAGAGACCAGCTGACTACATAGGTGTTTTTTATAGTACGTTATTTTGGCCTCCCTCTCAGCAGGTGTGAAAAAGGCCACCATTTTTGAACGGTAGCGAGGGTCCAACAAGGTGGACAGCCAAAAGTCATCCCTCTGTCTGATGGTTATTATTCGGCTGTCGCTACGCAAGCAACCGAGCATGCTATGGGCCATTTGTGCCAAGGAATGCGAGGGACTCCCTGCCTCCATCTCCACAGCATACTGCCACGGTGCGTCTAGGTCCTCTGTCTCCTCTTCCTCCTCCTCTACCAGATGCTCCTGCTCCTCCACTCCTGTCCGCTGAGTGGAAAAACCACCCATTTCACTCAATAATTCCTGAGCACCAATGTCCTCCTCTACCTCCTCCTCTTCTTCCAGTCCTGCCCCCACAGGGGCCATGTGGCGTTGAGATCTGTGCGCCACGTCTACCGCACCCTGACCAGCCATTGTTAACAGCATTTGTTCCAGGACGTGCAACAGAGGAATGACGTCGTTCATCCCATAGTCCTGCCGACTCACGAATAGCGTGGCCTCCTCAAAGGGCCTGAGCAAGCGCAGGTGTCACGCATGAGCTGCCAATGGCTGACATCTAAGTTACACAGGGAGTACCTTTATCTGCTTTTAACATCAGGAAATCTGTGATGGCCTTTTGCTGTTCGTAAAGGCGGTCTAACATATGTAGGGTTGAATTCCACCTTGTTGCAACGTCACAGCATGAGGAGTCGGTATAGGGGCCCATGGCAGATTAGGGGCCTGGCAGCAGTTATGGGAGGCCCATAATCTGCCAGCACCCTATGACAAAAAATGGAACACACCAGCAGTGTGAGGAGACCTGAAAGTGGCACATGGCAGAGTGTGGCGATGGAGACAGCAGCAATGGGAGGCCGTACAGGGACCCATGAGAGACTCTGGACCTGGCAGCAGCATGAGGAGGCGGTATATAGGGGCCTACGGCAGATTAGGGGCCTGGCAGCAGCTATAGGAGGCCCGTAATCTGCCAGCACCCTATGTCAAAAAATTCAACACACCAGCAGTGTGTGAGGAGACCTGAAAGTGGCACATGGCAGAGTGTGGCGATGGAGACAGCAGCAATGGGAGGCCGTACAGGGACCCATGACAGACTCTGGACTTGGCAGCAGCATGAGGAGGCGGTATATAGGGGCTTATGGCAGATTAGGGGCCTGGCAGCAGCTATAGGAGGCCCGTAATCTGCCAGCACCCTATGTCAAAAAATTCAACACACCAGCAGTGTGAGGAGACCTGAAAGTGGCACATGGCAGAGTGTGGCGATGGAGACAGCAGCAATGGGAGGCCGTACAGGGACCCATGACAGACTCTGAACTTGGCAGCAGCATGAGGAGGCGGTATATAGGGGCCCATGGCAGATTAGGGGCCTGGCAGCAGCTATAGGAGGCCCGTAATCTGCCAGCACCCTATGTCAAAAAATTTAACACACCAGCAGTGTGAAGAGACCTGAAAGTGGCACATGGCAGCAGAGTGTGGCGATGGAGACAGCAGCAATGGGAGGCCGTACAGGGACCCATGAGAGACTCTAGACTTGGCAGCAGCATGAGGAGGCGGTATATAGGGGCCCATGGCAGATTAGGGGCCTGGCAGCAGCTATGTGAGGCCCGTAATCTGCCTGCACCCTATGTCAAAAAATTAAACACACCAGCAGTGTGAAGAGACCTGAAAGTGGCACATGGCATGAGAGACTCTGGACCTGGCAGCAGCAGGAGGAGGCGGTATAGGGGCCCATGGCTGATTAGGGGCCTGGCAGCAGCTATGTGAGGCCCGTTATCTTGCAGCACCCTATGTCAAAAAATTTAACACACCAGCAGTGTGAAGAGACCTGAAAGTGGCACATGGCAGCAGAGTGTGGCGATGGAGACAGCAGCAATGGGAGGCCGTACAGGGACCATGACAGACTCTGGACTTGGCAGCAGCATGAGGAGGCGGTATATAGGGGCCCATGGCAGATTAGGGGCCTGGCAGCAGCTATGTGAGGCCCGTTATCTTGCAGCACCCTATGTCAAAAAATTTAACACACCAGCAGTGTGAAGAGACCTGAAAGTGGCACATGGCAGCAGAGTGTGGCGATGGAGACAGCAGCAATGGGAGGCCGTACAGGGACCCATGAGAGACTCTGGACCTGGCAGCAGCAGGAGGAGGTGGTATATAGGGGCCCATGGCAGATTAGGGGCCTGGCAGCAGCTATGTGAGGCCCGTAATCTGCCTGCACCCTATGTCAAAAAATTTAACACACCAGCAGTGTGAAGAGACCTGAAAGTGGCACATGGCAGCAGAGTGTGGCGATGGAGACAGCAGCAATGGGAGGCCGTACAGGGACCCATGAGAGACTCTGGACCTGGCAGCAGCAGGAGGAGGCGGTATATAGGGGCCTATGGCAGATTAGGGGCCTGGCAGCAGCTATAGGAGGCCCGTAATCTGCCAGCACCCTATGTCAAAAAATTCAACACACCAGCAGTGTGAGGAGACCTGAAAGTGGCACATGTTTGAGGCATGATTCATGGCGGATTTAGTCAGTTGTGTCAGGAACTGGTGGTTTGAAATCCAGACTAATCCACGCCTGATTCATTTTCACAAACGTGAGTCTCTCCACACTTTGGGTGGACAGTCGTGTCCTCCGCGGAGTTACAATACCTCCTGCCGCACTAAACACGCGCTCCGATGCCACGCTACTGGCCGGGCATGACAGCCTTTCAAGGGCAAATTCAGCTAGTTGGGGCCAAAGGTCAAGTTTCGTTGCCCAGTAGTCAAGGGGATTGTCTACCTCGGTTGGCAGGGTGCTGTCCAAGTAGGCCCAAGCCTGTTGTTTGAGCTCCTGCTCCAGGTCCACCTGATGCTGCTGCTGCTGCTGCGGCTGGTTAGTAGTTTCCTCACTGCGCTGGTGAAGAAAGCTACTCATCATCGACTGCAGACTGAGGCAGCCGCTGCTGGTGGAGCTGCCACTGCTCCTACCACCCCACCCCTCCCCTGCTGCCATGCCAGCGGAACGCGAGCGCACAGGGCCCACAGTGTCTGAGGATGGACGTTGGCGCACAAAGGCAGAGACCAACTGACTACATAGGTGGTTTTTATAGTACGTAATTTTGGCCTCCCTCTCAGCAGGTGTGAAAAAGGCCACCATTTTGGACCGGTAGCGAGGGTCCAACAAGGTGGACAGCCAAAAGTCATCCCTCTGTCTGATGGTTATTATTCGGCTGTCGCTACGCAAGCAACCGAGCATGCTATGGGCCATTTGTGCCAAGGAATGCGAGGGACTCCCTGCCTCCATCTCCACAGCATACTGCCACGGTGCGTCTGGGTCCTCTGTCTCCTCCTCCTCCTCCTCTACCAGATGCTCCTGCTCCTCCACTCCTGTCCGCTGAGTGGAAAAACCACCCATTTCACTCAATAATTCCTGAGCACAAATGTCCTCCTCTACCTCCTCCTCTTCTTCCTGTCCTGCCCCCACAGGGGTCATGTGGCGTTGAGATCTGTGCGCCACGTCTACCGCACCCTGACCAGCCATTGTTAACAGCATTTGTTCCAGGACGTGCAACAGAGGAATGACGTCGTTCATCCCATAGTCCTGCCGACTCACGAATAGCGTGGCCTCCTCAAAGGGCCTGAGCAAGCGGCAGGTGTCACGCATGAGCTGCCAATGGCTGACATCTAAGTTACACAGGGGAGTACCTTTATCCGCTTGTAACATCAGGAAATCGGTGATGGCCTTTCGCTGCTCGTAAAGGCGGTCTAACATGTGTAGGGTTGAATTCCACCTTGTTGCAACGTCGCAGATCAGGCGATGCTGTGGAATTCCGTTCTGCCGCTGCAGCTCAATGAGGGTGTTCTTTGCGGTGTAGGAATGGCTGAAATGCATGCACAGTTTACGTGACATTTTAAGGATGTCTTGCAGTGGGATGGTGGATTTTAGGAACCGCTTGACAACCAGATTGAACACGTGAGCCATGCATGGCGCATGGCACAACCTTCCTTGACGCAGAGCAGACACCATGTTCTTTCCGTTGTCAGTCAACATGGTTCCGATTTTTAGTTTGCGCGGAGACAGCCATCTGTCGATTTCTCTGTTCATTACACTCAGCAGTTCCTCCCCTGTGTGACTACGTTCGCCAAGGCATACCAGGTGCAGCACAGCGTGACACCGTTGCGCCCTGCACATGTGATATGCCGGTCGGGTAATGGGACTTGGCACGGGGGTGGCGGCTGAGGACACGGCGGAAAAAGAGGTGGTAGAGGCGGACATGCTTGCTGGACCAAGGACGTGCAAACGTGGAGGCAAAAGCGTCGTGACCTGTCCAAGTTGCTGGTGCGGCTGTGCCGGCACCACGTTCACCCAGTGGGCCGTAAATGACATGTACTGTCCCTGACCGTAGTTACAGCTCCACACGTCGGCGCTGCCGTGCACTTTGGCAGAGACCGACATGCTCAAAGACTGGCCCACCATCTCTTCTACATGTGAATGCAGGGCTGGCACTGCCTTTTGGGCAAAGAAATGACGGCTTGGCACTCTCCACCGCGGCGCGGCACAAGCCATCATTTCTCGGAAAGGTGCTGAGTCCACCAGTTGGAAAGGGAGGGACTGCAGCACCAGCAACTTGGACAGGAGGACGTTCAGCTTTTGCACCGTCGGGTGCGTGCTCGCAAACTGTTGTCTCTTGGATACGGATTCCAAGAAAGACTGTTGACGGAATCCGAGAAGAGGAGTAGCAGGAGAAGGAGCATCTGAACGAGCGGAAGATGCCAATGAGCGACAACTCCCCTCAGCAGAGGTGTTGGAGCCTTGACTGGCTGATAGAGGGCGATTGACGACGTCGGGTGACGGAGCAAGTAACGGAGCGGGTGATGGAGCGGGGGCTGGGGCAGGCAGAACCGCCGTATGTTTATCACGGTTTTCCCAGGCCACCGAATGGTGACGCTGCATATGCTGACGCAACGCTGTAGTCCCAACATGGGCCCCCTGGCCACGCTTGCATTTCTGGCCACATAGTCGACATACGGCTACGTTTACTTCCTCGGGCGGCTTGAGGAAAAATTGCCACACCACCGAGTAGGAAACTTTGCCCCCGCTACTCTTCACTGGCTGACTGCTACTTCCTCCGTGCGCACCGGCACCACTACTGGCCGTGGTGGTAGGCTGCAGTGGAGCTGGTGCTCTACTCCGTGGACGTTTGGCTCCACTGACACTGATGCGACCCTGCTGCTGTCTCCTGGGCAACCCACCGACTGTTTTGCTCGCTGCCAAGCTGCCACCCTCTTCTCCTGATGATGCGGAAGAAATTGCCTGATGACGACGAGGCTGCCAAGTGCGATCAACCTCCTCATCATCAAGTAGGGTCTCCGCCTCACTACTAGCCCCCTCGGCTGCGTCTGGGTCAGGAGACAGACCTGTCTCTAGACCGGCTACCGAGCCACTCTCCTCGCCAGTACTTGTTCGCTTGGCTGCTGAAAAGGCCGATGTCTCCCCCCGTTCCTGACCGCCCTCTGTTAGCTCTTCCTCACTGTACAGTGGGGCTGAGCCCACAGCATGCGATACTTCGCTTGGTGAGGGAACAGCAAAGGACAGGGGCAGGTAGAGGACACGTGATTTCAGTGGGCTTGGTCCCGGGCCATGCCAACTAACGGTTGTGTCTGACGTACCCACCGACCGTTGGCTGTAGGTGTCAGAGGTGACCTGGGAAGAGGAAGACGACCGAGCCAACCAATCAATGACGGCAGGGTTGTCGGTGGAGACACGACCGCTGGATGACACCGGGAGCACTGGCCTCTGGCTGCGAATACTGCTGCCTCGACCCCTTCCTCTGCTGCCACGTCTGCTCGCTCCTAAAACATTGCCTCCTCTGCCACTCCTCTGCATGTTGTCTGACATACTATTTAATTCAACGATTAGGTGTCCCTGAGTAACAATTCTCTGGCACTCAGTAACAATTCTGTCTGTCCCTGAGTATGAATTCTGTGGCCCTGAGTAACAATTGTGTGTCTGTGCAAGTAACAATTCTGTGTCTGTGCAAGTAACAATTTTGTGTCTGTGAGAGTAACAATTCTCTGGCACTCAGTAACAATTCTGTCTGTCCCTGAGTAACAATTCTCTGGCACTCAGTAACAATTCTGTCTGTCCCTGAGTAACAATTCTGTCTGTCCCTGAGTATGAATTCTGTGGCCCTGAGTAAGAATTCTCTGGCACTCAGTAACAATTCTGTCTGTCCCTGAGTATGAATTCTGTGGCCCTGAGTAACAATTGTGTGTCTGTGCAAGTAACAATTCTGTGTCTGTGCAAGTAACAATTTTGTGTCTGTGAGAGTAACAATTCTCTGGCACTCAGTAACAATTCTGTCTGTCCCTGAGTAACAATTCTCTGGCACTCAGTAACAATTCTGTCTGTCCCTGAGTATGAAT
Source organism: Staurois parvus (assembly GCF_062004578.1). Classification (NCBI taxonomy): domain Eukaryota; kingdom Metazoa; phylum Chordata; class Amphibia; order Anura; family Ranidae; genus Staurois; species Staurois parvus. The sequence continues at coordinate 42,862 of NW_028318424.1, forward strand.
TCTGTGGCCCTGAGTAACAATTCTGTCTCTGTGCGAGTAACAATTCTGTGTCTGTGCAAGTAACAATTTTGTGTCTGTGAGAGTAACAATTCTCTGGCACTCAGTAACAATTCTGTCTGTCCCTGAGTAACAATTCTCTGGCACTCAGTAACAATTCTGTCTGTCCCTGAGTAACAATTCTCTGGCACTCAGTAACAATTCTGTCTGTCCCTGAGTAACAATTCTCTGGCACTCAGTAACAATTGTGTGTCTGTGCAAGTAACAATTCTGTGTCTGTGCAAGTAACAATTTTGTGTCTGTGAGAGTAACAATTCTCTGGCACTCAGTAACAATTCTGTCTGTCCCTGAGTAACAATTCTCTGGCACTCAGTAACAATTCTGTCTGTCCCTGAGTATGAATTCTGTGGCCCTGAGTAACAATTCTGTCTCTGTGCGAGTAACAATTCTGTGTCTGTGCAAGTAACAATTTTGTGTCTGTGAGAGTAACAATTCTCTGGCACTCAGTAACAATTCTGTCTGTCCCTGAGTAACAATTCTATGGCACTCAGTAACAATTCTGTCTTCCCTGAGTAACAATTCTCTGGCACTCAGTAACAATTCTGTCTGTCCCTGAGTATGAATTCTGTGGCCCTGAGTAACAATTCTGTCTCTGTGCGAGTAACAATTCTGTGTCTGTGCAAGTAACAATTTTGTGTCTGTGAGAGTAACAATTCTCTGGCACTCAGTAACAATTCTGTCTGTCCCTGAGTAACAATTCTCTGGCACTCAGTAACAATTCTGTCTGTCCCTGAGTATGAATTCTGTGGCCCTGAGTAACAATTGTGTGTCTGTGCAAGTAACAATTCTGTGTCTGTGCAAGTAACAATTTTGTGTCTGTGAGAGTAACAATTCTCTGGCACTCAGTAACAATTCTGTCTGTCCCTGAGTAACAATTCTCTGGCACTCAGTAACAATTCTGTCTGTCCCTGAGTATGAATTCTGTGGCCCTGAGTAACAATTCTGTCTCTGTGCGAGTAACAATTCTGTGTCTGTGCAAGTAACAATTTTGTGTCTGTGAGAGTAACAATTCTCTGGCACTCAGTAACAATTCTGTCTGTCCCTGAGTAACAATTCTCTGGCACTCAGTAACAATTCTGTCTGTCCCTGAGTAACAATTCTCTGGCACTCAGTAACAATTCTGTCTGTCCCTGAGTATGAATTCTGTGGCCCTGAGTAACAATTGTGTGTCTGTGCAAGTAACAATTCTGTGTCTGTGCAAGTAACAATTTTGTGTCTGTGAGAGTAACAATTCTCTGGCACTCAGTAACAATTCTGTCTGTCCCTGAGTAACAATTCTCTGGCACTCAGTAACAATTCTGTCTGTCCCTGAGTATGAATTCTGTGGCCCTGAGTAACAATTCTGTCTCTGTGCGAGTAACAATTCTGTGTCTGTGCAAGTAACAATTTTGTGTCTGTGAGAGTAACAATTCTCTGGCACTCAGTAACAATTCTGTCTGTCCCTGAGTAACAATTCTCTGGCACTCAGTAACAATTCTGTCTGTCCCTGAGTAACAATTCTCTGGCACTCAGTAACAATTCTGTCTGTCCCTGAGTAACAATTCTCTGGCACTCAGTAACAATTGTGTGTCTGTGCAAGTAACAATTCTGTGTCTGTGCAAGTAACAATTTTGTGTCTGTGAGAGTAACAATTCTCTGGCACTCAGTAACAATTCTGTCTGTCCCTGAGTAACAATTCTCTGGCACTCAGTAACAATTCTGTCTGTCCCTGAGTATGAATTCTGTGGCCCTGAGTAACAATTCTGTCTCTGTGCGAGTAACAATTCTGTGTCTGTGCAAGTAACAATTTTGTGTCTGTGAGAGTAACAATTCTCTGGCACTCAGTAACAATTCTGTCTGTCCCTGAGTAACAATTCTATGGCACTCAGTAACAATTCTGTCTTCCCTGAGTAACAATTCTCTGGCACTCAGTAACAATTCTGTCTGTCCCTGAGTATGAATTCTGTGGCCCTGAGTAACAATTCTGTCTCTGTGCGAGTAACAATTCTGTGTCTGTGCAAGTAACAATTTTGTGTCTGTGAGAGTAACAATTCTCTGGCACTCAGTAACAATTCTGTCTGTCCCTGAGTAACAATTCTCTGGCACTCAGTAACAATTCTGTCTGTCCCTGAGTATGAATTCTGTGGCCCTGAGTAACAATTGTGTGTCTGTGCAAGTAACAATTCTGTGTCTGTGCAAGTAACAATTTTGTGTCTGTGAGAGTAACAATTCTCTGGCACTCAGTAACAATTCTGTCTGTCCCTGAGTAACAATTCTCTGGCACTCAGTAACAATTCTGTCTGTCCCTGAGTAACAATTCTGTCTGTCCCTGAGTATGAATTCTGTGGCCCTGAGTAACAATTGTGTGTCTGTGCAAGTAACAATTCTGTGTCTGTGCAAGTAACAATTTTGTGTCTGTGAGAGTAACAATTCTCTGGCACTCAGTAACAATTCTGTCTGTCCCTGAGTAACAATTCTCTGGCACTCAGTAACAATTCTGTCTGTCCCTGAGTATGAATTCTGTGGCCCTGAGTAACAATTCTGTCTCTGTGCGAGTAACAATTCTGTGTCTGTGCAAGTAACAATTTTGTGTCTGTGAGAGTAACAATTCTCTGGCACTCAGTAACAATTCTGTCTGTCCCTGAGTAAGAATTCTCTGGCACTCAGTAACAATTCTGTCTGTCCCTGAGTAACAATTCTCTGGCACTCAGTAACAATTCTGTCTGTCCCTGAGTAACAATTCTGTCTGTCCCTGAGTATGAATTCTGTGGCCCTGAGTAAGAATTCTCTGGCACTCAGTAACAATTCTGTCTGTCCCTGAGTATGAATTCTGTGGCCCTGAGTAACAATTGTGTGTCTGTGCAAGTAACAATTCTGTGTCTGTGCAAGTAACAATTTTGTGTCTGTGAGAGTAACAATTCTCTGGCACTCAGTAACAATTCTGTCTGTCCCTGAGTAACAATTCTCTGGCACTCAGTAACAATTCTGTCTGTCCCTGAGTAACAATTCTCTGGCACTCAGTAACAATTCTGTCTGTCCCTGAGTAACAATTCTGTCTGTCCCTGAGAATGAATTCTGTGGCCCTGAGTAAGAATTCTCTGGCACTCAGTAACAATTCTGTCTGTCCCTGAGTAACAATTCTCTGGCACTCAGTAACAATTCTGTCTGTCCCTGAGTAAAAATTCTGTGGCCCTAATAACGTTTCTGTGGCCCTAAGTAACAATTCTCTGGCACTGAGTAACAATTCTGTCTGTCCCTGAGTATGAATTCTGTGGCCCTAACTAGCGTTTCTTTGTCCCTAAATAACGATTCTGTGGCCCTCATTAACAAGTCTGTGTCCCTGAGTAATGGTTCTCTGTCCCTAAGTAACTTCTCTCTGTCCCCAATTCTCGTTTCTGTGGCCCTAACTCTGTCCCTGTCCCTAGTACAGAGCGGTCTGCCTCTGTTCAATGACTGCAGGCAAATGAAGATTTCCAAAATGGCCGCTATATATACCTCGACCATTACACAGTGCTGGCTGGCTGGCTGCTGATTGGCTGATGCGATCACATGTCGTTGAGGAATGCATTATGGGGCAGCGCGCCTTGTCTGCGCGCCTTCCCCGACATCCCCGCTCCGTCGCCGCACATGTCAGCCGCCATTTTCGGAAAAATTTCGATTCGCGCGTCCGAATTAGGCTGTTTTTCGGATTCGGCACGAATCGAAATTTTTCCGAAATTCGACTCGAATTCCACTTCGGATACTTCGATTCGCTCATCTCTAGTAGTAACCAAAGATAGCTTCAAACAATGTAACTGCAAAAAAAGTACAGCATAGACAAAGTGCAGACAGGATCAACAGATATAACAACCCACTTTCAAAAGGTATATTTAACAGACCAAAAGCAAGAAAAAAAAAAGAGAAGCTCAAATTTAAAAAAACTTTTTGCACTCACCTAAAATACTGAGCTATTATTCAGACTAGCTGCAGCACACAAATGTAGCCAACGTTCGGTAAAGCTCTGCCCTACGCCTTACATCTAAACTTGACTTCTTCCTTCTTCTCCTTTGAAGAAGTTGATTGTTAGAGTTTATATACACTAAGGCTAGGTTCACATATCTGCGGGAGGGGAATGCATGCATTCCCCACCCACAGAGAAACTTGCTGCACTTTAACAGGTGCATGAGAGTGCCATTAATTGTTAATGGCACCCCAACTCATCGGTAACTGTGGTGCAGTTTTGTGCATGCCAAACCACATGGTGTCACAGAATTGTTTGGTGCGGTGCAATTAAAAGATGGGTCGGGGACCTCATCCCCTGTATTTCTACAGGTGAACTTAATGGGCTGCCTACACAGGACATGACTCAATTATATGAACCTTGCCTAACAAAGCTGCAGAAGTTATTGTACCATGCTATTTGGCAACAAGGAATCTCATCAATCTCAAATATTTTCTTTTCCCGAGCAGCTATGTGACTGCTCTACCCTACAGGGAGACTCCATTTTCTGAGTCTACAGCTTCCTGTGTTAGCTGTACCCAAGCACCTGACATATGCCTCATTATTGTGCATCCTCAGGACCTAGCAGTGCCTGAAACATGAGACTGTTAGAGCTAACATGTATAAAATAAGCATTGCACAAATTCAGCAATCACATTAGTCTCCCCTCTCATTTTAACAGCCTGTAAAAGACACTCTAAATGGAACGAATAAAAATGTTAGCTCCTGTGCAGAGGATGACAGTAATTTAGGGCTGCAGGTGGTAAAGAGTTTCAGGAACAGGACTGTGAATCCATGAACATATTTCTCTTACCTGAAGGAAAGTTCCTTTTTCAAGTGGAGCTGCTCAGTCTTCATCCTTCGCACATTCCCAGACATCTTGACAAAGTCGCGATCCATAGACTCCATGTGCTTGTCCAGCTGCTTCAGCCTCTGCTCCCATTTTGCCTTTTTCTGCTTCATATCAGCTGTTATAACCTAATGGGAGAGAGAGAGAAGCAGATGAGTATGGCCAAAGAGACTACGCCAAGCTCATCTGTAGTCTTCAACTGTTAGAAATGAAGTTTAATCTGCTTATATTTTGGTTTCTCCCCTCATCAACACACTAAATTACTACATGCAACTCTGTGCTTCTCTAAGCAATATATGCAGATGGAGGCCAGTAGGAGCGGCTAGCAGTGTGCTGTACATAACTACCTACATATTCAGAAATGCAGCGCTATTAAATGACATATAAAATAACTGATAAAACAACCAAATCTCTTCTCTGTAGCACCTTTATCTTCCTAGGAATAACAGCTTAAAGCGGAGTTCCACCTCTATGCAGTACGCTGAAATGTTGATTACAAATGAAGTATTATTCTGTAACGGTGGTTTATCGATATGGCCCCTTACTTTGTGCTCTGTTGGGAACTTCGCTGGGATATATTTATAGGAATGTTTCCATACAGAGTTGATTCCCCTTTTGAGGTCCCCCCACAGATCAGCGTCCCGCTCCCCATTGCCCAGCTTCAGTACTCCTCTTAAGAGCCCTGATGCATCAGTTGAGTGGTTCTTCAACATGCCTTGATAGGTGGATGTCGGACTCAAGGAGTGGGTGTTCCTAGGTAGGAATTAAAATCAAATGAAATGGGCAGGCCAGGGACAGTCAGGCTGGGGAGTAAAGGGCAAGATGTTGAACATCCTCCAGCCAGGAAATGAGGCAAGCTCTGACTTGCTTCAGCTTCTGATGCACATTGTAAGGCCCCATGTACACGGTACACTTCTGAATGATGGAAACTGACCGCTGGAAATTGTAGGTTAAAAAACATCTGTTTAGCGGTATTTGTGTGACACGTTTATATGAGTTTATGTGCGTTTGTGTTTAGAAGTGTTTTTAAAGATAAGCACAGGAGAACCTCCCGAATGCCCAGAATGCCCTGAAAAGTGGTAAATGATTAACTATTTCAGACTGTTTCAGAGAAATACAGAGAGTAGAAGCAGAGACAGCAGTATGTGTTGAGATTAGCTTAGCTGTGAGTTGCTCATTAACATTGCTTTTGTTTCCAAGGGTGGGAAAGGTGTCTGGTGGAGGGAGTCATTAAGGTCACCTGGCAGGGGGTCTTCATGAGGAATTTCAGGTGTGAACAGTCATTAACATATCTTTTGTTTCCAAGGGTGGGAGAGGTCTGAGGTGTGAATTGGTCATTGCAATGTATGACAAGCTTGGCAGGAACATCCTGTGTTCAGTGTTTTGTCCATCTGAGTACTTTGAAAACGCTTTGCATGCATTTTTGATGATGAAAGGCGGCTCTGGACTGCATTGGGAACTGGAAGAGTTAAAAAAAAATTCAAACGCAAATGCTTATACACATGAACTCAAATGCCTGTAAACGACTGTAAACAAAGATGTGTACATGGACACATAGGAAAATATTAGGGTGAGTTCAGGGGCTGAAAAAAACAAAAAACAAAAAACCGCTGAACAGCTCCGAAACGTGAGTTTATCAGCTGCAGTGTACATGAGCCCTAAGAAGCTCACAGTGTGCAGTGAAATCAGAGTAAGCAATGTCAATACAGGAGCCTGTAGAACTGTACAAGACTGAAGGGAAGGATGATGTTCAGCTTTTCAATAAAAGTAAAGCCAAATCTTTTCATAGTCAAAACTCATCAGGCAGTATCCAGAAAAGGATGAGAAGCATAGTTTGGCATGGAAGAATATCAGCTCTTGGGGCAAGAGGTCAGATAAGACTCAAGTGCAGATATATCACCAGTATCAGTGCTATTATCCAATGTCAAACAACAAAAGAGAAAGAATCCCAGCTGAACTTGCCAGCCAGCTTGTGAACAAACCGAATGAGCCGGTCTAACAGTGCGCGTTAAAAATGGGTTTACTTAGCACACAATTGCAAATACATGTGTAAGCTGCAGAGCCTGGTCACGGCACCCCGATATTCTGCAGTTCCTAACTCTACAAATTTTCAGAGCCTGCATAGCAGAAGCACATATATAAAATGGATAGACTGGGGGAGCCCACCCCTCTAATGGTACAGGGGCTCACTGGACACCCAGCATATAGCACAATGGCAGCCAGGGTTGTCCACTGCACCCCCTCACCGGCATATCAACAGTACAAAAAATGGCCACTGCCCCAGTCTATAACTGGCCATCACAGCAAGGAGCACATGGAAGGGCGACACGTCAGACAACAAAAGAGAAAAATTCCCAGCTCAACTTTCTATTATCAAAATGACTCTACATTTACCTCCAGCATCTTCCCAGATAAATCCTTTACATCAATATCGGAGGTGATCAGACGCTGTAAGGACTCAAGAATCTGCTCCGCCATCACACACGTGTCATCCTGCTGTGGAGAGACAAAACAAAAAGCAACAAAAGGTGAACAATCTGCCAGAGAACTAATTTTTAGACTTCTAAAAGTTTTTCTAAGGCCTGGTTCACACTAGTGCACATTTAGATGCAACTTAAGTCATGCAAAATCACATGACAATGCAAATCACATTGTTTTCAATGGCATCCATTCACATCAATGCAACTATACACGATGCAATTTTGGAAAAGATCCTTTGCTACTTTGCTGCCATTTGGCTCCATAGAATATGCAAACCACATCCAAAACGCAAACAAAGTGGCTCCACATAATCACACTACATAAATCGAGTCAAAGTCATATCACACTAGTGTAAACCAAGCCTAAAATTTTTTTCTGCAAATCTCAGTTCCTCAGTCTCCTCTCCCCCAGTGAACAGACTGGAACATTGTACTTTTTTTTAGCAAGACACTGTAGCAGGGACTAATCTGTTTCAGACACTTGTGAAAACAGCGAAGAACTGCACAGGCAGCAGGATTTACAGATCAGGTCATCTCTAAACTGTCATTTGTAAACTGTCATCTCAATCCAGGAAGTAGATGGTGAACCTGGATAATGGCTGAACAAAGAGTCCTTAAAGTGTTCCTAAACCCACAACAGTAAAATCAGTCTGTATATGCAGTAAATCATGCTCATTATACTCACTGTGGACCCTAAGAGGTAACAATCCTTTGCATTGTATAAAATGCCATTTGATCCTGTCTTTTCTGATCCTTCCCTTCTTCTACTGTCCCCAATGCATCTGCTGATCGTACAGAGCTCTAGGAGTCACTCTACGCATGCTCAGTTTAGTGCATATTACTAGAGAGTTTTTCTTCCTTTGGGAGGGTACATGTGAGGTACGTGGGAGGCCCAGTGGGTCATGTTGCCTCATAGGACAGTCAGAGCAGAATGAAAACTCCTCCTACAAGCTTTAACCAGTTTAACCTTGAGCCTTTACAGCCACTTTAATCATTTCAATACCGGGCACTTTTACTCCCTTCCTGCCCAGGCCAATTTTCAGCTTTCAGCGCTCTCTCACTTTGAATGACAACGCAGTACCCGAACTAAATTTTTATTATGTTTTCACACAAATTGAGCTTTCTTTTGGTGGTATTTATTTACTACAGGTTTTTTTTATTTGTTGCTAAATAAATGAAAAAAGTCCAAAAAGTTTGAAAAAAAATTGTTCTTCATAAATTTAGGCCAAAATGTATTCTGCTACATTTCTCCAGTGAAAATAATTCAAATCAGTGTATATTATTTAGTCTGTAGGAAAGAATCCACAAACCATGGTACATATATATCTGAAAATCAATCAATCCTGATGTACTGACGGCTTATCTCATTTCTTGAGGCCCAAAAATGTCAGGTCAGTACAGATTTCCCCTAAACGACCCCTTTTTTTTTTTTTTCTTTTTTTACACATACTGTCACTAGTGCAGTACAGCATCATCACATAACTGGTATGGTAGTGATCAAGAACATTGGTGAGAGTATGGGGGGGAAGAAAAAAAAAAAAAACACAAAACACAATACCTCATACAATTTTAACAATGTTTCTTCTATTTTTTTACATTACCATAGTAACATTGTACTACTCTGGGGAAGTCTAATTACAGCTAACAACACAATTGTAACAATGAATGGCATGAATTGAAGCTATTCATGGTTTACAATTGTTATGTGATCTGCTGTGTTTGGTCCCAACAATTACATGGTACCATCAGCGGGCCGGTACACTGATCAGTCATCGGCTGTGTCTGGTGGACACAACTGGTGACAGATTATGTCCGCAGCATGGCCCATTCTGTGAAGACGTCATATGACGTCCACCCGGAATGATGAAAGTCCTGCTTAGGCATCAAATTGCTATAGGTCAGGAGGGATGTGGTTAAAAGCTGGCTTTCAGATAACATTTTTATAACAATATTATAAGATTTACTATACACCCATCTGGGTGTGAATTTAGAGGATTTAACTCCATGGCAATCAATTTACTTGATGTAGTGGGTCTCAAATGGGGCCCCTGACATCAAAGGGCCAAACATTGTATTCAGTGAACACCATATCACAGAAAACTGCCAGAGACTACAGACATGGAACAGGAGCTGGTCAGAGCCTATGGTTATTATATAGGAGATGATCAGAAACTACAGCCGTTATGCAAGAGGTCATCATACAAGATAGATCATCAGAGTCAGTAAGTATGTTACAGGAGATGGTCAAACTTTAAGTATTTTAGTTGCATTCTTCAGAAGACCATTATAGACTGGAGCCACTTTACATGATATTGCTAGAGATCATTGCCATTACTGACCTATCATCTAGTAGCATTTGGTCAGATTCAAGTGGACTTGTTCTTTAATGTTGAAGATGTTTTGTAGCTTATCCAAGCCACTTCAGTTCCAATGGGTGTCCGGAAGATACCCTGCCATTTATATCCACACAGGTAGCACAGACACCTTAATCCAATTAATCATGGAATGTGTCAATACAGATATTGATTTCTAAGAACCGGATAGGAGGGTTAGAGTTGTGGAACCACCCTGTTCTAGGTATGTAATCCCATCCTTGGTGTCAAGAAGGCTTCATAAATTTTAAACCTTCAATTTTCATGGCTGAAGTTGTGAATTGCTGTCAAAATGTGTAGAAATGTGAAAATGGCATGATATGCTGAAGACAAATGGCATTGAAGGCCTTCACTCCTGTCCAGGGATGGTTCTCCCAGCTTCATGTAGATGACCTCTACCATGCCTCTTGAGAACCAGTTGTCTTCTCTATCCAAAATGTTTATCTCACTATAGAAAGTCTCTAGGAAACCCACTTGACCTGTAGAGTTGAATCTAAATGCCAATAATTTATGGAGAGGTGCCTTATCTCCCAATTGCATTCTTCTTCACTACACTGCACTAAAAATATCAAGTTACTTGTGCTGTGGTAATGGATCTTTTGGATGTACATGTTTCTGTCTCAGTGTAATGCTGGGCTTGAAGGACTTTACTCTTTACAAATCAATGCTTTCACCAATTGCTCCCTACATCCACCCTTCAAAAACACTTGTGCTACACTTGATATTTCTCTCAGCATTATAAAAGATAAGAGGAAAAAAAACAAGTAAGATGGACATGGCTGAAAAAAGTTAAGATATTGTGAAAGAATAGAAGCCAATCTATAGAATATCTTTCTTTGGCTTAAGTAAGCAGCAAAAACACAGACGACTATTTCAAGGTTCTCAAGGCCTGCATAATAAAACTGCCGAAAGGCCATATGTGCACCAGGGATTTACCGGACTTACTTACCTTTCAAAGCACTCTAAACTTTACATTTCTTATTGACACCCTTTGCTATTTGAACCCCAGTCTTGCCCTTACCATTGTCTGCAGGATGCCTTTAAACTCGACGGCTAGTTGCTCATGTCCTGGTCCCTGGAGCAACAAGAGAACCTCACGGTCCAAAGTGACATCGAGGGCAGACGTGCGGCCTGAGGAGAACATCCACTCAGTTGTAAAGACCTGGTCATGTGACAATGGGGGGAGATTGGTGAGCAAAGTAGACATAGTGGGTAAGGCTGGACCAATTATACTCTGACTGTACAGCATGTACCTACCTCCGGTGACTGCTGTGCATATTCCAGCTCGGTGTGCAGTGAGCTTAGACCGACATTAATCACACGGTTTAACTTATATGTAATTGGTGAACTAATGCCATTCCTAAAGAGAATATACACGAGATCTTAGAGGTCTTCTTCTTTGACTTCCGAAAACAACTGTACACAGACATCAAAATGAATTGTGTTTAAGCATCTTTTGGAATGTTCCTGAAAAGTGGTGATTAAATAAACATCACCGGTATGGGAAGAAGCCACACGTGCGTGACAGAAGCCGTAAAGAAGACGGACTCACTTCCTGTCACCTCAATTAAATATATTTTAGTGGTCATCAATGACATTAAAAGACTCATTTCACATAGTAACCTTTGTACTATAAATAGGGTTATTGTTTATAGAAGAAAAAAAAAAAAAAGAACTTACAAGTATGTTCCCTCTCTTTTTTTTCTACATCTCCCAAATGCTGCAAACTGGCAGTTAAGTACACACTAATAACAGCAGACCACAGTTTGACCTGATCACTTTTTTAAATTTCATAATAATGAAATAGCAATTCTCGGTCAGCTGGTTGTGATGCCATTGAATGACACCAGAGATACGTACGACAAAAGCTCCTGTTCCATTTGCTGCAGATTGTGTTCCAGCTTGTTCTTCTCTATTCTTAGATTCTGAAAGGTTAATAGGAGAAGATGGATCATACCAGACCATATAATGCATTCCAGACATTTCCCAATCCCCAGAAATGGTAATAAATTTATGAGGTTTACAAACTGGCTCAACAGATTGAGAAACTAGTGATGCTTGGCCTGATAATACAGAAAAATAACAAAAACAAAAAAAACAAAAACACTGTATAAACCGATTTCCTGCCATTACCTCGATAACAGAACTGTATTCCATCAGTGTGGACTTCAACTCTTCCACGTACAGATCTTTCTGCAACACAACAGAATACATCTTTATTTCATTTTTCTTTTCCATATTTGTATAGCTCTGACATATTCCACCAACCCATTGTAATACGCTCGTAGGCTTAGTTCACAGTAGCCAATGCTCTGAAAAGAGATCTGCAGTAGAACACTTTACAGCATACAGCTATGCTGATAGCCGTCAGCCATTCAAGAGAAGATCCTACTGGCTCCTGAAAGTTTTTTTTGCTGAATACACTGCAGTTGGCTTGTGGTTGCAGTGAAGACCTCTTGACTTGAATGGCCAAGCTTAACAGGCCATGCTGCCTGCCAGCTTGGCATGCCCTGTTGTATTTACCTTAATACAAAGCTTCACACCTGCGACATGTTAACAGCCTCCTCCGGGAAGGTAAAACCATGATTCAGCCACCTGTTTTTACTGTCCCCCGGCCACCCATGTGAAAGGGGCCATATACATTTAGATGCAACAGCCTGCTATAAATGCTTGATGCAGGATGTTGAAGCCAACACAAGATGGCAGAGTCCTGCAGAACAGTGGCATTCTCATGCTGAAGAATATGGAACTTGTATGCTGAATCGCAGGACTTTACTAAGGAGCAGTGCGATTGGAAACTACATTTCCTAAAGAAGCTGGCATGTGGGTGGGGGGCATATATATATATATTATACAGGTGAAACTCAAAAAATTAGAATATCGTGCAAAAGTTCATTTATTTCAGTAATGCAACTTAAAAGGTGAAACTAATATATGAGATAGACTCATTACATGCAAAGCAAGATAGTTCAAGCTGTGATTTGTCATAATTGTGATGATAATGGCTTACAGCTCATGAAAACCCCAAATCTAAAATCTCAGAAAATGATTATTACATGCAATCAATAAAACAAGGATTGTACATAGAACAATATTGGACCTCTGAAAAGTATAAGCATGCATATGTACTCAGTACTTGGTTTGGGCCCCTTTTGCAGCAATTACTGCCTCAATGCGGCGTGGCATGGAAGATATCAGCCTGTGGCACTGCTGAGGTGTTATGGAAGACCAGGATGCTTCAGTAGCGGCCTTCAGCTCTTCTGCATTGTTCGGTCTCATGTCTCTCATCTTTCTTTTGGCAATGCCCCATAGATTCTCTATGGGGGTTCAGGTCAGGCGAGTTTGCTGGCCAATCAAGCACAGTAATCCCACGGTCATTGAACCAGGTTTTGGTGCTTTTGGCAGTGTGGGCAGGTGCCAAGTCCTGCTGGAAAATTAAGTCAGCATCCCCATAAAGCTTGTCTGCGGAAGGAAGCATGAAGTGCTCCAAAATCTCCTGGTAGACAGCTGCGTTCACCCTGGACTTAATGAAGCACAGTGGACCAACACCAGCAGATGACATGGCTCTCCAAATCAACACAGACTGTGGAAACTTCACACTGGACTTCAAGCATCTTGCAGTGTGTGCCTCTCCATTCTTCCTCCATACTCTGGGTCCTTGGTTTCCAAATGAGATGAAAAAGTTGCTCTCATCAGAAAAGAGGACTTTGGACAACTGAGCAACAGACCAGGTCTGTTTTTCTTTAGCCCAGGTAAGACGCTTCTGACGTTGTTTGTTGTTCAGGAGCGGCTTGACAAGAGGAATACGACATTTGAAGCCCATGTCCAGCCTCAGTCCACTCCTTGTAAAAGTCCCCAACATTTTTGAATGGCCTTTTCCTGACAGTCCTCTCCAGGCTGCGGTCATCCCTGATGCTTGTGCACCTTTTTCTTCCACACTTTTCCCTTCCACATAACTTTCTATTAATGTGCTTTGATACAGCACTTTGGGAACATCCAACTTCTTTTGCAATTACCTTTTGAGGCTTTCCCTCTTTATGGAGGGTGTCAATTATGGTTTTCTGCACAACTGTCAGGTCAGCAGTCTTTCCCATGATTGTGACTCCTACTGAACCAGACTGAGAGACCATTTAAAGGCTCAGGTTATGGCTTAATTAGCGGATTAGAGTGGGACACTTTGAGCCTAGAATATTGCACCTTTTCGCAATATTCTAATTTTCTGAGATTGTGGATTTGGGGTTTTCATGAGCTGTAAGCCATAATCATCATAATTATGACAAATCACGGCTTGAACTATCTTGCTTATCATGTAATGAGTCTATCTCATATATTAGTTTCACCTTTTAAGTTGCATTACTGAAATAAATGAACTTTTGCACGATATTCTAATTTTTCGAGTTTCACCTGTATATGTAAAAGCTCGGAAAATTGGACAGGAAACAAGAAGGGAGAGAGGAGTGTGTTGATCGCTGGAGAGCCGGATCAGGCCGTAGGAAGGGAGAGAAGGCAGACAAAGAGACTCTGCTTATCGCTGGCCCTGTCGTGTGACCCAGAGAGCTGATATGCCAGCAGGTGACCGAGGGGTTCGAGTGGGTTCCATCTGGAAACAGAAAGATTGCAAGGATCCACCAGATGCCATTCCTCAGGTAAGAGAGAGTGCCAAGCCTTGCCTAGGGAAAGGAACACTGACACTCCATAGTTGCCATTTCATCTGCACAGTTGCGGGCATCGTATACAACCACGATAAGTTGCGGCCTAGATCCTCCCTCCAGTCACTGACACAGCCTTGACACCAGCACTGATAGCAGGAGAGCCATCCCGCAGGCCGAACCCTGGCCGGGTCACCATCATCAATTTACCCTTTTTAAAGAGACCTCTTCCTATTGTGCCAATAGTCTTACAGTCCAGAGAGGAGCTGCCCTGTATCAACAACCACTTCTACCGGTCCAACATCCTTTTTCGTCACATCTACTTACTAGTGACCTCTGCACTTAAAAGGGACATCATGCCAGTTCACTGACTTTTTGAAGGGGAGTGCTGTTCCTCCTTTGCCTTACTACATTGTTCTTCAGAGAATCACTATTCACACTTTTCTCATTGTGCACCAACTGGGCTCTATCACGCGTGCAGAAGTCTCTTCATTGCACTTAAAGGGGACATTGGCTACCTTAGGGGTAAAGAGCTCTTATTTCAGGCTACATCCCTGCCATCAGGTCCTGAGGGCCTAGAGTGAGCTAGTTTTGTCTGTTTTTATAGCTCTCATTGCTCACTGGTGACTATAAAGCCACCTCAGGTTGAAGATATTGGGTTAGATTCTGAAAATCAGGCCTGCTAACACTATTTCTAGCTCTGTGATAAGTGTTGTCTTTTCTTTGTTAAAGTTGACACAAGTAATGACTAACACTACATATGCAGATTTTGTTTATGCTGTATAATCAAGCTACATTTAACCACTTCAATACCGGGCACTTATATTCCCTCCCTGCCCAGGCAAATTTTCAGCTTTCAGCGTGGTCACACTTTGAATGACAATTGCACGGTCATGCAACACTGCACCCATATGAAATTTTTTTCACACAAATAGAGCTTTCTTTTGGTGGCATTTAATCACCACCGAGTTTATTTTTTGCTAAATAAAACAAAAAAAACACCTGAAATTTTTGAAATAAAAACCACACACACACACTTCTTCGTTTTGGTTATAACATTTAGCAAATAAATAATATTTCTTCATAAATTAGGTCAAAATGTATTCTGCTACAATTCTTTGGTGAAAATAATAATAATTTAATTTGTATTTTTTTTCAAATTAAAATTTTTTCTTTGTTTTACGATTTTATTTTTCAGCACACTGACCAAAGCAATACAATGTTACCATAGTAACATTGAACTACTCTGGGCAAATGATCAGGATTTTATTTTTTTTTTTAACACATTATGATTGCCAACACCAATGTATTTCATTGATATTTGCAATCATTGTTACTGAATGAAACAGATTCAGTCTTTTGTTGTGATTAGCTGTGATTGGGCAAAGTTGATCACATGATACAGATGGGCTGCGATTGACCCTGTCTGTATCATGTATCTTCCTTGACCAGTCACAGCTAACATAATTGTATACAATGGATGGCATGACAGTAAGCCATCCATTGTATACAATTGATATGTGATCTGCTGTGATTGGTCACAGCGGTCACATGGCACTGGCAACGGGCCGGTGTAGTGATATGTCGGGACACAGCCAGTTACATATTGCGACACTGTGCGTCCCGTGAGTGGCTTGTTTTGACAGGACGTCATGTGATGCAGAGTCACAACGGTGACTGTCCTATCCGGCTGTCAATCTGCTATAGACCAGGTGGGAACGTGTTAAATCTGCTATAAACTGCTGACCAGTTTAATCCTGTGTGTAAATTTACTTCCTGGTGGTAATCTAACCCAGTTAAGAGTGTACTGTGGTGTCAGCAGGGGTTGGGCTTTCAGAAAAGGGTCCAGAGCAACAGGGAGCCCAAAAATAATCCAGCAACTCCTAAGGGGGTAGTGCTACATATATATCTCTGATATATTCTGCAGTGCTGTACAGAGAACACTGAGCCCTTACATCAGTCTCTGCACCAGAGGAGCTTACACTCTAATGTCCACAGTCACAGATTATTGTTATTAAACATTTATATAGCTCTGACATATCCTGCAGAGAACACTGAGCCACTAAACATCAGTCTCTCAGACTTGTGTATCATCAGCAACTGTCAGGCTGCTTATGGGCACTGTAAAGTCTGATTTAGGGCCTGTGTTGATGCATTTGAATTGGCAAATCGGTTTGAGACTCTTCGGTGTCCATTCAAAATTCATTGTGAGCGCATTTGACCTCCTTCAGTTGTTCTTTGCATTTCCATAATCTTTTATAGGGAGAGAAGTTCTGAAGCAAACAAAAGCTCATTGACACAGGATCCTGTTCTGCTCCTAAATTTTTCTGTGTATTGCACCTTATACTTCTTTATGGTAGAAATATTCAACACTACTTTGACCTCACCACAAGGAGCCCAGCATCCTTCTTCTGTAGCGTGCTCTCAATCTCCGTCAGCTGTATCTGCAGACAAAACATTAAAAAAGACAAGAGATAAGAATTCAAACACAGAGATGAGTTAGGCACATTTCAGTGGAATTGTTCGAATGATTTCAGCATTGCAGAATAAGTCCTGTTGGATGTGACTAAGGCTACTTTCACACTGCTCCCTTGCAAAAATGCTGTAAAACTGCAGGCGAGTTTTTGCCACATTTTTGAAGTCTTTCCATTCATTTCAATGAGGATGTATGTGCAACAGACCTACAAATGACCAATGGTTTCATAACATTTGACGGTCATGCGTTTTTTTAAATGTAAAATCAGTATGAAAGCAGCCTGATTACTGTTATCTATACCATAACCTGGATGAACGAGAACCTTCAAAACATAAACAGGACTGGTTTAGAAGATGGTCAACAACATCAGAGGGAAATCTGGACATGGAGATATGAGACTTTTTAGAAGAAGATTGACAATTTGTTTGAGAGGTATAGAGGAAATTCTAGCAAGGCCGATACAAACCTCTGTCCTGCCTGGCAGGACAAGTCACATGACCATCTTTTATATTGGCTTGCAGTGCAGATGATGCCCAACACCTGGGGCTCAGATGGGATAAAGGTGACCCTCAAACATGGGGCTATTGGGGTCCAGCTTTAAGTAGAGAGTTTCAGTTAGCTTCATTTATTAAAAAGTGTTACTAAACTCAGGATCCTGCATTCACTATATCTGGTCTCCTACAGTACACAGAACATGGAAATGCAATTATTTTTGTAAATATAAAAACGGCTGAATACCTTTTCTCATCCGCAGTGTACATCAGTCTTGTGACTTCTATCAGTGTCCAGCTGAGCAGTGATTAAAGCTTGAAGGACAAGTTTTCATTCTCCTCTGACTGTCCTATGAGGCCACACAACCTCTGATCCTCTGTCAGGACAGTGCTGTAGCAATCGTGCACACAGACGGACGCAGCCCTCCATTTTGTTAAGAATTTTCCATGTTGTACTATCTCTCACTCCCAAAGCAGGTTTCCTCCTCCAATCATCCCCCTCCCTCTCTGTTGAGTGACATGTGGTCTGTTTGATGCAGAGTTCAAAAAGGCATCGAAACCCAGTGGGAGGGCATCCTGGCTATAAAACCTCACCAGCTAGGTGCCCCCATCTGGTAGCTGTACAATCTAGGATGTCGTAAAAGCGTAAACCAAGCCCTTCGTGGGAGTTCAAAGACATTCCAGAGAAGGCATAAAACAAGACACGACATTCAACATCCATTTTCACCTATGATTTCATATCTTGGAATATGAGAGACTTACAAAATAACCAGGCATATCGTCAGATTGGTTAAGTTAATACAAACCATTTGGTATATTACATTCCCTAGCTGGAATATATAGGAGGGTAGGAAAGTATATCTCCTGAACCATTCAAGTGTATATGACGCGTTTCAGCTCTAACCATTACGCAGATGCTGCTGAGTATTAAGGCTGGCAAATGCCCTGAGAATGAGTTATGAATCATAATAGCAGCTACGAGAGTTTCTAGTCATAACTTATGGCTCCACCTACACCTCCCTCCCCAAAAGGAGACGATTGTTTAACTGCTCCATGGAGGCACCCGGTGGAGATACTAGAAAAGCTAAGCTGAGTTAAGGGGGAGAAAAGAACAGTCTCCGGTCTTAACATCGAAACTGACAGTGGGAGATAAATCCTTTTGACTTATGAAACTTGAAGCTGCTTACACCAAGGCTGACTGGCAAGTACTTTAATCCTCTAAATTCCTTTCTGTGATCACTTTGCTGTGCTATTGTTCTCTGTATATTTATACACACAGTATATATTGGCTACATCTTTTTCTGTAAATATTTTTATTGCACCCTTTTGACCTTTTAGTAATAAATCTTACTTTCTGAAAGTGTTGAACTGGTTCTAAAGCTCTTTAATGCAAATTACGAATTACTGCCGCTGAAGAGTGCTACTGTGTGTGTTTAACCCTCTGTATAACCTGCCTGCGGTGACAGTGGTATACAGACGATTATTTCAACCATCATAGTGTTATTGCTGATATTGCCGAGTTTCTTCTTTCTCTGTACAAAAAGGAGGTGGTGGCAGCGTGAAGGGTTAGTTGCGTAATTAACCTGACCCAGTAACAATCGCGCTCAGGCTGCCGGTACATCGATTGTGGTCCATTAGCTGGAAAATCGTTGTGCAGGGTGCAGCTGGGTGTGGCATTGTTACGCACGTGACATCGCGGTTTTAGATTGGCTAGTCCTTCGGTCATGAGTTTGGTGTGAAGGGCTGGGATCTGACGTCGCGATCGTCACAAGTGCTTATTGGCCTTGTACTCTCACATGCACCCTCCCAAAGAAAAAAAAAAAAAACCTCTCTAGCAATACACAGTAAACTGAGCATGTGCAGAGTGACTCCTAGAGCTCTGTACTATAAGCAGATGGATTGGGGACAATAAAAGGGGAGGATCAGAGAAGATGAGATCAAAACAGCCATTTTTAACCCATTAGGTTCTACAGTGAGTATAAGGTTTAGCCTTTTAACCCCTTAGGTTCCACAGTGAGTATAACAAGCATGCTTTACTGTATATACAGACTGATTTTACTTTTGTGGATTTAGTAACATTTTAAGTAATTCTATTAAAAGGGATTGTTTCAGCATTACCCAAAGGCAATGTCAGATACCTGGAGAATGGCCGCTTTGTCTGAAACCTCACAAAGTGTCTTCCTTACATCCTCCACTTCTAACGTGCTGCGATGATTCTGAGTGAGCAAAAAAGAATGAAAAATTCAGTCACAAAGTGAACTTGGGAAATCTGCTTTCGCTTTAATTTTAAGGAAGGCTAAATTTAAAGCTCTAAGAGGATGATCACATAGCTTCATTTAAAAAACAAAGTCGTGCTTTTTTCCCCAAAGCAAAGTAACTTTACCTGAAGCCAATTTTGACAAAATCTCAGCAAAATGAATAAAGGTTTGCCACAGTAACATTTTTGCCTGGGAAGTCTCAACTTAAATAGATATTAAAAGGATTGTTTTTTTATTGTCATACCAACCTGTTCTGTGCAATGGTTTTGCAAGAGCAGCCCTGATCCTTTTCTTCTCATGTCCCCTGCCGCTGCTCCTGGCTCCTCCTCCTTCGCCAGTGCCCCCAATATCTAACTGCTTACTATGGGGTCACTGGTGCATGCTTGCTCCCAAGCCCCACTATACAGTATATGTCCACAAGACACAGAGCCACAGTTTGGCCCTGCCCTCCGCTCTCTCCTTATTGGCTGTGATTGACAGCAGTGCGTTTCAATGGTTCCTGCTACTGCGTCTCAGCCAATGAGAAGTAATGAGTATTGAATATTAGGGGGGCTGTGGGGGGTACTGCACACTGAAAGTTTTTTGCCTTCATGCATAGAATGCATGAACATAAAAAACCTTCAGCCTTTACAACCACTTTAAGCAAAAGAGGTTGGATAAGTGACGGGCACTTACCTCTTCTTGCAGGGAGCTGATTTTGTGAATCAAAGCAATGTTCTCCTTTTCCTGAAAAAACAGAAAACATTATCAGTTGTCCCACACTTTCCCTAAAACAAAAATTTACAAACAGAGCCCAACTTTTTCCAGGTGTTTATGGAGGTGAATGCCATTATAGGAAGGGACTCCTTACGGTAATTTAGCTAGGGAATGTTTTACTGCATGGGGCAATAATGAAAAAGATAGATAAAACAATATTGATTGCTTTCGTTACAATAAATTGTTCCCTCTATTGTCATTGCTAAATAAAGGCGTAGAACTATTTTGCAAAAGAAATAGCAGCTGCATAATGGTGCAGTCCATGTAGTGATAAATAAATGGATAAAGTTCCAGATAAGACAAAGGCAATCCTGTAAGCACTCGGGAAGGCTGTGATGGAGTGAAGCAGACTCTGGGGTAGAAGAATAAAAGCAAAAGGACATAGCGCCTCTAAGTGTAGACTGTATAATAATTTTAACAAAAGGAAAGTATAGCAACTCACATCTTCGTGTAGTAAAACAGGCTCATAGGATTGAAAGCGGTACGTCTGTCGCCAAAGGACTACTCTGGAGAAGAGAAACCCGGTTGGTCAGCAGGAGGTACTGCAACAGGTAAGGCATAGATGGTAAAACCTGGCTGGGTCTCCAATATGTCTGGAGCTAGTGGCGTTGGGCGTCTGACATCATCAGGATGCAACGCGTTTCTGAGCATACGCGGGAACCAGCGTGCTCTTTCACCAGGCATAGGTGGAGCATAGGAACAGGAAGAGAGAGGGAGAGCCCTAAATAGAGCGACAGGGGATGATGGACAGAGCTGGGGACAAGGAGACAAAAAAAATGACAGGACAGCAGAGTGATGTCTGTCTACGGGGGATGGCGAATCAAATGATGACAGATCACAGTGAAGATATATAGAATCAAGATAAAATGACAACAACCTTTTATTAAAATTGTTATACAGTCTACACTTAGAGGCGCTGTGTCCTTTGCTTTTTCTGAAGAACTATTTTGCACTCATGGGGTCCCCAAACACCAGCACGAGGAAGAGTTGAACAGTTGCTGGTTAGTTTTTCCTTCTCCTTTAAAAAATTGCTGGAGAATGTCATAGAGCGAGTTAGATGGAAATATCTGTTTTTCAGCCTAGCTAAAAATAGGTTTATGGCAGTGTACAGACAGTAAAAGTTTCCTATTGTGCAATATTATGTAGTGTAACATAATATAGTGGAATACGTACTGCATAATGGAGATACGTGCGACAATGTGAGATTTAGCAGCTTTACAGGCTCAATAAAAAAAAATAAAAAATTGTGAACCCTTCCAAAATTTGGGGTATAAACGCAACTTCAGGATCTTCAGGTTTATAGTGGGATAATCAGAGTTTTATACTGACAATACATATTGCTGATAATTCAATTAATACTGAATGGTAACATATTCCATCAACATTTGGTTTGCTACTCCAACTATTCTCAGTCCAGCAGTGTTGAGGTGGACCCTCTTTGCATGACCTCCTCCTGGTACCTCTTTATAAGGACTGTCACTCACCATCTGCTTATTCTGGGTTATCAGCTTAGCTTTGGCCTCCTCCAGAAGATTTGTGGTTGATTTCATCTCCTCCAGCTCTCCCTTCAGGGCCCGAGCTTTGCTAATGGACTGTTGGGAGCTTCAAGACACAAACAATAGAACCCGGGGTCATAACTTACCGACCGAATGAATGGCACTGCAAAGCACATTACCGTGAAGCAACAGTTTGAATGCAGCCTCCTTATATTATGAAGGATAAGGATGACACGAGGAGTTTAGAATACGGTCTTTCTCTACCTTTTTTAAACTATAAGAACCCTTGAAATAATTTGCAGGTCACAGGAAACCCCTCCTAAGATTAGTCGATTGGAGATCATTGGGAAAATGCCCCTTACATTGGTGATTAGTAGGAAGAAAGCCCCTGTTGCGCCCCCCTGACTGCCCAGAACAGGGTGGTTACCCACAAAGAAAGGGAGGGTTGGGAAGACACCAGTCACCTGACCTCTTCAAATATTTATACTTTCCCTCAGCATGCTCAGTGGTCCAAGAAATGCCTACTGATTAGCTGCGGAAAGCATACATATTCATAACCCAGCTTTGCCGCAATCCATCATAATAGTGCAAAAGGTAACAATGTCACCTATTGATAGAAGGGAGGAACCACAGCTACACCAGGCTTTGGAGAAACCCAACTTATCAAAGACTACAAATCAACCAGGTTGCCTACAACCCAGCACAGCTAAATTTACAAGTAGCCCTGTTTAAGACAAGGGTACTACACCCCCTAACAGTCAACATTTACAGCTGACAGCTGGGCAAAACAAATACAGCATAGGCAGGGGCGGACCGACAACTCATGGGGCCCCCAAGCAATAGGGGATCATGGGGCCCCTGTTTCCTTGCCCAAACTCAAAAAAGCCTATGAAAAAGGTACCAGGGGCATCTCATGGGGCCCCCTACTGACCCCGGGCCCTCGGGCAGTGCCCAAGTTTCCAAATGGTCAATCCGCCCCTGAGTATAGGTTATATACTAGACTACACACGGCTCTTGTAAGAAACAATGCCAGTGCTTTGTTCTGTGCAAGAACTTCCTGTAATACAGACTGCTTACTGCTGCTCTCTTTCACTTCATACAGGTGACTGGTCATGTATCCGCTCCCTCTGTACAGGGCTTCTCCCACAGCTCAGCTTCCTAAACAGGCTATGTAAACAACATTGATAAGGTCACTGCTAGTTTTACAAAGGAATATCTGGCTTTGCAAAGCCATACGGTGCACACAAAGTAGTTTTATATCCCTTGTGGCTATTGAGATATATATTTCTATACATTTTTTTGCCTGGAGTTCAGCTTTATAATTACTCATGTGGGTTAGGTCCAGTGTGGTGCAGCGGCAGAAAACATGCAGAGCCCCAGATTGCAGTTAACAGTGTATTGCAAAACAGTACAACAGCCCAGTGGAGAGGCACACCTGAAGGGGAAACTTACACCAGTTTAGGCAGAGAGTTAACAGCGTGTAGACCCGAGTTGAACACCTGTTCAGGAGAGCCGAATGGGGCTTGTCGGTCCAACCCAAAAGGGAAGCTGAGATGCAAATAAAGGCCCTACATTTTCCCTACTCCTACAGAATCTCTCCCTACCACTAGTGCTGTCCCTGACAGACAGGTGCTCTGTCCCTACATTAGCCGCACCACAAATGCTTGGCAAAACCCAGAGGCAGGGACTTAAAAAGACTCCGCGTGACCCAAGATGGCCACCAGGGTGACTTGGATCCAGCGTAGCAAACAGAACGCTGCCCCAGGTGATCGAGAGAGTCAGAGAAACTCATTTTCCTTTGACTTCCTCCCCTAGCTGCATTGCCATTATGGACGAGCACCACCTGCAGTGGAGAATGTAAATGGCACCTGCCTACAGACATAAGGCAAGGAACGCCACTGACATGTACTGTTCCACTGAGCAGCATACAACACACCTAGAAAACTACAGGTCAGTCATTTAAATGTAAGATAATCACCAGGCGCAATGCAAAATATTTCTTCTAGCCATCCAAATATGGAATGATTTTGTTATTTACTAATTGAATGGAAGAGGCATTACAAAAACGAAAGTGAAAAATAGAGAAAGACATTAGGCTTTAGAACATATCACATGGTCTGCTTTTTGCAAACTTTTTTTAGTCATCCCAAGATATCTGCAAATCAATGAATCGTGTGCATCCTCTGTGTACAGAACTTTGTTAAACAAAATTCTATTTCCATATGTAAATATAACAGTAAAGAACAGTATAGTAGTACGTCTGAGGTCTGTTGTTGCAGAGACAGCTGTGATACCCCATCTATCATTCCCGTCAGGCGGTTCTGCTACAAAAAGTCCCTTTTTTTTTTTTTTTTTTTTTTTTTTAGAAAAAACGGCAACAGATCAAATTCTCTGTAAAAGTTCTATTGGTGTGTTTGTCATGAAGCTACAGTGGGGAAATTATTTGATCCCCTGAAGATTTTGTAATTTTACACACTTGCAAAGAAATTAAGGGTCTATAATTTTTATCATAGGTGTATTTTAAAATTATAGAGTCAGCATATCAACCAAAAATCCAGAAAAAACATGATACAAATGTTATAAATTGCAGTTCAGTGAGTAAAAATAAGTATTTGATCCCCAAGCAAAACATGACTTAGTACTTGGTGGAGAAACCCTTGTTGGCAAGCACAGAGGTAAGACATTTCTTGCACACATCTCAGGAGGGATTTTTGTCTACCTCTTCTTTACAGATCTTTTCTAAATCCTTAAAGTTTCTTTGCTGTCATTTTGCAACTCAAAGTTTCAGCTCCCTCCATAAATTGTCTATAGGATTAAGGTCTGGACACTGGCTAGGCTACTCCATGACCTTAATGTGCTTCTTCTTGAGCCACTCCTTTGTTGCCTTGGGTTATTGTCATGCTGGAAGACCCATCTTCAGTGTTCTGGCTGAGGGAAGAAGGTCCTCATCCAAGATTTTACAATACATGGCCCTGTCTATTGGCCCTTCAATGTGGCAAAGTCTGCCTGTATCTAGCAGAAAAACAGCCCCAAAGCATAAGGTTTCCATCTCCATGCTTGACTGTAGGGATGGTGTTCTTAAGGTCATAGTCAGCAATTTTCTTCCTCCAAACACGGCGAGTTGAGTTAATGCCAAAGAGCTTAATTTTGGTATAATCTGACCACAGCGCATTCTCCCAATCCTTCTCTGAATCATTTAGATGTTCATTGGCAAACTTCACATGGGCCTGTACATGTGCCTTCTTGAGGAATGGGACCTTGCAGACGCTGCAGGATTTCAATCCATGGTGGCGTATTGTTTTACCAATAGTTTGTTTGTTGACTGCGGTCCTAATTGCCTTGAGATCATTCACAAGCTCCTCCCGTGTAGTTCTGGGCTGATCTCTCACTTCTCTTATGATCATCCTTACCACATGAGGCGAAATCTTGCATGGAGCTCCAGACTGAGGGCGATTGATGGTTATTTTGTATTTCTTCCATTTGCGAATAATCGCTCCAACAGTTGTCTCCTTCTCACGAAGCTTCTTGGTGATGGTCTTGTAGCCCACCCCAGCCTTGTGCAGGTCTACAGTAATTTGACAGCTCTTTGGTCTTGCCCATGGTGGTGAGGTTTGAATGGAAGAAAGATTCTGTGGATAGGTGTCTTTCATACACATAAAGAGTTGTCGTTAGGAGCACCTTCGTAAAATTGACCAGACTAATCTGTGTACCACATCAGCACATAGCCAGTCTGTGGGAGCCAAAATTATTGTTGGTTAGTAGGGGATCAAAATACTTATTTTACTCACTGAACTACAACTCAATTTATAACATTTGTATCATGTGTTTTTCTCTGGATTTTTGGTTGATATTCTGTCTCGATCATTTAAAATATACCTATGACAAAAATTATAGACCTTTCATTTCTTTGTTAGTGAGTGAACCTAAAAAATCTGCAGGGGATCAAATAATTAATTTTCCTAACTGCAAATGCCCCAGACACATTGGGCTAAAGGATGCAGACACACTGAAAGGGTATTCAATGTCAAACCTTCCCCCCCCCCCTTTTTTTTACAGGTAGCAAAATCGTAAAAAAAACTACTTTTTTTTTTTATTTAAAATCTATGTTCCATAAGGGATATTTCTCCTACTTTCCTTTTTCGGAGACACAATATTACGTGGTAGGATATCTCACCAAATTGAAAAGAAATCCACTCTTAGTTGTCACAATTGAAAGATTTCCCCTCACTTTTTCTGGTGACCAAAAATTTGGAAATCTCATTGTCACTCGGTCCTGGGGAACTTATCTACATAGCGCCCTCTGGTGTAGAGTTTGTTGAGAGTTAGAGGCTTGCTAGAGGTTTGGGTTTAGAGTGAGGGCTGCTTCAGGTCGGGCTGGAGGGCTCCACAAGTCCATCCTCTGGTACCTCCCCTGCTCTAGAAACTTGGAAAAAGCGTCTAGAAGCCAGTAGATGGGGCTGATCTGCATATTGATGGGAGTCTGGCCAATCTAAGGTAGAGGGACCTGGAAGTAGCAGACCACTCCATAAATATGACAGAGCTTGGCCAGTAAGGGTGTTGAGAGGTGCTGCTGAGGAGCCTGGAAGGGGGACCCAGAAAAGGGGGGTTCTGCCTCTAAGCTAGAGACTGGAAGCTGAAGGAGGAAAAAGGAGAGCTGAAGGAGGGAGCTCCACTGCCCTGCAGTCCACCAGGGAAGGACAGCTTGCAAAGCTTGGAGAGGAACCAGCCCAGCTAGAAATCAATTCTATCAACAACTGCAGGACAAGGACAGTGTGAGTACCTCTACACCCCCAGGGCCTATAAAAGGGAGAAGTCTGCTAGATGCAAGTTCTTGGCAAGTCTTCAGGGGGCAGCTCACAGCTTGCCCAATCCCTTGTCCTTGGATGAAATACCATAGCCAAGAGGGGAATTAGAGCTCCTACAAGTTGGGACTTTGCAATAAACCCATTTAAGGGGACTCAAAGCTCCTGCAAGTTGCTTAGTTTGCTAAAGACGGTCAGGGTTCCAGCTGGAACACAATCATTCATCTGCCATTTGTGTAGTATTTTTGGGAAGGAAATTGTCCTCAATTTGTTATTGTGCAATCAAGCTGGGCATCCCATAACCCCTTTACCCTATCCAAGTTAAATTCTCTAATAAAAACTAAAAAAAAACAAGCCCATGGACTGTTTGTGTCTGGATACAAGTGAAAAGGTGTGTTGCCTGGCTGTGCAGGAAGTAAAGGAGGACACAAAAACAGCGACTGTCAAGAGGGAAGCGCTATACTACATTCAAAATGTAAATGTTTTGGCCACAGGCGTACTTTTGGGGTCAGCTAGATGTGCAGACAGGATATTACAATCCTCAAAAAATAAAGCAGATTGTGGCACAAACTTCCAAGTTTCACTAGTCTTATAGTTTGATGGTAATAGAACAGGCTCCATAAGTGGAGATGCAAGATATCAATCTACCCATTGAAGAGCTACACATCAAATGAGCTTTTCTATGCTGTCCAGTCAAATCTTCCTTTCAGAGGCTCTCTCAAGGTACTGCAGATATAAGAAGATTGGTACAGGAAGGAGTCCTGCTGACTGTTCACTTCAATATGTTTTTTTCATTATAAAAAGATTTTGCCAGTGCATTCCAGGGTTTTGAAGCACCCTTCATCAGGGCTATGAGATTCTAGATCAAAAAGATTGAAAACCAGGTGCTGGAGTATTCTTGGCACATAAAATAGTTATGTCAACATTTATCCTGTTTTCAGTCCAAGTACATATTTTATCTGGTGCTCTCTCTCTCCCATACCCAGTGTATTGTATCTGGAACGCCTCCCAGAGGCCTCCTTGCGTTTGACAGCTGCCCTAACAGATTCACAGGAGCAAAACATAAACCTTACCCTTCACTGTGAGATCTAACCTAATAGGATCTGTTCCTCAGACCTTCACCAACCACAGATATAAATAGTATTCAATCAACATTCATTCAGAGCCCTTTGTAATTCAAGTACTGTAAGCATTGAATGCCTTGGTATAGGAGCTTATGCTTAAGGTTTTATGAACCACATACTAAACAGAGATGCGAGTTGACAACCAATCTAGTGATGATGGAGCATAGCAACGGAGGCTCGTCAGAGGCCATCAGGGTCCTTCAAGGATATAGGAATTTTACAGTGTTTACATAAAATTAAATAAAAGATCTGTTTCTATGAGGGAAAATTTACACACACACACACACACACACACACGACTACTAATTCCCAGCAGAATAAGCAATATGTTACACCCCTCTACAGTCAGGAGATGCGTGTGTATAGAGCACAGGGAGGATTACCTCCTCCACTGGCAGCGCAGCTCTTCGTTCTCCTCTAGCAAGCGGTGGTTGGTCTCCTCCTGCGCCTCTAGGGCACGCTTCAACTTGGCTTTCTCCCCCTGCAGCTTCTGGTTGTTGTACTGCAAGTCTGCAACACAAGTGATTAGGTCTGAAGTATCACTGCGGAAACAGAAAAATGAAAACCTGTCACAATTATGAACATGAAGCTGCATGTATGACAGATATACCATTATTGCATAAAAGGGAGGAGAGTTTAAGGGAATACATAGGGGTACTGCAAAAGCAGAAAAGTCTGTTTTCTCTCCATAAAAAACTATAGAACAGGGGTTTCCAAACTTTCTAAGCAAAAACGGCCAGTTTACTTTCCTTCAGACTTTAGGGGGGCCGGACTGAAAAATGTCCCGGCATAAGTGGGAATAAACAATGCCCCATCTTTGAAGTTAGTGAGAGGAATTGTGCCCCATTGATGGTGTCATTGGGAGAAATTATGCCACATCATTGGAGTCATTGGCTCCATTCTTGGTATCATTGGTTGGATTTGTTCCCCATCATTGGTATTACTGGGAGGAATTTGTTAGTGTCAGTGGATTTGAGGAATTGTGCCCCTCATTGGAGTTAATGAGAGGAATCATGCCCCATCGATGTGTCATCAGGAGAAATTGTGCCCCATCATTGATGTCATTGGCTCCTATCTTGGTATCATTGGTTGGAATTGTGCCCCATCATTGGTATCACTAGGAGTAATTTGTTGGTGTCAGTGGATTAAATAGTGCCCCAAGGGCCAGATAAAGGCAAGCAAAGGGCCGCTTCCGGCCCCCAGGCCGCAGTTTGGAGACCACTGCTATTGAACAATGTGATATGCTATTTTTAATATGGGCCACGAATGTCAGAATAACCGCTTAATAGTGTGCTGCAGAGTCACCATGAGCAGGTGCATTGAGAGCAAAGGCTGCACAATGGAGGTCAGAGAGGATACTCTATACGTTTTTGGTGCACACAGACGACAGACTAAAATATTTTGTTAACTAATCTGAGATTAAAATACATACATGTTTTGTAGTTAAAATACTAAAAACCCTTAATTCCCAAGAGAAAACTCTCCAACAGCTTAGACATGTTGTAGATGGTATCAGGGGGCTCCTCATTAACCTTGTGACTACCTTTATGCGTTTCACGGTGACAAGGCCTGCTCTTTCAGGAGGACTCCAAGGTTCAATTCTCTAAAATATTAATTGCACATGTACAGTGCATTCATTTAGTATTCAGACCCCCTTCTCTTTTTTCAATTTTGTTATGCTGCAGCCTGATACTACAGTTGTTTAAATTATTTTTTTTCTCATTCTACACTCAGTGCTACATAATGATAAAGTGAAAACAGAATTTTAGAAATGTCTGAATTTATTAAAAAAAAAAAAAAAACAACTGAAATATTGCATGTACTTAGGCATCCAGACGCTTTGCTCAGTACTTTGTTGAAGAACCATTTCAGTAATTACAGCCTCAAATCTTTTGAGGTATGATGTGACAAGCTTTGTACACCTTAATTGGGGAATATTCTGCCATTCTTCTTTGTACATTCTTTCCAGCGCAGTCAGGTTGGATGGGGACCATCAGTGGACAGCCATTTTCAGGTCTTTCCAGAGATGTTTAATAGGGTTCAAGTCAGGACTCTAAGACATTCACAGAGTTGTCCCGTAGCCACCCTTGTGTTGTCCTGGCTGTGTGGTTAGGATTATAGTTATGTTGGAAAGTGAACCTTTGGCCCAGTCTGAGGTCCCAAGAGCTATAGAACAGGTTTTCATTGTATTTTGCTCTATTCAGCTTTCCCTCAACCAGGACCAGTCTCCCAGCCCCTGCTGCTGAAAAACACCCACACAGGATGATACTGCCACCACCATGCTTCACTGTTTGGATGGTATTGGGCAGATGATAAGCAGTGTTTGGTTTCCTCCAGATATAATATTTTTGAATTGAGGCCAAACAGTTCAATCTTGGTTTCATCAGACCAGAGTCTGGTTCCTCAGAGTCCTTTGGGTGCTTTTCTGCAAACTCCAAGCAGGCTTTCATGTGTTTTGCACTGAGGAGAGGCTTCTGTCTAGCCACTCTGCCATAAAGCTCAGCTCAGTGGAGGGCTTCAGTAATGGTTGTCCTTCTGGAACTTTGTCCCAACTCCACACAGGATCTCTGGAGCTCAGTCAGAGGGACGATTGGGTTCTTGGTCACCTTTCTTACTAAGGCCCTTCTCCCCTGGTTGCCCAGTTTGGCAGGGTGACCAGCTCTTGGAAGAGCCCAGGTTGTGCCAAACTTCTTCTATTTGAAAATTATGGAGGCCACTGTGCTCTTAGGAACCTACAGTGCAGCAGAATTTTTTTTGTAGCCTTCCCCAGGTCTGTGACTTGCAATAATCCTGTCTGTGAGCTCTGCAGGCAGTTCCTTTGACCTCATGGCTTTTGCTCTGATACAGTATGCATTGTCAGCTGTGAGGCCTTTTATAGAGAAGTGTGTGTCTTTCCAAATCATGTCCAGTCAATTTATTTTACTACAGGTGGACTCTAATCAAGATGTAGAAACATCTCAGCAACCATCAAGAGAAAGTAGGCACCTGATCTAAATTTCAGCTGCTGTTACAAAGGATCTGAATACTTATGCCAATGTGATATTTCAGTTTTTCCTTTTTCATACATTTGCAAACATTTCTAAAGAAAACTGTATATAGTGTAGTACAATACCCAGAAAATTGCAAACACTCCTCTTCACTACGTGATGGTGTAAATCCTCCACCTCATGTATTAGCTACTCTTACCCTCAATGAGGGGACTTCTCGCATCAATAAACGTGACTCTGAGTCCCTTTCGATGTAACCTGAGATAGGTGGGATAGCTTCTTGAAGGAAGGAGTAGTTTCCTCCACCAGTGCACCTCTCCCTTAAGACCATGCACCTTTCCATAGATGATGTATGAGCAGGAATTAAATAATGTCATAATCCACTTGGAACTTTACACCTTTCACTATCCATATATCTTCCTCACGTACCCTCTGGAAATGTATGGCAAAACAAGCGCATAGTGCAGTATTACTCCAATAAATGCACTTAAGGGAGAGGTGCACTGGTGGAGGAAACTACTCCTTCCTTCAAGAAGCTATCCCACCTATCTCAGGCACATGCTTACCGACAGGTTGCTTGTTAAACTTCCGTTACCCTAGGTAACTATTTGCTGCACTCCACACTGTGTTAACTCTTGCAGAGCTGTCTTCAGATCCCAATGCGTTTAATGAACCAAACCTTAGACTATAGGTGCCGGTTCCTTGCATTACACCCCTTGAGTAACTTCTGACCAGGTAGGAACAAAGTTTCAAAGCTACATCCCTACTCCTATCTCAGGCTATGTGCTGCCCAGGCATACCTGGAAAAGGTAGAGTTCATGTACAAACAGGAATCCATCAGTGGCATTTCCCAGTAGCTGGTATCTTGTCCTGTGCTGGTACCTATGTTGTGATTGTGCCGAGAAGGTTTCTGAGGGGCTGGGCAGAAGAGTGGACTCCAGGAAGGGTTTGATGGTGTGTCTCCCTCTCTCCTGGGAGAAAGGGACGGGGGGCAGATTTTTGTGTTGCTTTGGGCAGCACAAAACAAACACACTACTGCTCTTAGTCTCGTGGCCCTCACCTCTTGTGGACCACTGTCCCTCTTTTATAACACAGGACCAGTGGGTTGGACCTAGAGATATCCCGCCAAAACCAAAGAACTGGAAAAGGCATTAACCCAAACCCTCCTGACCTGATGAAGCACCTAACTAGCACATTCTTCAACCAGCCTACAGGTGAATATCCAACCCCAAGAGACCCTGGTGGGTGAGCACTTGGCTACAAATAATTTCTCTGGATCAGCTTGCTGATAGTGACAACAGTGGACCATGCCTGAGCAATGTGTGATCATGTTAACTTGTAGTCTCCACTGGGGTGAATGTGAGATCACAGGAACACAACTTAGAGACAGGGACAGAATATTGTTATCCTTTTACAGGAAGTACCTAAACAAGGGCCTTCTTGGAAGCATCACCAGCTATTCTATTAATGAAAAGTAACTACACTGAAAAAAACATTTACAATTACATTAGCATGTTAAAGCTTATATGAGAGATTTTAGTGATAGAAAGTTGCATCTAAAGTAGATGTAAACTCAATCTCAAATTAAAGGAATTGTAGATGAGAATTACAGGTAAAACAATGTGAAGTCCAACAGAATTAAAGCAATTTTCGAGCCAATATTCATAAATTAGGCAAGGTGGTTTGGGGATGGCCAAGTTTAAATAGAGAGTTACTTATTAGGACTTGACATTTATACCCCAGAGTTGCATGAATACGTATCTTCTGCGGTAGCCTGAGAATGTTGTTCACATGTGGAGCTAAACAGCAATTACTGGAAACTGCTGTTGCGGAAGACCTTTGCATAACAGCACTTACTGTGTTCAACCGAAAGCATCAAATAGGGAAGTTGGTGATGTTTTAGGAAAATAAGAGGTTTAACAGATAAGAGGGAGATAATGAGCATCGTAGGGGCTCCCCCCAAACACCATTTTGATAAGGAACATCTACAGTTGGTGCCTTCTAAGCGAAAGGATTTTTCCTTTACCCAGAGGTTTTAATGTTTTTTTCCCCCTAGATTAACTGTGGGTATATGGAGGTTTTTTATTTATTTATTGATTTTTTTCTGTTGGTTGAACATGATAGGTGTGTCATTTTTAAACCTATTTAGCTAATCAGCAAAGTCTTTAGAATCTATTCACATTTGGTAGATGCAGTTAATTTCAGACCTAAGGAGGATTGTTGCTTTTTTTTTTTTTATTTTATTTTTGGTGTATTCAGCCATGCTGTTAAATATCTACACATATCAATCATAACATTATGACCACTGACAGGTAAAGATAGCAACATTGATTATCTTGTGACAATGGTATCTGGAAGTGGGTTGGATATAGTTGATGTGTCGAAAACCGGAAAAGAAAAAAAACAAAAAACAAAAAAAACCCAGTCAAACATGAGTGAGTTTGACAAGGGCAAAATTGGAAAAGGCTATATGACTGGGTCAGAGAAACTCCAAAACTTCAGCTCTTGTGGAATGTTCATGGTCTGCATCGGTCAGAGCCTACCAAAAGTGGTCTAAGAGGGAAAACTGGCGAAAAAGCAATAGGGTCATGGGCGGCCAAGGCTCATAGATGCACACAGGGAGAGAAGGCTGGTCCTTGTAGACCGATCCAATGTAGCTCAAACTGATGAAAAAGTTAATGCTGGTTTCAAGAGAAAGGTCAGAACACACAATGCATCATAGTTTGTTGCGTATGGGATTGCGTATCCATACATCAGTCAGGGTGCCGTTGCTGACCCGTGTCCACAGAAAAAACCCATATGGGCATGTGAGCATCAGAACTGGATGGAACAATTGAATAAGGTGGCAAGGCTGGTTAGAGGAACACAACAATGAGGTTCTCCAGTTTTTAATCCAATCTAGCATTTGTGGGATGTCTTGGAAAAACATGTTCGATTCATGGAGACCCACCTCCCAACTTATATTTGTGTAAAAGGATCTGCCATTGATGGTTTGGCGCCAGATAACCACAGCATACTGTACATTCAGAGGGCTGATAGTGGGTGGTCATAATGTTATGGCTGATCGGCATAAAACCAAAAAACTAAATTGTAATATTGTATTGCAGCTCATCAATACTCAAGGCTGGGTTCACACTTGTCTAATTCCATGCTCATTTTGTTATTGGATTTTTTTATGTGCGTTCTGCGTACATGTTTTCCTCATGTGTTATGAGTTTTTACTGTGGCCAATAAAATACTATTTAAAACTATGACATTGTAGCACCCTCCTAGGTAGCTAGGTGGCTACAGTTCTAATTGCTAGTTAGGAAGGCTGAGTAGCAGCCTGGGTGTAAAAGTTAGCACGGTCAAAGTTGGGTCAGGAATAAGAGGCTCTGCAGACAGGCTTTGGGAGACTTCCCCCTGCACTGGAACTTTGGAGAAAGTTCTAGAAGTAGTCGGCGGAGGTAAGGAGTGGCTAGTCTGCACTCTCAAGAGATCCTGGCCAATCCCCAACAGGAGGCTTGGCAAGCGGGACAGGACAGAGTGACCGAACCTGCTCAGCAGCAGGACAGTTCGGGTGGAAGATGAAGAAGTGAGGCTGGAGAGCAGGAGCCTGGGAGAGAGCCCAGATGGTGAGGGGCTCACCTCCAGGCGGAGGATCTTGTAAGGGGGAAAGCTTGGGATTTCACTGGCCTCCAGAACAAGGACCAGCTATACAGCAGGGAAGGAGCGGCCCAGCAGAATGCCTGAGAGCAGCCACTGACTCAGCAACAGCATAGGAAAAGGACTGAGTGAGTAGACCTGCACCCCCTGGGCCAGTAAGGGGAAGGAGCATTCTAGTGGAAAATAGGATTATCTTACAACCCTGGACTGTTCACACTGTAGTGGCAGGCACTGGATCTCCTGCCCAGGGATCCACCCAGTACAGCTGAATGAGGAGAGGATTCATCTAGGGTCTGAGGAGGTACAACAGGAGGTGTTGACTAGCTATCCAGAAGAGAAATTGTTGCTGTAAAAACTTGTATATAGTTATTATTATTATACAGTAAGTTCCAGGAAAGTTTGTCCTCTGTTGCCATCATTATCCTTGGGCATCCCATACACCCCTTACTCCAACCAAGTTGAATTCCCCTAATAAAATCCAAAAAAACAAGCTCATAGACTGGTTCCTGTCTCCTGGATGCAAGTATGTGTGGAAGATGCGTGTTGCCTGGCTGTGCAGGACTATATGCCACATCACATCACACAGATGTAAACAAACAGGCAATAACCGCCATTTAGTGTGCATGGTTTTACCTATTTGAAATGCATGTGTGATCCTGCCAGTAAACACTTTCTGTCTTCGGGTACCTCAACTCAATGGAAGAGCAATAAAGCCACCCCTGGACGACAGCATTGTCAACTTACCGAGAGGGTAGTGTTAGCTGTACTAGCAGATTTGATGGAGTTAATGCCAAATTTCCAGCTAACACTTTTCAAGCAGTTATAGCAGCAGTATCAGTAAAAGCTATCCATTGTATGCACCCCAGTTAACTTGTTTTCCTCAGGCTGTTTTTTGGCCCCATCATCCCATCAGGTGCTTCCCAAACCATTATGTACAATATTGCACGATTTGTTGCTCTGTAATACACACTTTTATAGAGCCTGGTTTGGGTTCTTTTTGACTCCAATGAAACTATTCTTCAGACATTTCAAATTTCCACGGTTTTAAAACGTTTTGCTGAGCTACAACCATTCAAAATTTTAGCAGTTTTCTTATTTCTCTTGATTACCAATATATGGAAATGATCTTTCATGCATTTGAAACTTACTGCAAGTCAAGGATTATGTACTGTACAGAGCACTGATAATAAAAGTATCATTACAGTATAAAGTGTGAGCCTCTTCCTCCCTCTGCTGGACACTCTGTGTGGTAGAAATATGCACACAGTTGTATTGGCCACCACAAGCTACTAAAGGCCAAATCCACCTTAGGGAGAGAATATATTTTAATAAATGCTCATATTGGTAGAAAACAATGTGCTTATTTTTTTGCAAAAGGAGCCTGCAAGCATTGCAACCACTGTGCAATGCCCGGCTCCTGCACACTCTTCCTCCTGCTAGTGCAGAGCTATGGGTGTCATTGCACTATAAGTACGGTAAACACAGCATTTATATTCCATTGAGAACTACACATCTGTCTGCTTTGTTTAATGACCATACAGTTGCCCCTATCGCAAACCTGAATGCTGTTGGGGAAAAAAACGCATCTTTAAAATAACAGCGCGTTCAGGGTGCGGGCATAGGCGTGGTTTACATGCTGTCCCATACCCGCAACTGTGTCAACCCAGCCCAAATCTTTAAAAGATTCTAAACTCCTATTGCTATGGTGGAAACATAAAATGATAAACCATAAAATCAAACAAACATTGTAAGAGGCCCCGTTATACAACATGTGAATCTTACCCCAGATAAATGAAACGATTTATGGAATTAAAAAAAAAAAAAAAAAAAAAATATCAAACCTGATCACTTAAAAAGGTCACAAGAATCACACAATACAGATAGGAATACCGAAAAGGTAGGAGTGGGATCAGTTTAAAAGGACCTGTCCACCCAAAAGTGATATTTCAGTTACAGGTGGTGGGCTGGATAACAATTTGTTATGGGCAAATTGCAGGGATGTTGTGAATCCCTACTGATGGAGATGGCAGGCAGGCAGATCCAGGAACTCTGCGCATTGATGGTGGGAACTCCTGATAAATGGTCACAGCAGGTATACATGCCCTGAAACCCAGCACAGAAATGGTGGGAACCACTTTTAATGGTCACAGCAGGTTTACAGACTCTGGACCTCAGTGCAGTAATGGCGAATGCCCCTTATTTTGACCTACTAAGCAACTTATTCACTCCCTGGTTATCTCTCGCCTTGACTATTGTAACTCCCTCCTCACTGGCCTACCTCATCGCAGGCTATCCCCTCTTGAGTCTATCATGAATGCTGCTGTCAGACTCATCCACCTTACCAACTGTTCCATATCTGCCATCCCTCTCTGCCAATCCCTCCACTGGCTTCCCATTGCCCAACGGATAAAATTCAAAACATTAACAATAACATATAAAGCCATTTATAACTCTGCCCCAAATTACACCACCAATCTTGTCTCCGAATATCACCCAAACCGTCCTCTCCGCTCCTCGCACGACCTCCTGCTCTCTAGCTCCCTTGTCTCCTCCTCCCAGGCTTGTCTCCTGGACTTCTCCAGAGCCTCCCCCGTCCTCTGGAACTCTCTACCCCAATATATCAGACTGTCGCCTACTCTGCCCACTTTTAGGCGATCTCTGAAAGTCTCTTTGTTCAGGGAAGCCTATCCTGCCTTCAGCTAATAACAGAATCTTCTATTCCTCCTACCAGTCCATCCCCCACAGTTATTACCTTTTGTATCACCAGCTCCCTCTTAGATTGTAAACTCCGAGGAGCAGGGCCCTCCTAACCCTCTTGTATTTAACTGTATTGTTGCTGTATTGTCTCCCTTTATATTGTAAAGCGCTGAACAAACTGTTGGCGCTATATAAATCCTGTATAATAATAAATAACACACCAGTAGTCAATTTTATAGAGCCTGCTGCAGACAAATTTAAAAAGTTCTCATGTACACAATACTATGCAGCACTTTTACAGAGACCTCCAAAGTGCAGAGCTGGAACCGGAGAACACACCGGCTGTCTTCGTTGGGCTCAGTATAATTGTCAGTTACAGCAGTAGGCGAAAATGGCAGTGAGAGGAGCAGGCAGGTGAAGAAGATGCCACTATGAAAACTACAACCACTCAGCAGGCAGAGTACATTTAAATACAAAATTCTTACATACACAGGTAAGATACTAAGATCATAGCACAGAGCTTCAACTGATGAAAACGTCCCAAATCTCTAAGCCTGATGGAAAAAAGTCACCATACCTGAACATATAACAGAATGTAGTCACTCATCTCTCTCCATGACCTGACCTCCGCCAAGTGCTCAGAGAAACAAAACTCTCTTCATAGCAACAGTGGAGACTTATCGGACTACATCAGATTTCTGAGAAAGTCAAACAGTTACCACAGCATTGTCAACACTGCAATGAATTGTTCAAGAAAATCTATCACATTATACATTTACTGGGACCTTGTGACATAAGAGTGTAGTATATATGATTCTCTGAATGTTTGTTGAATGCAGAAAGCAGCTAGCATTTTTATAAAAGGAGTTCATCATTGGCAGCCCTTGCATTCATCCCATGTCCCAGAACAGGGGCCATTAAATGCGCTTTTCAGATAGTATTCCTGAGCTGCCATTTTCAATTAAAGAACAACAAATTTTATATATATATATATATATATATATATATATATATATATACACATACATACATACATACATACATACATACACACACACATTATTTTAAAACTTGTGTGAATTTTGGCACACAATTTTTCTGGGAATCAGATGGTTGGGAGCCTTCATTGAGGGAGAAGACCAATTCAGTACCAGCATGGCACACAACTTACTGGCCAGCTTTGGTGACACCAACTGCATGTCTAGTTACACACACAGAAAAAGTAATAGTCGTGAATTTCTGGTGTCCTCAAGTTAGGCTGGTCTAGGGTTGGTTTACTTGTACAATCTGGTTCATTCATCTGTAATGAAGTATCTCATATACATAAATCCATACACAACATATTGTCATTTCATAAGTGTAGGGACTTCCAAACCAGTTCTCATTATTAACCATTACTGCATGCGATCCTGGCTTTATGTGGATATTGAGGTCTAATACACATTTTATAGTATCATAAATATACAATGCCGATTTATAGGGAGCAATAATTTCACTTACAGATCCCGAGAGATGTCACCACCAAAAGCCTCCAGACTGCCAGATGTGATATTCATGGTGGTCCCAGAGATCCTGCGAACTGGATAACACAGAGACAAACTTATAACTATGAAACAAAACTTAATACACAGATTCCCAACTATATCTATAGTACAGGTTACTGAAAAAGAAGAATAAAGATCCATCTTCGGAGTATGAAAATCTTCTTCCGCTATCCAACTCCCCTCTCCTGAAATATTCTGCTCTGCTCCCTCCTATATTTAACTCTCCTCTCCTGAAATACTCTGCTCCACTGGAGGCCTTTGCTCCTTTTTCTTTCCAAATCCCCTCTCCTGAAATACTCTGCTCTGCTGTTGGACTCCGCCCCTTCCTCATTCTAACTCTCCTCTCTTGAAATACTCTGCTCCACTGGAGGACTCTGCTCCTTCCTCTATCCAAATCCCCTCTCCTGAAATACTCTGCTCTGCTGTTGGATTCCGCCCCTTCTGCATTCTAACTCTCCTCTCCTGAAATACTCCACTCTGCTGGAAGACTCGTCTCCTCCCTCTTTCTACCTCTTCTCTCCTGAGATATTTAGCACTGCTGGAGGACGCTGCTCCTTTATCCAACTCTCCTCTCCTGAAATACTCTGCTCTACTGGAGGACTCGGCTCCTTCCTCTAACTCTCCTCTCCTGAAATACTCTGCTGGACGACTCCTGACTTTACCCAGCTTTTCTCTCCTGAACTCCATGAATGCTGGAATTTGTAATTCTATAAGAATGATCTCCCCTGTATCTAATGATGTCTGAAATATTCGAGTGAAGAATATGGATGAGGGAAGTGAAGCTAAGTTTTTTTCTTCCGGTCCTCTCACCTGCTAGTATACTGTCCCGCAGTTTAATCATGGAGTCCTCAGTGATGATGGCGGATTCCTTTGTCTTATTTTCAGTGCTGGAAGACAGAGAACATCAGCATTCACATCTCTCGATTACACTGCACCCCTTTCTTTCAAACTGCCTACACTGGCCAGATTTAGGGCAACATGAGTCTTCTTTAAAACTTTATTAGCTAATTTGAATATAATTTTAAAAATACAGCTTCCCCTTAGTTATTGTGTGTCCAAATACAAAGAATACAATCAAAGCACGCCAGGACCATCGATAAAGAAATCTCTATAATCTCTTACGCATTGTTGCGGCAGTCATCCACCCATTCCTTCATAATGGCATGATAGGTGTCCAGGTCCATCGATATGTCCCTCTTCTCTGGGTCCAGCATATTGCACAGTTCACTGAGTCCACTGTCCTCCGAGCCGCGGCTGGTTGTATGACGCAGGTAATCCACAATCTTTGACACAGGCACCTTACCTAAGTCCCAAAATGATCCATAATGTAAGTGGGTGTTAGAAATTCTGTATGTAGCCTTACAGAACAGACAGTGTACAGTCCACATGTGCTTATCTGCTTCACTGCAACAAGGAAACTTAAGAGAAAAGAGAGTTTAGCATAGATGCAACTACAAACGTAAACACTGCCATCTACTGGTTGAAGAATATATATCTCTACTGAATACTGAAATAGTTGTTGCACAAAATACATGAACACTGTATTCCAACAGTGGGTGTTAACTGCCACTACAAGGAAGAAACACTAGAATGACGTAAATTTTTCACATTCTGATTGCAGCCATAAATAAAAAAGGACCGGCCCACTCTTTTGTGCCACAATAATTTCAGTTGGAGGCTGGGCAATAGCAGTTTTATTACATCTGTGCCAGTGTCCAAACTTTTCAGCCCACATCTGTGCCACTGTTCAAACTCCCACTGCCCTCTGTGCCACTGTCCAGCCACCCATCTGCATTCCAGACAACTAGTGAATGTAGCCAATCTGGCATTTCCCACCCTCTTTCTCACCAGTTAGATCTCCCAAGTACCCTTTTCCCTACCACCAGCACGCCAGATGGAATAAGTTAAATAAAGAGCCTTTAATATATTTGTTTGCACCTTTCAAAAGCACAGCGGTGCTCCATTATACAGGATGTCAAATCTTTTTTTTTTTATTTGCATTTTTTTTTTTATAGAAAGTCTTGTACAGCAGAGCATATTTACGAGGCACAAACAGGAAGAGAAATCAACAGGCCAAATACACGACAATCGTGACATCAATCTGTCAAGATTATATCAAGGACATTTGTATACATGATGACCCAGCATAGGTGTAGCGCTACCCCCACAGGAGCCGCTGGTATTTGGCCTATCATTCCCCACCCCCCTTCACACACAGCCAAGCACAAAGCATTTTCAGCATTCTTCCTCTGGCTCAAAAATCAGTTTTGTTTTTCTTGTGTTTTTTAACAGGGACTTGGATAGAGATGGGGTGCAGGGGATACCTCAAACTATAGAACTGCTAGGCCCTGGCTGCTCTGTACAAAAATGGAGGCTGTATTGCAAAACCTTAAGTGACACTTAAGGAACTCTTTGTTCATTAGACGTTCCAGCCAGGGGCGGACTGACAGCTCATGGGGCCCCCGGGCAATAGGTTATCATGGGGCCCCTTTGTCCTCGCCCACACTCAAACCACACCCAAAAAAAGCCTATGAAAGGTAGCAGGGGCATCTCATGGGGCCCCCTACTGACCCCGGGCCCTTGGGCAATGCCTGAGTTCTCAAATGGTCAGTCCGCCCCAGGTCCCAGCCAAGCCTAGCTGTGACATCCATGTCTTCAGAAAGGACTCCTCAGGCTTCTATGCCTCAGGGGTAGAGCCCCCAGCACAGGGATCTAATCCTGAAAGCTGGATCCTGGACCTCTGCACTTTCTGCTCAGGCCTCAGACTACTTACGGGCTCTCTCGCCACCTTCTGGACACACCTCCCCAGGGATTGGCCACAGTGCCATAAATATTCAGGTTGCATGTCCTGCTCTCCCTCCCACTATACTTCTAGAAATTTCCTTTCACTTTAGTTGTCCATATGCTATTGGGAGAGTGCACCTCTGTTTCCAGCCTCTCGGGATGCAAGTTCTAGCTGCAGTGATCAGGCGTGGACGTACAGATCTCTTATATGTGTGCTTAGGGACAGTGTTGTGGTGTAGTAAGAATAAGGTCAGATCATTCAGAATAGGGCAATCTGTAAATCCTTGCAAATGGGACAGAACCTTTGACCAAAAAGGTTAGAG
Source organism: Staurois parvus (assembly GCF_062004578.1). Lineage (NCBI taxonomy): Eukaryota > Metazoa > Chordata > Amphibia > Anura > Ranidae > Staurois > Staurois parvus. The sequence goes on from NW_028318424.1 coordinate 84,611, forward strand.
GAAGGCACATGTCCAAAATATGTGTAGGGAGTCTCCTATGGTGGAATCATATCTCCAACATTTGTCTGTAATTACGAGGGAACATGCAGTGGAGCCTGTGGGGTGTTTTGTACAAACAGGACAGAATTTTAAACCCAGATTCTTGGCATTTTGTGCAAATAGACACTTTATGAGTGAAATATATGATCCTGTCCCACTGTTCTGGTGACAACTGGAGTTTCTTATTATAATACAGGATTTATATAGCGCCAACAGTTTGCGCAGGGCTTTACAAAATGAAGGTAGACATTACAGTTACAATACAATTTGGTACAAGAGGAAACAGAGGGTGTAGCAATTGTACGTCCAGATATGGACACGGACAACCATTTTGCTAAGATCCTCCATTTTGTGTCATTGTCACTCCAAATCAGTCCCCCCTCCCTTTTTGTTGAATGGCTTGTGGTCTGGTGTGTGCTGAGTTCATGAGTGCATTGGGCACAGCTGGATACCCTTCATGGTTGTAAACCCAATTAGCTGATACCATGGTGTCTGTCCGACTCTTGCTCTGAGCTGCTCGTAAAGCTATAAACCCATCAGCCACTGGACTTGAAAGCATTTCGGAATAGCAGTAAAACCTACATCCCATTTGAAATCACTTTTTCATACACTTTCATAACTTACCGCAGGAAAAACGTACAATAAAAAACAAAACAAAGCATATATTCAGATAGGTTGGTTTAATGTGAGTCACCTGATACCTTACATCCCTAGATTATGTCTACCCGAGAGCAGAAAGCGATATCTCTTTAACCGTCACAGGCAGATTTGTCATATCTGATGTCTGGACGTTCAGAATATCATTCTGCATATTATCCTACCAGTGGATAGGATGCAACATGTACCTATGGAAAGTTATTGTCCATGGTATAACTTGGGAGGGATTTTGGTCATAGCTTGGGTCTCCGCCTAAACCTCCCTATCTAAATGAGGCGATTAGCCCTTGGCTTCAGAGACAACCCCTGCTGGGGAACTAGAAAAGAGGCTGTCAGGCCTGAGAGAGGTAAGATGAAGAGATTCTCCCTTTTAACATCAGGAACCAACTTTGGGAGAAACGGTACCCTTTTGTTCGGGACACTTGATCTGCTTAAACCAAGAACTCTGGCAAGTACTCTACCTCTCTAAACTTCTGTCTGTATCTCTCTGTTGTGTTATTGCTCTCTGTATTTTTTATATATATATGTGTGTATACACACACACACACACACACACTGTATATATATAGACATCTTTTTCTGTAAATATTTTTATTGCACCATTTTGACCTTTTTAGTAATAAATCCTATTATCTGAAAAGTGTTGAACGGTTTCTAAAGCTCTTTAATGCAAACTAAGAATCCCTGTCTCTGAAGAGTGCTACTGTGTTTTAAACATCTGCATACATCTGCCTGCGATGACAGTATGTATACAGACGCTTATTCAAACATCATAGTGTTACTGCTAAGATTGGCAAGTTTCCTCCTTCTCTGTGCAAAAAGGTGGTGGTGGCAGTGTGAAGGGTTAATTGCGTAATTAACCTGACCCAGTAATAATCGCTCTCAGGCTGTGACACATAGATTGTGGTCCAGTGAGCTGGAAAATCTTTGTGCAGGGTGCAGCTGAGCGTGGCATTGTTACGCACGTGACAGCGCGGTTTTAGATTGGCTAGTCCTTCGGTCACAAGTTGGTGAGAAGGGCTGGGGGTCTGACGCCGCACCCGTCACAGAGGGCCCCGCTTGTTAGAGCTTACAATCTAGGAGTAAGGGTTGAGTGATACAAAAAGGTAAAAGCTGTGGGGGGGGATGAGCTGGAGGAAATAAATGGTGGTTTACTAGGTAGAAGCAGGATAGACTTCTTTAAAGAGAAAGGTTTTCAGGGATCGTCTAAAAGGTGGATAGATTAGAAGACAGCCGGACACATTGGGACAGGGAGTTCCATAGGATGGGAGATGCTCGGGAGAAGTCCTGGAGGCAAGCATGGAAGGAGGTGACACGGGAACTAGGGAGCAGAAGGTCTGGGAAGGATCGACGAGAGCGGTTTGGTTGATATTTTGAGACCAGGTTGGAGATGTAGCTGGGGGCAGAGTTGTGGATGGCTTTGTAAATTGTTGTTAGTATTTTGAATTTTATTCGTTGAGTGAGTGGAAGCCAGTGGAGGGATTGGCAGAGAGGGGTAGCAGACACTGAACAGTTTGTAAAGTAGATGAGCCTGGCAGCATTATTCATGATGGACTGGAGGGGGGATAGCCTATGTAAAGGGTAAGCCAATGAGGAGGGAGTTGCAGTAGTCGATGCAAGAGATGACCAGGGTGTGAATTAGGAGCTTTGTGGCATCATTGGTTAAAAAGGGGCATATTCTGGAGATGTTGCAGAGATTGAGGCAGCTTGATTTGGACAGGGATTGGATGTGGGCCTGAAAGGATAGTTCAGAATCCAGGGTTATCTCTAGCACCCTGGCATGCATGGATGGGTTGATAGTGGGGCTATTGATCCTGACTGAGAAATCAGGGGGAAGAGGCATGTGGTGGAGGAAATATTATGAGCTCAGTTTTGGATAGATTGAGTTTTAGGAAGTGGTGCGACATTCAGTCTGATATGTCTGCCAGTAAAATCGGTGATTTGTGTGGAAACTGATGGAGTGAGCTGAGAAGTAGAGAGATAGATTTGTGTGTCATCAGCTTCCCATGGTTTCCAATACCATGTTATGCTATCGGCTGACACAAGGAAGAAGTGCAAATTGAGAATAGGAGAGGTCCAAGGACAGAACCTTGGGGGACCCCGACAGTAAGAGTAGGAGAGGAGGAAGTAGAGTTGTGACACTGAAGGTGCGGTGAGATAGGTAAGATTCAAACCAAAGGAGAGTATAGTCATGGAGACCAAGTAAATAGAGTTTTTTTTGAGGAGGAGGGGGTGGTCAACTGTGTTAAAGGCAGCGGAGAGGTCCAAGAGAGAGTATAGAATAGTGAACATTGGTTTTATCGGTAAGTAAGTCATTTGAGAGTTTTAGGAGAACAGTTTCTGTGGAGTGTTGTAGGCGAAATCCAGACTGAAGGGGATCGAGAAGGTTATTTTCAATAAAGTGGCAGCTCAGCCAGTTATAGACTAGACGGTCAAGGAGTTTGGAGGCAAAACGGAGTAAGGAGATTGGTCTTAGGTTGCCAAGATTGGCGGGATCCAATGAGGCTTTTTTAAGTATGGGGGTGACTAGCACATGTTTTAGAGAGTTGGGGAAGATGCCAGTAGAAAAAGGGAGAGATTGAAGATATGAGTTAAAGAATGAAGGATAGAGCCAGAAGGTGACCGTAGTATTTGCGAGGGAATGGGGGCAGGGGGGCTTTAGAAAACAGTTTACCAACCTCTTATACAGTAGCTGGGTTAAACAAGGAAAGTACAGATTGTGCAGGTGGACAAGGAGTGTAGGGTAAGGGAGATATCTGTACAGTGGAGATCTCATCACGAATTGTATCAATCTTATTTTTTAAGCGATTTGCAATCTCCTGGGCAGTGAGTGAATTAGTGGGTGGAGGTAGAGAAGGACAAAGTAGAGAGTGAAAGGTAGAAAAGAGTTGACGGGGATTGCGTGAGAGGGTGTTAATGAGAGTGATAAAATAGGTCTGTTTGGCAGTGTGGAGACAAGAATTGTAGTTGAAGGTTTCATTTGCAAGCGAAGGAGCGATAAAGTTTTTGGGTGGGGCATTAGCATGTTAAACATAATCAAGACCGTAAGCCTAAGTGGGGGACTGGACTTTACATCTTTTTTCAAATTAGGTGAGAGGGCTACAAAATTAAGATGCAGGGGGAAGGGAATGAAGGAAGTGGGATGATTGCATGAGCCGCCATGATCTAAGATGTGAGAGAAAGGAGTGGGCTTGGATCGTCTTACATTGGGAGTAGATCCTTGAACAGTGAATCTTCTTCCCCAGGCTGAAAGGCCAAGTTGTCAATAATGGGGTAAAGGGAATGAGGAGACATTACTCATGTCAAAGTATCTCCTGCATATTGCCCATCTGCCACCAATTGTGGTGTGGTCTTTATTTTCTCGATATTTCCCTAGCACTAAGAATTTTAGTATGCAATTGTTCTTCTTCCACCCATTATTTCATTGAGCCATGGGGGAACCAATCAACCTTGTAAGGTGGCAAGCCGGGTTGTATAATGAGACATCACGCACTGCAATCCCTCCAGTCTTTACGCAGTCTAAGAATGGACCATTTCAGTCTCTGTAGTTTGTGAGACCACAGGAACTAGTCAAAATCATGGTGTACCATCTTGAAGAAAGAGGGGGAATGTGGACCAGTAAGGTTTGATAAAAATTGAACACTTCATGCATAATTGTTATTTTCAAAGCACGTCTCCTACCAAACCATGAAACATGTTTTTTTTTTTTGGCCACTGGATTATCTTTAATACAGGATAGGATTGGTGGAAAATTAATTTAGTATGTCAAAACATTATACATAGCTGTGTGATTTGTGAAAATTCACAGTAGTGCAGTAGAATGGTTCCCCCCTCCAATTGTCAACTGCCAATGTATTGATAGCCAGAGCAGACAATGTGACTGCTGAAGGGACTCCAAAATGACAGGGACCCAGATATCTGATTATACCAGAGACTTCAGGAGGTAACAATAACACATTTGGCAAATTAATTTGTATAAAATGGATCTAAAATTTCGGAAACTACATAATTGCAGGGCAAAGTTGGTATTCTGTAACTCTGGAGATGGAGATGACAGGGATGGAGGTCCTCTAATGGTTTAGGCCTCATCATACAAATCCTCACCTCGGTGTTCAGTGTCGCAGGCATGGAAAATGCTGTCCAGCAAGTCCTCTTCACAGATCAGACTGACTTCAGACGCTGGCTCAGGTTTGTGTTCCATCACACGCTTCAGACCTGGAGAGGAGACAAGGATATGCTGAAGGAACAGTCATGGAGTCAAAGCAACAGAGGGTACAGGTTTCATCTGATTATGGGGGTCTAAGCAATATAACTGGAGACCCCTCACTATGTTTGCTCTGTGTGTGGGAGTTTTACCTGCACTTTCACTCATTGACAACCTCTTCACAATTGGAGACTTCAATGTAAAATGTTCAGATTTCTGGTCAAAGTAAAAACTTGAGACAGACGGCAGGATACGGTCTTCAAGGATGATGCTCTTAAATTCGGAGCTTGGAATAGTGGACTGGTTGAATTTAAAGTGGGTATCTCGGGGAAGGACGACTGGTGTGGAGCAGCTCTGGGAGCCACAGGATGGCCAAACTTTCTTGGCCTTCTCCTTGGAGGTCACACTGGCAGAGTAGAGCATACTGCTCAGTGGAGAGTCACAGTCCAGTACTTGCTGCAGCATTGGAGACTGGACTTGGATCCGTGGAGAGAAGGTGACCAGTGCACTGGGGCTCCCAGTGTCTTTGCCTGCACTTTTCATGGCACGATTCTTCAGAACTTCCTCTAGGTCTTTCTTTGTGCTGGACTGAGGACTATCAAAGTTCCGGGACTGAAACTTGGGGATCTGCAGGTATGGGTTGGAATCCTGGTCCCGCATCTCAATAGTCCTGATCTTGCGGCGGATACTGTCTACAGGGTTGTGCCTCTTGGTTGCTGATCCTGATTCTGACATTTTTACCTGTAAAAGGAAAAAAAAAAAAAAAACACCACAAAAATTTTTTTAAACACACCAATAATTTTGTACCATGATAGCCATTATTATAGGTTACAAGTAATATTTTGTAACAATCACAAGTTACATGATTTCATTGAAAACTGGGAGTTTTCATTTCCCTAAATTTAGTAAGATCAGATGATTTCTGTTTAATTTTGCCATTATGACTGAATGCACTTACGTTTTTAAGGGTACAATAGCTTTTAATGGCTCAATATGCTCATTTTACCTATCAAAGACCTGTTCTAGTGCCAAAAAGCAGCCTTTCAACGTTTAAATGGGGGAAATAAAAGAAAAAGCTAAATATTTAGAGTGACAATACACAACTAATCAAATACACAGCGCATCCTCCGTGCAGGTGGAGCAGCTGCCAGGGTTGTCATGGAGCGCTTACACAGAGTAAAACAGCGCATCCTTCTCGCAGCCACTCCTGCACTGATCGCTGGGTAAGTAGCTGGGGATGAATGGAAAAGCTCAATACTGGGATTGTATGGGGGGTGGGGGGGTTGGGGTGGGAAGTTGAGGAGAGAGTTTTGTATTGACGGGGATGCTTAGTGATCAGTTTAGGCCAATCATAAGCGGCAGAGGTATTCCCCACCCAACAGTTGCTTATATGAAAGGGGGCGTGTAGGTACGTTGCTTACATTAAATTAGATAGTGGGTGACCAAGGCTGTGGAAACTGTTAATAATTCTGTGCTCTTTTCCCAGGCTTTCTGCACACAGCCTTCCCATCCTTTGGCCTATTTATGAGGGGAAAGGCCAGGAATGGGGGCTGTAGGGAGTCTTCTTCTGAAGATGCTGTGACACAGTGAGCTACGGTGGGGGCCCTGCCATGCCCCGCAGTCCCCCTGAAGATACCAGATTCTGGAGCCCACCACTTATGGACTTTCACGTATTGAGGTATGCCTGGGCAGCAAAAAAGTAGTTAGTCAGGAGGACTTTGTGCACTTTTTTTTTTTTTTGTATTGATGCCGAAGTTCCAGTAAAGTTCTTGAACTGTTCTACAGCCTAGTCTGAAGTTTGGTTTGCATGTTGGCTCATGGCGTATAAAAAGAACTTGGGTCAGTAAAAGTACATGTAGGGAATGAAGCAAAGCCACTACTGAAGGCTAAAAGATAAGCTCACATTTTGGAACATGTTACATGTTCCACCTGTACTTAGGGTGGAGCATGTAGCATGTTTCAGCAGCTGCAGCCTCTTCCCTTCACCCAGTGACAGCGAGTGGGGATCTTCACTATTGGGAAAATGACGTGTCAATGCACAGTTCTGCCCTTGGGCTGCATCATTCATTGAACTACAAGTACCATCAGCCTCTGCAGCTGACAGCTTGTAGTTATCTCTTTTATTATTAATTTTCCTTTATAAAAAAGAAAAAAAATTGACAATATATATAACAAAAACATAAATACTTTACTATCAACATTATTATTCAAACACATCCCCTCTTCTTCCCCCCCAAAAAAACCTACCCTCCCCCTAGAAAACCCCTTGTCCATAGCAATCTTAAACTTCTCTTTCCCCTCCTGTAAACAATATTATTTCTCTAAATTCCTTTAAACCATTTTAATTCCTCACCTCTACTATTGTATCACCTCTTATTTGTAAATATCTTTTTGACGGCTTGTAGTTCTGAAAGGACTGCGGGGGGTCGCTGTTGAGCAGCCTCATAATTCATTCACAGGCTCTGCAACATGTACACAGCCAGCTCATATGAAGGTACAGGCTGAAAGCTGCAGGGCTTGTCTTCAGGAGTCTGGCATTGTACCCCTGATCCACTGATCATGGATGCAATGCTTTCCAGGCTCCTTTAGGGGAAAAAAATGTCTCTGCCACATATGCTTGGCTGCCAGCTTAGACAACTTTCTGGAGGGATAGCTCAGGCGGGTTTGGACTTTTAGTCTTCGTTTACACTGATGCGGTGCGGAATTCGCAGCGTTTTCAGTGCGCATCACAATTGCATCCCGTTCGCACGGACTGATGCAGGTGTGTATATTAAGTTAACGACACTCCCACATCGGTCTGCAAAACGTGCGATGTGCAGAACCAGATCGCATAGGGGTGATTACCTATGCGATCCGATTCTAGTGCGGACCAAAAAAGGGTCCTGAACCTTTTTGGTGCAGGTGCGGTGCGAATAGAGCCATACAAAATGTATGAATGAACACACAACACATAATGATTAATAAAGTGATATAGTGAATACCACAAAATAAATGTGAACAGTAAAACTAATTAAACATCCGTGACCAACGTGCTCAAAAACATTTATAGTGATCCAAAGTCCATAGAAAACATAATGTAGTGATCCAAAGTCCATAGAAAACATAATGTAGTGATCCAAAGTCCATAGAAAACATAATGTAGTGATCCAAAGTCCATAGAAAACATAATGTAGTGATCCAAAGTCAAACTTATTTCTCTTCACCACGTGCTTTAAACTGATAACAGAGTACTTACTCATAGGGGTGACGTAGATGGTGAGAGCACCTGACCTATGACCACTTCAGGCTTATCCATGGTCAAATTATTTGGGCTTTTTTATACTCATTTGCTTGTGAGTAATGTCCATTCATTAAATTAAAGGATCTTGGTTTTTATACTATACCATTGGAGCGTCTGTTTGTTTTACATGGTATATCTTGAGGCAGTGGAGTTTCTCTCTTATGCAATGTATAAGCATTGTCTATAATTGGGAAGATTATCCCAGGAAGCTTGTTTGCCAACCACGAGAGTGGAAGGCAATTATCTGTGGTGAGTGTACATCCATGTGGGGGATTTCTGTGAAGCAATCGGTTATCAGTTTAAAGCACGTGGTGAATTTAAAGGAAGAGAAATACATTTATGGACTTTGGATTAGTACATTATGTTTTCTATGGACTTTGGATCAATATAATTTTTTTGAGCATGTTGGTCATGGCTGTTTTATTAGTTTTACTGTTCACATTTGTTTTGTGGTATTCACTATATCACTTTTTTATTCATTTAGCTCCACTATAAACACAATATTCATTATGTGTTGTGTGTTCATTATAGTTCATATAAAGTGGCAGCTTTTCACATATTGATTACATTCAGCACAATATAATAGGTGTTGATAAGTATCACAATTTTATTATCACATTTATTTCTTTATATACAAAATGGCTCTAATTGCACCGCATACAAATCGCATGTGATTTGTACAGGAATGCGGTGCGGTTCCTGTGCGAATCACATGGGATTTCCACAATCGCTGTAGTGTGAACCTAGGCTGAAGCAGATCCCATATATTGTACAAAATTAGGTTCAAAAGGCACTTTAAAGATTACATGCACAACCTGGAACCAATAAACAAGCCTTGTGGATTATCAGTAAGCGCAGTCTAAAGAAGATAGTTTTATATAAAACACACATTTTTAAAAAGGAAACTTTTTTTTTAAATCTTTGTTACTTTTTCCTCACTCATCAGGACAGTAATCTCTTACCGTAGGTTCACACCCAAGTATTTTCTGCAGGGTTTTGCAGAAACGCACTAAAGTCCATTTAACATAATTTCCTAAGGTTCACATCTCCACATTTTCACTCGGTGCGTTTTTTGGAAAGGGTCAGGGACTTTTTAAATGCATGTAGTGTGTTTTTGCCGGGTTTTATATTTTAAATCTGCCTAGAAACAAGAAAAAAAGCAAAACACACTGCAGAAATGGATCAAATGCAAACTGCATAGTTGTGAACCTAGCCTAAGTGATATTAGTCCAAGAACATATAATGATGGCAGTTTTGAATGAGGGTGATCAAACAGAATGATGATGAATGGCTAGGTCTGAACACAGAGGATAATTATGCCGTGTCACTTGTCACAGAAATATCATTAGCAGGGGCGGACTGACCATTGGGGAACTCAGGCACTGCCCGGGGTCAGCAGGGGGCCCCATGAAATGTCCCTGGTACTTTTCATAGGCTTTTTTGGGTGTGGTTTGAGTGTGGGCGAGGACACAGGGGCCCCATGATCCCCTATTGCCCAGGGGCCCCATGAGTTGTCAGTCCGCCACTGATCATTAGGCTGCATTCGGTAACTTTTAGGATACACATTCCAATCTTACTAAACTCATGTGAGCCTGCAGGGTCCCCTGTGCCAGCACTGACTGTGAGATACTTACCAACCCAACAGTAACACTGTGATGAATTCTCTGGAATGTGGGGCGCCAACACTGACAAAGTGTAAGAAATTAGGAAGACTTCCAGCTACAAATCTGTATTTCCCCCAGCCCAGGCTAGGAGTCTGATCAGAGTAGCAGGAAGTGAGCCTGGTGTCAGAACCAGCACTGGATAATCTATAGAACCAGCATCAGGTGTGTCTCCACCATGCAGACATCTCTGAGCCCTCTACCCCTGAGAGGAGGAGGAGGTGCACTGCTGCCTCCTTCTGGACAAAATTGATAACTGTCACTGCAATCAATGGTCTTTTTTAAAGTCAAACTCCCAAGTGAAAAAATTACCCCGTCTAGGTGAAGAGCAAAGACCAGGTATACTTACCTTATTGAAAACAGTATATATGATAGCAGCGCTTATAACTAATTACCCCATCTAGGTGAAGAGCAATGACCAGGTATACTTATCTTATTGAAAACAGTATATATGATAGCAGCTCTTATAACTAAGAATCAAAATATGTGCAGCGCAAAAGCAAGAACTTAAATAAAAGTACAAAATGAATAAAAACTATTAAAGTGACTAAAAATATAATCCAACAAATGAATAAATGTGACAGTCCAAAAAAAGTCCAAATTAAAAAGTGAATATCTCCATTAATAGTGCTCCATCTGTGTATGTTTTCAAAGAGGGCGATCTCCTTTAAATGAATCCAGCTCCGCTATACACTCACCAGAAATAATAATATATTGTGCTTTATACAGAAAACTGCAGCTCCAAAGATCGCTCAACCACCCAGATGACACTACAGTCAGTGATTTATCCTGTTAAAATTAGCTCACCACAAGGAGCCAGAAATGCTATTCATAGTGTAGCAAAGTTATTCCAATAGAGTGAAAACATAGTCAAAAACCACATAGAATACAAATAGAGCTGGCAAAGGACTTACTAAGATGGCCGCTGCTCCAAACACGGATGTGATGACACGCCTATGCCCCTTGAAGATGTGCTGGTGTAGAAAGCGCACCGGAGGAGCCTATGTGCTGATGTCACGCTATCGCATCCATGTTTGGAGAGGCGGCCATCTTAGTAAGGCCTTTGCTGGCTCTATTTGTGTTCCACGTGTTTTTTAACTATGTTTTTATTCTATTGGAATATATTGCTACATTATGAATAGCATTTCTGGCTCCTTGTGGTGAGCTAATTTTAACAGGATACAGCACCAGCTGTAGCATCATTGGTGTGGTTTGAATAAACAAAAAGAAATGAATTTTGTTATGAATGCAACAAAACAAAGTTAGTAACTTAACAAATCAATCAATCAATTAAACAAAGCACGTTTTTTGGCTCTGCACATGTCTACAGATTGGGATTTTCCAGATGTGCTGTTTCAGCTCTTTTGAAGAAGCACAAAGAAGCAGGCAATGTTGAGGACCATAGACAGTGGGACCATGGTACACCCATCTACATCATCCTCATCCTTGTTTCATCACCTAAGGGTCACTCACACCAAACAAGTTTGTGGATCATTTTTATTATTATTATTATTATTATTATACAGGATTTATATAGCGCCAACAGTTTATGCAGTGCTGTACAAAATGATGGCAGACATTACAGTTATAGTATCATGTGGTACAAAAGGAATCAGAGGGCCCTGCTCATTGGAGCTTACAATCTAAGGATAATGTTGTCAAAACACTTGACTCAGATACTTGTTCTGGGTTAGTAATGAAGCAAGGATCAGGATGACATTAGCAGAGACTGTGGAATAGCTCAGAAATGCCAACTCCTATACCTCTGTCAGGATAGGTTCTCCATTAGGCTAGGATCGCACTCATGTGGTGCGGTACATCGCATGTGATTTGCACAGCAACCGCACCGCATTCCTGTGCAAATCACATGAGAATTGTGTGTGGTACGATTTGAGCCATACATTATGTATGGCTCAAATCGCACCGCATCTACACCAAAAAGGTGCAGGAACCTTTTTTGGGTCCACACTAGATTCAGATCACCTATGCGATCCGATTCTGCACATCGCACCGCGTTTTGCTTACCAATTTTGGGGTGCTGTTAACTTAACATACACACCTGCTGCGGTTTGCATGAACGGGGTGTGATTCTGATGTGGTGCGGAATTCACCCAGAAAATGCTGTGAATTCTGGACCACATCAGTGTGAACCCAGGCTTACAGCAGACCAAGTCTATATTACAGATGAGCTGAACTGCCCTGGTTTCTTTTCTAACAGGGTTCAGATGCCGAACCTGAACCTGAAATCAATGGGAGCTGAATCTGTCAAACTAAAAATGTTGATTTTCTGGGCAAGGGGGTGTAAAAAAAATAGCACGGGCCACTTCCCTGGGGAACACGTACAAATGTAAAAATATTTTTATAAAAATTCCATTTAGCCAGGAGCAGTAATTATTTATTGCTTGAGAAACATTTAAATAAATGCCCAATTCTTTTCAATAGCATGTCTGTGAGGTGCCCAGATCCTGCCTGTGAAGGGGAGCATCACTGTAATGTACAAACAATGCCGCATCAGCACTATTATCTATACAAAGAAAAGAAGTGCTTAACATTGCTTAAAATTGCCAGCAAATGACATTTCATTGCTGGATTCTTTAAAAACAAAACCCAGCACACAGCCCCCTCCAAAGGTCTACTATGTATTTTGAGAGACCTTTGAGAGGATTGTGTGCTGTTGTTTTGTTTTTTTGTAGTAAGATAATATGGCAGAGCGTACATTGTTTCTTGGCCCTACTATAATTACAAACAACAAATAATGTATATATATGTGGTATCACCACAAACTTCAGGAATAATAGAATTTGTGTTTTTCTTTTGTGGGGGTCAAGTTAATGGCAAAACTTTTAAAAATAAAACATTTTTTAATATTTTCATCCAGTTTTCCTTTAATAAAATAACCCAGAAGATATACATTTACATTTACCACCAAATGAAGACCCATTTTATCCCCCCAAAAAACAAGATATAATTCACCTGGATATGCTAAGTAGTTGCATTGATATGTGCAGTATTACTAACACAGGTCAAAGGTGCAAAACTGTGCCCAGGCATAATGATCTGTTTTGCATTTTGGCTTTAAGAGGTTAAACATCTGCTCCAAAGTCCAGATTTTTGTTATTGATTTCCCTGCCAGACCATTTGCAGAATTTATGACCTGTATTTGAGAACGTCACAATATGGCCTCTAGGGTGCGCTGCTCCACCAGCATCACATCACAAGGCCATCCTCACTGACAAGTGGCCTAGAGCTGGCAGTGGCTGTGCATTGTCAACCAATCAACAACTCACAAAGATAAATACGTTAATATGATCATTAAAACTTGCGAGTGGAGCACTTAGTTGTGATTTATTTAAAATACATTTTATTTATTTTACATACAATAAAATTACTTTTTTCCAGAAAGCAAGGAGCATTGTTTGAAGAAAATTTAGGAAATGACCGGCAAAGTCGAAGAAGCATGAGACCATTGTACATATGCAACTTTTATTTGGTTGGGGGCTCTAGCAGGGGAGCTACTTGTAAACCTTTTGACCAAAGATCATTGATTCTCCACTGTGGATAGCCTCTTTCACTTTTAAAAACGTGCCAGGTTAAAAGGAGTTAAGTCCAAGAGGGTATATGCCACCTCATGGACTTACCTCTTTGATTTATAATTTTCACAGTACTTTTACAGAGCACCAGGAGTATGGTTATCACTATACTTCTGCCACTCCAACACTGGACTTTCGCATCTCCTCCACAGAAGTCATGAAGTTGTTTGCAGCTACTTTGCCCACTGTGCCTCTCTTTCAGTCCAATCACAGAGAACTTTGAACCATGTGAACCCCTTCACAAAATACAAAGTGTTCTAGGAATAGACAATGGAGGGGAGGGGTGAGTAGAGGGACTACTGTGTCAGAGCATCGGGAGAATAGTGATAGCTATACTCCCAGCAATCTATAAAAGTTTAAATTGTAAATAAAAGAGATAAATCCACCAGGTAACTTACGGCTCCTTAGACCTAACTACTTATAAGGCAGCACATTTTAAAAGTGCATGCATTCCTGGATTTCTTTTTTAAAGTATTTGCATATATTAAACAAGCAGTAAAATAATTTTCAAACAAGCCCTCATTCACCTTTATACTATAGGCATTGTGGAGAAATTCATCTTCAAAATTTACAACGCAAGCTCTGAAATCACAGCTATTCTCTCCATGGAGGGCTGGTTCACATGCAACACCTGTGCAGTGTGATTTCAAGCCCAGTCAAAATTGTACCATGCCGTAGTGCATGCACCACTTTTTAAAACGCACTGTAACCGGATCCCATGGCTCAAAAATACCATGCAATTCAGTACAAGCAGGTGTGGGCAAACACACTGCATTTGTGACCTGCGTTTGAGGTGTCATTAACATTTTATTGACACCCACTGCAGATTTCAAAAGTAGTGCGTTTTGCATGTGGGTTGAATTGCACAGGAACGTACTGCATGTTCCTGTGCAATTGTAGTGTGGGAATGGTGTGAATGGGTACTGAGAGCAGAATCTTGACAGCCTGCCAGCTCTATAATGGAGACAGACTGTGGGTGCTCTAAGCTGTTTTTTGGGACACAGAACCAAACGCATTAGTTATGTATAATGACGTGTATCCCATTACGTTGCAGGCTGCTGCTTCTGCTAACCACCATTTACTCTCCTGAGTGGCTTTGTGCTGATGCTGTGAAAGGTAGCAGCAGTGGCTGCTACTGAGAAAAGTCGCACCACTTCTGCCCACTCTGCTATTCACAGAACTCCTAATATTGTTGTCCCACAATGCATTGCATTTGGTGAATGGAGAAGATTCTGTCATTCAACTGCTCCTCCTCAATTCACAGAACATTGTGGGACAATAATATTGGGAGTTCTGTGAATGGGTGAGTGGTGCAACCGTTAGCCTTCACAGTACCAGAAGACTCACACTCGGGCCAGTATCTGGTGGCTGTGAAGGAGAAACTGCAGGGATGATTTTTAGAAGAAGCAGAAGCCTGCAGGTAATGGGATACGCACCATTACTCATAAACCAAACAGATATAAACTAGGCACCAGCTCCTGAGCAATGATTAAACATACATCTCAGGGGTAAATGCTGCTTTATAGACCAATAGAGCAGCTTTTCTCAACCAGGGTGCCCAGGCACCTTGGGGTGCTTTGAAGTTTCTTCAGGGGTGCCTTGGCAAAATGTCTAAAAATTGCCCAAAACTTGTATACAAGCCAGCAGGTAGAACAAGCCTGCCTTTTAGTTACACAAAGCCACAAGTTTTCATTGGGAACCAATACAACCTTCTAGCCGGCGGCGTCCTGACAACCAATGACATCATCAGTTGAGGATGTCAGCTGCCTGCACAGCATCCTAGTTTGACCCTCCCCCGCCCCTCTCCATCAGTGCTGGGGTCACATTAGCTCAGTGATGGATAAAAACTGAGGGAGAAGAGAAACATTGGAATACTAGTCAGTACCAGTGTGCAAAAGTGTATTTGCTTTGGAAGAATAACTCACCTCTAATGTTGGGTGTCCTACATGTGTGGATGTTGCTGCGTTATATAAAACTATTAGAATTGTTTTCACATTTTAGAATGGGGTGCCTCTAAAATTATGGACAGTCTTGAGGCACCCCATATTAGAATGGGGTGCCTTGGGACTGTCCATAATTTTAAAGGGTGCCTTGACTGAAAAAAGGTTGAGAAACACTGCACTAGAGCATTGATAATATAGTCCAAACAAGCAAGCAAACAAATAAAACTGCAAATAAACCCACAACAGTGATGGGACTTGTGGAATCCACTAGACAAATAAATAAACTAGCAAAGGTTATGAATATAATATCCACACTAGAACAAAGTCCTTGTAGTCCCCAATCCCAGCAAATCGCAGACACCTGCAGCTGGCAGGGCTATGAATACTGGTTCTGTGAAACGGGAAGAGCAGTCTCTGTTGTTATCAGGGTTCCACTTTATAATGACTTCATATAGTTCATGCTACGTACAGGGTTTCAAGTTCTAATCTTTTTCCTCTGCAGGTTCTGTGCCATCTGATCATCATGCTTCCTCCAGGCTCCATGGCCACAATATAGGCCAATCCAGTTTGACCTTCAAAGAGATAGAACAGGTGTCTGCTGTCTTGGGAAGAGAATGCATTTGCTGGTGAACCCGAAGGCTGGAGGCCTTCAGGAACTGGGGTAACTGTTCCATTTTTAAATATTTTTTTACTGATTTAAAAATGTATAGTTTTTTTAGCCCTAATAAAGCGAGAGTTTGTAGGTACCTGAAATGTGTTGGCTTATAATATATGAAAAAATAAAGAATAATTTTTTTTCTAAAACCGAACTGTGTGGTGCTTCATTCTTTGTCTTCTTAGTTTTGTTTTCTTTGCCGTCTGTGTCCCCGCAGGGTAGAGACACCCTCTCCTTTTATACTGGGGACCATTTTTACAGGGAACAAAAAGTGATAAGAAATCCAACATTTTATAGCTGTCACCAGAACAGAAGGAGAGGGTAAACGGAACAGCTGTTTGGGTGATAACTGTCTCCCACTTTGGAGAGATTTACTTTGACTTCCTGAAGTGTCTCCAGTACAGGAAATGAAGGGAAATTACCTCAATAGGATACACTTAGCAAAAGATGTTCTAACCATTCCATAGTGTTTTCAATACTAACAAAACAAGCAATAAACATTTTTGAAAAATATTTTTTATTTCTGTTTAGTAGGGTTAATATTAACCACTTACCCTCCAGAGGACTTACCCCCCTTCCTGACCAGGCCATTTTTTTGTGATACGGCGCTGCGTTACTTTAACTGACAATTGCACAGTCATGCAAGGCTTCACCCAAATTAAATTTACATCCTTTTCCCCCCATAAATAGAGATTTCTTTTGATGGTATTTGATTGCCTGCGTGATTTTTATTTTTTGCGCTATAAATAAAAAAGCCTTTGAGAAACTTTGAGAAAAAAACAATATTTTTTTACTTTTTGCTATTAAACATTAAACAAAATCCCAATACATGTAAGTTTATTGAAATATGTGAAAGATATAGCGTTTACAAATGGCAGGATATATACTGGAATTTTTCTTTTTACTAGTAATGGCAGCGATCAGTGACTTATAGCGGGACTGCGGGACTGAGGCGGGCATTCTGACACTGGGGGTTACTGACAGTGACACAGGGGATAGATCTGTATTGTTTATATACAGGTCTCTCCCCCGTCGGAGATACTCGGCGAGGGATTTGGTGATTGACAGCCGAGGCCACGAATGGCGGTGCGGGTAGGGCGCCCACGTGCCCCCTACCGGGTACTGCAAAATCACGTAAATATACGTTATTTTTAGAGATGAGCGAATCGAAGTAGCCGAAGTGGAATTCAAGTCGAATATCGGAAAAATTTCGATTCGTGCCGAATCCGAAAAATAGCCTACTTCGGACGCGCGAATCGAAATTTTTCCTAAAATGGCGGCGGACATGTGCGGCGACGGAGCGGGGATGTCTGGGAAGGCGCGCAGACAAGGCGCGCTGACCCATAATGCATTCCTCAACGACATGTGATCGCATCAGCCAATCAGCAGCCAGCCAGCTAGCACTGTGTAATGGTCGAGCTATAAATAGCGGCCATTTTGGAATTCTTCATTTGCCTGCAGTCATTGAACAGAGGCAGACCGCTCTGTATTAGGGACAGGGACAGAGTTAGGGCCACAGAAACGATACTTGGGGACAGAGAAACGATACTTAGGGACAGAGAACTATTACTCAGGGACACAGAATTGTTAATTAGGGCCACAGAATCGTTACTTAGGGACAAAGAAACGCTAGTTAGGGCCACAGAATTCATACTCAGGGACAGACAGAATTGTTACTGAGTGCCAGAGAATTGTTACTTAGGGCCACAGAAACGTTATTAGGGCCACAGAATTGTTACTCAGGGACAGACAGAATTGTTACTGAGTGCCAGAGAATTGTTACTTAGGGCCACAGAAACGTTATTAGGGCCACAGAATTGTTACTCAGGGACAGACAGAATTGTTACTGAGTGCCAGATAATTGTTACTTAGGGCCACAGAAACGTTATTAGGGCCACAGAATTGTTACTCAGGGACAGACAGAATTGTTACTGAGTGCCAGAGAATTGTTACTTAGGGCCACAGAAACTTTAGTTAGGGCCACAGAATTGTTACTCAGGGACAGACACAGAATTGTTACTGAGGGCCACAGAACTGTTACTTGGGGCCACAGAAACGTTAATCAGGGACACAGAATTGTTACTGAGGGCCACAGAACTGTTACTTAGGGCCACAGAATAGTTACTCGCACAGACACAGAATTGTTACACAGGGACACAGAACTGTTACTGAGGGCCACAGAACCGTTACTTAGGGCCACAGAATTGTTACTCGCACAGACACAGAATTGTTACTCGCACAGACACAGAATTGTTACTCGCACAGACACAGAATTGTTACTCGCACAGACACAGAATTGTTACTCAGGGACACAGAACTGTTACTGAGGGCCACAGAACTGTTACTTAGGGCCACAGAATTGTTGCTCGCACAGACACAGAATTCTTACTCGCACAGACACAGAATTGTTACTCAGGGACACAGAACTGTTACTTATGGGCCACAGAACTGTTAGTTAGGGCCACAGAATTGTTACTCGCACAGACACAGAATTGTTACTCGCACAGACACAGAATTGTTACTGAGGGCCACAGAACTGTTACTTGGGGCCACAGAAACGTTAATCAGGGACACAGAATTGTTACTGAGGGCCACAGAACTGTTACTTAGGGCCACAGAATTGTTACTCGCACAGACACAGAATTGTTACTGAGGGCCACAGAACTGTTACTTGTGGCCACAGAAACGTTAATCAGGGACACAGAATTGTTACTGAGGGCCACAGAACTGTTACTTAGGGCCACAGAATTGTTACTCGCACAGACACAGAATTGTTACACAGGGACACAGAACTGTTACTGAGGGCCACAGAACCGTTACTTAGGGCCACAGAATTGTTACTCGCACAGACACAGAATTGTTACTCGCACAGACACAGAATTGTTACTGAGGGCCACAGAACTGTTACTTGGGGCCACAGAAACGTTAATCAGGGACACAGAATTGTTACTGAGGGCCACAGAACTTTTACTTAGGGCCACAGAATTGTTACTCGCACAGACACAGAATTGTTACTGAGGGCCACAGAACTGTTACTTGGGGCCACAGAAACGTTAATCAGGGACACAGAATTGTTACTGAGGGCCACAGAACTGTTACTTAGGGCCACAGAATTGTTACTCGCACAGACACAGAATTGTTACACAGGGACACAGAACTGTTACTGAGGGCCACAGAACCGTTACTTAGGGCCACAGAATTGTTACTCGCACAGACACAGAATTGTTACTCGCACAGACACAGAATTGTTACTGAGGGCCACAGAACTGTTACTTGGGGCCACAGAAACGTTAATCAGGGACACAGAATTGTTACTGAGGGCCACAGAACTGTTACTTAGGGCCACAGAATTGTTACTCGCACAGACACAATTGTTACTCAGGGACACAGAACTGTTACTGAGGGCCACAGAACTGTTACTTAGGGCCACAGAATTGTTACTCGCACAGACACAGAATTCTTACTCGCACAGACACAGAATTGTTACTGAGGGCCACAGAACTGTTACTTGGGGCCACAGAAACGTTAATCAGGGACACAGAATTGTTACTGAGGGCCACAGAACTGTTACTTAGGGCCACAGAATTGTTACTCGCACAGACACAGAATTGTTACTCGCACAGACACAGAATTGTTACTGAGGGCCACAGAACTGTTACTTGGGGCCACAGAAACGTTAATCAGGGACACAGAATTGTTACTGAGGGCCACAGAACTGTTAGGGCCACAGAATTGTTACTCGCACAGACACAGAATTGTTACTCGCACAGACACAGAATTGTTACTGAGGGCCACAGAACTGTTACTTGGGGCCACAGAAACGTTAATCAGGGACACAGAATTGTTACTGAGGGCCACAGAACTGTTACTTAGGGCCACAGAATTGTTACTCGCACAGACACAGAATTGTTACACAGGGACACAGAACTGTTACTGAGGGCCACAGAACCGTTACTTAGGGCCACAGAATTGTTACTCGCACAGACACAGAATTGTTACTCGCACAGACACAGAATTGTTACTCAGGGACACAGAACTGTTACTGTGGGCCACAGAACTGTTACTTAGGGCCACAGAATTGTTACTCGCACAGACACAGAATTGTTACTCGCACAGACACAGAATTGTTACTGAGGGCCACAGAACTGTTACTTGGGGCCACAGAAACATTAATCAGGGACACAGAATTGTTACTGAGGGCCACAGAACTGTTACTTGGGGCCACAGAAACGTTAATCAGGGACACAGAATTGTTACTGAGGGCCACAGAACTGTTACTTAGGGCCACAGAATTGTTACTCGCACAGACACAGAATTGTTACTCAGGGACACAGAATTGTTACTCAGGGACACATAATCGTTTAATTAAAGAGTATGTCAGACAACATGCAGAGGAGTGGCAGAGGAGGCAATGTTTTAGGAGCGAGCAGACGTGGCAGCAGAGGAAGGGGTCGAGGCAGCACTATTCGCAGCCAGAGGCCAGTGCTCCCGGTGTCATCCAGCGGTCGTGTCTCCACCGACAACCCTGCCGTCATCGATTGGTTGGCTCGGTCGTCTTCCTCTTCCCAGGTCACCTCTGACACCTACAGCCAACGGTCGGTGGGTACGTCAGACACAACCGTTAGTTGGCATGGCCCGGGACCAAGCCCACTGAAATCACGTGTCCTCTACCTGCCCCTGTCCTTTGGTGTTCCCTCACCAAGCGAAGTATCGCATGCTGTGGGCTCAGCCCCACTGTACAGTGAGGAAGAGCTAACAGAGGGCGGTCAGGAACGGGGGGAGACATCCGCCTTTTCAGCAGCCAGGCGAAGAAGTAGTGGCGAGGAGAGTGGCCCGGTAGCCGGTCTAGAGACAGGTCTGTCTCCTGACCCAGACGCAGCCGAGGGGGCTAGTAGTGAGGCGGAGACCCTACTTGATGATGAGGAGGTTGATCGCACTTGGCAGCCTCGTCGTCATCAGGCAATTTCTTCCGCATCATCAGGAGAAGAGGGTGGCAGCTTGGCAGTGAGCGAAACAGTCGGTGGGTTGCCCAGGAGACAGCAGCAGGGTCGCAGCAGTGTCAGTGGAAGCAGTGTCAGTGGAGCCAAACGGCCACGGAGTAGAGCACCAGCTCCACTGCAGCCTACCACCACGGCCAGTAGTGGTGCCGGTGTGCACGGAGGAAGCAGCAGTCAGCCAGTAAGGAGTATCGGGGGCAAAGTTTCCTACTCGGCGGTGTGGCAATTTTTCGTCAAGCCGCCCGAGGAAGTAAACGTAGCCGTATGTCGACTATGTGGCCAGAAAGTCAAGCGTGGCCAGGGGGCCCATGTTGGGACTACAGCGTTGCGGCAGCATATGCAGCGTCGCCATTTGGTGGCCTGGGAAAACCGTGATAAAGATACGGCGGTTCTGCCCGCCCCAGCCCCCGCTCCATCACCCGCTCCGTTACTTGCTCCGTCACCCGACGTCAATCGCCCTCCATCAGCCAGTCAAGGCTCCAACACCTCTGCTGAGGGGAGTTGTCGCTCGTTGGCATCTTCCGCTCGTTCAGATGCTCCTTCTCCTGCTACTCCTCTTCACGGATTCCGTCAGCAGTCTTTCTTGGAATCCGTTTCCAAGAGACAACAGTTTGCGAGCACGCACCCGACGGTGCAAAAGCTGAACGTCCTCCTGTCCAAGTTGCTGGTGCTGCAGTCCCTCCCTTTCCAAGTGGTGGACTCAGCACCTTTCAGAGAAATGATGGCTTGTGCCGCGCCGCGGTGGAGAGTGCCAAGCCGTCATTTCTTCGCCAAAAAGGCAGTGCCAGCCCTGCATTCACATGTAGAAGACATGGTGGGCCAGTCTTTGAGCATGTCGGTCTCTGCCAAAGTGCACGGCAGAGCCGACGTGTGGAGCTGTAACTACGGTCAGGGACAGTACATGTCATTTACGGCCCACTGGGTGAACGTGGTGCCGTCACAGCCGCACCAGCAACTTGGACAGGTCACGCCGCTTTTGCCTCCACGTTTGCACGTCCTTGGTCCGGCAAAGATGTCCGCCTCTACCACCTCTTCTTCCGCCGTGTCCTCAGCCGCCACCCCCGTGCCAAGTCCCATTACCCGACCGGCATATCACATGTGCAGGGCGCAACGGTGTCACGCTGTTCTGCACCTGGTATGCCTTGGCGAACGTAGTCACACAGGGGAGGAACTTCTGAGTGTAATGAACAGAGAAATCGACAGATGGCTGTCTCCGCGCAAACTGAAAATCGGAACCATGTTGACCGACAACGGAAAGAACATGGGGTCTGCTCTGCGTCAAGGAAGGTTGTGCCATGCGCCATGCATGGCTCACGTGTTCAATCTGGTTGTCAAGCGGTTCCTAAAATCCACCATCCCACTGCAAGACATCCTTAAAATGTCACGTAAACTTTGCATGCATTTCAGCCATTCCTACACCGCAAAGCACACCCTCCTTGAGCTGCAGCGGCAGAACGGAATTCCACATCATCGCCTGATCTGCGACGTTGCAACAAGGTGGAATTCAACCCTACACATGTTAGACCGCCTTTACGAGCAGCGAAAGGCCATCACCGATTTCCTGATGTTACAAGCGGATAAAGGTACTCCCCTGTGTAACTTCGATGTCAGCCATTGGCAGCTCATGCGTGACACCTGCCGCTTGCTCAGGCCCTTTGAGGAGGCCACGCTATTCGTGAGTCGGCAGGACTATGGGATGAACGACGTCATTCCTCTGTTGCACGTCCTGGAACAAATGCTGTTAACAATGGCTGGTCAGGGTGCGGTAGACGTGGCGCACAGATCTCAACGCCACATGACCCCTGTGGGGGCAGGACAGGAAGAAGAGGAGGAGGTAGAGGAGGACATTTGTGCTCAGGAATTATTGAGTGAAATGGGTGGTTTTTCCACTCAGCGGACAGGAGTGGAGGAGCAGGAGCATCTGGTAGAGGAGGAGGAGGAGGAGACAGAGGACCCAGACGCACCGTGGCAGTATGCTGTGGAGATGGAGGCAGGGAGTCCCTCGCATTCCTTGGCACAAATGGCCCATAGCATGCTCGGTTGCTTGCGTAGCGAAAGCCGAATAATAACCATCAGACAGAGGGATGACTTTTGGCTGTCCACCTTGTTGGACCCTCGCTACCGTTCAAAAATGGTGGCCTTTTTCACACCTGCTGAGAGGGAGGCCAAAATAACGTACTATAAAAACCACCTATGTAGTCAGTTGGTCTCTGCCTTTGTGCGCCAACGTCCATCCTCAGACACTGTGGGCCCTGTGCGCTCGCGTTCCGCTGCCATGGCAGCAGGGGAGGGGTGGAGTGGTAGGAGCAGTGGCAGCTCCACCAGCAGCGGCTGCCTCAGTCTGCAGTCGATGATGAGTAGCTTTCTTCACCAGCGCAGTGAGGAAACTACTAACCAGCCGCAGCAGCAGCAGCAGCAGCAGCATCAGGTGGACCTGGAGCAGGACCTCAAACAACAGGCTTGGGCCTACTTGGACAGCACCCTGCCAACCGAGGTAGACAATCCCCTTGACTACTGGTCAACGAAACTTGACCTTTGGCCCCAACTAGCTGAATTTGCCCTTGAAAGGCTGTCATGCCCGGCCAGTAGCGTGGCATCGGAGCGCGTGTTTAGTGCGGCAGGAGGTATTGTAACTCCGCGGAGGACACGACTGTCCACCCAAAGTGTGGAGAGACTCACGTTTGTGAAAATGAATCAGGCGTGGATTAGTCTGGATTTCAAACCACCAGTTCCTGACACAACTGACTAAATCCGCCATGAATCATGCCTCAAACATGTGCCACTTTGAGGTCTCCTCACACACTGCTGGTGTGTTGAATTTTTTGACATAGGGTGCTGGCAGATTACGGGCCTCCCATTGCTGCTGCCAGGCCCCTAATCTGCCATGGGCCCCTATACCGCCTCCTCATGCTGCTGCCAAGTCCAGGGTCTCTCATGGGTCCCTGTACGGCCTCCCATTGCTGCTGTCTCCATCGCCACACTCTGCCATGTGCCACTTTCAGATCTCCTCACACTGCTGGTGTGTAGAATTTTTTGACATAGGGTGCTGGCAGATTACGGGCCTCCTATAGCTGCTGCCAGGCCCCTAATCTGCCATAGGCCCCTATATACCGCCTCCTCATGCTGCTGCCAGGTCCAGAGTCTCTCATGGGTCCCTGTACGGCCTCCCATTGCTGCTGTCTCCATCGCCACACTCTGCCATGTGCCACTTTCAGGTCTCCTCACACACTGCTGGTGTGTAGAATTTTTTGACATAGGGTGCTGGCAGATTACGGGCCTCCCATTGCTGCTGCCAGGCCCCTAATCTGCCATGGGCCCCTATACCGCCTCCTCATGCTGCTGCCAAGTCCAGAGTCTCTCATGGGTCCCTGTACGGCCTCCCATTGCTGCTGTCTCCATCGCCACACTCTGCCATGTGCCACTTTCAGGTCTCCTCACACTGCTGCTGTGTAGAATTTTTTGACATAGGGTGCTGGCAGATTACGGGCCTCCTATAGCTGCTGCCAGGCCCCTAATCTGCCATAGGCCCCTATATACCGCCTCCTCATGCTGCTGCCAGGTCCAGAGTCTCTCATGGGTCCCTATACGGCCTCCCATTGCTGCTGTCTCCATCGCCACACTCTGCCATGTGCCACTTTCAGGTCTCCTCACACACTGCTGGTGTGTAGAATTTTTTGACATAGGGTGCTGGCAGATTACGGGCCTCCCATAGCTGCTGCCAGGCCCCTAATCTGCCATAGGCCCCTATATACCGCCTCCTCATGCTGCTGCCAGGTCCAGAGTCTCTCATGGGTCCCTGTACGGCCTCCCATTGCTGCTGTCTCCATCGCCACACTCTGCCATGTGCCACTTTCAGGTCTCCTCACACACTGCTGGTGTGTAGAATTTTTTGACATAGGGTGCTGGCAGATTACGGGCCTCCCATTGCTGCTGCCAGGCCCCTAATCTGCCATGGGCCCCTATACCGCCTCCTCATGCTGCTGCCAAGTCCAGGGTCTCTCATGGGTCCCTGTACGGCCTCCCATTGCTGCTGTCTCCATCGCCACACTCTGCCATGTGCCACTTTCAGGTCTCCTCACACACTGCTGGTGTGTAGAATTTTTTGACATAGGGTGCTGGCAGATTACGGGCCTCCCATTGCTGCTGCCAGGCCCCTAATCTGCCATGGGCCCCTATACCGCCTCCTCATGCTGCTGCCAAGTCCAGGGTCTCTCATGGGTCCCTGTACGGCCTCCCATTGCTGCTGTCTCCATCGCCACACTCTGCCATGTGCCACTTTCAGGTCTCCTCACACTGCTGGTGTTTAGAATTTTTGACATAGGGTGCTGGCAGATTACGGGCCTCCTATAGCTGCTGCCAGGCCCCTAATCTGCCATAGGCCCCTATATACCGCCTCCTCATGCTGCTGCCAGGTCCAGAGTCTCTCATGGGTCCCTGTACGGCCTCCCATTGCTGCTGTCTCCATCGCCACACTCTGCCATGTGCCACTTTCAGGTCTCCTCACACACTGCTGGTGTGTAGAATTTTTTGACATAGGGTGCTGGCAGATTACGGGCCTCCTATAGCTGCTGCCAGGCCCCTAATCTGCCATAGGCCCCTATATACCGCCTCCTCATGCTGCTGCCAGGTCCAGAGTCTCTCATGGGTCCCTGTACGGCCTCCCATTGCTGCTGTCTCCATCGCCACACTCTGCCATGTGCCACTTTCAGGTCTCCTCACACACTGCTGGTGTGTAGAATTTTTTGACATAGGGTGCTGGCAGATTACGGGCCTCCCATTGCTGCTGCCAGGCCCCTAATCTGCCATGGGCCCCTATACCGCCTCCTCATGCTGCTGCCAAGTCCAGGGTCTCTCATGGGTCCCTGTACGGCCTCCCATTGCTGCTGTCTCCATCGCCACACTCTGCCATGTGCCACTTTCAGGTCTCCTCACACTGCTGGTGTGTAGAATTTTTTGACATAGGGTGCTGGCAGATTACGGGCCTCCTATAGCTGCTGCCAGGCCCCTAATCTGCCATAGGCCCCTATATACCGCCTCCTCATGCTGCTGCCAGGTCCAGAGTCTCTCATGGGTCCCTGTACGGCCTCCCATTGCTGCTGTCTCCATCGCCACACTCTGCCATGTGCCACTTTCAGGTCTCCTCACACACTGCTGGTGTGTAGAATTTTTTGACATAGGGTGCTGGCAGATTACGGGCCTCCCATAGCTGCTGCCAGGCACCTAATCTGCCATGGGCCCCTATATACCGCCTCCTCATGCTGCTGCCAGGTCCACAGTGTCTCATGCCATGTGCCACTTTCAGGTCTCCTCACACTGCTGGTGTGTAGAATTTTTTGACATAGGGTGCTGGCAGATTATGGGCCTCCTATAGCTGCTGCCAGGCCCCTAATCTGCCATAGGCCCCTATATACCGCCTCCTCATGCTGCTGCCAGGTCCAGAGTCTCTCATGGTTCCCTGTACGGCCTCCCATTGCTGCTGTCTCCATCGCCACACTCTGCCATGTGCCACTTTCAGGTCTCCTCACACACTGCTGGTGTGTAGAATTTTTTGACATAGGGTGCTGGAAGATTACGGGCCTCCTATAGCTGCTGCCAGGCCCCTAATCTGCCATAGGCCCCTATATACCGCCTCCTCATGCTGCTGCCAGGTCCAGAGTCTCTCATGGGTCCCTGTACGGCCTCCCATTGCTGCTGTCTCCATCGCCACACTCTGCCATGTGCCACTTTCAGGTCTCCTCACACACTGCTGGTGTGTAGAATTTTTTGACATAGGGTGCTGGCAGATTACGGGCCTCCCATAGCTGCTGCCAGGCCCCTAATCTGCCATAGGCCCCTATATACCGCCTCCTCATGCTGCTGCCAGGTCCAGAGTCTCTCATGGGTCCCTGTACGGCCTCCCATTGCTGCTGTCTCCATCGCCACACTCTGCCATGTGCCACTTTCAGGTCTCCTCACACTGCTGGTGTGTAGAATTTTTTGACATAGGGTGCTGGCAGATTACGGGCCTTCTATAGCTGCTGCCAGGCCCCTAATCTGCCATAGGCCCCTATATACCGCCTCCTCATGCTGCTGCCAGGTCCAGAGTCTCTCATGGGTCCCTGTACGGCCTCCCATTGCTGCTGTCTCCATCGCCACACTCTGCCATGTGCCACTTTCAGGTCTCCTCACACACTGCTGGTGTGTAGAATTTTTTGACATAGGGTGCTGGCAGATTACGGGCCTCCCATTGCTGCTGCCAGGCCCCTAATCTGCCATGGGCCCCTATACCGCCTCCTCATGCTGCTGCCAAGTCCAGAGTCTCTCATGGGTCCCTGTACGGCCTCCCATTGCTGCTGTCTCCATCGCCACACTCTGCCATGTGCCACTTTCAGGCCTCCTCAGACACTGCTGGTGTGTAGAATTTTTTGACATAGGGTGCTGGCAGATTACGGGCCTCCCATAGCTGCTGCCAGGCCCCTAATCTGCCATGGGCCCCTATATACCGCCTCCTCATGCTGCTGCCAGGTCCACAGTGTCTCATGCCATGTGCCACTTTCAGGTCTCCTCACACTGCTGGTGTGTTGAATTTTTTGACATAGGGTGCTGGCAGATTATGGGCCTCCTATAGCTGCTGCCAGGCCCCTAATCTGCCATAGGCCCCTATATACCGCCTCCTCATGCTGCTGCCAGGTCCAGAGTCTCTCATGGTTCCCTGTACGGCCTCCCATTGCTGCTGTCTCCATCGCCACACTCTGCCATGTGCCACTTTCAGGTCTCCTCACACTGCTGGTGTGTAGAATTTTTTGACATAGGGTGCTGGCAGATTACGGGCCTCCTATAGCTGCTGCCAGGCCCCTAATCTGCCATAGGCCCCTATATACCGCCTCCTCATGCTGCTGCCAGGTCCAGAGTCTCTCATGAGTCCCTGTACGGCCTCCCATTGCTGCTGTCTCCATCGCCACACTCTGCCATGTGCCACTTTCAGGTCTCCTCACACACTGCTGGTGTGTAGAATTTTTTGACATAGGGTGCTGGCAGATTACGGGCCTCCCATTGCTGCTGCCAGGCCCCTAATCTGCCATAGGCCCCTATATACCGCCTCCTCATGCTGCTGCCAGGTCCAGAGTCTCTCATGGGTCCCTGTACGGCCTCCCATTGCTGCTGTCTCCATCGCCACACTCTGCCATGTGCCACTTTCAGGTCTCCTCACACACTGCTGGTGTGTAGAATTTTTTGACATAGGGTGCTGGCAGATTACGGGCCTCCCATTGCTGCTGCCAGGCCCCTAATCTGCCATGGGCCCCTATACCGCCTCCTCATGCTGCTGCCAAGTCCAGGGTCTCTCATGGGTCCCTGTACGGCCTCCCATTGCTGCTATCTCCATCGCCACACTCTGCCATGTGCCACTTTCAGGTCTCCTCACACACTGCTGGTGTGTAGAATTTTTTGACATAGGGTGCTGGCAGATTACGGGCCTCCCATAGCTGCTGCCAGGCCCCTAATCTGCCATAGGCCCCTATATACCGCCTCCTCATGCTGCTGCCAGGTCCAGAGTCTCTCATGGGTCCCTGTACGGCCTCCCATTGCTGCTGTCTCCATCGCCACACTCTGCCATGTGCCACTTTCAGGTCTCCTCACACTGCTGGTGTGTAGAATTTTTTTGACATAGGGTGCTGGCAGATTACGGGCCTCCCATTGCTGCTGCCAGGCCCCTAATCTGCCATGGGCCCCTATATACCGCCTCCTCATGCTGCTGCCAGGTCCAGAGTCTCTCATGGGTCCCTGTACGGCCTCCCATTGCTGCTGTCTCCATCGCCACACTCTGCCATGTGCCACTTTCAGGTCTCCTCAGACACTGCTGGTGTGTAGAATTTTTTGACATAGGGTGCTGGCAGATTACGGGCCTCCCATAGCTGCTGCCAGGCCCCTAATCTGCCATGGGCCCCTATATACCGCCTCCTCATGCTGCTGCCAGGTCCACAGTGTCTCATGCCATGTGCCACTTTCAGGTCTCCTCACACTGCTGGTGTGTTGAATTTTTTGACATAGGGTGCTGGCAGATTATGGGCCTCCTATAGCTGCTGCCAGGCCCCTAATCTGCCATAGGCCCCTATATACCGCCTCCTCATGCTGCTGCCAGGTCCAGAGTCTCTCATGGGTCCCTGTACGGCCTCCCATTGCTGCTGTCTCCATCGCCACACTCTGCCATGTGCCACTTTCAGGTCTCCTCACACTGCTGGTGTGTAGAATTTTTTTGACATAGGGTGCTGGCAGATTACGGGCCTCCCATTGCTGCTGCCAGGCACGTAATCTGCCATGGGCCCCCGTACCGACTCCTCATGCTGTGACGTTGCAACAAGGTGGAATTCAACCCTACATATGTTAGACCGCCTTTACGAACAGCGAAAGGCCATCACAGATTTCCTGATGTTAAAAGCGGATAAAGGTACTCCCTGTGTAACTTAGATGTCAGCCATTGGCAGCTCATGCGTGACACCTGCGCTTGCTCAGGCCCTTTGAGGAGGCCACGCTATTCGTGAGTCGGCAGGACTATGGGATGAACGACGTCATTCCTCTGTTGCACGTCCTGGAACAAATGCTGTTAACAATGGCTGGTCAGGGTGCGGTAGACGTGGCGCACAGATCTCAATGCCACATGACCCCTGTGGGGGCAGGACAGGAAGAAGAGGAGGAGGTAGAGGAGGACATTGGTGCTCAGGAATTATTGAGTGAAATGGGTGGTTTTTCCACTCAGCGGACAGGAGTGGAGGAGCAGGAGCATCTGGTAGAGGAGGAGGAGGAGGAGGAGACAGAGGACCCAGACGCACCGTGGCAGTATGCTGTGGAGATGGAGGCAGGGAGTCCCTCGCATTCCTTGGCACAAATGGCCCATAGCATGCTCGGTTGCTTGCGTAGCGACAGCCGAATAATAACCATCAGACAGAGGGATGACTTTTGGCTGTCCACCTTGTTGGACCCTCGCTACCGTTCAAAAATGGTGGCCTTTTTCACACCTGCTGAGAGGGAGGCCAAAATAACGTACTATAAAAACCACCTATGTAGTCAGCTGGTCTCTGCCTGTCTGCGCCAACGTCCATCCTCAGACACTGTGGGCCCTGTGCGCTCGCGTTCCGCTGCCATGGCAGCAGGGGAGGGGTGGGGTGGTAGGAGCAGTGGCAGCTCCACCAGCAGTGGCTGCCTCAGTCTGCAGTCGATTATGAGTAGCTTTCTTCACCAGCGCAGTGAGGAAACTACTAACCAGCCGCAGCAGCAGCAGCAGCAGCATCAGGTGGACCTGGAGCAGGACCTCAAACAACAGGCTTAGGCCTACTTGGACAGCACCCTGCCAACCGAGGTAGACAATCCTCTTGACTACTGGGCAACGAAACTTGACCTTTGGCCCCAACTAGCTGAATTTGCCCTTGAAAGGCTGTCATGCCCGGCCAGTAGCGTGGCATCGGAGCGCGTGTTTAGTGCGGCAGGAGGTATTGCAACTCCGCGGAGGACACGACTGTCCACCCAAAGTGTGGAGAGACTGACGTTTGTGAAAATGAATCAGGCGTGGATTAGTCTGGATTTCAAACCACCAGTTCCTGACACAACTGACTAAATCCGCCATGAATCATGCCCCAAACATGTGCCACTTTCAGGTCTCCTCACACTGCTGGTGTGTTACATTTTTTGTCATAGGGTGCTGGCAGATTACGGGCCTCCCATAGCTGCTGCCAGGCCCCTAATCTGCCATGGGCCCCTATACCGCCTCCTCATGATGCTGCCAAGTCCAGAGTCTCTCATGGGTCCCTGTACGGCCTCCCATTGCTGCTGTCTCCATCGCCACACTCTGCCATGTGCCACTTTCAGGTCTCCTCACACTGCTGGTGTATTCCATTTTTTGTCATAGGGTGCTGGCAGATTACGGGCCTCCCATAGCTGCTGCCAGGCCCCTAATCTGCCATGGGCCCCTATACCGCCTCCTCATGCTGCTGCCAGGTCCAGAGTCTCTCATGGGTCCCTGTACGGCCTCCCATTGCTGCTGTCTCCATCGCCACACTCTGCCATGTGCCACTTTCAGGTCTCCTCACACTGCTGGTGTATTCCATTTTTTGTCATAGGGTGCTGGCAGATTACGGGCCTCCCATAGCTGCTGCCAGGCCCCTAATCTGCCATGGGCCCCTATACCGCCTCCTCATGCTGCTGCCAGGTCCAGAGTCTCTCATGGGTCCCTGTACGGCCTCCCATTGCTGCTGTCTCCATCGCCACACTCTGCCATGTGCCACTTTCAGGTCTCCTCACACTGCTGGTGGGTTCCATTTTTTGTCATAGGGTGCTGGCAGATTACGGGCCTCCCATAGCTGCTGCCAGGCCCCTAATCTGCCATGGGCCCCCGTACCGACTCCTCATGCTGCTGCCAGGCCCGTAATCTGTCATGGGCCCCTGTTGTCGCTTGTTGGCATATTCCGCTCGTTCAGATGCTCCTTCTCCTGCTACTCCTCTTCACGGATTCCGTCAGCAGTCTTTCTTGGAATCCGTTTCCAAGAGACAACAGTTTGCGAGCACGCACCAGACGGTGCAGAAGCTGAACGTCCTCCTGTCCAAGTTGCTGCTGCCAGGCTCGTAATCTGTCATGCGCCCCTGTACCGCCTCCTCATGCTGCTGCCAGGTCCAGAGTGTGTCATGGGCCCCCGTACCGACTCCTCATGCTGCTGCCAGGCCCGTAATCTGTCATGGGCCCCTGTACCGCCTCCCCATGCTGCTGCCAGGTCCAGAGTGTGTCATGGGTCCCTGTACGGCCTCCCATTGCTGCTGCCAGGCCCGTAATCTGCCATGGGCCCCCGTACCGACTCCTCATGCTGCTGCCAGGCCCGTAATCTGCCATGGGCCCCTGTACCGCCTCCTCATGCTGCTGCCAGGTCCAGAGTGTGTCATGGGTCCCTGTACGGCCTCCCATTGCTGCTGTCTCTATCGCCACACTCTGCCATGTGCCACTTTCAGGTCTCCTCACACTGCTGGTGGTTTCCATTTTTGTCATAGGGAGCTGTATGGCCTCCCATTGCTGCTGCCTCCACCG
This sequence comes from Staurois parvus, assembly GCF_062004578.1. Taxonomy (NCBI): domain Eukaryota; kingdom Metazoa; phylum Chordata; class Amphibia; order Anura; family Ranidae; genus Staurois; species Staurois parvus. Next base: position 116,683 of record NW_028318424.1, read on the forward strand.
CCACACTGTGGCTCCACACTCTGGTTTTGGCCCCGTGACTGCCCAAATGAGTGAAGTGTGCGGTGATTCTAAGATCGACGGCACTCATCTGCATGTCATACTGACTGACAGTATTATTTCTCTTCCCCAGCAGACTCCAAGGGCATTTAAATTAAAGGTACAGTGTTCAGCACTAATATTAAGTCTCTCTGAAGCCTAGAAACACCCTTTTTTAAGTTAAATTCACAGCGAATATATTCGACTCGAATCAAAATTTTTCCACGTATTCGCCGAATCAGTCGAATCGAATTTTTGAATACTTCGCTCATCTCTAGTTATTTTGTGCACCTGTTCTGCCCTGTAGCAGTATTTCTGCTATAGGGAGGTGCGGAACTGGTAAAATATAGAATAAACATATTTTACCACTAATTTGCTGGCTTTTGAAATTAACAAAGGCAACAATTTGGATATTCAAAGAAAGGATAACACTGTAAAACACTGTTTGATAGATAAATAGCGCAATTTTTTTTACCACTATATACATCAGACCAAAATAAGAGACAAATGAGGTGGAAAGAGGGACAGAGGGACTTTTCTCCAAAAGAGGTACAGTTCCTCTAAATCAGTTGGAACCTATGTATTTGGGTTGTATATGGTCTATAAACCAGAGGCTCTGGATGGACAGTTGGATTAATGTCTCTATATTTAGGTTGTATCTGTATTATGAACTGGCAGTTCTGGATGTACAGTTGGATAAATGGTTCTATAGTTAGGACTATTCTAATGTGCTACTAGAACAGTGTAGTGTATTGTAGGTAAAATCATTGTGTAGGACTCATGCTAAGCGTGTGGGTCTGTGATTCATTTTGGGTTATTGCAGGTCAGCTGGATGACTCAACGGCTTGTGGATCTATTGCCTCCTCCTGACTCTGGAGGATCATAGAACCTTCCAGAAGTCGGTAAGCAGGAAGAGGTGGAGAACTGATCTGCATTTTCATGGGTTTAGAGGCCCTGGTAGAATGGTGGATTGGCCCATAAATAGGGGAAAGTCAGGCTGACAGGTGACTCGGGTAGAAGATGGAGTGCTGAGGAGACTGTCGGTGCCTGGGAGAGGTCCCCTAGGTGTGTGTGTGGGGGGGCAGCCTCCAGGATGGGCTTGGGAGGATACATTCAGCAGTACGGCGTGAATGGGATTGAGAACTGGAGCAGCAGGGAGCAAAAGAGGACAGTGTAAGTACAGTAGCAGTCTTTGGGATCTACAAGGGGAAAGACTGCCACACGTAGCAAGCTTTCTAAGGACAGTGCTGCTCTCAATCCCTTATCCTTGTCCTGGGAGATCTTCTGAGAAGCCAGGTGGGCTGGTAGTGCTTGCAGGCTGTGGAGCTGGGAGCAGCTCTATATATGGGTAGAGAAGACATCTCTGCATGTAGCTATGAGAAGTAAAGCTGATTTCTGAGGGGCTGCTAGTTTCTCGCCCGTAAAGGGCAGCTGCTACTGATCCGCAACGACTGACGACTTTCAGGAAAAGAACAGTCCAGGATCTGCCTTTGTACAAGGAAATGTCCCCGTTCCAATTATTCAAACAAGACTGGGCATCCCATAATTCCTATTTCTTTATCCAAGCAGATTTCCCCTAATAAAACAACAAAACCATGTCCAAGGACTGGTCATTGTTTCTGGGCACAAGCATGCAAGGGTCTAAAGCAGCTTTTCTCAACCTTTTTACCCCAAAGGAACCTTTAAATAATCTTCAGGAATCCCTGCTAAAATTAATTTATTTGGGGTCAGTGGGAAGAAGGCCCCTCACATTGGTGGTCAAAAAAGAATACCCCTTTACAATGGTGGTCAGTGGGAAGAATGTCCCCCCTACAGTGGTGGTCAGTAAGAAGAATGTTTCCATTACAGTGGTGGTCAGTGGGAAGAATGTTCCCCTAACAGTGGTGACCAATGGGAAGAATGCCCCCCTTTCAGTGGTGGTCGGGGGAAACAGTGTTCCCATTTTAATGGTAGTTAGTGGGAAGACTGTTCCCCTTGCAGTGTTGGTCAGAGGGAAGAATGTTTCCCTTACAACGGTTGTAAGTTGGAAGAACGTTCCCCTTACAGTGGTGAGCAGTGGGAAGAATGTTCCCCTTTACAGCGGTGACCAGTGGGAAGAATGTCCCCCTTACAGTGGTGGTCAATGGGAAGAATGTCCCCCTTACAGCAGTGACCAGTAGGAAGAATGTTCCCCATACACTGGTGGTCAGGGGGAAGAATGTCCTCCTTAAAGATAGCTAAAATCTATTGGTATCATGCAGGTGGTTCTGCCAAGTGGCCTTGGACCCACAACTATAAATGCACCATCAGATGGGAGGCCAATCATCCACAGCTCAAGGAACCCCTGGTTAAACCTAGAGGAATCCTACGGTTCCATAGAACTGGTTGAAAATAGTTGCTCTAAAGGGTCAAATGCACCCAAAACTGTAATTTTGATGGAGAGTTAAACCACCCTTTTTTAATCCCTGGGGGGCTTTACTTGTGAGGTCAATGACCCTGAATTTCCAATTCCTATGGGGGGCTCCAACTCTCCCTGCTGGAATGAAGTAGAGGCTCCCAAGGTGCGCAGGAGTATCCAAACCTCCAAAAAGGGAAAGTACAAACTAGCTAAGGGTCCCACCAATGAAATTCCCAACAAAAATTATCTCAGCAAGTGACCCACAAGCTCCACCTATAACTGAAATATCACTTTTGTGTGGACTGGCTGTCAGGATACAAGCCATGGCCATACTCAATGTTTTGCAGTCAATCAAGTGTTTTTTTTCCCTGTTGTCCTATCCATAGATGATCTGTTCTATCACATAAGCTGGATGTTGGTGGAAAGCTGGCACTGAAAATATTTTCATGTTGTGTAAAAGGAAAATGATGCAATTATATGAGAGCAGACAAACACGTTGTATGTTGGTTTTCTCAGATTTCAGCAGCAGGTGTTTTTCAGGGTTATAGTGACGGATTCCTTTATTGATTCAGAGGGGTGTGGGGGAGGTGTGTTGTGTGCGTGGCCGGCGTGCCCCCTAACAGCTGCACACACCTCCATGTTTGTACACTGATTGTAAAGGACAACCTTGACTGTGTGACATAATAACAAAGTTCTCTACAGCCATGCGGCAAAGATGGGAGGATCAGAATTGTCCTCCACATGGCCCTGAACTTCTGGCTTAATACTGACAGTGCCACTGGAAATGGTAAACAGAGAACAAAATACTACCTAGGGACAATTCTCCATGAAGCCACATAATCTGTCCACAACTGAGAGAGGTACAAAATATAATTATTGTTGTGCAGGAATTCAATTCAGGCAAAATACAACTTTTAACTGGAGAGGGCTGATGCCATAGATTCAACCACCTGCCTATACCCCCTTCCTGCCCAGGACAATTTTCAGCTTTCAGTGCTGTCCCATTTTGAATGACAATTGCACAGTCATGCAACACTGTACCCACATGAAATTTGTATAATTATTTTCACACAAATAGAGCTTTCTTTTGGTGGTATTTAATCATCGCTGGGTGTTTTATTTTTTTTGTGCTATAAACAAAAATAGCAAAAAAGAGCAAAAAAAAAAGTTTTTCTTTGTTTCTATTATAAAATTTTGCAAACAGGTAATTTTTCTCCTTCACTGAATGATGAGGTTGCACTGATAGGCAGCACTGATGGGCACTGATAAGGTGACACTCATAGGCAGTACTGATGGGCACTGATAGCCGGCACTGATAGGTGGCACTGATAAGCAGCACTGATGATCTGGCATTGATGATGCTGCACTGATATGCAGCAATGATGGGCATTGATAGGTGGCACTGATAGGTTGCACTGATAGGCGGCACTGATGATCTGGCACTGATATGCAGCAATGATGGGCATTGATAGGCGGCACTGATAGATGGCACTGATGGGCAGCACTGATGGGTGGCACTGACTGATGGGGCTGACTGGCGGCACTGCTGGGCATTGATGGGCAGCACTGCTGGGTGACACTGATGGGGAGGTACTGCCGGACACTGGTGGGTGGCACTGCTGGGCACAGGTGGGTGGCACTGCTAGGCACGGATGGGCACAGGAGGGTGGCACTGATGGGCACAGGTGGGTGGCACTGCTGGGCAGCACTGATCATTGCTGATCTGTCCTCTGAAAATTTGCGGTTATCGGCAGTACTTTCCTCATGCTGTGACAGTGTGAGGAAAGTGCAGCTGATAACTGGCAACTGTATCTACCCTTCGATCTGCTGTGTCATTAGACACAGCTGATCACGTGGTAAAAGACCGCTGTGATTGGCTTTTTACCACATCATGCGATCAGCTATGTCCGTAGGATCGCCGGGTGCTGCCTCTGGGGACTCGCCAGAGGGCGCGATCTGGGAGGACGTCATATGACACCCTCCCAGGACTGGACAACCGTGCTGTAGCCGTCATTCAGCTGTAGCGCAGTTGCCAAGTGGTTAAAGCAGTGCTAAATCCAAAACGAAAAAATGAATACTGTACATTGCAACTTACCAATCCTTAAATAATATGGTAACTGCATTTTCTTTTCCTTTTTTTGTCATTTTTCCCGTTATTTTCACCTGGTGAGCCTACCTGTAACATACCTCCTGTTATGGAGCAATGGAGTCACCTTTGTTGGTCTGGAGAGTAGTGTCCAGGGGCCGACTGACCATTTGGAAACTCGGGCACTGCCCGAGGGCCCGGGGTCAGTAGGGGGCCCCATGAGATGCCCCTGGTACCTTTTTCATAGGCTTTTTTGAGTTTGGGCAAGGACACAGGGGCCCCATGATCCCCTATTGCCCGGGGGCCCCATGCGTTGTCAGTCCGCCCCTGGTAGTGTCAGACTAACAGATTTAGATGGACTTTACTAACAAATTAAAGCTAAGTTCCAGCTTACACTTTATACACAATTACAGTAGGTTTTTTTTGCGGGGGGTGGGGTGCAGAATATTTTATGTAAATGGAAAAAAAATGACCATTGTAAGCAGCGGTGGTGTAAATTCTGTATAATATAACATATATCTGGAGAGCGGTGATGTCACTCTTGTATAATATAACTTATATCTGGAGAGCGGTGATGTCACTTCTGTATAATATAACTTATATCTGGAGAGAGGTGATGTCACTTCTGTATAATATAACTTATATCTGGAGAGAGGAGGTGTAAATTCTGTATAATATAACATATATCTGGAGAACGGTGATGTCACTCCTGTATAATATAACTTATATCTAGAGAGCGGTGATGTCACTTCTGTATAATATAACTTATATATGGAGAGAGGAGGTGTAAATTCTGTATAATATAACATATATCTGGAGAGCGGTGATGTCACTCTTGTATAATATAACTTATATCTGGAGAGCGGTGATGTCACTTCTGTATACTATACCTTATACCTGGAGAGAGGTGGTGTAAATTCTGTATAACATATATCTGGAGAGCGGTGATGTCACTCTTGTATAATATAACTTATATCTGGAGAGTGGTGATGTCACTCCTGTATAATATAACTTATATCTGGAGAGCGGTAATGTCACTCCTGTATAACATATCTGGAGAGCGGTGATGTGACTCCTGTATAATATAACTTATATCTGGAGAGCGTTGATGTCACTCCTGTATAATATAACTTATATCTGGAGAGCGGTGATGTCACTCCTGTATAATATAACATATCTGGAGGTGATGTCACTCCTGTATAATATAACTTATATCTGGAGAGAGGTGATGTCACTCCTGTAAATTATAACATATCTGGAGAGAGGTGATGTCACTCCTGTATAATATAACTTATATCAGGAGAGCGGTGATGTCACTTCTGTATAATATAACTTATATCTGGAGAGAGGAGGTGTAAATTCTGTATAATATAACATATATCTGGAGAGCGGTGATGTCACTCTTGTATAATATAACTTATATCTGGAGAGCGGTGATGTCACTTCTGTATAATATACCTTATACCTGGAGAGAGGTGGTGTAAATTCTGTATAATATAACATATATCTGGAGAGCGGTGATGTCACTCTTGTATAATATAACTTATATCTGGAGAGCGGTAATGTCACTCCTGTATAACATATCTGGAGAGCGGTGATGTGACTCCTGTATAATATAACTTATATCTGGAGAGCGGTGATGTTACTCCTGTATAATATAACATATCTGGAGGCGATGTCACTCCTGTATAATATAACTTATATCTGGAGAGCGGTGATGTTACTCCTGTATAATATAACATATCTGGAGGTGATGTCACTCTTGTATAATATAACTTATATCTGGAGAGCGGTGATGTCACTCCTGTATAATAAAACTTATATCTGGAGAGAGGTGATGTCACTCCTGTAAATTATAACATATCTGGAGAGCGGTGATGTCACTCCTGTATAATATAACATATCTGGAGAGAGGTGATGTCACTCCTGTATAATATAACTTATATCAGGAGGGAGGTGATGTCACTCCTGTATACTATACCTTATACCTGGAGAGAGGTGGTGTAAATTCTGTATAACATATATCTGGAGAGCGGTGATGTCACTCTTGTATAATATAACTTATATCTGGAGAGTGGTGATGTCACTCCTGTATAACATATCTGGAGAGCGGTGATGTGACTCCTGTATAATATAACTTATATCTGGAGAGCGGTGATGTCACTCCTGTATAATATAACTTATATCTGGAGAGCGGTAATGTCACTCCTGTATAATATAACATATCTGGAGGTGATGTCACTCTTGTATAATATAACTTATATCTGGAGAGCGGTGATGTCACTCCTGTATAATATAACTTATATCTGGAGAGCGGTGATGTCACTCCTGTATAATAAAACTTATATCTGGAGAGAGGTGATGTCACTCCTGTAAATTATAACATATCTGGAGAGAGGCGATGTCACTCCTGTATAATATAACTTATATCAGGAGAGCGGTGATGTCACTTCTGTATAATATAACTTATATCTGGAGAGAGGAGGTGTAAATTCTGTATAATATAACATATATCTGGAGAGCGGTGATGTCACTCTTGTATAATATAACTTATATCTGGAGAGCGGTGATGTCACTTCTGTATACTATACCTTATACCTGGAGAGAGGTGGTGTAAATTCTGTATAACATATATCTGGAGAGCGGTGATGTCACTCCTGTATAATATAACTTATATCTGGAGAGCGGTAATGTCACTCCTGTATAACATATCTGGAGAGCGGTGATGTGACTCCTGTATAATATAACTTATATCTGGAGAGCGGTGATGTCACTCCTGTATAATATAACATATCTGGAGGTGATGTCACTCCTGTATAATATAACATATCTGGAGAGAGGTGATGTCACTCCTGTATAATATAACTTATATCAGGAGGGAGGTGATGTCACTCCTGTATAATATAACTTATATCTGGAGGGAGGTGATGTCACTGCTCTACAATATACCTTAATTGTGCAGCGCAGTGAAGTAGCTCTGTTTTGTTTTATATACCAGCCGTAACCTCCGCAAACTGAACCCGGCCCCTCTCCACTCCGCAGCTGACTGTCTGTACGACAGTATCCTTCCACTGTCCTGCCCCGACCTGGCCACTACTGCGTATAGCAACTCGCTGTCAGCTGCCTTAGACTCCCTAGCACCGCTAACCACACGCAGCATCAGACCCCAACCGCTTCAACCCTGGCAGAATGACCGCACCAAAAATCTTAAACGACGCAGTCGCACGCTGGAGCGATTATAGCGCAAAACCAGATCCCCTCAAGCGTACACCCTTCACAAATCCGCCTTCCTCACCTACACCTCCTCCCTCCACGCCGCCAAACAAGCCTACTTCGTAACCCTCATCAATACCCTCTCATCCTGTCCTCGCCGGCTCTTCTCCACTTTCAACTCCCTACTCTCTCCCCCCCCACCTCCACCCAGTACCTCACCCACCGCCCACGAGATTGCCAACCATTTCCAAAACAAGATCGACGCAATCTGTAAGGACATCACCAATGCTCAATCTACCTCTCCACCTAGCCTCCCTCCCAATATAACCCCCGCAACTCTCCCCTCCTCTGACCTCGCAATCGCCCTGACCCCCACCACAGCTAACATCCCGCACACTAAAGCCTCCCCAACACTCCACTCCTTCAGCCTTGCTACCACTGAAGAGGTCACTAAGGTCTTCACAGAAGCCCATCTCACCACTTGCCCCCTTGCACCTGTCCCCACACAACTCCCCTGGACACCCTCCTCCTCCATCCTACGCTCCCTCACCCACATCTTCAATCTCTCCCTCTCTACTGGCGCATTCCCCTCCCCCCTAAAGCACGCGCACATCACCCCCATACTCAAAAAACCCTCCCTGGACCCCTCCGACCTGTGCAACCTTAGACCCATCTCCCTGCTGCCATTTACATCCAAGCTCATTGAGCGCTTGGTCTACAATCGCCTAAGCTCCCACCTCAATTACAACAACCTCCTCGATCCACTACAGTCTGGCTTCCGTCCCCTACAATCCACTGAAACCGCTCTACTCAAAATCACTAATGACCTGCTAACCGCCAAAGCTAATGGCCACTACTCAGTCCTCTTACTCCTTGACTTCTCCGCGGCCTTCGACACAGTTGACCACCCCCTCCTCCTTAATAAACTACACTCCCTTGGCATCAGAGACTCCACTCTCTCCTGGCTCTCCTCCTATCTATCCCAACGCTCCTTCAGCGTTACCTATAACGCTACCACCTCCCCGTCTCTGTTGGGGTCCCCCAAGGCTCTGTCCTCGGGCCCCTTCTCTTCTCCATCTACACCTCCTCCCTTGGCCAACTGATACACTCCCATGGCTTCAACTACCACCTCTACGCCGGGCGACCAACAACGCCACCATCAGTCCCACTCCACAAGCCAAAGTCCTAGGTGTCACTCTAGACTCAAACCTGTCCTTCCAACCCCATGTCCAATCGCTGGCAAACTCATGCAGGCTCCACCTCCGCAACATCTCCAAAATACGCTCGTTCCTAACCCCAGACACTACCAAACAACTCATACACTCCCTTATTATCTCACAACTCGACCAATGCAACTCCCTCCTCACCAGCCTACCCCACCACATGCTATCCCCACTTCAGTCTATCCTGAACTCAGCGGCCAGACTCATCCACCTTACCAACCGCTCCGCATCTGCCCCCCCCTCGGTCATTCCCTCCACTGGCTTCCGATTGCCCAACACATTAAATTCAAACTACTAACACTGACATACAAAGCCATTCATAACACTGCTCTGAACTACCTCACCAACCTGATACCCAAATACCACCCTTCGCTCCTCACAAGACCTCCTACTTGCTAGCTCCCTGGTCTCCTCCTCCCACGCCCGACTGCAGGACTTCTCCAGGACTTCCCCCATCCTCTGGAACTCACTACCCCAATCCATCAGACTGTCACCTACCCTGCTCACCTTTAGGCGCACCCTGAAAACCCATCTCTTCAGGGAAGCCTACCCTACCCTCACCTAACAGCCAATCTCCTCCACTCCTCCTACCACTCCATCCCCCACAGCCACTTCCTCCTATGCCACTATCCCCTCCCTCCTAGATTGTAAGCTCGAAAGAGCAGGGCCCTCGAACCCCTCGTATACTATTTTGTTACTGTATTGTCTCATGTACTGTCCCCCACTACTCTGTACAGCGCTGAGCAAACTTTCTGGCACTATATAAATACTGTATAATAATAATAATATACGGATGTGATGCAATCAGGAAGTCGATCATGGTTTGTATGAATGGAATTTTGTTTTTACAGGCGCTAGAAGGATAATCATAGAGAAGGAAAAAAGAAACTTAACAAGATCTAAACTGTTTCCATCCTACACAAAGGGAACCAATTACTTATTTTTCTTCAGATCACAATATATTAAAGCTACATTAAAATGGCCCTAGCATCAGACATACGTATAAGTACAGCATGCTAAGTAATGTGTCATTGTAACTCTTTCAGGTATGTATTAACTGTCTCAGAGATCACAGTACTTTACCTTACAATGACTTCATCTGTTTTTGTCTCCAGAAGGACAGTTCCACATATGTTCAGGCATCGGCCAGGGTCACCAGCTACTTTCTGAGATGCAGGCTCAGAGATAACACAGGCATCTAAATCTTGGTGCCTTTGAATTTCATGGCTGTGTTAACAAATGTCTGAAACAGATCAGCCATTCCCGCAGTCTCTCACCTTTTGATTTACTACAAAGGTTGCAGTCTGATCACTGGGGAAGAGAAGACTGAGGAAATACTTCTTCCTGCCTGCAGCAGACTGATGACATCATCTCAGACTAGGCAAAGCCACTGTCCAGGAGTTTTTAATGGCAATTATTTCTGAGATACTGTTAATGTATATTGTGACATATACAGTAAGGGATGTAGTCATGCAGACCTGTAAAATTACTGAAAGGTCCACTTTCATTTAATAAAAAAAAAAAAAACAAGTAAACATACTGAAAAAAAATTCTCAGAATTTTTAAAGTGTTAGTGGTGTGATCAGACTGCTATCATGTTTGTGGGTGCGCCAGGAACATTCAAATGTTGTTAGTGACTTCACTAACCATAGCACCAATGCCTGAAACATGCCAGTTATCTGTAAGTGAAATGGAATCTGTCCAGAAGGCATATTTGTGTGAATCATCATCTGGTCATTTCACAAAACTCCCCTACTGATCCTCTACCGTGATTATACTGTAGGCTTTTCTTTTATGTTTTTTTACAGCTTTCAGTTCTAGTAAAAATAAAGTTAATGTTTACATCTTAGCTACGGATATAACTCTCAGGATAGCTGCGTCAAACTCCTACTGAATCTTACGGGAGGTTCCACGTGGTGAGGTGTTAGAATTTTGGCAGGAGGAGAAGAGAGACCAGCCAGGAAGGAGGTGTGAAATATGATAGAAACTTGGCACATGGGGCCCTCTGAGGTCTCCAGAAGGAGCCAGAGAGAGAGAATAAAGATGACCTGTCATGCAGAGATGCATGATTTGTGACATGAGCCTGGTGACATCACTGCGGTTTGAGGCACATTGTCAGACCCCTCACACATGGATCTTGTAGATGTAGTCCGAACCACATCATGATCAGAATTCATTAAAAAGCATTCTAGAAGGCCAGAAAGAAACTTTCATTACAAGTATGAGAATACTGAACAGACCACGGATCTTAGCAGAAGCGCTGGCTGTCGTTTAGCAGACAATTAACTGCTTGGGCAGATGCGAGGAGGGAAGACCCCCGAAAGCTTGTCCTGAAAATCTAACTGTTCATGCAAATAAAAAAAAGTATCATAGACAATACTCGAAGTGGTTGTAAAGGCTCAAGGTTTTTTATTTTCATGAATTCTGTGCATGAAAGTAAAAAACCCTCAATACTTATGTGAGCCCCATCGCGATCCATTGATGTGCACAACAGCCTCGGCTGTCTCGGGTCTTTGTCTCCTCATTGGCTGAGACAGCAAGCGGGACCCATTGGCTGCCACTGCTGTCACTCACAGTCAGTCAGCCAATGAGGAGAGAGAGGGGGAGCCAAGCTGTGGCTCCATGTGTGAATGGACACACAGAGCAGCAAGTGCCCCCATAGCAAGCTACTTGCTATGGGGGCACCCAACAGAAAGGAGGAGCCAGGAAAGCCTGTGGGAGACCCGAGAAGAGAAGGATCCAGGCTGCTCTATGCAAAACCACTGCTTACAGCAGGTTAGTATAGACATGTTTGTTAATTTACAAAAAGAACAAATGAACCTTTAGTATCTCTTCAACCGTGTTGTTCTACATGCTCTGATATGGCTACAATCACCTTAATGATGCATTCACACCTGTGCGTCGCATTGGGGTTTTTTAACACTTTTTTGGGTGCATTTGTCCTATGACAGCATATGTGCAACAAATGCACCAATGCAGCTGATGTACCTTCTTTTGGACTAAGCCAAGCATGTTTTGCCTCATTTTTCATGTGAGAAAACATGGGACTGCTACATACATTTGGGGTACCATTAAGAAATAATGGAACCACGCATGCGATGCATGTTTTGCCATGTTTTTCATGTGTCTCCAGGGATTGTGGGCAGAAACACGCATCTCTGCCTGTGTTCCTGGATCAAGTAGATGTAGAGGCAGCCTAAGAAGGCATTTCACAATAAACGCAGCAGGACTGCCAACCTAATTTGCTATTTTCACATGTAAACTACACAGAACACCCAACTTTTTTCATGGACACTTTAAAGGTTTATTTTAAATGTAAGAATTCCAAGTCGCTATACTGCTGGCACCCACCTGTTTCACATACATAGTTTCATAAAAAATAAATGAGTAACAGATGTAAATAACTTAAACATTAAAACTGCTGTGAGCCTTGTAAAAATCTATCCACTGAGATAGCTGCCCCCCTCCCCAGTGATGACTAGCAGCTCAGCAAAACTGAACCATGGCTTTCAGTAGAACGGGAAAGGTTATAGCTTGTGTGAAGTTTTTTTTGCTGTTTATATCTTTTTAACCCAGTGACATCTGATCATGTGCACCAATAAAGGGGACATTTTATTGCTAGAGTCACAGACAACAATTAAAGTGTTACTAAACCCACAACAGTAAAATCAGTCTGTATAGGCAGTAAAGCACTGTGCATTGTGTAAAAAGGCTGTTTGACCCTGACTTCTCCAATCCTCCCCTTCTTTCAGTGTCCCTCTCCTATCGCCAATAGACATACCGTGTGCACATGCTCAGTTTGGCGTGTATTGCAAGAGGTTTTTTTCTTTGGAGGGTGCATGTGATCGGCACAGGGCCAATCAATACTGTCCAGATAGAGGTCAGGGGTTCTGCATCCTCTTAGAACAGACAGAAAACTCCGCCTACAAGCTTTAACCAATGCTCAGCTGAACACTGATAGAAGTCACAAGACTGCTCTAAGAGCTGATAAGGAAAGGTACTTAGCAGTTTATATTTACTAAAATAATTGCATTTCCATGTTCTGTGTACTGTGGCAGATATAGTGAATGCAGGGTCCTGGGTTTAGTAACACTTTAACACCATAATGGGTTTCTAAAGCTGGCCATACACGTATTTGGTCGGCCTGTGGGCTAACAGATTCCACCATCCATGCTAAACATTGCAGAATGATGACTCTATTGTATTCTGAAACGTGGCACCTGTGACAGAATACCTGAACAGTGACTTCAACTGGTTGACTGCAATCAGTGTTCGGTCAACTATATTCTGTTGAGCCAAATGGTGCCAGCAGGGCCGCCAATGAATCAAATTTTGGCTGATTCAGCAGGAAACTCACAAAATGTGATCTGTGTATGGCTAGCCTAAAGCCAGCTATACATCTGTAGATTTTTCTGGTTGAGCACTCAAACCTAAAAAAAGAAAAGTTAATTAATATCTCCCTCCAAGTTAAACCATGTGGATAGTGGAAACCCCACTGGTGACACTTATATTCAGAAGCTGCTGAATATCTGGACAGTGCCTGCATCTCAATGGATGAGGTCAATGTTCAGACAAAAATTTTATAATGGATTCCTGCGACAGAATTCAATCAGATTGACCAAAATTTGAAGTGTGTAGGGCCACCATAACTCTTCCCTACCCCATCCAAAACAAACAAACAAACAAATGAACCAACCAAATGCTTTGGCCTGCATTGGGCTTTACAGTAAATTGTCTTTTACACTGATTCATTTTCTCCTATAGTTACTGCAACCGACTTCAGTACTGAACCCCAATTCCCATATCACTGGTGAAGCTGATGTCACCATGTAAGGGCTTGTAATGGCTGTTTCCAAATATTGTCAGACTTTTCTTATACAGAATTTTCCCGTTGTTGCACACTGGGAGAATTCCTGAAAGCTGCATTCTGCATGCACCACCCTGAGTAAATGATACCCTGTTTTACCATGGTGCATGGTATAAACCTGTTCCTCAAGAAACTTTGTTTACTGAATGTATCTGTATCACTGTGGGTGTTGATTGTGTTACACACTGTAACATCTCCAATGTTTACAAATGTTTTCTTTTATATTTATATACACTTTTAAATGGTACATCTCTTGGGAACTAAGGTTTACTGAGAACGCTGTTTCTCATGATAAGAGAAAATCAGCTTTAAAAACTCGCCTATAAGGCTTCATGTACACTGGCAGCTCTTAAACTCAACTCCATAAAAGCCTGTGTTTCCATGTACACATGGGATTTTAGAAGAGTTTAGAAGCTGCCACGTTTAGGTGAGGTTAAACCTCAATCTCCTGAATGCAGAAGAATCGCATTCAGTATAGGAAAGTTTTGACCGCCGGCTGCAAGAAAACGCAAAACATGGCACAAACGCATGAATATGTAGCCTTAGCCTTCTAAATAGTGCTTCATGTGTATAATGGGCAATCAGATTTTTGGACAAGATGCCATGGCCATCAGAAAATTATGTAAAAAAAAATGAATGTATACATATTTTTAATACATTTTTATTATTTATATTTATTTGTTTATTACAGGTACTTATATAGTGCCGTCAATTTACGCAGCGCCTTACATAAATATATTGCGCATTCACATCTAGCTTTGACATATTCCACAGTTCTGTACAGAGAACACTAAGTCACATCAGTCTCTGCACCAGAGGAGCTTACATTCTAATGCCCCCACCACAGTCACACATCATTATAATATGTTTATATAGGTCTGTCATATTCTGCAGTGCTGTACAGTGAACACTGAGCCAGTCACATCAGTGTCTGCACCAGAAGAGCTTACAGTCTAACATAAATTTACTATACATTTATATTTATTTATTACAGGTACTTATATAGCGCCATCAATTTACACAACACTTTACATAAATATATTGTGCATTCTCATCTAACTCTGACACATTCCACAATGCTATATAGAGAACACTGAGCCATTCACATCACTCTCTGCTCTAGAGGAGCTTGCACTCTAATGTCCCACCCCAGTCACACACTATTATTATTATACATTTATATAACTATGACATATTCCACAGTTCTGTACAGAGAACACTAAGTCACATCAGTCTCTGCACCAGAGGAGCTTACATTATAATGTCCCCACCACAGTCACGCACCATTATAATATGTTCATATAGGTCTGTCATATTCATCAGTGCTGTACAGAGAACACTGAGCCAGTCACATCAGTCTTTGCACTAGAGGAGCTTACATTCTAATGCTCCCACCATAGTCACACACCATTACAATCAGTCACATCAGTCTTTGCACCAGAGGAGCTTACACTCTAATGTCCCCACCACAGTCACATACTAATATTATTATTATTATACATTTATATACAGTAGCTCTGACATATTCCCCAGTTCTGTACACAGAACACTAAGTCACGTCAGTCTCTGCACCAAAGGAACTTACACTCTAATGCCCCCACCACAGTCACAGAACATTATAATACATTTATATGCTGTAGCTCTGTTGTATTCTGAGGTGCTGTACAGAAAACTCTGAGCCAATCACATCAGTCTCTGCATCAGAAGAGCTTACACTCTAATGTCTCCCCACAGTCGCACACTATATTAATATACAATGGATCTTACACTTTATTATCCCCACAGGGGCCTGCGAGTCAATAAATAAGCAGGAATAGTTAATACTTGATCAGAATAATGTATAAGTGCCAGAACCCCCTAGTAACTGATTAGTGTACTGGCTGCTCCAAGCTGAGGAAAGATGTGCTTGCTAGACTTTACCGCACTCTTCACATCATCGTCCCCTCCCTCTGCTCCACCTCAGTGGTAGAAAAGCAGAAGATGCTCCAGGATCAGCTGGTACTTCCAATGACACAGGAACATTGAATTATAAAATGTCCGATTAGTTTCTCTGGTTTCCGTACTAATACCCGGCGGATTAGGAGGGTTATTATTTCCAGTAATCAGTGTCAGGATGATCAGGGAATGGGATACAGTGCTGCTGAGGAGAGGAAATTATTATCAAAGCAGTGAGAACATGGGGAGCCCAGCCATGCATTGAAGGAGATTGTTACAAGCAACGTAAGGCATTACTTCTATCAATGTGTGAAGAAGGGGCAGCAATGGCTTTAGGTTATTATCACTAACAATGTAGCAGATGATGATTGCAACAAATGATGTAGCCATAGGGATGAACATTTGATGACTAGAAGGAAGAAGAATCAGCTGCAGCAATATACTTTGTAGCAGGGATGATGAGGATAAACTTCTATCAGTTGAACTGGATGGACTTGTGTCTTTTTTCAACCAGACTAACTATGTATAACATTGTAGCATATGAAGGAAGATTGTTACACACAATGTCTCAACAGGCCTGAACATACAGTAGTGGTGATCAGGAGGAGGATGAAGCAACAACCATCAAAATATGTGGCAGATGATGATGGAGGGGAAGACCAGTACATGCAGTGTGGAGGAGGAACAGTGATACTAAGAGGGAGTGGTACAGTGAGAGGAGTAAGGTGAAGGGGGGGGGGGGGGTCAGTACATGCAGTGTGGAGGAGGAACAGTGGGACAGTGATAAGAGGAGGGAGTGGTATTAAGGTGTGTGTGTGGGGGGGGGGGGCGCAGAAGAGGAGGAGTAGGAGTGCAGTCAGAACCACAGGAGAAGCACAGACAGAGGAGAAGCAGATTAGTATAATGGGATATGGGAAGGAGTAGTACAGTCAGAGAACAGAGGGAGGAGGAGTACAGTAAGAGTAGTGGAGGAGGTAAAAGTAGCAGTACAGAGGATGGAAGGATGAGCAGTACAGTACAGGCAGAGGACGGAAGGAGGAGTAGCAGAGGCAGATGATAGAAGGAGGAGGAGTACAAGCAGAGGATGGAAGGAGGAGTAGTACAGGCAGAGGATGGAAGGAGGAGTAGTACAGGCAGAGGATGGAAGGAGGAGTAGCAGAGGCAGAGGATGGAAGGAGGAGTAGTAGACGCAGAGGATGGAAGGAGGAGTAGTACAGGCAGAGGATGGAAGGAGTAGTAGCAGAGGCAGAGGATGGAAAGAGGAGTAGTACAGGCAGAGGATGGAAGGAGGAGTAGTACAGGCAGAGGATGGAAGGAGGAGTAGTAGAGGCAGAGGATGGAAGGAGGAGAAGTACAGGCAGAGGATGGAAGGAGGAGTAGTACAGGCAGAGGATGGAAGGAGGAGTAGTAGAGGCAGAGGATGGAAGGAGGAGTAGTACAGGCAGAGGATGGAAGGAGGAGTAGTACAGGCAGGGGATGGAAGGAGGAGGAGTAGAGGCTGAGGATGGAAGGAGGAGTAGTACAGGCAGAGGATGGAAAGAGTAGTAGAGGCAGGGGATGGAAGGAGGAGTAGTACAGGCTGAGGATGGAAGGAGTAGTACAGGCTGAGGATGGAAGAGGGAGGAGTACAGGCAGAGGATAGAAGGAGGAGGAGTACAGGCAGAGGATCGAAGGAGTAGTACAGGCAGAGGATGGAAGGAGGAGTAGTACAGGCAGAGGATGGAAGGAGGAGTAGTATAGGCAGAGGATGGAAGGAGGAGTAGTAGAGGTAGAGGATGAAAGGAGGAGTAGTAGTGGTAGAGGATGGAAGAGGAGTAGAGGCAGGGGATTGAAGGAGGAGTAGTACAGGCTGAGGATGGAAGGAGGAGTAGTACAGGCTGAGGATGGAAGGAGGAGTAGTACAGGCAGAGGATGGAAGGAGGAGGAGTACAGGCAGAGGATGGAAGGAGGAGGAGTACAGGCAGAGGATCGAAGGAGTAGTATAGGCAGAGGATAGAAGGAGGAGTAGTACAGGCAGAGGATGGAAGGAGGAGTAGTACAGGCAGAGGATGGAAGGAGGAGTAGTACAGGCAGAGGATGGAAGGAGGAGTAGTAGGGGTAGAAGATGGTAGGAGGAGTAGTACAGGCTGAGGACGGAAGGTGAAGTAGTAGAGGTAGAGGATGGAAGGAAGAGGAGTATAGGCTGAGGACGGAAGGAGAAGTAGTAGAGGTAGAAGATGGAAGGAGTAGTAGTAGAGGCTGAGGATGGAAGGAGTAGTAGTAGAGGTAGAGGATGGAAGAAGAGATAGTACACAGAGGAGAAGGGAAGAGTAGTAAGACAGGGAGAGGAAGGGAACAGGGTTATTATAAACAGTAGAGAAAATGAATAGTAGTACAGGCAATGGAGGGAAGGAGTAGTACAGAAAAAAGTGAAAGAGAGGAGTAATATAGAGAGAAGGAGATATGGTACATGGAGATGAATAGTAATACAAAAAGAGGAGATTAGGAAGAGTAGTACAGACAGAGGAGGGACGGAGTAGTACAGAGAAAGATGGGAAGGTGGAGTAGTATAGGCAGATGAGGGATAAAAGAGTAGCACAGGCAGAAGAGAAATAGTACAGACAGAAGAGAACTAGTAGTACAGACAGAGGAGAGAAGGAGGATTAATACAGAGAGAAGGAGGAGTAGTAGAAGCAGAGTAAGGAAGGAAGGAGGAGTAGTAGTGTTGGTGAGTCTCCTCCCGGCAGGCGGATCACAATTCACAAATCTTTCCAGACTGCCTGCAACTCTGCAACGTGTCCGGGCTGCATCAGCCAAATCTACTACCCCAAATGGAGGTAAGAGGAATAGAGGGGGCACACTGTGGGGGCACTAATATTGTTTTGTGTGTGCTCTCTGCCACTGCTGTTTAGAATGTACTTATATACTTCATATACACCCCACACCACATGCTGACACTCCTGTTTATTCCTACAGGCTATGTAGAAACACATGTCTCTGCTGTGGAGAACTTGATGGCACACCTGTACACCCTATACATCCTATGATGGCACTATTGTACACTATACATCCCACGATGGCACTATTGTACACTATACATCCTATGATGGCACTATTGTACACCCTATACATCCTATGATGGCACTATTGTACACTATACATCCCATGATGGCACTATTGTACACCCTATACATCCCATGATGGCACTATTGTACACTATACATCCCATGATGGCACTATTGTACACCCTATACATCCTATGATGGCACTATTGTACACTATACATCCTATGATGGCACTATTGTACACTATACATCCCATGATGGCACTATTGTACACTATACATCCCATGCTGGCACTATTGTACACTATACATCCTATGATGGCACTACACTATACATCCCATGCTGGCACTATCGTACACTATAGATCCTATGATGGCAATATTGTACAATATACATCCTATGATGGAACTACACTATACATCCTGTGCTGGCACTATTGTACACTATACATACCATGATGACACTACACTATACATCCCATGCTGGCACTATTGTACACTGTAGATCCTATGATGCCAATATTGTACACTATAGATCCTATGATGGCACTACACTATACATCCTGTGCTGGCACTATTGTACACTATACATCCTATGCTGGCACTATTTTACACTATAGATCCTGTGATGGCACTACACTATACATCCCATGCTGGCACTATTGTACACTATACATCCTATGCTGGCACTATTGTACACTTTATATCCTATGCTGGCACGTTTTTACACTATACATTCTATGGTGGCACTATTGTACACTTTATATCCTATGCTGGCACGTTTTTACACTATACATTCTATGGTGGCACTATTGTATATGCTTTACATCCCATGCTGGCACTTTTGTACACTATACATCCTATGGTGGCACGATTGTATGCACTTTGCATCCCCTGCTGGCATTTTTGTACACTATACATCGTATGGTGGCACTACACTATAAATCCCATGCTGGCACTGTCATACTATGCAGAACATGCAGGTCCATTCTTGCCCTCCTATACCATCTTTCCCGTTCTTATGCAGCCTGGCACCATCCCATATGCTAAAGATGCATGGTATGTGACACATCAAATGTTGGCATGTCAGTGCTGGTTGCTTTCCTCATAAGCTGTGTGTTCTATACAGTACACCCCATGTACTGTGTACCCTGTACAATAGACCACCTATACTGTGTACCCTGTCCCATGTGCTATACATCTCATTATACTACACACTCTGCCCTATATCTCTTTTTACCACATACCCTGACCCATATGCTATACATCACATTATACTACATAATCTGTTCCATATGCTATACAGCTCATTATACTACATAACCTGCTCCATATGCTATACAGCCAGGGGCGGACTGACAACTCATGGGGCCCCCGGGCAATAGGGGATCATGGGGCTCCTGTGTCCTTGCCCAAAATCAAAAAAGCCTATGAAAAAGGTACCAGGGGCATCTCATGGGGCCCCCTACTGACCCTGGGCCCTCGGCAGTGCCAGAGTTTCCAAATGGTCAGTCCGCCCCTGTATACAGCACATTATACTACATAACCTGCTCCATATGCTATACATCCAGTTGTAATACAGTGCATACATTACACCATACTATGATCAGACTCTTCTCTCTCTCCTCTCTTTTTGTTGGTAACTCTCCAGTATTCTCTTCTCAGTATGAAATATACATTAATATTTCTGTACTTTTCTTAAAGGGTCCACCTACTTTCAGCACTGTACTGCCTAACATATGGTGGTGGGCTCAGAGTAGAGGAAAGCACCCTTTTATACTGTAGTGGTGGGCATAATGCTGTATACAGCTAGCACATTCCTATACTGTAATGGGGGTTCCGTACAGCAAATTCCTGGCATGCGTCAATGGAGGGGTATAGCACTGTCTCCACATGGCACCCTTCAATGAGAGGTACAGCAATGTATAAACCTTTCTCTGTGCAGTCATCCTCCTTTTTGCCATATTTGCAGTGCAAGGATATGATGCAACATGTTTGTCATATTGGCACATGTGTGTGGAGTGTATGTTATATCATTTCCACTTTTTATGTGGTGCCACCTATGAGGCATAATATATATTACACATACTCAGTCTGATATATGGCACAGTTATTTTATATGTCTGTTGCTTCACCAAAGTCCATGATCTCTGGAACTGAACAAGGTGATATGTGGCATTCTGCAGGGATGTCACTTGCCTGGACTCCATACTGCCCAGAGATGGTTCCAGGGTTAGTTTACATGAAGCTCAATGTAAATAATAGTAGGTTGCCAAATTGTGGTGCTTAACTACCCCATGTTACCAGAGGTAGACTATTGCCATGTCGGTAACACCACAGCAGAGCCATGTTACAGGAATGAGAGTGATACCAGTGCTATATGACCAGAGCCGTGTACTGTGTAATGCCATCTTACTATCTTACTGGTGTGATGACACTGATATATTCAAGAGCTATGGTCAGGCCTGATTTCTTCTGCCAATCTTCACTGTCATGCCACAAAGGTCAGCACATATCCTTGGAAGATTCTTAAAGCTGAACTCCGGACATATATAAAATAACATCAAATATGATGCAGTTATCAATTCATTATCATTAAATGTGTTTAAATGCAACTAGTGTAGGTAGCTTAGACTTTTCCATCAACCTCTTATAACCCCCTGTACAGCAGAACTCTGAAGGTGAGTAGGAGGGGAAGCAAAAAGAGGAGAGCAGAGAGATGTGCTTATCAGTCTGCTGCTGCTCCTTCATTATCCATCATACATACGTTGTGAAAGGTGAGGTGACCAGGCTGTATTATTCTAACTGCAGTGGCAAAAAGTTAGGTCACCAACTACGCTCTGATGTCTGGCTTTGGCATATAAAACAGCTCCCATTACTAGGTTTTAGCTGTGTTTTTAGCAGTTTTCTTGCAGTTCAGGTCTGAGCGTTTGGCTACGTTCACACTAGCTTTGTCAGCAGCCATCAGACAGGCGTTTGGGAAGCATTTTTAACTCTTCTCAAATGCCTATGAAAATTCTGGCAGCACACAGTGCTGTTCACACTGAAGCATTAGCGTCGTGTCACGGCAAAACTGATGCCTCATGTCGAGTCAGGAAGACTTGTAGCCTCCCATTCAAGTCTATGGTGACGCTTCTCAAACGCCTGGCAGGTGTTTGTGGAGCGTTTGTGGAGCGTTAATACCATTAAACTTCATTATAGGTATTTGTGGTGCGGTTTCAATGCTTTGCAAATGCCTTAAAAATGCGCATAGGGCATTTTGGGAGCGTTAAAAACGCTTCCCAAACGCCTGTCAAACGCTATAGGGGCATTTGGCAGGAGTGAGAAATAAAGTCAAGTGTGAACGTAGCCTTTAGATCAGATGAGAGTCAGCCTGTGTTTAAAACTCTTTCTCTCCTGCTGTGGAAAACATTTCATGCAGTGTGATGCATTCTGCCTGCTGCTGGATTTTGATTTACTGCTGTCAGCTGTGTGACAAAACTAAACTCCTGATTGTATCTTATATGTGGATAGGAAAATCTGCTGAGGGGCTGAGGAATAGCACAATGAGTAGCAGGTGCCCAGCTACAAAATAGATCCTTGGTACCCCCATAGAACTACACACTGTGCCATAACACTGGTTCATATAGATAAAACCAGCTATACACTATTAGAATTTCTTGTTGTAAGAACATTTTTTATTAGTGGGGTCAAATCTATGTTTGTTTTTGACCACAGTTATGAGAAAATTTGAAAAGCCAGGATATATATTTTTTGTTAAAAGAACTAATTACCAACAGTGTATGTGATGTTTATTAAGTAAACTCCATTTGTTCCAAAATCAAATGTTAAAAGCAAAGGCAATTTTGAATTACTTTAGAATGACATACATTGAGTCGTCAAATGTACTGAGAATTTTTGTATGAATTTTCATTCATAAATCTACCAGGGTACAAGCAGCTTAAAGCTGGTCATTGGACCTCAGTGTAGCTGTCACAGATGTCCAGGTGACTGCAGGTCTGGTGGCTGGACAGCAGGGTCATTAATCTGGGTTCATTGCCACCATCCTGGACATGGTCCCGGGCAAACATATTCTGCAGCACTTCCACAAACAGCTTCCTGTAACCACTAACAACCCTTTGCCTTTGTTGGCTGCTCCCTGGAAAGGATCAACGGGATGATGTCCCCATCAGGCTTAGACCTTTATTGTCAGTTCTTTATTTTAACATTTTGAAAAACTGCAATAGAAGAAAGTTAGACTTTTATTACCTTTACAGGACTCCATCAATAAATCCCTGACATGTCACAATATACAACAATATCATGTTTCAGAAAAATCCCACCTTTTATCATTAAAAACCATCCTTGAGCTCCAGTTAGTAACTTTTCCTAGGCTGAGATGATGTCATCAGTCTGCTGCAGGCAGGAGGAAGCATTTTCTCAGTCTCCTCTTCTCCAGCGACCAGACTGCAGCATTGTAACTTTGTAGCAAGTTTTGTGCTTTAGGCTTTTTTTTTGTTTTACAGGCAGCGGTTCGTAGAAACAATGGCTTTTATTTGCAATGATGATACCATGTTCTGACTTTGATACATTAATGCCCATAAAAGCCAAACTAATTTCATTTCCAATAACTGCTTGTAAAGGCTTTTGCAGACTGGACGTTTGGCCATCTCTCCTAGACGCCTTTTCTCCTGGCAACAGCATTTTCCCAGAAAAAACTTGCAATCGCGTGTGCTGCATTTAGGTTCATCAAGCGCTTGGGAGTTCATTTTATTTACCAGAATAATTAATCATTCATTCAATTAAAATAAATTAATGTTCAAGTACTAAACATGCCTAGCAGTAGCATGTGTTTAGACATGTTTACACGCATAGATTGTTTTTTTCTGCCAAAATGCTGCTGCTCCTGGACTCACTGACAGTGGGGTTTTTTCTGCGTCTAAACACCCCTGCCTCTTCTCTAAATGCCTATGTGTGCAAGGACCCATAGACTAACATGCAGGGGCATGACGCCCCTAAGAGAAGCATTAAAAATGCCCAGTGTGCATGAGGCCTAAAATAGATAAAAAATATAATGCAGTTAAAAAAAGGAATATAAAATGCATTTCTGCAATTGCAGCTGGAAAATCGAATTTGATTTTCGGACAGGTACAAATCTGTATCAGACATGGAGAGGTTTCTTGGCCTTAGAAAACTGAAGCTTCACCTAAAACTAGTACATGTACTGTATATCTACCACTATACTGACATTTGCAGCAACCACAATGTTTTTCCCTGACACACTTCATCCAAGCTTCTTAAAGCATCAGTCTACTCAACGTTGATGATTCTCTTTTGGATGGATGCTGGAGGATGAATCGTCTTCTGATGCCTGCTAGAAACTCCAGACCTGAGGTCTCCACACCTGCTCTTTCTGCTCTGTTCATCTTCTTTGACCATCCTGCGTGGATCCAGCTCTCCCTGTGATTTCTACATATTAGAAAAGGCTAGGAAAATTTAACTTTTTGATATGGGGGATGGGGGCATTTTGAAAAAGATCTTGCTGCATTTATTTATTAATATCCACTCAGAACTAGCATTTTACTTTTGGGTGAAATGGCCTACCTACAGTGTTCTTATAGCACAGGCAGAGCGGGACATGCAGCACAGTGGCTAAATGGTTAGCACTTCCACCTGGCAGGACTAGGGTCGTTGGTTCATATCCCAACCACAGCACCACCTGCCTGGAGTTTGCATGCTCTGCCTGTGTGGGTTTCCTCCAGATACTCCAGTTTCCTTCCACACGCCAAAGACATGCTGGTAGGTTAATTGGATCCTCTCTAAATTGGCCCTAGTATGTGTATGTATGAATGTAAGTTAAGAATCTTAGAGTGTACACCCCTTAAAGGTTAGGGACTGATGTGAATGTACAATATGTATATATGAAGTCCTGTGTAAATTGACAGCACTATATAAGTACCTGAAATAAATAATAGAGGCACCATGTATACATTGGCTCTGATATGTAAATCTGATGTGTGTCAATGGGCCAACCTCTGTCCCAGGGACAAATGCTCATTCCTGTACCAGAAGGGATATATAGTTAGTATATGAGTTCACTCCTGTATGTATTCCCTCCACAGCCTGCAGAGCTCAGCACTACAAGAGGCCTAGCAAGAAGGTGACAGAGATAGATATGTGTGTGACAGATAAGACAGAACACAATGACAGTGCACAGAGCGAGCAGTGAATGAACTGCACTGAGAATGTTCTCTTGGATTGTATTTGCTAAGGCTACTTTCACGCTGAGGAGTTTTTGAAGCATTTTTGCATTTAAAAAAGCATCTGAAAAGCTCAAGAAAAACACTTCCCTATGTATGTGAATGTATATCTGTATATGTTTTCACACTGAGGTGTTGCGGTGCGGTGTAAAAACTCCTGCTTGGTGCATCTTTGGGGCATGTTTGGGGAGTAAAAAAAAAAAGCCCCAGAAATGCCTCTTCCCATTGAAATCAATGGGAAACACCTGAAAAGCAGCTCAAAAATGCCTCTGAGAAGCTTTTTTTTTTTTTCTTTTTTTTTTTTTTTGAGCAGTTTTTAAATCACCTGTCCTTTTATAAACGCTCAGGGCAGTAAAAACGCCTATGTGTTTTTGCAGTGGATCAGTGTGAAAGTAGCCTAACATTGTTGTATTGCCTGAGCTTTCTGCATTGCCCCCTACGATTTTATTGAAGTAAATGTTATTGGCTGAATGGAAATAATTGTATTGGTGTGTGGTGATCTTTAACAATCATGATTATTGTTTTCAACTCTATATGGGGGTGGCCAGCTCTTTCAATCTAGGGAGGCTCAGCATCACATGTGGTCATTACCTAGGGTAGTCTGCCTGCAAACTGAACCCACCTGGGAATGCCTAGTCCTCCAGACTGACTTCCACCTATCAAGGCACTTCGCATAACTTCTCCCAAGAACCCACCTACTGTTTCCATCAGAGTTCTTGAGAGGAGTACTGAGGCAGGGTACTGTGATGTTTTTGGGAAGCTATAGATAGGCACCCTATTAGCCCCTCTCACCAGCTATGTTCTGCCTGTGTTGCATAGAGCGCCACAGAGACCCAGTGATGATGTCACTGGTAAGTTATGTAATGAAAATGGAAAGGTTTTATTTAAAAATGTCATTAGGGCAGCATACAAAGTATTGTTTCGTTGGTATTGGGCTCTGGCTCGTTTGGCCCAGGCGAACCCTGCCTGTAGTGATAGATGCTTTCAGGGTTGTGGCCATCGTGGTGATGTATTGCATATCTGGTGGTCATGCCCGAGACTGCTTCATTTTTGGTCTTGTGTGTTTGGCCTCCTTTTCACTTTGTTCCATCTCTCTATACGCCGGGATGCTCGGTATGCTTTGCTTCATTGTCCCATACCGGACTTCTTGGCTCATCAGCAGAAGTTGGCTTCCTATTTGTTTTTGTCGGCCACTAGAAAAATTGCTCAGGCCTGGAAGAGCCCGTTTGTCCCTCTTCAGGGGGTGCAGGACCGTAGGACCACTATGATGCTCAATGAACAGATGTTGAGTATCTGCAATGACCCCCAATGTAAATTCTTAAAAATGTGGGAGCTGTGGTTGCAATTTGCCTTTACCATGCTCCCCCCGGCTAGTCTCGGGATGTGATGTTGTTCGGCATTGGCGTTCTTGGACCCCTGCTCTTGGTTTTATGTTTTTTCTCTTTTGTACTCCTTCTTCCTTTTCCTTGTTTTTTTGGTGTGGCAGTGGATAGCTGCCTTTAGTTTGAGTTACTATCGGGTGCCATTGATAGCCCCTGCGTGGGCACACCTTTTGCTCTGTTGGTGTTAGAGCACTGATTTTTCAAATTTTTTATGTGCAATTGATAGCCCCTGCATGGGCATGATTTGTTGCTCCTGTGTTTAACTGTTACAAATTAATAAAAACAATTGAAATATAAAAATGATATTAGCATGTTGATGAGGAGTTAGCAAAATAAACTTTAGAGAAGCAGCACAGTGGCTAAATGGTTAGCACTTCCGCATGGCAGTACTAGGGTCACTGGGCAACCATGACACCACTTGCCTGGAGTTTGTATGTTCTCCCTGCGCCTGCATGGGTTTCCTCCGGGTACTCAAGTTTCCTCCCACACTCCAAAGACATGCTGGTAGGTTAATTTGCTCCTATCTAAATTGGCCCTAGTATGTGTATGTATGAATGAATGTGAGTTAGGGACCTTAGATTGTACACCCCTTGAGGGTTAGGGACTGATGTGAATGTACACCCCTTGAGGGTTAGGGACTGATGTGAATGTACAATGTGTATGTAAAGCGCTGTGTAAATTGACGGAACTATGTAAGTACCTGTAATAATAATTATAAAGAAACCCATCAGGTCTTTAGAGAAATAAACAGAGCAACGTATTATAAGAGAAGGTTTTACACTCACCTCTCTGGCAGCCCAAGTCTGTTTCAGCTCTACAGCCTTCATATGGCATTTGACACTTTCAGGACTGTCGGATGTCTGCACGCCCCACTGCATGACATGGTTCTTTCCTCCAACCCCTGTGTAATTGCTGTGTCCTGTAAGGACTTAGGGGTTTGAAGGAATAAACCACAACATAAGACTGGGACACAGGCAATCCACACTCCTGTAGGCTTTGATTGCCAAAAAGTCAGATGGAGACTGCAGCTCTGGAAGAAGACTTGGGGTGCCAGAGAGGTCAGTTTAATACTTCGCCATCATTTTTATTCCTTTGCCTACCCGTTGTCATCATTGGACTTTAATGCCATACAGTTTGTGTGCTGGCAACATTCTTAACATCTTTTTCTTGAAAATGTGCGTTACATAAATATGAATGGTAATACATATAAAAGACATAAAAAATGAGTGTAAAATGCGCATATTTTTCATCACAAAAGTGTGAATGCAGCCTTAAGCTGGCTAGACATGTAAATAAATAACCATTAGTGGTAGTTTTGATCAACCACAAGAATAGGGAATTATAATTTCCCCAACAAAATGTGATCGCTTTTAAACTTATTGCCACAATTTTTTTTCTTTAAAGAGTTTTATTTAACTTATCAATTTATTAGCCAGTTTCCAATTGACCAAATTCTGACAGTGGCTTGATCAAGCTCATAGGTGGTAGTTTCTGGTGATGAATTGTGATCATATGTGCAGTTCCCAGTGTATTGCCAACATTAGAGAAGCATCCCTCGTTATAATAAGCTCTGTAGTAGGGTTCATGTGAGGACTATTCACACCCACTACCGTTCTTGGATTCACCTTTAACCTGCCTGTTATATGCTCTTCTAGAGCAGACTGGTTCAGCCAGCAGTTGGCTATCATTGTGTTTGGCAGCGTGGAGCCAATAATTACCATAATTAGGATTGTGGAGCTGAAATTGAGGTATTTGTTGACCATAGAATGTTTGTAGTAATTCAGAGCTGACTTATCACATCGAGTTCTGGTCTGTCCTGGTCTGCAGTGTCCTTCTCAAGGCCTATTCTTAGATTGTGTGTGTCCGTGATTACACAGGGAGGGTGTTTTGATCCTTCCTAAACATAGGCTGACACTTCTGTGTTTGACTTAGTTTTGTACTACATTTTGCAACTAACTTTTTTGTTTTTGAGTTTTCTTTTTTTTCTTTTCCTGCACTTGCTAACTGCATTTATATGAAATGACAGTAGGATTTATATTTATACCAAGCACAGCTAGAAAGTTCTCACTTCCTAAAACTACCTTCACCCCCGGAAGTACTTTTTGCCCACCTTTTGACAGGTTATGACATGCAAAAAAAGGAAGTTTCAGTACATTTGCGGATATCAACCTTCAATATTTATAAAGACTCAGTTGTTGATCATCACCTGTCGGTCACACATGAATGTACTACAGGAGATGGTCAGAGGCTGCAGACATATGACAGAGGGTGATCAGAAGCTGCAGATATAACACAAAACATAGTCAGAGACTGCGGATATACCGCAGGAGATGGTCAGAGACTGCGGATATACCGCAGGAGATGGTCAGAGACTGCGGATATACCGCAGCAGATGGTCAGAGACTGCGGATATACCGCAGGAGATGGTCAAAGACTGCGGATATACCGCAGGAGATGGTCAGAGGCTGCAAATGACAAAAAGGGGGTCAGAGATATACTATAGTAGATGGTCACAGACATATATTATAGGAAATGGTTAGGAGCTGAAGACTAACTGTTTAATAAAACTCTTCAGTATCAGTATTTGTATGTGGATACATCTTCTTGACTGCCTGTTTATAGGGCAGCTTGGGCTGTCAGGGTTGTAGCAGGGGATTGAGTCAACAGGTGCTGGTATTGTCAGAGATGGAAGTGGTTCTGGGAACATGTAGCTGGGAAAGGAGGCAAATCAGTTGACTGCACTGGAAAGTGAAATGTGTGACAAATGTGTAAGTTCCCATTAGGGACAGACTGGTGGTACTTAGTTCAACATATACTGTACATACATGCAGCAGTAATCATATGCATCAATAGGGGCTCATACTGTCTGTGCACAGAGCCCTCAGTTATGGTCCTAAGATAGGCAGACTGGCACCTACCCTGCGCATGCATGTCCTCCATCCCTTGCACTGTCACCTTCATCCCTGGTGGCATCTCCTCTTCGATTTTATGTCTTCTCTCTGCGGTGAATTTTTTGGAATTTACACACTGAACAATTCTGATCCTGCTGAGAGCTGGAGATTCAATTATTAGTGCCCTCCATAGGGGCCACCGGCAAAGGGTTAGCAGGTCGTCCTTTGATCTATGGGAAGAACACAGTCCAGCGTCTCAGCTGCCACCGGTGGGCCCCTTCCATGTCCACCGGGATCTAATTTTCATCGTTGTGACATATGATATTCAGGACTGCAAATCCTCACCTGTCCCTGACAATACGCTCAATTTCCGTGCTCTCCAAACTTGCAGGGTTTTACACATTCTCACAAAAAAAGCATTTTCACTTGTAGAAGCCCTCCTGCTGCTATCACTAAATCCTCTGTTTTTTCTTTCTGTGCTTTTCAGCCATGTCTGTCTATATTCTGGCAGGTCGCTTTATTTCCCTTTTTTTCTTTTGCACAAAAATCTAACTCTTGAAACCTGATACATACAGCCAGATTTTGTCCTGAAATGAGGAGAATCGAGGACATGACAGTTGGATAATAGAAAAAGGGCAATGGGCTTTAGAAAAGGTGCAAGAGTGTGTGAAGTGGAAACATCTTATACATCGATCAGCCATAACCTGATGATCGGTGACCACCCACCCAGGGGCAGACTGCAACTCATGGGGCCCACGGGCAATAGGGGATCATGGGGCCCCTGTCCTTGCCAGAACTCAAAAAAGCCTATGAAAAAGTTACCAGGGGCATCTCATGGGGTCTCCTACTGACCCAGTGTCCGAGTTTCCAAATGGTCAGTCTGCCCCTGCACCCACCTAATATTGAGTAGGTTCCCCTTTTGCTGCCTAAACAGCCCTGACCCACTGAGTAATGAACTCTACAAGACCTCTGAAGGTTTGCTGTGGTATATGGCACCAAGTCATCAGTAGCAAGTCCTGTAAGTTGTAAGGTGGGGCCTCCATAAATCGGACTTGTTTTTCCAGCACATCTCACAGATGCTCAATTGGATTGAGATCTGGAGAATTTGAAGGCCAAGTCAAACCCTCAACTTTGTTGTTGTATTCCTCAAACCATTCTTGGACTATTTTGCGGTGTCAAGCTGGTCCTGGTCAAGGGGTTCCCTGCCATCAGGGAATACTGTTTCCATGAAGGGTTGTACTTGGTCAGCAACAATGTTTAGGTGGCACATGTCAAGTAACATCTACATGTATGGACCATTGCCCAAAGCATCACATTGCCTGTGCTGGCTTGCCTTCTTCCCATACTGCATCTCAGTACCATCTCTTCCCCAGGTAAGTGACACACATACACCCGACCATCCACATGATGTAAAAGAAAAGGCGATTCATCAGACCAGGCCACCTTCTTCTGTTGCTCTGAGGTCCTGTCCTGATGCTTATGTACCCATTATCGGCACCTTTGGCTGTAGACACGGGTCAGTATGTGCAGCCCGAGGATCACCAATATGGGTCCAAAAGTTTTAATGAACAATCACATCGTTACAGCAAGGCAACATTTTGGAGTATCGCAGGACCCCTTCACCAGGCATGTGACCCTTGCTGATTCTGTTCGGTTCCAGCCGACAGTCGCAGCACCCACTTATACACACAGCCATTTTTAACGCAGGAACGTGTGTGTTTGTATTGTACATTTTAAGTATGTGTAGCCCGACTGCTCGGAAGCTATGCAGCCCCACACAACAAACTGCAGTATATGTTCTGACACCTTTCTATCAGAACCAACATTAAAGTGTTACTAAATCCACAAAAGTAAAATCAGTCTGTATATGCAGTAAAGCATGCTTGTTATACTCACTGTGGAACATAAGGTGTTGATCCTCCACATTGTGTAAAAAGGCTGTTTGATCCTGTCTTCTCTGATCTCCCATTCTTTCACCATTCCCAATTCATCTGCTGATAGTACAGAGCCCTAGGAATCACTCTGCACATGTTCAGTTTGGTGTGTATTGCTAGAGAGCTTTTTTCTTGGTGGGGGGGCATGTGATCAGCACAGGGCCAATCAGACAGAGGATCAGGGGTCATGCAGCCTCATAGGGCAGTCGGAGGACAAGAAAAGTCCTCCTACAAGATTAACCAGTGCTTGGCTGAACACTGATAGAAGTCACAAGACTGATATATGCTGGTGATGAGAAAAGGTATTTAGCAGTTTATATTTACCAAAATAATTTCATTTCCATGTTCTGTGTACTGTGGGAGACCGGATATAGTGAAATCGGGGTGCTGGGTTTAGTAACACTTTAACTTTTTAGCAATTTGAACTACAGTAGCCCTTCTATAGGAGCCAGCCTTCTCTCCCCATGTGTATCAATGAGCCTTGGCCACCCCTGACCCTGTTGCCAGTTCCCCAGCTTTCTCTCCTTGGAGCACTTTTCGTAGGTTCTGACCTGTGCAGACTGGAAACATCCCAAAAAAGCTGCAGTTTTGGAGATGATTTGACACAATTGTCTAGCCATTACAATTTGGCTCTTGTCAAAGTCTCTTAAATTGCTACGCTTTCAACATCTCAGCTTCAGAGACAACATGTTCACTTGATGCCCATTATATCCCACCCACTTTAAGATGCCATGGTAACGAGATTCACGTGCCTGGATAGTGACCCTGATGTGAAGAGGTAGGCCTCCCATACAGCTCCGGCTCGAGGGCTACTGATTGTGGGACAGCGGCTGCAGGAGCACGGCGAGGTATAAGTGACTGTGATCAGTCCAGTAGTCCGTGTTTCAGCAGTAGCCGGCAGGCAGGTGAAGCAGCACTGATGGCAGATATCCTTGCATGGACCTTGGTTGTCAGTAGGCTGGAGATTTTTAGCGAGGAGCAGGATCCGGACGCGGCCATGATGGATGGATGGATGGATTGCTGGGGAACAAGATGGATGATGAAAGGTCAGATAAGCCAGGTAGGTAGCAGGCGGGTAGCTCAGACATAGATGGCAGGAGGTAGCGTAGTCGGGTCACAGGTCAGCAGCAGAAGTTCAATCAGACAAGAGCAGGAGACATAAGAGTAATCCAAGACAAGTCCGGGGTCAGGGCAGGTAGCAGACAAGCGGAGGTCAGGAACAAGCTGGTTCAGTATCAGGAGTCAGGCACAAGGATCAGGATATATATGCAGAGGTTAAAGACCAAACGGCAAAGAGACAATACTGCAGCCAGTTTAAATAGCCCCTTTCGGCACCAGAATTAACGACAGGTGTGCGCCTGGATGCGTGAGTGCGCATGCAACTGTGCGCACCTATGCCCTAGTACATGCACATCTGTCCGGCCCATCACTGTTCTGCGCATACTTGTGCAACGCGACTCTTCACCTGCATTATGGGCAAGCCTTTCCTGACACAGTGTGTGTTAATCACTGAAGCTGTCAGTGGTCATACATTTATGTCTGATTGGTGTATCTGAAGCCAGATCTTTACTGTTTGATTGTGAATGGAGTGGAGAACCTGTCTCCCCATTATCCTCTCTATTTGTCCTGATGATTATTGTTGCAAGAACTGAAAGTAATAAGAAGCTGAAAAGGTTACAGTTGCTGCCAGAACAGGAACAGAGAAGAAATCTTCCATTGGGAACACCTGTTCTGGTGACAACTGGCTAAAAGGAGGTTTTCTTGATTTGGAGAGATTTCCACACACGGCGAACTCCAGCAACAGATCCACCTGCTCAGCAGGGAATCTGCTTGTTCCAGTTGAGCAGGTGGATGACAGGTCCATGTCAGCTCTACGTATGCAGAGCGGACACACACACAGCCTGCTGCTCTCTATGGGGTGGTTGGATGAAAATTAACCTCTTGACCATTTACATCTGACTGCCATCCGATCTGCCAGACGGATGGGGAACGGATCTCCATCCACCTGTTTGTAGAGGACAGAATCAGATCAGATGTTGGTGGGTATCAATGGATGCATGTCCGTTGATATCTGCCAATCCATAGGGGGCAAAAGGCGGATCCAATTGGTCCGCCCATGTGAAAGGGGGCTCACTCTATGATTTCTTGGACAGGAAGTAAAAAAAAATCTTCTTAGTAGGTGGCAAAAAAAACTGTCAGTTAAAGCTGAAATTTGATCTGCTTATGTTTTCTTTCCCCCTCATCAACCTACCAATGATGTTTTAAAAGAAAACATTTCTTTCTGTATTACATATCTTATTTTAGGTTCAGTGATGTCATCATTGGGTCTTTGTGCTTCTCTATACCAGTGGTCCCCAAACTGCGGCTCATGGGCCGGATGTGGCCCTTTGCTTGCTTTTATTTGGCCCTTGGGGCAATATTCCCCCCACTATCAGCAACATTGGGGCACCATTCCTCCCACTGATGCCAACGATGGGGCACCATTCCTCCCACTGATGCCAACGATGGGGCACCATTCCTCCCACTGATGCCAACGATGGGGCACCATTCCTCCCACTGATACCAACGATGGGGCACCATTCCTCCCACTGATGCCAACGATGGGGCACCATTCCTCCCACTGATGCCAACGATGGGGCACTATCTCTCACGTTAATACCAATGATGAGGCATTGCTTACTCCCACTAATGCCAGGACATTTTCTTCTCCCAATGTCCACAGTCCTGCCCCCCTAAAGTCTGAAGGCCCTTCGTTTATAAAGTTTGGAGACCCCTGCTCTATGCAATGAGGGGGGGGGCGGGCTAGTAGGATGCTGCACATGGCTTACTGAAAATATCACAGCACCCTGCCACAATACTGCTCTCATGACCTCCCAGCCATGATGCAAGCGGTGGGTTGATGCCTTGATAAGTGTCTGTCAGTCTGGAGGAGTGGGCACAGCTAAGTAGGCTGTATTTGCATGCAGACCTTTCTAGGTAATGCTCACATATAATGCTGAGCCTCCTTGAATGATGAGACTTGGATCCAAAGAGAAGGACTGTCAAGCTGGGGAGGAAAGGGCTGGATGAGGAAATGAGGGAGGCTCTGTCTGACTTGCTGCAGATTCTAATGCACATTGTGAGAAGCTCACAGTGTGCAGTAAAATCAGAGTAAGTAATTACAATACAGAAGAGGAGCCTGTACAACTGTGCAAGACTGAAGGGAAGACCGGAGTTCAGCTTTATCCATTATCCTGTCCAATCCAAAACTAAAAATGACATTTTTGGCTTTAGACACACTTTCAGGTGGAAAACAATTTAATAATCTGATAATCCGGAATCTGCAGGGTGCGGAGGAGGTTTTTGTCTCCTCTCAGCCGGATATTGTGTTCATGTGTTTCAAGATGTTCTGAGACAATCTGAGAGATTTCTATCCGGGGACAGCTGTGCGCCTTCTAAATGGGTCATTGTGTGTCTGGGCAGATATCTGTATCACCCCCGATCCCGGGATAATGACGGATGTGTTTTATAGGAAAGGAGCTGAGTGCTTCCAGTTTGTTGGAATTAGTGCAGCAAAATAGATTGCTTTTTAAACAAGTGCCTTGGTGACACCACTAGCTCCCCACAAAGGGTGAGGCAGCATTCTGTGCCTCGGCCTGCTTTTAGAAAAGAGAGAACATAATAAAATTAGGAAGGAGCAGACACTATAAACCTATGGAACTTCGCCATGCCTCCAGTGTATCTGGGCAGGCCCCGAGTCTAGACATGTGCAGTATGCAAATATTGGCTTTGCCGCAAGTTGGAGATTAGATATGCTCTCTGCATCCCACAATGCAATGCATGCTGGTGCCAGGATTGAGGGGTGTGGGGGCACGTTAGGGGTCAATATTCAGTTTGGAGTTTGTTGTGCAGCCCTCAGACCCAAGCAGTCATTATTGTTAGTGGGAGAACTGACTTGTATAGAAGCTGTGATCTCTCGCAGTCTCATGTTACATATTCTCAGTCTCTGACTGTCTGTTGCAGTATGCCAGGTCTCCAATCACACTTGTGGCATGTCCATAGTCTCTGGACCTGCTTATAGGTACTAAGCATGAACCAAAGTAAAAAGTACCAAGATCTAACTAAAACAGGCTTGGAAACATGTCGGGAAATATAGGCAGCAGACAGAAAACCTTGTCCCATCACTTTCATTTTTTTTTTATGATGCCATAGTGACATCTGCACTGTGCTGTACATAGCTTGGGCAGAGCTGTGGGAGGGACCTAACAGGCTCCACCCACCACCGGCTGCCTGCAGAAAACTACAGGAGGGGGCGGAGACAAGACCAGTCACCCTGCACAAAGAGAGAAAGCAGCAGTGATTGGTCTTCATTACAGGAAGCTAATCTATAGAGGTAAAGTTTCACACTAGATTACTGCATAAATCTGGAAGAAATACACAAAGCACAACAAGATTCAAGGAAGACTACAAGTTTATGTATTCAGACAATATTTGCATATCCTGGAGATCAGTTAGGGCCAATTTTTGAGACCTAGATATGCATTCTAAGTTATTTGTGTGCCTGGAATGGCATTGAAGGCACTTTGTATGAATGATGCCAGTTATCAGGCACATTCTGCACTCACAGAAGTCACATATGTGTTTTATATTGGAGAACTAATATCTCCATTGAGGTACATGGCACCCCATACTGGAAACTCAATACAATTGACTATATTAGAATGTTTACTGACCTCTCATCACTTGCTACATAGACAGGGACTCTTGTCTTTAGAAATAAGCCTCATTTTTAAGTATGTAGCACCCTCCTCTAGTTAGGTTGTGAAGTTAAATTTAGTTTTTGGATCCACTGCAGTGAGTGGAGCAGTGATTTATTATTTTGGTCTTTTCATGGTTTCCTGAGATGAAAGTTTGCTTCCTCCCACCTGCCTCTGAATGAAGTGTCCAGAGTATAAGGCTGGGAGATTCAAATGATCAGTGTGAATATTTATTATGCCCCAGCCAATCCCTGGAGGAAGATATCCAGAAGGTGGCTGGGGAGGCTATAAATATGCAGGGGTCTTTTCCCTCAAGGGAGGCTTCTGGTTCTCCCTGGAGGAATCTGCAGTCTGGACCTCAGCAGCTGTTGGGCTGAGGGCCTGGAGAAGATTGCCAGAAGATTTTGCTTGCTGGAGGGCACTGCACTGAGATCCTGGTCTGGAGAATTATCTTGTTATCTCCCTCACTGAGGATCTACCAGTGGATGCTGGGTGGCAGACAGCTCCTGGGACACTGTGAGTAAAGACTTTGCTAGGGACTAATAGTGCAAGTGCCAGAAGGGAAATAAGTGCCAGAACTGTTGCTGCACAGTCCTACATATACTGGTCATTCCCAGTTACCACCAGGAAAAGCTGCTTTTAGACATCTAGAAAGAAGTTTGGCCTCCTATCATTATTACTAATTGTTTTGGAAGTATCCTCTGACCGTAAACCCTTTTCTTCTATTCAATAAACACTAAAAAAGTCATCCCATAGACTGATCCTGAATGCCAATGTGCACAGGACTGAACTTGTGTGACTGACAGCCTCTGTTACTTTGAGAGAACCTGTCTATTTCTAGTGGACCCTCCAGAGGGTAGGCGCTTCAAGTGCAAGGCTGCTATGGGCCCATCTGGAATTTGGTCTGGATTTTCCTTATAGACCTCACTCTAGCAATCTCTTAGAATGTCCCTGCACTCTCTGGCAATTAATTTCCACTCTAAGCAGCTTTCAGGTACTGTTAGGAATACAACTTCTGCGGGACAGGTTTCAGATTGAAACGAGAGCAGGGGCGGACTGACCATTCAG
This sequence comes from Staurois parvus, assembly GCF_062004578.1. Classification (NCBI taxonomy): domain Eukaryota; kingdom Metazoa; phylum Chordata; class Amphibia; order Anura; family Ranidae; genus Staurois; species Staurois parvus. Next base: position 153,713 of record NW_028318424.1, read on the forward strand.
TCACTCAGGCACTGCCCAAGGGCCTGAGGTCAGTAGGGGGCTCCATAAAATGCCCCTGGTACCCCCCCTTTTTTTTTTTTTTGGCTTTTTTAAGTGTGGGCAAGGACACGGGCCCCATGATCCCCTATTTCCTGGGGGCCCCATGAGTTGTCAGTCCGCCCCTGAAAGCGAGTGCAATTCCAGGTGACACACAGAAGTCAGATACAGATCTTCAAAAACTCACCTTTTTCGGTCTGTAATGTGGTCATCTAACAAAGTAAATCAGAGAGCTGCTAATGCTGTTCAGTAAACACTGCAAACATGTCAGAAAATTCACAGTTTTTATGTACTGCTGGAACTACAGCCTCGTGTCACATGACAACCTACCTATATGTGGGTGAGGCTGCAGTAGGGAGGTGCTGGTAATAGGGAACAAACTGAATTTGTGGTGTCACATTCAGGCCCATTCAGAGGATGGGAAAGGTGACTACTATAATGATTTAGCAGCCATGTGCTCAATGCCAGAATAAAAAATCCTGCCAGTTTCTAGACAGGGCACATCTTTAGACTTCAGATGTTTCATGTCAGTATTACCCCTCTCTGGCTCAGAGGAGCTCATTGTCATATGTTTCCTGTTATTGTGGTATAACTGCCGGCTATAATTTAATTCATTGAGTTCTCAAATGATTTGCACGCTCATTCACGTGATGTCAGCGTGATCCACGCAGAGGACGATGAAAAGGAAACCCTGTGTGTCTGTGCGGATGTAAGACGTCACAGGCGCTCAACAGAAAGAAACCACCAAACAGACAAAACTTCATCTGTGTAACATCTCTGCCCTGTGATGTGTGATCAGCAAACTTTCTGGGAGATTTGGAAATTCACCTTCACTATTCTGAAAAAGAATTCTGCTTGTTTCACCATTTCCTTCCATAGACTGATGATTGAGACATCAGCCTTCATTATCACCGCCTAAGCAGGCACAGTATTGGAATGAAAAAAGCTGCAGTGTCTGCATCCCTGTAGGTGATATGGGGGGGGAAAATATCTACACAAAAAGAAATGTTCTGATTCAGAAAGCCTGAGATTTTACTTTTACCTCTGACCTGACTCCTGGGGAAAAGCAAGGAGCCAATCACACAAGCAGTGTACAAATAATACTTCAGCGCAACAAATAACTCCTCAAATTCCTCTGTATACCAGTGCTGCTGACACTTACATGCGTTTCCACGCACAAAAGATATCATAGAATAGTGCCGCGCATATATCTCTATAACCTCATATATGGTTTAAAGCATCCAAACCATGTGATGATGCAACAACAGTGAATACAACTTAAAAGTCCATAATATGTACTTGATCCGTGCCTTTATAATTTGTTCCCAAACAGGTGCTCTTTATTGCCTATATCCACATATATTCCTATAGGTGCTCCTTCACCAGAGACATACATATATACATTCACCTCCTTTTATGACCCAAATTGCATAGGTCAGATACCGCCTTTCTCTTTGAACCCGGTAGGTATACTGCATAGATGACTCTACTTTCCTCCTCACTCTGCTGCAAACGGTACTGTCTCCTCTTTATCCCACAAATCCTCCACATATGTAAACAGAAACGCTTGCCATAGTGTAGTATATAAATATAACGTGATTTATTAAAAAAAAACAATGTGCACTCACATTTCGAAGATGGCGGCTTGTAAACTTCTGGTTTCGCTGCTTGATGCCAACGGCCTACCCTATGTGTTACATCACATCATGTGACTTCCTGAGGAAGTCACGTGACGTAACGCGTAGGGTGGGCCGATGGTGTCAAGCCGCTAAACTGGACGTTTACAAGCTGCCATCTTCAAAATTCCTGAACACATTGAAAATACTTTATAACAAGGTTTTTTTTACTGTGGTGTCTCAGCAGGACACTTTTAAATGTGAGTTTTTTTTAATAAATCACGTTATATTTACATACTACACTAATGGCAAGCCTTTCTGTTTTACATATGTGGAGGATTTGTGGGATAAAGAGCAGAGTGAGGAGGAAAGTGGAGTCATCTGTGCAGTATATTATAGACTTTTTAAGTTGTATTCCGTGTATTCACAGTTGTTGCATCATCACATGGTTTGGATGCTTTCATTCATATATGAGGTTATAGAGATATATGCGCGGCACTATTATATGACAATCACACAAGCAGATTTTAAGGTGTGAACCCCTCTGGGTTACATAGAAAAGGACATTTGGATTTTTTGACAGTTTTAGAAATACGCAGAAAGAAACTGAAAGGTAATTTATCAAAGCATCAAATTACAAAATGGTGTGTGTAGGAATTCTATATGTTACAACAATTCTTCATCGGTAACCTGAGTAATTAGGGCAAGGTACTGCAAAATGACAAAATCAAAATGCCTCCTCTGCACAATTAACAGATAAAATAGATTTTTAAAAATCTATTACAGGTACTTGTATAGCGCCATCAATTTAGACTGTGATAGAGATATATATATATATATATATATATATATATATATATATATATTACATTCACATCAGTTCCTAACCCTCAAGGGGAGTACAATCTAAGGTCCCCAACTCACATTCATACATACACATAGTAGGGCCAACTTAGACCGGAACCAATACCACCTTTTGGAGTGTGGGAGGAAACCAGAGTACGGGGAGGAAACCCACGCAGGCACAGGGAGAACATGCAAACTCCAGGCAGGTGGTACAGTGGTTGGAATTCAGGTATACACACCCTCCTACATCCCACGATGGTGCAGCGAGTAGGGTGTTGGGGATACATACTGCATTATGGGATGGACGCTGAGCACTGATGAGAAATGCATACTGAGTCTTCCAGGATATTCCTGTCCTGAGAAATGCCATGCAGCCATAGCTGGAGTGCATGCACACTGGAAGTGGCTGGAAAGAGGCTGCATGAGATCAGCAGAACTGAGATAGAAAACAGGGATGGAAACAAGAAATTAAAAAATGGCAGTAGTTTGTGATGCACATTACACAGAGCAAATGAAATGTCATCCAAATAGAGTTTACATCGGGAGTTGGGACATCGTTGTGGAAGTTTCCCACACACTCTAAACTCTTCTACTAGTCGCTGTGCATATACTTTCACAAACTTCCTCTTTGGTTTCCCACAATATCTAATAATTGCTACAGGAAACAATGTGGTTGAGAAGAAAAAGAAGCAGCTTTGCAGGGATGATTGTAAGCTCCAAGGAGCAGGGCCCTCCTATCCCTGTTGTATTGAACTGTATTGTTGCTGTATTGTCTCCCTCCATAATGTAAAGCGCTGAGCAAACTGTTGGCGCTATATAAATCCTGTATAATAATAAGTGGAGAGACTTTGCTGAAATTGATTTTGCAGCAAAACTAACAATTTCACCTGCAATTACATTTCACTGAAATGCTTCTATTTTTATTACATATCCTTTTTTTTTTTTTTTTTTACATCTAGTAACATCATTACTGGGACTTTGTGCTTCTCTATGCAATGCAGGCAGATTATGGCTGGTGGAAGGAGCAAGCAGTGTGTTCTACATAGCTTCTTGTTGACATCACAGACCTCAGTACCCTTCTCAAGAGCCCCCTGGCTCTTGAGTAGAGTTGTGCAAATACCAAAATGTCTTGATGGGTGGATGTTTGTCTGGAGGAGTGGGCATTCCGGCACAGGCTGTATTTTCATGCAGACAGGCCTAGGTAATGCCTGCATGTGACGTCTCCATGATTGAAAGAACTGAAATCTAATGAATGAAAGGGGCAGGCAGGCTGGGAAAGAAAGACAGCTAGATGATGATGGATGTCCTTTAGCTAGATTATTATTATTATTACATTGAGTTGATATAGCGTCAAAGGGTTTGCTCAGCGCTGTACAATAGAGGGGGGGGCACAATACATGAAACAGTACAGCAACAACAAACAGCACACGAAGGGTTAGAGGTCCCTACTCTTTCAAGCTTACAATCTAGGAGGGAGGGGGTAGTGGTACAGGAGGAAGTGGCTGTGGGGGATGGATTGGTAGGAGGAATGAAGGAGGACGGCTGTTAGGTAAGGTTGTGGTAGGCTTCCCTGAAGAGGTGGGTTTTCAGGGAGCGCCTGAAGGTGAGGAGGGAAGTCGACAATCTGATGGATTGGGGTAGTGAGTTCCAGAGGATGGGGGAGGACCTGGAGAAGTCTTGCAGTCGTGCGTGGGAGGAGGAGACCAGGGAGCAAGACAGAAGGAGGTCCTGAGAGGAGCGAAGGGTACGGGTAGGGTGGTACTTGGGAATCAGGTTGGTGAGGTAGGTAGGTTCAGTGTTGTGAATGGCTTTGTAGGTCAGGGCTAGCAGTTTAAATTTGATGCGTTGGGCAACCGGGAGCCAGTGGAGGGATAGGCAGAGGGGGGTGGCAGAGGTGGAGCGGTTGGTGAGGTGGATGAGTCTAGCCACTGAGTTCAGGATGGTCTGAAGCGGGGAGAGCCTGCACTGGGGTAGGCCGGTGAGGGGGGAGTTGCAGTAGTCAAGGTACGAGACAATCAGGGAGTGTACGAGTAGCTTAGTGGTGTCTGGGGAAAGGAGGGAGCGTATCTTGGCGATGTTGCGGAGGTGGAGCCTGCATGTGTTTGTAAGTGATCTGACATGAGGTTGCAAGGAAAGGTTTGAATCCAAAGTGATGCCAAGGACATTGGCTTGCTGGGCGGGATTGATTGTGGTGTTGTTGGTAGTGATGGATAGGATGGGGGGGGGGGAGGTGGGCAGGAGGAAAGACGAGGAGCTCGGTTTTGGAGAGGTTAAGCTTGAGGAGATGGAGCGACATCCAGTCTGAGATGTTGTTTAGGGAGTGAGTGATGCGGGTGGAGACTGAAGGGGTGAGGCGAGGGGTGGAGAGGTAAATTTGAGTGTCATCAGCGTAGAGGTGATAGTTGAAGCCGTGGGAGTGTATGAGTTTGCCAAGGGAGGAGGTGTAGATGGAGAAGAGAAAGGGTCCGAGGACAGAGCCTTGGGGGGCCCCAACAGAGAGGGGGAGGGGAGGTGGCACCGTTGTGGGAAATGCTGAAGGAGCATTGGGATAGAGAGGAGGAGAACCAGGAGAGAGCGGTGTCTCTGATGCCAAAGGAGAGTAGTTTATTAAGGAGGAGGGGGTGGTCAACTGTGTCGAAGGCCGTGGAGAGGTCCAGGAGAAGGACAGAGTAGTCGCCTTTGGAGGTTAGTAGGTCGTTTAGTGATTTTGAGAAGGGCGGTTTCGGTGGAGTGTTGGGGACAGCAGCCGGACTATAGTGGGTCAAGGAGGTTTGTTGTCAGGTGGGCGCTCAGGCGATCGTAGACTAAGCGCTCAAGGAGCTTGGAAGTGAGTGGCAGCAGGGAGATGGGTCTGAGGTTGTTTGGGTCTGTGGGGTCCAGGGAGGGCTTTTTGAGTATGGGGGTGATGTGCGCATGCTTTAGGGGGGAGGGGAATGCGCCAGTAGAGAGGGAGAGATTGAAGATGTGGGTGAGGGAGCGGATGAGGGAGGAGGGGGGTGACCGGAGGAGATGAGAGGGTATAGGGTCCAGGGGGCACGTAGTGAGGCGGGCTTCTGAGAAGACCCTGGTGACTTCCTCAGTGGTAGCAGGGCTGAAGGAGTACAGTGCTGGGGGGGGGGGGGTTACAGTAAGCGGGGCCTTGGGTGTGGTGGGGGGGCAGTGCGGTTGCGAGGTCAGGGGAGGGGAGAGATGAGGGGGTGATGGGCTAGGTGGGGAGGTAGATTGCGAGTTGACTATGTCCTTACGGATTGCGTTAATCTTGTTGTGAAAATGGGTGGCAATCTCGTGGGTGGTGAGTGAGGTACTGAGTGGAGGAGGAGGGGGGGGGGGGGAGCGAGCAGGGAGTTGAAGGTAGAGAAGAGTCAGCGAGGGGAGGTGGAGAGGGTGTTGATCAGGTTTACGAAGTATGCCTGCTTGGCAGCATGGAGGAAGGAGGTGTAAGTGAGGAAGGCAGATTTGTAGAGGGAGAATGCACGAGGGGACCTGGTTTTGCGCCATAGTCTCTCCAGCGCGCGACTGCGACGTTTGAGGCGTTTAGTATGGTCATTCTGCCATGGTTGAAGCGGTCTAGGTTTGATGTTGCGTGTGGTTAGGGGTGCCAGAGAGTCTAGGGCAGCTGACAGTGAGTCGTTGTATGTGGTGGTGACTAGGTCAGGACATAACAGTGGAAGGATGCTGTCGTGTAGGCGGTCAGCAGCCGAGTGGAGGGGGGCCAGGTTCAGGTTGCGGCTGGTGATGGTTTGGCGCCTTGGGGGGGGGGGGGGGGAGTTAGGGGAGATGGAGAACGTGAGGAGGTGGTAGTCGAAGAGAGGGAAGGGGGTGTTGGTGAACTGGTTGAGCGTACAGAGGTGGGAGAAGACGAGGTCCACGGTGTTCCCATCGATGTGGGTGGAGGATTGGAGAACGTGAGGAGGTGGTAGTCGAAGAGAGGGAAGGGGGTGTTGGTGAACTGGTTGAGCGTACAAAGGTGGGAGAAGACGAGGTCCACGGTGTTCCCATCGATGTGGGTGGAGGATTGAGCGTACTGTGTGAGCGTGAAGGAGGAGGTTAGGTGGAGGAGTTGGGAAGTAGCTGGGTTGTTGTCGTTGATGGGGATATTGAAGTCCCCAAGGATGATGGTCGGTAGCTCAGAGGAGAGGAAGAAGGGAAGCCAGGCGGCGAAGTCATCTAGGAAGCGGGGTATGGATCTGGGAGGCCTGTAGATCACTGCAATCCTTAGGTGGGTGGGGGAGAAGAGCTGGATGCAGTGAGCCTTGAAGGAGGAGAAAGGTAGAGAGGGGGGGTTAGGGACCTGGAAGGTGCTCAGCGGTGATAGGAGCAAGCCGACACCACCACCTCTGCGACCGCTCGGTCTGGGTGAATGGGTCCAGATGAGACCTCCATGTGTGAGTGCCGCAGGGGAGGTAGAGTCAGTGGCCTGTACCCAGGTTTCGGTGACCGCTAGGAGGTTGATGGGCTCTATATGACCTGTTGCAGGTTCCAATGCATATTGTGAGAAGCTCGCAGTGTGCAGTGAAATTAGAGTAAGCCGTTTTGTTTAGAGAGAAGCTTGTACAACTGTGTGATACTGAAGGTAAGGATGGAGGTCAGATTTAAGGTGTAGGAAGACTACTGAGTCCTGACCTGTAGAGTATACCCACCAGTGTTGGACCATTAATTTCTTGAGTGGTTGTCTTGACTCCCCAATGTGCACGTCTTTACATTCCTTACTACACCGCACTGCATCTACACAGTTACTTCTTGTGTTTGAGTATTGGGTCTTTTGGATGTTCTAGCTTCCATCTCAGTGTATTTCTGGGCTTGAAAAACAGACACCTGCTATCTCTCCTACCATTTGCTAAAATCCTCTCATGCTTCAACCACTTGAAGTATCGAATTAAGAGTGTTTCAGGCACTAGGAGTAATGGGTTAGGGGTCTTCAGACAGTCTCATATTTCAGGCACGGGGAGAAATGGATTAAGGGTCCTTAGACAGTCTCATGTTTCAGGCACTGAAAGTAAGTGTTAAGAATCTTTAGACAATGTCATGTTTTAGGCATGGGTCAAGTGCAGACGGTGAGGTTGAGACCACAAAGAGAAATATTTGCAGGACCAAAAAATGGGTGTCTTACTCTGACATAACAGACATTGATAGAAGCCAGGTCCAGCAATTGTACAGGTGGTCAGCATCGCTATAACGGCTGGAGAGATTTTTCTCTTAGCTAATTGGAACTTTTCTTGAACTGCCCCTGTAAACCACTGAGCACACTAGAGCTCAGCGCAGTTCCTGAACACAGGGAATATGACCCGGTACAAACCCTAATTATTCTGGGACAACTATAGGTTGGGTGGCGTCTATGAAACATCCTGCGGCATGTAATAAAAATGTTGCACACCATGCCAACTATAACTGATGCCACATTGACACTGACACACACGGAGTACAGCAAAGTCCAGAGGTTTCATAAAGACAATTCATGATTATGTCATGTGACTTTTATGGGGAACGACCTCAATTGCCCACCGTATTATCTCGCTCAACTTATAAAGAATTGGCAGAGTCGTGGCAATGTAATCAGCTTGTGCAAACACGTTGTTCACAGATTATACACGGCACCATGCCAAGCCTTCCGGGGTATACACACCGTGTCACGCTGAGGAGTCATCTAAAGGGGAACTTCAGAAACAAAATCGAAATCCGAAACAAAAGAAACAAAAAAAAAAATTCTCCTTCTGATGCGCATGAAGAAGATAATAAACTGACTATTCTTCGTGCCCATAGTATGACCAAAAAACAATAGTGTGCTTTTTTTTTTTACCCTACATAAACACACTGACTCTGATGCTATGGCTAGGTTCACACTATCACGGCAGTGTGAACTGTGATTTGTATGGGCAAGGCTGCCCATTCATTCCGGGAAAAGTTCCTGCAGAATTTTAGAAATCGCAGCCCGCACGGGAACTGCAAGTGCAGTGTGGTTTCCAATGCAGGCATGATTTGGCATGCCATTAAGATTAACAGCACCCACACACATCTCCTGCGTTTTTCTGGGATGGTGGTGGTGGCTGTGGGAACAGGTGCAGTCCCGAAGTGGCAATCACCCGCACAGATGTGAACCTAGCCTAAGGGTCAATCCACTCCAGGAACACGCAGTGCGTTTCTGTGTGATTCACATGCGGTACGATTTCAGTCCATTTATTTTGAATGGGCTGAAGCTGCACTGGACCACAATGTAGTGCATGCATTTGAAAAAACCCACTACAACCAGATCACATGGTGCTTCTGTAGCATGCAATCCAGTGCAGGCAGACTCGCTGCGCGGGGGGGGGGGTAACTTAACATTAACCCTGCAGATTACTGCATTGCATTTTGAACACGGTGCAGGAAATGCACACAGATTGCGGGTATCCTGTGCCACGTTCTGCTGTGAGGGGCACTTAATCTTAAACCTTTTTTTCTGTTTGTGTATATACACTTCACTAATGAGGAGAAAAATATATAATGTATTTTTTCTCCTCGAAGAAGACAGCAGCGGGTTCTCATACTAGTGATCACTGTGATTGGCTGTCATTCAGAAACGGTAAGATCAATCATCACTGGCAGACTTGGTCGTTACCGTGCCCTCAATCAGGGAGATCAACTATCAAGCGCTACCAGAGCAAATATGTAGGATACGTGTTACATCATTGTCAGCGGTGCCATCAAACAATGAACCCTGGTTGAGAATGGCTGGTCCAAATCCCAGCATCTCTTGCACATAGGCTGCCATATTTCCAGTGCCCAGGACGCCCAGGTACAGTGTACAGCCTGCCACTGACATGAATAGTGGTGCAATGCTGTACTCCTAAATATAGCGGTGCGTTAATAAACATGAGTACAGAGTATGGGAATATGCTCATATGCTGTACTCGTTTTTATGATAGCACTGCCATATACAAGAGTGCAGCATTGCACAGCCATTCAGGTCAGTGGAAGGCTGTATGCTACACCTGGGTGTCCTGGGAGCTGGAAATACGGTGACAGTTACGCTGAACATGCTCAGCTAGCCTGTGTGCAAAAGCCCTTAGGTGACAAACATGTACTTGTATTTGACCTCATTGACATCTGATCTTACTCAGTGCAAGTTACAACATTTTCTGGCCCTGGGTTAGGGAAACAAATTATACGTTTTAGGCTGTATTCGCACATTGTGTAGTGAGACGTTTTACTGCATTGTAAAATACTGTCACTGCAAGGACACATAGAAAACAATTGTTTCCTGTGTGTCCCAGTCACACTGCAATGCATCCCGGAGCTGCGTTATAATGCAGATGTGCTGTGATAAACTGCAGACATGCTGTATTTTATTGCAGTGCACTATACAGAATCGCATGGTGCTGTACAGCAGGACAGAGCAATGTGCTGCTATACAAGGCCATGAGTGATGTGCATGTTTTCTACACTTCAAATACATTTTCCAACACACACTGCGCTGAATTGTGCACCACACTGTCCCCTACTACAGTCGGGAGTAGATGGCTGCTGGACAGGTAAAGCACTTCAACAGCTGTCCTCTGTAATGTGAAATGGTCCTTAAAGTGGACCATTCAGTAACTTTACACCGGAACTTTAGGCTGAGGAATTAAAATTGGCGGACAGGCAGGAATTGTAATGTAGAAGAGACATCCTTTTGCATTAAGACCCTTTCACACTGATGGTCCGATCTGGTCTGCCTGTCCGTTAGTTTTTCACGTGGACCCGGACCACCCATAGACCTCTGTGGACCCGCCAGCATCTGACCCGATCCTGTACACCAAAAACAGATGGATGGGGATCTGTTCCCCATCCATCTGGTGGATCGGAAGACAGTCGGGTGGAAATGGACAGTCTGTTTCCATCCGACCACCCCATAGGAAAAAGAAGGTGGTCTCTGTCTCTGCTCTGCAGCAGTGGAGCGAACACAGACCTGTCATCCGTTTGCTCAGTGGTGATCAATGGAGAGATCCCCTGCTGGGCAAGTGGATCCGCTGGTGGGTCTGTCCCATCTGAAAGGGGCCTAAGGGCCAGTTCACACTATATGCGTTTCCGTTGCTTTTTTTTCTGCATCCAAAATGCACAGAAAGTAGGTTATATGGTTGTCACTGTCACAGTTCACATCAGTGCTTGCAGTGCCAGTGCATTCTGGTTGCAGGAAAAAAAGTAGAACAGGCTGCATTTTTCCTGCACAGAACTGTACTGGAATGTGGTAAAACACATCAAAATTGCACTAGAACTCCCCAAAAACGGACTGGAATGCATATGTACCTACTTGAAATTGAAGATAAAGAGGGGAATAAATTAACTGTAACGCACGAGAATGTGTCAAAAATGTGCATGCAGGAACACATCTGGGCTGCATTTCTATAGTGTGAACCGACCCTAAAAGTTACTTACCGGCCTGTCTGCCCTAGAATGTGCACAGCTACAAATTTTGCAATACTAGATCTGACTGAACTCCTGTGCCTGTGTGGGAGTGATGTCATCCCCACCCAGCCAATAATAGAGCTCCAGCATGCCGCATCGCTGGAACTGATGTGAGTATTGTTATGCTTTAAAATTGCATGAACAAATTTCCTGGCATGTCACATTATACAGCAACAGTATCATTTACCAGAAAAGCTCCACCCGTATTTACTTTCTTTGAGCTCCAGTCAGTGCCTGTGCCTAGGCTGAGATGATGTCATCAGTCTGCTGCAGGCAGCAAGGGGCATTTCCTCAATCCCCTCTTCCCCAGTGATTAGACTGTACATTGCAGCTTTGTAGCAGATCACAAGGTGAGAGGTCACAGCAGGAGCTGATCTGTGTCAGACATTTGTGAACACAGCCTAGAACTGACATCAGAGGTGAAGACCCCAGGATGCTTCTAGTTCTCATTCTTGTGACTTGCATGAATTGTAGTGGTATGATGGAGGACATACATTCTGATGCCACTTTTCGGCAGTGCACCACATTACAATGCATTTTGGTTGGTATGTTGGCTGCCATGCTGGTTTGCGGTAATAGTAATGTTAGTTCAATGACGGTGTAAGGTAATGTACAGAGAAACCATGCCTGCACTAAGATGCTGTCATCAGAGCATTGATGATGTTCTAATGAACGACAGTATGATGATGAGGGCGCTGACATCTTGATACATTGCTGTACAGGGGATATCTGACGTCACATCTCTTCCATCATGACATAACATTGTCATTCACATCCTACAGCGGCTCAGCCCGATCTGTCTTCCAAGCGCGGAGTACGCTGATACAACGCAACCCTCAGCGCTGCGGGAGTCCTGACGTCACTGTGCTCGCCTAGGCTTAGGGGGCTCTGACGTCACCGGTGGGTAGAGCTGCAGCGAGTTGGTAAGGGAGGTGACGTCACTCTGGTGGAGGCGGAGCGGGATGGAGAGCCTGGCACAGCGGCAGAGAGCACCGGGGCACCAGGTAACCCGCATCACCCGGGGGAGGGAGGAGCCTGGGCGCTTATTATAGAGGGGTCACGTGGCTGTAGAATAAACATCCCTCTGACAGATCAGCCTTCTTATATAACATCGTACAGCAGTGACGTCACATGTGACCTGTCCCATCACATTGCCCTGTATATAATCCCCATCATATAGGAGGATACGGGGCTCTATATATAGGAATTTGTACTATAGATTCAGCATTGTCCCCTATAGAGGTCAGATTTTATATAATCCCAATCATGTAGGAGGTTACAGGGCTCTGTATATAGAGAGATCTGTACTATAGATGCAGCATTATCCCCTATAGAGGTCAGATTTTATATAATCCCTTTGTATAGGAGGATACAGGGCTCTGTATATTGAGGGATCTGTACTATAGATTCAGCATTGCCCCTATAGAGGTCAGATTTTATATAATCCCCATCATGTAGGAGGATACAGGGCTCTGTATATAGAGGGATCTGTACTATATATGCAGCATTGTCCCCTATAGAGGTCAGATTTTATATAATCCCCATCATGTAGGAGGATACAGGGCTCTGTATATTGAGAGATCTGTACTATAGATTCAGCATTGTCCCCTATAGAGGTCAGATTTTATATAATCCCCATCATGTAGGAGGATACAGGGCTCTGTATATTGAGGGATCTGTACTATAGATTCAGCATTGTCCCCTATAGAGGTCAGATTTTATATAATCCCTATCGTATAGGAGGATACAGGGCTCTGTATATAGAGGGATCTGTACTATAGATGCAGCATTGTCCCCTATAGAGGTCAGATTTTATATATTCTCCATCATATAGGATGCTGCAGGCTCTGTGTATTGAGGTATCTGTACACTCCGCTATGGACACAACATTGTCCTCTGGAGGTTGGATCTTGTATATTCTCCTTTATAAAGGATTCTGCAGGCTCTGTATATACAGTAGATGTGTCTGTAGCCTGAACTATAGATTCAGAATTGTCTACTATAGAAGTCAGATTTTTTATAATCCCCATCATTTTGGATGCTGCAGGCTCTGTATATAGATGTATCTGTATACTCAGCTAGAATCCCAGCATTGCCCCATATAGAGATTGGATTTTACTGTATATAATCCCCATCATATATGATGCTATATGTATATATTTGTACACTCAGCTATCAATTTAGCAATACCCCCAGTAGAGGTTAGATCTTAGATAATGCCCATTATATAGGTTACTGTGGGCTCTGCATATAGATGTATCTGTGTACCTAGCTAAAGATCCAGCATTGTCCCCCTATAGAGGTCAGACCATGTATAATCCCTATCATATAGGATGCTGTGGGCTCTGTATATACATGTATCTGTATAATAAGTTAAAATAACAAGTTATTCTTATTTTATAGAATAGCGTGGGCACATTATTTAATCTATACAGTGCAGCTTCAAGTACAATTATCAGTGCGTCTATATCTATATAACGCATATATCTCTGATATTCCTCTTATTAATATTATGTCTCCCATATATGACTTTATCTTACATCCATACTGTCTACTCTATAATCCCCCACACTGGCTGCTAATAGTATCCTGCAATCACATTGGCCTCATTATACGCTATATTGCTAAAATTATTGGGACACCTGCCTTTACACGCACATGAATTTTAATGGCATCCCAGCCTTAGTCCATAGGGTTCAATAATGAGTTGGCCAACCCTTTGCAGCTATAACAGCTTCAACTCTTCTGGGAAGGCTGTCCACAAGGTTTAGGAGTGTGTCTATGGGAATGTTCGACCATTCTTCCATGTCAGACGAGAAGGCCTGGTTCACAGTCTCCGCTCTAATTCATCCCAAAGGTGTTGTATCAGGTTGAGGTCAGGACTCTGTGCAGGCCAGTCAAGTTCCTCTACACCAAACTCACTCATCCATGTCTTTATTGACCTTGCTTTGTGCACTGGTGCGCAATCATGTTGGAACAGGAAGGGGCCAGCCATCCCCAAACTTTTCCAACAAAGTTGGGAGCATGAAATTGTCCAAAATTCTTGGTATGCTGACGCATTAAAAGTTCCCTTCACTGGAACTAAGGGGCCAAGCCTTACCACTGAAACACAACCCCACACTATAATCCCCCCCTCCACCAAACTGTACATTTGGCACAATGCAGTCAGTCCAAGTACAGTTCTCCTGGCAACCACCAAACCCAGACAGGTCCATCAGATTGCCAGACGGAGAAGCTCTCATCACTCTAGAGAACACGTCTCCACTGCTCTAGAGTCCGTGGCAGCGTGCTTTACACCACTGCATTGACTCTTTGCATTGCACTTGGTGATGTAAGGCTTGGATGTAGCTTGCGCGGTCATGGAAACCCATTCCATGAAGCTCTCTATGCGTGCTAATCTGAAGGCCACACGAAGTTTGGATGTCTTTAGCTATTGACTCTGCAGACAGTTTGGCGACTTTTGCGCACTGTGTGCTTCAGCATGCGCTGACCCCGCTCTGTCATTTTACATGACCTACCACTTTATGGCCGAGTTGCTGTTGCTTGGACTTATCGCACAGGTGGCAACCTATCACGGTACCACGCTTGAATTCACTGAGCTCCTGAGAGCGACCCATTCTTTCACAAATGTTTGTAGAAGCAGTCTGCATGCCTAGGTGCTTGATTTTATACACCTGTGGCCATGGAGGTGATTTGGAACACCTGAATCCAATGATTTGGAGGGGTGTCCCAATACTTTTGTATATTTATTTATTATTATTTCAGGTACTTGTATAGCACTGTCAATTTACACAGCGCTTTACATATATATTGCACATTCACATAAATTCCTAACCCTCAAGGGGTGTACAATCTAAATACAGATACTAGGGCCAATTTAGACAGGATTCAGTTTACCTACCAGCATGTCTTTGGAGTCAGCATCATGTGATTCTGGAACATGTATTTTGTTTGGGACCCTGCGGCTCCACATTCTGCCCCAGCTGTGTCTGATCTGTGTCCTGTAAATCATATTTCTGTTTTCATTGTACATTTAGTGATTTGGGACATAAATCAGAGTCATTCCCTTTTCATACCAAGTTATCAAATATTTACTCTGTATCCGAAGTGAAAAATGACAGACAGCTGTCAGGTGAGGATGCATTGGTTGGTATGGAGTGATATAGCTTGATAGACCTGGGCCCTAGGGCAAGGTGTGAGCAAGGGCCTGTGAGGGGCATTTTTTTACTCCCTGATCAGATGGACTAACCTCCACCACTATGACTCCGATTTTATTATACTGCTCTATTACTTCCCAACCCTCATATCCCCAATGTCATCCCCACCCCCAAATCCTTAACTCCCATCTGTACCCCCTATAACAGCCCCCTAATTCCATTTATTTCTCTCCTCCATCTCTATTCCCCAGTACTTATAACCTCCTACTACATCCCCACACCAAGTTCCTTCACCCCCTCTTCTATCCCTACCCTCAATTTCTATAGCCCCTCTCCCATCCCCACTCCTCAATTCTGATAATCCCCTCCCCACCCCGTTGTAGCTATTCTCTCCTCCTTTCTCCACCAACCCTAATTCCTATAGGCTCTTGCCATCTCTGTTCCCTGTGTATGCCAAATACACCTTCACCTTAACTTCCTGTCCCAGAGATGCAACAGGAAGTAAGCAGAAATTTTTAAAAAGCAAGGAGATATCCTCTTGTATACAGTTGTCACCAGAAATAGCCTCTTCATTGGAAATTTTCCCCTCATCTCCTATTCCAGTGACAACTCAAACATTTTGGTTTTCCTATTAATGTTTTCTTCAGCTCTCCTCTTTATAACAGTAAAATGAATTTTGTTGGAACTCAGTGCTGTGTATGGTTTACAGTCCTATTCTCAAGCAGATCCAAGGCCAAAGGTTTTGAGAGAAGTTTAATTATATTTATTGTCAGATATTTTTATTGTAAAACTTTTTATTATGGCCATGATGGAGAATTGATGAGAAATAAAATCAGCGACAATCTTGGGTCGAAGGTGACTGCCTTGTTTTGCTCTGTGAATATTATTTTATTTTAACAAGGCTGTATTCATAATTTCACCGTAAAAATTTGGATGAAAAAATATTTCACAAGAGTGGAAAAAGTTTAGTGTAATGTACCGTGACGGGGCCTGGTAACCGGAGCGCGTATTGTCCATGTGGAGTTAATGATTACAAGGATCCCCATTCATAAT
This sequence comes from Staurois parvus, assembly GCF_062004578.1. Lineage (NCBI taxonomy): Eukaryota > Metazoa > Chordata > Amphibia > Anura > Ranidae > Staurois > Staurois parvus. The sequence goes on from NW_028318424.1 coordinate 169,842, forward strand.
GGCTCTATTACCATCTAAAACTGCTATTGTGCACAGTCCGAGAACACTGTAATAATGCAGCAAGGTTACCTATAGAATAAGTGTGCTTTGTTGATGGAACGAGCCCCAACCACACAGTGTCTGTAAAATGATATGTTCAACAAGGTTTCCGGGATACTTGAATTATTGAAACATGAGAATTATTGATCCTGACCATTCCTGGTATAATGCAGTGGTACAGTGATACCATGCAATGCTACTTGACCCCCATCTAGGTCTGCAAAATGTGTGTATGTGTATATATGTGTGTGTGTGTGTGTGTGTGTATGTATGTATATGTGTGTGTGTGTGTGTATATATATATATATATATATATATATATAAATATGTGTATATGAGGGAGATTCAGAAATAGTGGGATGTGTAGTCCAGGATTGGTCTAAAATGCTCCTTACTTTTACATTTTTGTTACTTTTACACATTTGGGGCAAATTTAGAGCTCTACTCAGACTAAGATTTTCACTCTTCTATGTTTCAAAACTGAAAAAGTTTTATTTATAGATACAATGTAACTTTTACAAGGGATATACAGTATACTTGTTAGGAAATTTCAATAAACAAATGTCAAAATCAAGCAGGATCCATACTCTCTGCTCTCATATAGAGAAATAAGAGGATGTAAAGTCCACAATTGGTCCAAAATGCTCCTTACTGGTAACTCCAAGTGCAAATAATACAAATCACATTTTGGCAGTAAAGTGATGTATGGCAAATGTTCTTTCAGCTTGACAAAGAATGCAGTCTTTCGAAATATCGCTTTACTGCTAACATGTGATTTGTATTATTGGCACTTGGAGTTACCAGTAAGGAGCATTTTGGACTTCACATCCTCTCTCTTTCTCCATATGAGAGCAGTGATTATGGAGCCTGCTTGATGTGTACATCTGTTTATTGACGTTTGCTAACAAGTACAGTGGGGAAAATAATTATTTGATCCCCTGCAGGTTTTTAAAGTTTGCCCACTTACAAGGAAACAAAGGGTCTATCATTTTTTATTATAAGTGTATTTTAAATGATAGAGACAGAATATCAACCAAAAATCCAGAAAAACACATGATTAAAATGTTCTAAATTGAGTTGCAGTTCAGTAAGTAAAATAAGCATTTGATCCCCTACCAACCAACAATAATTCTGGCTCCCACAGACTGGCTATGTGCTCATGTGGTACACAGATTAGTCCTGTCAATTTTAAGAAGGTGCTCCTAACAACAACTCATTATGTGTATAAAAGACACCTGTCCACAGAATCTCTTTCTTCTAGTCAAACCTTACCACCATGGGCAAGATCATAAAGCTGTCAAAGGACATCAGGGACAAGATTGTAGACCTGCACAAGGCTGGAAAGGGCTACAAGACCATCAGCAAGAAGTTTGGTAAGAAGAGAAGTTTTGGAGTGATTATTCTCAAATGGAAGTAATATAAAATAACCATCATCCGCCCTCGGTCTGGAGCTCCATGGAAGATTTCGCCTCATAGGGTAAGGATGATCATGAGAAAAGTGAGGGATTAGCCCAAAACTACATGGGAGGAGGTTGTGAATGATCTCAAGGCAGTTGAGACCACAGTCAACAAACAAACCATTGATAACACAATACTCCACCATGGATTTAAATCAGGCTCGGACTGGGACAAAAAAAAGTCTGGGCATTTTGGACTGAGAAGCCTAAAGCCCGGGGACCCTTTCCTCGGAGCCTGGTGGCGAAACACCAGGGCCTGGTCAGAAGAGTGACCTGTGCGACCTTGTTAATTCCGCCACTAGTGTCAATAGGTTTTTATTAAATTTTTCAGAATTTTATATTTTTTATAAATTTTTAACTTTTTTTTTTTTTTTTTATAGGGGAGAGAGAAAGTAAGAAAGGGGGGAAAAAAGGAGGAAAAGAGAGAGGGAAAAAGAAACAGGAGACAGAGTGAGAAAGAGAGAGGCGTATAGAAAGAAGGAAAGAGGAAAAGGAAGGAGGAGACAGAGAAAAAGAGCTGTATAGAAGGAGGGAAAGAAAGAAGGAAAGGAAGGATGGAAAAAGGAGACAGAGAAAAAAAAAACTTATGGAAGAAGGTAATAAAGAAAGGAGAGAAACAGGAGACGGAGAGAGAAGGAGAGAAAGAAAAGAAAGAAACGGGAGACAGAGGAAGAAAGTAGGAAGAATGGAGAGAAACAGGAGACAGAGAAAGAGAGAACTATAAAAAAAGAGAGAAAAAAATGAGAGAACGGGAGACAGAGCGGAATAAAGAAAGTAGAGAGACAGCGAGAGAGAGAAAGAGAGAACTATAAAAAAAAAAAAAAAAAGAGAGAAACGGGAGACAGAGAGAGAGGAAGAAAGAGAGAAAGAAATGAGAGAAACAGGGAGACCGTGAAAGAGAGAGAGAGAACTATAATAAAAGAGAAAAAAATGAGAGAAGCAGGAGACAGAGAGAAAAAGAAAGAAAGGAAATGGGAGACCGAGAGAGAAAGGAGAGAAACAGGAGACAGCGAGAGAGGAAGAAAGAAAGAGAAACCGGAGACCGTGAAAGAGCAAACTATAAAAAAGAAGAAAGAGAGCCAAAAAATGAGAGAAATGGGAGATAGAGAAAGAAAGGAGAGAAACAGGAGACAGTGAAAGAAAGCGAGAACTATAAAAAATGAGATGAGGGAGGGGGCCACTGGAGGAGATGAGGAAGGGGGCCGCTGGTGCAGATGAGGGAGGGGGCCGCTGGTGGAGATGGAGAAGGCTGCTGGAGGAGATGAGGGGGGAGGCCGCTGGAGGAGATGAGGGAGGAGGCCACTGGAGGAGATGAGGGGGGGCTGCTGGAGATGAGGGAGGGGGCCACTGAAGGAGCGGAGGGAGGAGGAGCGGCCACCAGGGAGCATACAGGAGCCAATCTCATGCAGGAGATTGATAGGAGAGAAGGCTGGGCGGCACATAGAGGAACCGAGAAATGCACGGTCCTCTGTGCTGCCCGGCCGCCGGGCAAATGCCTGGTGTGCCCTATGGCCAGTTCAGGCCTGATTGAAATCCTGCAGTGCCCGCAAGGTTCCCCTTTTCAAGAAGGCACATGTACAGACCCATCTGAAGTTTGCCAATGAACATCTAAATGATTCAGAGAAGGATTGGGAGAATGCGCTGTGGTCAGATGAGACCAAAATTGAGCTCTTTGGCATTAACTCAGCTCGCCATGTTTGGAGGAAGAAAAATGTTGACTATGACCCTGAGAACACCATCCCTACAGTCAAGCACGGAGGTGGAAACCTTATGCTTTAGGGCTAATTTTCTGCTAAAAATACAGGCCGACTTTGAGGGACCAATAGACCGGGGCCATATATTATAAAATATTAGATGAAAACCTTCTTCCCTCAGTGAACACTGAAGATGGGTCGTGGATGGGTCCTCCAGCATGACAATGACCCAAAACATACCACCAAGGCAACAAAGGAGTGGCTCAAGAAGAAGCACATTAAGGTCATGGAGTGGCCTAGCCACTCTCCAGACCTTAATCCTATAGAAAATTTATAGAGGGATCTGAAACTTTGAGTTGCCAAGCGACAGCCAAGAAACCTTAAGGATTTAGAGAAGATCTATAAAGAAGAGTGGATCAAAATGTCTCCTGTGATGTGTGCAAACTTGGTAATCAACTACAAGAAACACCTGACTTCTGTACTTGCCAACAAGGGTTTCTCCACCAAGTACTAAGTCATGTTTTGCTTGGGGATCAAATACTTTTTACTCACTGAACTGAACCTCAATTTATAACATTTGTTTGTTTTTTTTTTTTCTGGGTTTTTGGTTGATATTCTGTCTCAATCATTTAAAATACATCTATGATAAAACTTCTAGACCCTTAATTCTTTGTAAGTGGGCAAACTTACAAAATCTGCGGAGGATCAAATAATTATTTTCCCCACTGTATACTGTATAACCCTTGTAAAAGTTACATTATATCTATAAATAAAACTTTTTTTGTTTGAAAACAGAAGAGTGACAATCTTAGCTGAGCTCTAAATTTGTCCCAAATGTGTGAAAGTAACATTTAAGTCAAAATAAAACAAAACACACAAAAAAAGAGGTAACACTTACCTGCTATGTGCAATGATATTGCACAGAAAGATCTCCTTTGTCCTCTTCTAGCAGTCCCTGCTAGCACTGTAGGATCCTTCATTCTTCAGGTGCCCTCCTGTTGTAGCAGGCTTGCAGCTATGCAGGTGCTGCATCAAGTTGCATATGGTCATAGACGCACCAAGTTGCAGGTAAGCTGCACTCCCCCTCCCTCTTCACAGGAGATTGACTGATGGCAACAGGAGCCTATGGCTCTGCTGCCCTCAGTTTCTCCTGTAAAACCAGGGAGGGAGGAGAGCAACTCTGGAGAGATGACATGGAGCCAGTTAAATTTTTAGGGATGGGGGTGGGGACGTAGGAAGGTAGCGGGACATTTTATTTAAATTAACCCCTTGGTGCCAGCTGCCCCCTAGCCCTTTAAGGGTTCTAAAACACAGGAGGCGGAGGCGTACCATTGGGTCATGCGACCGCTGTGATTTGGCTGTGACAGCAGTCACATGGTCGGAAAGCTCTAGATCACAAGTATGCACCAGGAGGTTACCGATCACTGCCAGCTACTGTGCGGGGAGCGTGCTCCCCACACAGTATGTCATTTTAGCAGGGCCTCATATATGTGGCCGCTAAGCATTAGGCTCCATGCACATTGGGTGTTTTTAATAATGCTGGTAACGTTAGCTGTGTAAAGTCACATTAAAATTGTGAGTTCTTAAACGCCGGTTTGCCGCGATTTACTGTGTGTTGCCGCGTTTTTCAGCGATAGTGTTTTTACAGCTAAAAAACTCCTCTAGAAACCCACTAGTCCTGAGTTTTTTTTTCCAGCCAAAAAACGCCCCTGCCAAAAAACATTGATTACAGTCTATGTGTGCATGGATACATAGGATAACATGCTGGGGGTTTTACTGGCTGTAGAAAAAAAATGTCAAAAGCCAAAAACAGCAGCTGTAAAAATGTCCAGTGTGTATGAGGACTTAAAGCCCACATGCCGAGTGGCTGCATATATGCATACTACTGGCATCAACAGGTTAATGCAGACTACAACAAAGTAAAAAATGTTTAGGTTTCAGTACTACTTTAAATCCACTTACTGTTGACTGACTCACTACCTCTTCTGGAAGTCTATTCCAAGCATCTATTACTCTTTCAGTAAAATAATAATTTCTAAGGTTAGTTTTTGAACTTTCCTCCTACAAGTTTGAGGTGAAGACCCCGTCTTTGGCTTCCTACTGAAAATTCCCTCCTGAACACTATTCCCACCTTTCACATATTTAAAGTAGGACTAAACCCATCAGTTTAGCAGTTTAAAAAAACTGTTACATTCGTGGCATGCCTGGAATGATAACTGTCACATTTGCTTGTGCTCTCAACCAAACTGTCAAACAATCAAATGGCTGGTGTCATGACTGATCACATGGGCAGCACCATGGCAGTTAGGCCTCTTTCACACCATGGTGCAGAGACATCAATTTTTCTGCACGTGTTTTGCAAGGGCACAACAAAATCAATTGTCCTGTATATGTCCTGTTCACACAACAACACTGGTATCATGTGCATATTTTCTGTGCAGGAATCTGCAACGTGTATAGAACTCATTGAAGTGTGCGTGGAAACTGATGTCTCTGCAAGTGAAATCTGCATGTCATTTTCCATCAGTTTTTCTGCAAGTATGGTGTGAATGAGGCCCTACTTGTGCTCTCAACCAAACTGTTGAACCATCAAATGACTGGTGTCATGACTGATCACATGGGCAGCATCATGGCAGTTGAAGATCAAACAGAGGCTAAGATGGCAGCTTCCTTGGTTGAAAACGATTGGAGGGTTTAGTTCTGCTTAAGCCCTGGTTCACACTGATGCTTTGTGGAATTTGCAGCGTTTTCCATGCGAATTCCACACCGCATCAGAATTGCACCCCGTTCGTGCGAACTGCTGCGAGTGTGTATGTTAACACCCCGAAAGCGGTCCGCAAAACGTGGTGCGATGTGCAGAATCGTATTGCATAGCTGTGAATACCCATGCGATCCGATTCTAGTGCAGACCCAAAAAAAGGGTCCTGCATGTTTTTGATGCGGGTGTGGTATGATTAGAGCCATACATAATGCTCCAATTTGCACCGCACACAAATCGAATGTGATTTGCACAGGAATGCGGTGTAGTTCCTGTGCAAATCACATGCGATGCACCGCACATTTGTGAACCCAGGCTTAAGTTTCTCCAGACTGTCCTGATAGTATAGATTATAGGTGTCCATGTTGCCGTTGTAGATTTCCCTTGTCACCACTCTGCCCAAACTTTAAAAAAAAAGTTTTAGCTGGAGTTAAACTTTCAGGGGCCTGTTTTTAATGCTTGGTGCACTCAGAGCTACAGGAGCTACTTTTTACTTCCATAAACTTGAATGGGAACATGTAAAAATGTGAAATTGCGCAAGTGCCTTAAGCTTGAAAAGACATGTAAAATTTGAAACATATTTCTAAATCAATCGCATACTTGTGCAAAAGTGCTAAAAATATGCCTGAAAACATCTGAAAATCACTCTGCTCAGGTTTGAATGTTGCCCAGAGACTGCCATGCACAGCTTGAATTTCAGCTGATTCCTACTGCATCGGTCTGAATTTGACCCACAGATGGCCTTGTCAGCACTACCTGGATTAACAAAAGCCAATTTTTCATTTAATCAGCTGTGGTCAGTGTTCAGGTATTCTGACAGCCGTGGGTGCTGGCTGTCAGAATACAATAGCCGCAGTGGGAGATTAGTATGAATGAAGGAATCTATTACATTTCCCAGGGGCTGAACAAGAAAAAAATGTATTGCTAGCCTTACACTTCTGTCAGAGAATTCCAGTCTGGAGTTCCTGGAATGGATTGTAGTAGTAGCCATCAAAAAGGCAGGCTAATGAAGGCTATAGACAGTTCATTTATCGGCCGAATTTTCGAAACATCGGTCGTTCTGTTGCCACCAATGATTACAAAAAACGTCCGTTTTTCTCAAATTTTCCAGCATGACCGATAAAAGAAATGAGGAGGAACAGCGAAAATCAGCCGATGACATTGCCCCACTAACGGTGCGAATATTGGCCGATTTATTCTTTCGGACGAAAATTCGGCCGATAAACGTACCTATGTCCTGCATTAGTAGTTTCCTTTAATTGTAGTCTTGAAAACCTAAAAGGAAAAGAGCCTCAATTTGTAAGAGCTTTTCTATTTACAGGCCTGTAGAATTTTATTCAAACGTTCTGATGAAAAGTCCATTCGATGGTGCCCTCATGGACTTGACTGATTGACTTTTTCTAAAGTTCCATGTCTGTCTTGATTTTCATACAATGAACATTCTACTTTCGGAAGAACTTTTACAAATGCATGCACGTAAGACTGTTTTGATTTTTCTCAGCCAGGAGCAGATTAGTACTTTGTTCATTCTAATTAGATTCAAAAACATTTTCTATTCTTATCCTTTAGTTTTTTTTCTCTGCTCCCTCTGATTGAAACCAATTGTTGAATTGTCCTATTTAACTCTTAGTTAACATAACCAGCATTGAAAATGACATATTTTATCAAAATTCTACAGGTGTAAGGCCAGCTTTAGATTTCCTTGGGACCTCCAACTTGGAGATCTCACCACTGGAGCCCTTGAAATACCTAATGTTCCATTGGATGATTAAGCTCGCCAGAGCCAGAATTTATCGAAAACTGAAATACCTGGATGTAGAGCCCAGTATTGCCAGGGATGGAGTGCTGCCAGTGTGACTAGGATTGCTGAGTCCTTTGTAGATACACAATAACAGAGAGTTGTGGCAGAACGTGGTGTACATGGGTGCGTCCTTGACCCTCATATGGAATGCTCTGAGTGATTACCAATCAATGCCACAGATGTCATTACCCTGGAGTCTGAGAATCAATGAATATCCCAGTTTTTACATCTCCTAATGCTGCAATGCAGACATATTCATTTTTTTTACCGTTGGCGTATGCACTAATTCTGAACATATAGGAACTATATATGAAGAATGTATGAGTAACAGTATATAGTTTAACATGTATTCTATCTGGAGGAAAGTTTATCATTCAGGATCTGTCTGTTAGAAAACAATATCCTCTTTGCAGTCTTTGATGACAGGAAACATCCACATTGCTTCTGATAGTCAGAGATCATGTAACTTTAGGCTTCAGATGGGTTTTTTTTCTCACGAAAAAAGTACCTTTTTTGCTTTAAAAAGAAAAAAAAAAAAGTTATTCGCTAACACTGCTTCATGGGAAGTGAGAATTATGACAGTAGCTGCAGACACATTGCAATCTGCATGTATTGTTTCACATTTAGATTTTTTTTTTTTTTTTTTACTGTCACCAAAAAATATACCAAAAAATAGTAGTATATAAAAAAAGAGTCCTAACAGGAACTGTCCCATCACTGGTGACCCCGATCTTTGTCCCTTGTAAAGCTGGCCAAAGAATCTTCAGATTTTTGCCACATATTCAGGGGGATACTGTGGCTTGGGATGTAGTGGGCAAATGGGGTAAACTGCAGTGCACTATAACAGACCAGCCAAACAACACACCTGGAATTTTCAGCCACAAATTGTAATGTATGCAATGTGCTTTGCAATCATTTTTACTTTAAAGCAGAACTAAAGATAAGACTTTTTTTTTTTTTTTTCATTTTGGATAAGGTACAGAAAGGTTATAACCACTGCCATTTTTTGGCAATCTCTGTCCCAATGGGGAGATTTCCCATCACTTCATATTTCATAGTCACAACTGGAAGTGAAAGGAAATCCCTCTAAAGTGAGGGAATCCCTCATTGTCACCAGGGTCATCACATCTACAGTAGTGTCCCCATTGGATGATTTCCCCTCTATTCCTGTTCTGGTGATAATCCACAATTTGGGATTTTTTTTCAGTCTCGATGATAATGGTAAACAGGACAAATACGGTGAATTTCCCTAATGGGGCACAGACAGATATAAATACCAGAGAGATGTTCTAATACCTCTCCACTCTATCCAAAGCTGAAAAAAAAAGTTTTGCCTTAAAGTGTAACTAAAGGCAAAATGTTTTTTTTTTTAGTTTTTGATAGGATAGGGATTAGGCTTTTATTGCTGTCTGTGCCCAATTAGGGAGATTTGCCTTCTCTATTTGTAAGAAAATCCTAAATTTTGGGTTGTTACCAGAACAGAAATAGAGAGAAACATATCCAATGGGGACACTAGATGTGACGATCCTGGTGACAACCAGGAATTTCCTCACTTTTGCAAGTGAAGGGAAATCTCACCTATGGGATACAATTGGTAAAAACTTGTCAGGGGTTGTAACGCTCCTTTACCTATTCAAAATGAAAAAAAAAAAGGTTTTGCCTTTTTAGTTTCACTTTAATTTATACTTTAATGTCACAACTTTCTCATGCGTAGAAGTTTTACTTTGATGATTTTGTGGTTGATACATTAAAAAAAAGTGATTAAAGCCGACAAGAAGACGAGACGAGTGCTTAGGGGGATCACAGGAAGAAGTAGAGATCAGAAATTCTGATTGAGTGGACAGGCAACAGATGATTCTATAGCATTTAAAATGAATATCTCTGAACTGCAGATCTCTGTATTGTCATGTGAAGGTAACTGTAGAGGTGCATTATATCGGCATGTGCTGGCCATGTTTATCTAACAATATATTGTGCAAATATGAACCTTTCTGAGGCCATCTCACCTCCTCCTCCAGTGTTCTGTGTACACAGCGGTCAGATAAGGCATGTGGTCACAATATTCAACAATCATTAATATTGCTCATTGCATTATAATTCATATTCCAAATAATTTCTTGTTTTTTCTTTAACAGAACTGTAAGAATGGCTGCAATAATGGAGCCCCCTGCTGTGACGGGGACAAGGATCATGTACCTGGTGCCTTTAAGGTGAATATTTAATTGTGGGTGATGGGTTCCTATAAGGTGATTCCTGACTCTGTTCATAACATATTTAGTCTGGCTGAAAAGGACAAAAGTCCATCCAGTTCAACCATATAAAAAAAAAAAGTTATAATTCTATTCCCACAGTTGATTCAGAGGAAGGCAAAATCTCTCCTTCCTGATCCCCCGAGAGGAAATCGGATATTCCCTGGATCAACTTTACCTATAAATGTTAGTACACAGAATATAACTGTATATCTAAGAAACAATCCAGGCCTTTTTTAAAGCAATCCACTGAGTTGGTCAGAACCAACTCTTGAGGGAGTCTATTCCACATTTTCACAGCTCTTACTGTGAAGAAACCTTTCAATATTTGGAGATTACATTTCTTTTCCTCCAGACATAAAGTGTGCCTCCTTGTCCTTTGTGATGATCTCAAGGTGAATAACTCTACACTGAGTTCACTGTATGAACCACTGATGTATTTATACATTGTTGATCATATCCCCCATTAATCTCCTCTTCTCAGGAGACAGTAAATTTAATTCCTCTAATCTTTCCTCATAGCTGAGCTCCTCCATGCCTCTTATCAGTTTGGTTGCCCTTCCCTGTACTTTCTCCAGTTCCCCAATGTTCTTTTTATGAATTGGTGGCCAAATTTGAACTGCATATTCCAGATGAGGTCTTACTAATGATTTGTACCGGGGTAATTATATCTCTCTCTCTGGAGTCTATACCTCTTTTAATACAAGAGAGGATTTTGCTCATTTTAGAAACTGCAGCTTGGCATTGCATGCCATTATTAAGCTTGTAATCTACCAGAACCCCCAGATCCTTCTCCACCATTGATTCCCCCAGTTGTACCCCCCCTAGTATGTATGATGCATGCATATTCTTAGCCCCCAAGTGCATAACTTTACATTTATCAACATTAAACCTCATTTGCCACATAGTTGCCCAATTACACAGTGCATTGAGGTTGGCTTGTAAGTTGAAGACATCCTGTAAGGACGTTATTCCACTGCACAGCTTGGTGTCATCTGCAAAGACTGAAATGGGATTTTTATTCCCAGACTCTATATCATTTTATGAATATATTAAAAAGTAAGGGGCCCAACACTGAACCTTGGGGTACACCACTGACAATCTTAGACCATTCAGAGTATGAATCATTAATCACTACTCTCTGAATACGATCTTTTAGCCAGTTTTCTATCCATTTACATATAGATTTTTCCAAGCCTGTAGACTTTACCTTACACATTAGCCATGTGGGGGGAACTGTGTCAAATGCTTTTGCAAAATCCAAGTATTCCAGTAAGAACTCATCTATGTGGTCTTTTATTAAACTCTCCAGTATCTTCCAACTATAGATGTTAAACTAAGTAAAGTAAATTTGGTAAATATTTTGACCTCTTTTTAAATATAGACACCAAATTGGCCTTATGCCAATCCAGTGGTACTATGCCAGTCATTTTAAGAGTCTCTAAAAATTAGAAACCACGGGTTTAAAATGACAGAGCTCAATTCTTTAAGGACCTGTGGGTGTATGTCATCTGGTCCAGGTGCTTTATTCACCTTTTATGCTGTCTAAATATTTTTGGATCATATCAATTGTGAGCCAATGTGGATGATCTGGAGCTGTGTCTATACCATGCCCATTATGGACAAGAGCTCCCCCATGCTCCTTTGTATACACAGAGCTGAATACGGCATTTCATAAATTTGCCTTCTCTTTGTCCCCAGTCACCCACTCTAGATTATTTTGTAAAGGGCATACATGCTCGGACCGAACCTTTTTACTATTATATATTATATATATTTGAATAATTTTTGGGGGGTTTGGCCTGCTATCTTTTGCAATCTCTCGTTCGTTTTCAATTTTTGTGCCCTTTAATTCCTTTTTGCATATTCTGTTATATTCTTCTGATACATATTATTTATTATTAGAAGAATTCTGCAACAAATAAACTAATATCGTCTCTGCACCAATGGAGCTTGCACTCTAATGTCCAACCAGTCACACACTATAATTATTTTACATTTATATAGCTCTGACATATTCCACAGTGCTGTATAGAGAACACTGAGCCAGTTATAACTAACTCTGCACTTGAGGAGCTTACACTCTAATGTTCCATCACAGGCACACACTATTACTTGTATACATTTATATAGCTCTGGCATATTTCACAGTGCTCCACAGTGAACACTAAGCCAGTCACATCAATCTCTGCACCAGAGAAGCTTACACTTTAATATATCACCACCACAGACGCACACTATTAATATACATTTATATAGCTCTGACATATTCTGCAGTGCTGTACAGATAAGATTAAGCCAGTCACCTATCTCTGCATCAGAGGAGTTTACACTGTATTGTCGTCACCAAAGTCATACAATATTATTATTATTATTATACATTTCTGTAGCTGTGACTTATTCCATAGTTCTGTACAAACAACACAGCAGTCTTTGCACCAGAGGAGCTTACACTTTAATGTCCTCATGACAGTAACATACTATTATTATTATATATTTATATAGCTCTGACATATAGTGCTGTACGGAGGTAATGAGCCAGTTACAATTATCTCTTCACTTGAGGAGCTTACACTCTAATGTCTCACTACAGTCACACATTATTATTTTTATATATTATATAGTTCTGTCCTATTCTGCAGTGCTATACAGAGAACACTGAGCCAGTCATGAAAGAAGCTTGCACTCCAATGTCCTATCACAGGCACACACTATTATTATTATACATTAATATAGCTCTGACATATTCCATAGTTGTTCTGAGAACACTGAGCCAGTATCAGTCTGCACCAAAGGAACTTGCACTCTAATGACTCCACCACAGTCACACACTATTATTATACATTTATATAGCGCTGCCATATTCTGTAGTGCTGTACAGAGAACACTGAGCCAGTCACATCAGTTTCTGAATCAGAGGAGGTTATGCTCTAATTCAGTGGTTGTCAACTTGGCTAAAGGGGGCCTCAAATGCAGCCTCTGACATCAGCAAAGGCTTGCACATAATGTTCAATTTATGAAATGCTTGAGAGGACTGTCAAAAACTGCGGATCAAAGAGATGAAATGAGGGTCAAGGAGTGTAGACATGCTACACTATTAGCTGGAGATGGTTAAAGAAGACAATATGAAACTGGGAACATGTTGATGAGGCTAGTAGAGATCAATGCTATTACCCTAATCAATATTCCCACTATAGACTGCTGAGGTTCACACATCCTATATGAAAGGGCCACATGTGGCCCTCAAGCCACAGGTTGGGCACCAGGGATCTAATGTTTCTACAAATAAGATATGGTAGGTTTGCCCTGCTTGTTCTGTCTCCTCCTCATTTGCTGATTCTGGCTTTGAGTGAACTTGGCCCTCCTGACCTTTTTGCTATGACATCTGACTTGTCTGTTCGGTCTCCGCTTTATCCCCTGGCGCTGTTTTCAGCCTGCTGGTTTGACCTTTGGTTTCCATCCCGTGACCTTCTTTCATCTGAGCTCCTGGCATTTTCCAAATTGCTTGTATGCTGTTGGCCTGGTTTACATCCCCTTTTAGGAACAATAAATTTGCTCAGCTTCCTTAACACATCATATAGCCTGGGGCACCCAAATACAGCGCAGAAGCATAACATTTTCCCAGGCAGAAGCTTCTAGAAGTATAGCGCCCTGCTGCTGCCATTAGACCTGAAAAAGTGGTTGTCGCTTACAGTGTTTGAAAATACAAAACAGAAAATGTGAAAATGTGTTCCAGCAATCATGACTCTGGTTAACTCGCCAGGAGTAAGTAAATCTGCTTTCCAAACAATAACCTTAATATTCATAATAATGTCTGACTTTCCTGTGTTTGGTTTTGATGCAGCATTTTTATAATGTGGATTCATTGTGAGTGCGGCTGGGTGTGACACAGCTCTCCAAACACATGACACATTGTACTGGTTTTTCATGGGCATAAAATAACCAGACTTCATAAAAAGGAGCTGGATCATATAAAGCACAGGTCTCTGTTTTAAGGGCTTCTTCACACCAGAACGCGGTGCTGAAAACTCGCGTTCCATGTGCATTTTTTTAAATTAGTGCATGCACTACTTTCCTGTGGTTTAGTGCAATTTCAGCCCATTCAGGTGAATTAGCTGAAATTGCACTGCACTTGTATCACATGTGAATTGCATAGGAGCGCACAGTGTGTTCCTGTGCGATTTATGGTGTGAACAGGCCCTGTAGTCCAGATCTCCCCTGTACTGCTGTATCCTAAAGTATATCTAAATCCATTTTTTCTTGCTTTGGATGGAGTATGGAATGGTTAGACAGTGGTACATGCAATGATCATTAAAGGAATAAAAATTCAGCTCACACACATTGTAGAATGGGATGGTGACATGGGGCAGAGTAGAAGGAAAATGGGAACTGACTGTACACAAGATGTAACGGAGAAGAGTCACTAGGTGGAATTGTCCATAGGATGGGCAAATGGAGGAGAGTGCAGACCAAGGAACCAGGGCATCTGGATTGGAGCCTGCAAGCATTGTCAGGGATGGTGAAGATCCTATGTTACCGATGTGGTGGCAGTGTGAACACAGTTAATGCGTTCTGAGGCTGACAATGAAAGAAGGGATGAACCAGAAGGCAAATGCCTGGAAAAGGACCGGCAGCTCCTCCTCAAGGATGTGGGGAATCCCTCCAAGACAAACAGAAGAAAGCAGGGCGCCAGGTCAGGAGGAGTAAAGCCAGTGAAAAACTTTAAAGCAGAAGACTTACATCTGGAATTCCTTCAGTCGGCATGTGGAGTGGAAGGACCAGCAGAGGAGCGGGATCGTGGTACACTCTGATGGATGGATCAGTGACAGCAGTGGGACCATGCAGGGAGCTGCTTGCAAACTTGGCGATGTGTGTTCAAAGTTCCCATCTGGCAGGGGAGAAAATGACAGGTGCCGTGAAAAGCAGAAAAAAGGAAGGCGCCATGTGAGAAATGAGTAAAAAACAGTAAAGGCTTTATTGCAGAAGACTTGCATCTAAAATGACTCCAGTCGGCATGTGGAATAGAAGAACAGGCAGAGGAGCAGGATTATGATCACTCTGGAGAATGGATCAGTGATTGCAGCGGGACCAAGCAGGGAGCCGCTCGCTAACTCAGCGGTGTCCATTCAAAATTCCCGCCAGGCAGTGGAGAGGACCTCTCCATTCCACCAGAGTGATCACGATCCTGCTCCTCTGCCTGTTCTTCTATTCCACATGCTGACTGGAGGAATTTTAGATGTAGGTCTTCTGCAGTAAAGCCTTTACTGTTTTTTACTCATTTCTCACCTGGAGCCTTCCTTTCTTCTGCTTTTCAAGGCACTTGCCATGGCACCTGTCATCTTTTCACCTGCCGGGTGGGAACTTTGAACACACATCGCCGAGTTTGTGAGCGGCTCCCTAGATGGTCCCACTGCTGTCACCAATCCATACATCAGTGTGTACCACGATCCCGCTCCTCTGCTGGTCCTTCCACTCCACATGCCGACTGAAGGAATTCCAGATGTAAGTCTTCTGCTTTTAAGTTTTTCACTGGATTTAGTCCTCCTGACCTGGAGGGCTGACTGGACATACTGTGGTAGGGAGTTCCAGAGGATGGAAGAGGCTCCGGAGAAGTCCTGGAGGTGAGTATGGGAGGATGTGATGAGGGAGCTAGATAGGAAGATATCTTGGGAGGAGCAAAGTGGGCGATATCTGCGGATGAGGTTGGAGATGTAGCTAGGGGCAGTGTGTGGATGGCTTTGTAAGCTATGGTTAGTATTTTGAATTTTAGAAGTTAGAGTAGGTGGAAGCCAGTGAAGGGATTGGCAGAGAGAGACAGCAGTCACTGATTGGTTGGTTGGTAAGGTGTATTTGTCTAGCAGCAGCATTCAAAATACACTGAAGGGGGATAGCCTGTGTAACAGTAGACCAGTGAGGAGGGAGTTGCAGTAATCAAGGCGAGATAAAACCAAGGCGTGGATAAGTTGTTTTGTGGTGTCATTGCATTGATGGTGGTTGCATTCATGTCACAGAATCTCCCTGGGGTTGAGTTTTTGTGAAATGATGTAACAGTCTTCTGCATTTTATTGAAATGTATTGAAAAGTTTTAATGAGCCTCATTTGCTGGCTGGGGTGAGAACTAAGAAATCTGCCGTGTCCCTCCCATGGGCACCATATTTGCTAGTTATAAACTGTTGGAGTTGCTCCTTGTTCCATCTTGTTACACATACATTGTGCAGAGCTCAGAACTCCAGGATGCGTCTCACAAACGCACTCAATGAAATATCGTGTTTGTTCAGCAGACTGAGACTTTCTCTCTGAGCCGGGACAAATCCTCTCCTCTTTCATCGACCATCAGTGCTGAGCATGTACCCAGAAATAGACAGGAATCTTGGCAGCATCACCTAAACTGCACGCTACAAGTAAAATAAACCAGTTATCTGCTGATGTTATCCAGAAAACACTGCAGTCATGTTAAAGGCAAAAATTGCTTCAATTACCATTTAGGATATGTCTGTCAAGAAAGTACGAGGGCTGCTATTGCTGAGATATTTACCACAATGCTGGTTGTCTGGCTGTTTTATTTTAATATTTTTGAGCAACAGACCCAGAAAACAGATGCTTGCCAGTCAGTGTTAGAAAAGTGTCAGAATTTCTTAATTCTTTATCTCTGTTCCTGTTCCAAGTCAGTGACTCAGATAACATTCAACATTTCAGCTGTCTTTTATCACTAAGGCAATGTTGCTCCAAATCACGTGTTGCAGTGCACCATAATGCACGGTAAAGCACTACTATGCACTGTGGTGTGTTGCTTTGCCAAAGCTGGCGCTTGTCAATTTTTTGGACATTTTGATATATTGGCATCCCATTCATTTAACTGGGCTGACTAATGCAAGGCACATTAAAGCAAAACTAAACTCATGATTTATTTGTTTCCCAAAATGGTTACATTCAAGGCATGCCATGAACAACTGGCATAGCGCTCCCAAAAGCACTAAATGGCCGGTCAAATAACTGATTATGGCACCAACACAATGGCAGCTGCAGATCAAACAGAACTAAGATGTCCGCTTCCCTGGCTTTAATTGATAGAAGGGTTTAGTTCCACTTTAATGTGCATAAAAAAAGCATATTAACACGTGTGCATTAACAAAAGCACCAGGACACCAGGGCCTGAATGGGCCCAAACAGTTTTTCTCTAGAATTGCCTTATGCTTGGCTGGACTTATCTTGCTCTTGGTTCTGACCAGTTTTCCAATAATATCTTGATGAAAAGCATCCCACCACATGATGCCACCACCATGCTTTACAGTGTGGACAGTGGTCTCAGTCTTACAGTGTGGATAGTGCTCTTCATATTTTACATTGTGGATAGTGCTGTCCATGCTTTCAATTGTGGATAGCGCTGTCCATGCTTTCAATTGTGGATAGTGCTGTCCATGCTTTCAATTGTGGATAGGGCTGTCCATGCTTCCAATTATGGATAGTGCTCTTCATGCTTTACAGTGTGGATAGTGCTCTCCATGCTTTACAGTGTGGATAGGGCTCTCCATGATTTATGTTGTGGATAGTGCTCTTCATGCTTTACAGTGTGGATAGTGCTCTCCATGATTTGTGATGCGGATATCACGCTTACCCCTAATGCAGGTGGTCTGGCACTATAGGTGGCTTCTGTGTTTTTCACCTATAGCAGCCGCCTTTCCCATAAGGCAAGCAGCTGGTGTGAACTGAGCACAGCAAACAGGTAATTGTGGTTGGCAGATAAGCAGAGTGGTTCAGTCTAGGTACAAGGCAGGTAAGGTTCAGATTAGTCAGGGTCCAATCCATAGTCAAAAGGCAGGCAGAGTTCAGAGAATAGTCAGTCAGTATCCGATCCAAGGTCATAAACAGGGGAGTCCAAACAGCAGAGCAGGACTTACTCAAATCAGGTTTGGTCTCCACCCAGAGACTGGCCACATTAACCACCTTTCAGGTGGACAGACAGATAGGGAGAGTGCATCATAGCCAAAACCAGGATGTGGGAACCAGCAGATATGATGGAGCAGGAGTGCTACATGCTGCTGAAAGTTGATTGAGTTATCCATGCTTTACAGTGTGGATAGTGCTCTGCATGCTGTATGGTGCTGTCCATGCTGTACGTTATGGATATTGCTCTCCATGCTTTACAGTGAGGATGCTTAGAGTTGTGGATGTTGTTGACTTTCTGCCATAGGTAGCATTTTGCTGTTTATGGGTGGTGGGCAGTGTTGACTTTCTGCTATGGAGTTCCATATTAGTCTCACTAGATCGGAGAACCTTTAGCACATTGGCTTCTCTAATGCTCTGATTAGCCATATCCTCTCCATATATTACAAATGTATTTTGAGCTTTGAAAGATGTTCAAAGCTTAAAATATATAACCAAACCCTGATTGGTGATCTGACTTGTCCTGAAAATCCCCTTTTCCGATGCTGTATGTTTAGATTTGCTTTCTAACAAATGATAGGATCTTCTAGAAATATGTATTTTGAGACTCTGGTTTACACGGGTGGCATGCAATCAACTATGTGACTTCTAAAAGCAATTGATCTTGCTTTATCTTAGTTAAAGTGAAACTCTAGGAATGAAAACAAAATCTACCCTTGCAGGGGGCACTGCAAGGGATAAATGGTTGTTTAGTGCAGGGGTTAAGTGTATTGCTTACCCTAACCCTTGGTCTGGCACTTTCCTCAAGCTTTGGCTGTGGATGGTCCCTTGGCATCACCACGAACAGTGCAGATCTAGTAACCCTCTATTGTACATATGGAGACAGGCATGCAACCGCAGCCTGAAGCTGCTTAGAAGGGATCACTTGCATTGGGTCTGGCACTTCTGGCTGGTGGACACATGAAAGTCACCTTAAGCTGTACAACTTGGAAAGAAAAGAGGCAAATATTTGTGCAATCAAAATATTCCTTTTTTATTAGTAAATATCTTTAACTTTATAAATGCAACATTATGCAACATTATTGCACGCTGTGGTAAGGCGAGGCAAAACAAGCACAAGAAATGCTATACAACTGTTTAATAAAATACTTATCATATAAAGTTTCAAACGGCACTGTATTTAGATTGCTAGAATCTGGTTCTATACTATTCGCTGTCTCCTCTCCTCCTCTAGAACTGACCTCATGTGACCTGTCACTCCCACCGACATCTGGCACGGTTGCACATTCCTGCAATTGCAGTTGTTTTTGGAAGATGTTTGTATTGTCTTACTCCAGCTCCTCAACTTCCCGCTGTCTGGATCAGCTCGCCTCCTGCGGCAGGAAAATGACTGCAGAGATTTGTCCCATCTGGGGCTTTTCTTGGCGTTGTGACTGTAGAGCGCGGGAAAGTTAGATTGCTCTTTTGTGATCGCTTCCTGGAGAGTGAAACATCTGGGAAAGTTACCAGAAGTTGTAGTAACATTTTGTAACATGTTCCCCGCTGATTAATGCAGAAAGTTTAAAGTTTAAGGGATGTCCTTTATTGGATAGCCTAAGTTATTAAAGTTGACTTTGTATGAAATGGAAGGGGCGCTTATTAACCACTTCCTGCCCATAGAACGTACCCATACGTCCTTGGGTTTAAGTGGCTATATTGGGGCCATGGCTGCAGCTGCAGTCATGACCCTGTTATATTTTTTTCCAGCTGAATGATGTAAAAGTGATCCTAGCAGCCAAATAGCTGCTGCATGTCTTTTTCATGTGGTGGAAGGGGTTTCCCTGCTCCACTCCCGTTGCCTTCCTGAGCTTTCCTTCTCCACCAGGAGAAACCAGGAGAAGCAATGAGGATTTTGTCACTTCCTGTTTCGCACAGATGTAAACAATCTTTAGACAGCATCTGATCAAACTGATCTCGGTTTGATCAGATGCTTTTTAGGGTAGAGGAGATATCTGGGGTCTGTGCGACCCCAGATGCAGGGGCATATCTCCCCAAGGCATTTTACTTGGGAGCGGCGCCACTCCCAGACAGAAGGGACACACGTGGGTGTGAGCGGCAAGGCCACCATCGGGGGCTGGGGCAGCCAACACACAAGTAGGGGGGCTGGCTGCAGAGGAGGACAGAGTGGTGGGTGGATCCGCAGTGTGTGCAGGGAGTGGTCAAGGGCCGGGGTCCGCTGTCAGGCAGGCTCTAGTCAGGATCTGCAGTGTACGCCGGGCTGTGTGGGGTGGGTGAGGCCAGGGGTGCCAGCAATGGGAGTGCGGAAGAGGAGGACGTAGAGGGCAAGGTCAGGATAGAGGAGTGCCCCACTTTTTGTTGCAGCTGCTGCCGGAGATCCTGGTGGAGATGTGACACAGGCTCAGCTACCCCTCCTGGCACCAGATCCTGACACCATCTGGAGGAGTCACTGCTGAACAGCTAAGAGCTTGCAGGATTGGTGCTTCCCCACTCCTGTTATACGCTGCCCCCCCATCACACTTCCCACCTCCTGTCCTGCTGCCGCCCACCTGTCCTGCCTCCTTCCTGTCCCTCTGCCCCCCCGTGGAGCACCCTCCCTTGTCACTCTGCCTCCCTCCTGTCCCTCTGCCCCCTCCTTTCCCATTGCCCTTCAACTGTCCCTCTGCCCCTACCTGCCCTACTGCCCCCCTCCTGTCCTGCTGCCCCCCTCCTGTCCTGCTGCTCTTTCATCCTGCTGCCCCCATCCTGTCACGCTGCCCACCCCCTCCGTCATGCTGCCCCCCCTTCTGTCCTGTCCTGAAGTGGTGGGTTTTAAACAGGCAGAGGTGGGACAAATTTAGATGGGGGGTGCCCGATTTTAGTCTTGCCTAGGGCAGCACAAAACCAATATACACCACTTCCCAGATGTCTAGGTAAAGAGTACCTGTCACTACCCATGCTATCACAAGGGATATTATTTATCCCTTGTGATAATAAGTGATTAAAAAAACAATTAAATAGACAGTGTAAAAAATATTTTAAATAAAATAAATAATAAAAAATGAAAGTGCCCCCCTCCCCCTGTGTTTACACAAAAAGGTGAACACATCAGTAGATCACGCAAGTATATGTAAATGGTGTTCACATCACACATGTGAGATATCACCGGAAAATGTTAAAGCGGGAGCAATAATTCTAGTACTGAACCTCCTGTGTAACCCTAAATTGGTAACCTGTAAATACTTTTAAAACGTCATCTGTGTAGATTTTTAAGTACCTTAGTTATCTGCCATTCAATGCAATTTTAAAGCGTGACATGTTAGGTATCTGTGTACTTGGTATACCATCATCTTTTACATTTTACCAAACAATTCAGTGTTGTATTTTGTTTTTGTGTATTCAAATTAATTAAAGGCTGTTTAAAAAAAAAAAACACTGCACAAATATTGTGTTAAAAATTTCAACACCCACCATTTTATTCTCTACGGGACTCTGCGTAAAAATAAATAAATAATAATGTTTGGATGTTCTAAGTAATTTTCTAGCAAAAAAAATATGCTGATTTTTAAGTGTATAACAAGAAATGTTAGAATTGGCCCAGTAGGCAAGTGGATAATTGGCCCTTCCCCCCATAAACCCGAACTGAATGACATTTAGTTTGTTAATTAGCCATTTTTTGTTAAAACTCAACACCAGGATCACCTTAAATACTCCCATTCCTTGCTCCCCCCAAGCATAGTCCATAATCTTACTGTTAATTTTCAGATATATAATTAAGACATTTTACTTACCTGCGACATCACTAGTAGCAGCCGAAATCCTAGCTATGGTTGGGCATTGGGAAGAAGGCCTTGTGTATTGTGCTGGACATGTTCTACACTGTGGGTGGTGAACAGGCAAGTTCTCTTTGTTTTGTCACCAGTCATCTGCGGGACTGCATTGTCTGATTTGTATGAACTGCCCATCAAATTTAGTGGATCTTCATGGGCAGGGAAAGACAGCAAGGGATAAACAGAACGGCTCCACCCACTGCTGTGCTGTACTACTGAAGACTACACAGGGCTGTTACATGACCGGAGACATAAGAGGCCAGGGGCTTGTTTTCACTGACAATGATACAATAAAAATGTGGTCATAGGAGGTACTGTTGTTGAAAGCTGACCACACTTAAAGGAAGCAGGAAAAAAACTTGACATTTATTTAATTGAAATTGCAGATTTAGAAAGAATGAAAGTGACTTTTGGAATGACATCAACATGTTAAAATGTCTATTAGATTTTGGTGATTGGGTTTACTACTTTGGAAAAAAAAAAGACAAGAAAACCATATACCCTGACTTCTAGGCAAGGGTGACATCATTGGGTATTTTCCTGGAATCCTGAGAAAGTGGAGTACCTCAAGTCCCATGGGAATGTGCTCCTATACTGTGTTTAGGGTCCCCCAATTTCCAAGGAGCCCAGGAGAAGGACCAGTGAGGTCACACTTGCCTAAAGGTCAGAGTGCATGGTATTTTGTTTTTTATATTTTCTTCTGATTTTCCTAATTTTCTCCTTAATGCTCTTTTTTTTTGGGGGGGGGGGTAAGGGGCTTCCAAATAAGCAATTAGTTAGGTCCTATGCAATGCGGAAGATTGTCTTCTAAGCTTATTGTGCCTGATGCCATTTAAACTGCCATTTTAATGCAATCCACTTTTTGGCCAGCTAATGACTTTAAAAACTCAGATAATACCATATAAAAGTAGCAGTGACATCATCAATGTGCTGTACATAGCCCTTGCAAAGGGCAAATATGTGGGAGAGGCCAGCAGGCTCCACCCACTACAGCCTGCCTACAGAAAACTGAGAGGGGTGGAGACAGACCAGTCAGTCTGTACAAGGCTAGATATCAGCAGTGACCAGTCTTTATTACAGGAAGCTCTTGAACAGAGGTAAAGTTTCACGCTAGATTACTGCACAGATCTGGAAGAAATACACAAAGCACACCAAGATCTATGTAAGCATACACATGACCCTGTATTCATAGAATATTTGCTTACCCTGGCATTCACCATTAATGGTGGCATCATATTTTCTAGCTACAGGTTGTCTTTAAAACTAAGATCATTTAGCTTGGCTTTTCCTCCAGTAACATATTTTGCAGCGGCTGGCAGATGTAGAGGAGAGAGTCATATGATCAGCAGCTGGTCTAACAAAGAAGGAGACTCAGAGTGGGGCGCAGCCTAATGCCCCATCCTGTCATGTCCAACATCGGGTGCTCTGTGCAGCTCTCTTGGTGGGATTATCCTTGTAATAGGATAACATCTTGTTCTGTTGTTTTCTTACTGGAAGAATTCCACATCAGAACAAACAGCTTCTTGTAGATTACAATTCTGCAATGGTGAAATCAGATTTTGGGATTTTGTTTTCCATTTCCTCCTGTTTGGCGAAAACAAAAAAAAACAACACGTGAGATATTACAATTATAGGTCTAATGTTTCCCCCAAGAACTCCAATGGCATGTGCTATCTGCCATGGTTCCTGGTGCTCCTTGGAGTTTTGGGTGTTCCAGACCATATTATTCACTCCCTGGTTATCTCTTGCATCGACTACTGCAACTCCCTCATCATTGGCTTACCTTTACATTGGCTATCCCCCCTCCGGTCCATCATGAACACTGCTGCCAGGCTCATCCACCTTACCATCCATTCAGTGTCTGCTACCCCTCTCTGCCAATCCCTCCACTGGCTTCCACTCTCCCAACAAATAAAATTCAAAATACTAACAACTTACAAAGCCATCCACAACTCTGCCCCCAGCTACATCACCAACCTGGTCTCAAAATATCAACCAAATCGCTCTCTTCGATCCTCCCAAGACCTTCTGCTCTCTAGTTCCTGTGTCACCTCCTCCTATGCTCACCTCCAGGACTTCTTCCGAGCTTCTCCCATCCTATGGAACTCAATACCCCAATCAGTCCGGCTATCTCCTAATCTATCCAACTTTAGACTATCTCTGAAAACCTTTCTCTTTAAAGAAGTCTATCCTGCTTTTACCTAGTATACCGCCATTTATTTCCTCCATCAGCTCATCCCCCCACAGTTATTACCTTTTGTATCACTCAGCCCTTCCTCCTAGATTGTAAGCTCAAACAAGCAGGACCCTCTGTTTCCTCTTGTACCAAATTGTAGTGTAACTGTATTGTCTACCTTCATTTTGTAAAGCGCTGAGCAAACTGTTGGCGCTATATAAATCCTGTATAATAATAATCTATAAAATACTGCACATAGCCATGCAGTAGGGGTGGTGGAAACTGATGGAGGTTCCAAAAATTCAGGTGATTGCTATAGTGTTGCAGCTCTTTATTGCATTGTGAAACTCCAGTAGGTTTACTGGTAGGGATGAGACAAACCTTCCTGGGTTTTGTTTGCTGGACTTTGCTGAACTGCTCTTAAATTTTGAATGTTAATCCAGACCCCATTTAAATTAATGGAGGCTGAATCTTTCAAATTAATTCTTCCCATTTTTAAGGCTATTAGACAAGGGATAGTCGAACAAAGGGCATGGGGAGCTGTTCTCCTCTCCCCTGCAGCAGCCGCTCACTGGCAGAGGGGAGCCAAAGCTACAGGATCACATGACCCATGACCGGACCAGATCAGATTAAAAATAGGTAAGTACACACAGGGATTTTTTTTCTCAGAAAATAGTTGCAGGAACTCCAGGACCCCCCCCCCAAAAAAAAAAAACCCTCTCCCACCTACAGGGAGTTACAGAGTTTAGAGTTTAGGGGTGCACTACATGCAAAGTTCAGGGGTGCGCTATACACAGAGTGCAGTGTTCAGCCTTCTTCCACAACTGTTCACTTCTGCATCCCCCAGTCACATCTCATTTTCACCCCTTTTTGGCTCTGACCTCTGAATGCAACCATCCCCCCCTCCCCTCAATCCACTGCCCCCCCCACCCCTTAAAATCTCCACCATTTTCCACTTGTCTTAATTTTGTTTCTGCATTAAGCTGAAGCACCCAGCCGGCTGTAGTTCCTCCCCGCACACTGTAGGTGGCTCTGCCTCTCTCACTTGCAGGGAGGTCATCCAGTGGGGGTGTTGGCATCCACACTGCACCTGCATCTCCCTTGTCCCCATCCTGCACTCAGTGGGAGCCGCTCAGGAGATCACATCTATGGTAGCTATTGGAGACAAGCTGTCATTTGTAAACACAGAAGCTGGAAGTGATAGTGGTGAACAAGGAGCAGAAGGCCTGAGCCACAGGTAGAGAAACTGAGTTCCACCAAGTTCCAGATGAAAAAAAGTCCTGAGTACAAACATATTTTTTTTTTACAGGTTAGGTGTGATGGATAGAAGGAGGAGGCAGGAAACTTTTTACAAAATAGGCTTTTCTTTCGCTTTACACTAACAGTTGAGGGGCATAAAAACCTCTGTGGATGAGCCATGTGTTTACTGCCCCCCTCCCCAATCACTACTCTTTAGCCTGCAGAGACAGTGGCTGGGGGTGTACACATACTGCAATCACAATACTTTGCTTCGCAATGACAGCAAGAATTTTACACGCATGCAGTTGGGGCACACTAGTGCAAGCTTCAAGGTAATACAACGCCACCTCACTGCATGTCAAATGCTCTCTGAAGAGCAGTATGAATGTGGATCGCTGTTCAGAGACCAAAAGCAAGTGTAAATGAGCCCTAACTCACCAGAATCAACTAAAAGCTAAGATATCAGGTGGATGGACCCTTTAACAAGAATGGTGTTTGGTTTTCAGATGGGGGCTTTGTTTGCAGCACAATCTGTGCAGTGCCGGACGTTATCTCTGTTTGTATTCCTGGAAGTGCCACTGTACTGGCTGTAACAAGGTCATTTCCTTTTTGTTGATTCAGTTATACATTTTCCTCTCTGTATAGAACATTTTCTTACATCACGAGCGGGCATGTGATCGCGTGCTCCAAAATGTTAAAGGAACAGAGGGCAAGGATCTTGTATTGAGGGGTCATAACATGCAGTATACTGTGAATACATCGGAGACTATTCTCTATTAGTCTGACCCTACCACTACATCATACAAATAAACCCTAGAAGCAGGTGCAGGTACTCCTCTCTTCTGAGTCACTTGTCTCCGCCCCCTACCCACCTCTGAGCACCGTCACTTGGTTCCACCCCCTACCCACCTCCCAGTACCTCTCCTTTTAGACAATATAGAGCCAAATATAATTTTGTGGTGCTAAGTAATTTGTATGAAGTTTGTTAATGGTAACAAGAAAAGCAAAAAAACAGATCCCCCGCAGCCAGCAGCAATAGACCCCCCCCCCAGCAACAATAGATTCCTCCTGCAACAATGGGCCCCCAAAACAAAATACCACCCCAGCAACAATAGACCCCCAACAGCTACAACAGATCTCCCAGCAGACAGCATCAATATACTCGCCAGCAACAATAGAAACCAAGTCTCCTCCCTTGACAGTAAATCCCTTCCAGCAACAATTGACCTTCCCAGCAACAATAAATCACTACACAAAAATAGATGCCACTCAGTGACAATACATCCCCCAGCAATACAATGGATCCTCCAGCACACCCAACACCCCCTGCCAATACATACATTCAGTGCTGGAGGTGCCAGAACTGCGGTCCCTCGCGTTCCCACTGAAAGCCATGGTTATAAGGGAGGCAAACACAGAATTAGCAGGCAGTATGAAACAAAGGCATAGAGCATCACTGCCCTCTTCATTCGCCATTGGCTGACCTCTCTGTCATATAAAGGAATTCTATGGTCACAGCAAACACTTTAACCACTTGCCCACTGTCCTATAGCAGAAATATTGCTACAGGGTGGCATGGCTGCACGTAATCACACACACAAACACACATATATACAGTCATGGCCGAAATTGTTGGCACCCTTGATATTTTTCCTGAAAATCAAGTATTTCACACAAAAAAGGTATTGCATTAACACATGTTTTGCTATACACATGTTTATTCCCTTTGTATGTATTGGAACAAATATAAAACAGAGGCAGAAAAGCAAATATGACATAATGTCACACAAAACCCCAAAAATGGGCTGGACAAAAGTATTGGCACCCTTAACTTAATATTTGGTTGCACACCCTTTGGAAAACATAACTGAAATCAGTCGCTTCCTATAACCATCAATAAGCTTCTGACACCTCTCACCCGGAATTTTGGACCACTCTTCCTTTGCAAACAGCTCCAGGTCTCTCTTATTGGAAGGACACCTTTTCCCAACAGCAATTTTAAGATCTCTCCACAGGTGTTCAATGGGAT
Source organism: Staurois parvus (assembly GCF_062004578.1). NCBI lineage: Eukaryota > Metazoa > Chordata > Amphibia > Anura > Ranidae > Staurois > Staurois parvus. Next base: position 196,974 of record NW_028318424.1, read on the forward strand.
TTAGATCTGGGCTCATTGCTGGCCACTTCAGAACTCTCCAGCGCTTCTTTGCCATCCATTTCTGAGTGCTTTTTGACGTATGTTTGGGGTCATTGTCCTGCTGGAAGACCCAGGATCTTGGACGCAAACCCAGCTTTCTGACACTGGGCCCTACAGTGCGACCCAAAATCCTTTGGTAATCCTCAGATTTCATGATGCCTTGCACACAGTCAAGGCACCCAGTGCCAGAGGCAGCAAAACAACCCCAAAACATCATTGAACCTCCACCATATTTTACCGTAGGTACTGTGTTTTGTTCTTTGTAGGCCTCATTCCGTTTTCGGTAAACAGTAGAATGATGTGCTTTACCGAAAAGCTCTATCTTGGTCTCATCTGTCCACAAGACGTTTTCCCAGAAGGCTTTTGGCTTACTCAAGTACATTTTGGCAAACTGTAGTCTTGCTTTTTTATGTCTCTGTGTCAGCAGTGGGGTCCTCCTGGGTCTCCTGCCATAGCGTTTCATTTCATTTAAATGTCGACGGATAGTTCGCGCTGACACTGATGCTCCCTGAGCCTGCAGGACAGCTTGAATGTCTTTGGAACATGTTTGGGGCTGCTTATCCACCATCCGGACTATTCTGCGTTGCAATCTTTCATCAATTTTCCTCATCCGTCCACGACCAGGGAGATTAGCTACAGTGCCATGGGTTGCAAACTTCTTGATAATGTTGCGCACTGTGGACAAAGGCAAATCTAGTTCTCTGGAGATGGACTTGTAACCTTGAGATTGTTGATATTTTGCCACAATTTTGGTTCTCAGGTCCTCAGACAGTTCTCGTCTCCTCTTTCTGTTGTCCATGCTTAGTGTGGCACAGACAGACACACAATGCAAAGGTTAAGTGAACGTCTCTCCTTTTTATCTGCTTTCAGGTGTGATTTCTATATTGCCCACACCTGTTACTTGCCCCAGGTGAGTTTACAGGAGCATCACATGCTTGTAACATTCTTATTTATCCGCAGTTGTGAAAGGGTGCCAATACTTTTGTCCAGCCCATTTTTGGAGGTTTGTGTGACATTATGTCGAATTTGCTTTCTTTCCTCCCTTTTTTTGTTTTGTCCCAATACACACAAAGGGAATAAACATGTGTATAGCAAAACATGTGTTAATGCAATACGTTTCGTGAGAAATACATGATTTCCTGGAGAAATATCAAGGGTGCCAACAATTTCGGCCATGACTGTATATATATATATATATATATATATATATATTATATGTGTGTGTGTGATTTTGCATTTCCGTGTAGGGGACCTACCTGCACTGCCATTGGCGGCTTCGGCTGTTGATCACTGGGTCCCGGACAGAGATTCCCCGCTGGCACCTGGCAGTTGCCGATGAACATTGACAGGGGAGAGGTCTGTATGTAAACAATACAGATCTCTTCTCTGTCCACTCCAGCACGCTGCTTTGCAGAGCAATACAAAGCACCATTCTTACAATGTAAAGTACACAGTAAAACAGCACACAGTTAACCCTTTGATTGCCCCAGATGTTAACGCTTTCCTGCCCAGTGTCATTAGTACAGTGTCAGTGCTTTTTATTAGCACTGATCACTGTATTAGTGTCACTGGGGATGTCAGTGACAGTCAGTTCCCCCCCAGTGTCAGAATGTCCGCCGCAGTCCCACTATTAAGTCGCTGACCGCCATCATTACTAGTATAAAAAACAAACAAAAAAACAGTATATATACGGCCATTTGTAGATGCTATAACTTTCATGTAAACCAATTAATTTACAGGTATTGGGATTTTTTTAGCAAAGACATGTAGCAGAATACATTTTGGCCTAAATTTATGATGAAATTTGAATTTGTAAATGTATTTACTTATTTATTTAGCAAAAAGTCAAAAATATTATTTTTTTTCTCAAAATTGTCGGTCTTTTTTTGTTTATAGCGCAAAAAATAAAAACTGCAGAGGCAATAAAATACCACTTAAAGAAAGCTCCATTTGTGGGAAAAAAGGACAAAGATTTAATTTGGGCGCAGCGTTGCATTACCACACAATTGTCAGTTAAAGTAACGCAGCGCCATATTGCAAAAAATGGCCTGCTCAGGAAGGGGGGTAAATCCTCAGGAGGGCAAGTGGTTAATTCTATGACATCAGTATTGTTGTTATAACAATGCAAACAATAGTTATTACTGGCAATCCAATATAATCATACTTGAAAAATCTCCTGCCATGTTGTGAGTTCTGCCAACTATCTTTTTCTACAACTTCCTGGATTCTCTCAATGCTTTGCAGCTTCTCCTCTACTGTTTACTTTCAATTTCTAAGGACTATATATCCCATGGTACCTTGATTCCTGTACTGACTCCGATTCATGAAACTCCTCCCCTCACACCACTAGTTCAGAAGGCAGACTCTGTGAAATGTGTGACACAGCAGTGCCTACTCACAGGGCTGACTACGTGTCACAGAATTCAAGGAAGTGATGCTGTGTGCACACTAGTGTTTTTATGAGCTCAAAAAAATACTAGAAAAAAACGCTGGATGAAAAATGCTGATAATAGCATTTTTATGCCAGCTGCTTGTAGTGTTTATGAATGTTTAGGAGCGTTAGGGTTTTATTAGCGTTTTGTACATTACATTAAGAAACAAAAACTCAAACAAAGCTGTTGGAATAATTTAGAAGCGTTTAGGAGCGTTCGGCGTTTTTTTCTGCTGGGAAAATGCTGCCAAAAACTGTACAAAACCAATTTTTTTTCTGCTCCTAAATGCTGAAGCTTGGAAATCAATTATAACATAATATAACATGAACACATAGCATAGTACTATTTAGCTTCTGGGAGCTTATAAAAATGCTAGTGTGCATGGAGCCAATGTGTGGGGATCTTTATAAAGTATTTATTTCAGGTACTTATATAGCGCTGTCAATTTACACAGCGCTTTACATATATATTGTGCATTCACATCAGTCCCTAACCCTCAAGGGGCGTACAATCTAAGGTCCCTAGCTTACATTCATATATTAGGGCCAATTTAGACAGGAGCCAATTCACCTACCAGCATGTCTTTGGAGTGTGTGAGGAAACTGGAGTACCTGGAGTAAACCCATGCAGGCACAGGGAGAACATGCAAACTCCAGGCAGGTAGTCCTGTGGTTGGGATTTGAACCAACAACCCTAGTACTGCCAGGTGGAAGCGATAACCATTTAGCCACTGTGCTGCCCCAGTAAAGTAAGTTTACAAATGTCATGATCATTAGAAGTAGTTGAAAAACAACGTGGAAATGAATTCTCGATTTTATTTTTTGACCATAGATATGCTTACACTACGATTACTGAATGATAATGCCACTGAACTGAACTTTCCCTTCTTGCTCCCGCTATAAGCTATCACCCGCTATTGGCTGTCCTCTGGGTCACCCATCAGTGATAGGCTTCTAGTCTTAAATTCTAACGTCCCCCTTCTTCTCCTTTTCCTATGTTACACTTTATCATTAATAGAAGCTGTCCCATCAGTGATTAGACATGTGCATTTCATTACGATTTGTGTTTCGGCCGAAAATGTAATTTTCGGAGATTTGGATGTATACAAATCTCTGAATCAACATAGTAACGAATGAAATTAGCGAATGCATTTGTTTCATTCAGATAACATCACATGATTTGATGATAGTTCGGGCCCATGGGGAAATGAATAAAATTTTGACATTTGTTCAATAATTCAGATTCAGACAACAAACGGACCTGAATTTTGTTCCATTCATTAATTCAGATGCACATGACGCCAGACAATATTGTCCAATCAGCTCATGCCATTGCCCTTTGTGGATTGGACTAGTGTTCAAAAATATTAAATCCTTCCGATTCAAATCTGTTCCGATTCTATAAAATATAAATAACGACTGTGGTCCCAACTGCCTTGAGATCATTCACAAGCTACTGCCGTGTTAGGTTTGGGCTGATCCCTCACTTTTCTCATGATCATCCTTACCCCATGAGGAAAAATCTTGCATGGAGTTCCAGACTGAGGGCGATTGATGGTTATTTTGTATTTCTCCCATTTGCGAATAATCGCTCCAATAGTTGTCTTCTTGCTGAGTCTTGTAGCCCATTCCTGCCTTGTGCAGGTCTACAGTCTTGTCACTGATGTCCTTTGACAGCTCTTTGGTCTTGCCCATGATGGTGAGGTTTGACTGGAAGAAAGAGATTCTGTGGACAGGTGTCTTTTATACAAATATTGAGTTGCTGTTAGGAACACCTTCTTGACGGGACTAATCTGTGTACCACATGAGCACATAGCCAGTCTGTGGGAGCCAGAATTGTTGGTTGGTAGGGGATCAAATACTTACTTTACTCACTGAACTGCAACTCAATTTAGAACATTTGTATCATGTGTTTTTTCTGGATTTTTGGTTGATATTTCATCTCTATCATTTAAAATACACCTATGATAAAAAACTATGGACCCTTCATTTCTTTGTAAGTGGGCAAGCTTACAAAATCTGCAGGGAATCAAATAATTATTTTGCCCACTGTAGATGGCATAGCATGTAATAAACATAATATCTTTTCTGTGTTTCAGGCATCGGAAATCACCATTGAACTGACCACCTCACCCAAAGAAAAGCCTGACCCAAGCACTCTGGTCTTTGGCTCAGAATTTACTGATCACATGTTCATTGTTGAATGGTCAGTGAAGAATGGATGGGAGAAACCAGTCATCAAGCCTTTCCAGAACATTCCCATCCACCCTGCCTGCTCCGCACTTCACTATGCCATCCAGGTGAGCAGGAAACCAACAGCGGCCTCTCTCAGCATCTCTGCAGAGTCAGTGGCCATTTTGTTGGGTACAGCTATCCCGTGTACATATATATATATATATATATATATATATATATATATAAAAGCAAATATGTTCAGAATCAATACTCCGACACACTGCCACATTCTAAGCATGATCATTTAGTATTACAGCTGAACTCTAGACAGATCTAAAAGACACAAATTAATGCAGCCCTGTATTCAATAATATATCAATACGTGTATTTTTTAAATGCAAGCAGTGTAAATACTCGAATATGACCTGGTATCAGATAGGTTCAGCCACTTGCAGTCATGTGCAGCAGAGCTCAGACTGTTGAATGGGTGGGGGGTGAGGTAGCTCAAGGAACCAATCAGTTCATGCACTGGCAAGGAATGTGCTGATAGCAGGAGAGAGCAAAGTGACAGACTGAGGGCATCTTGTGTTGGAAAAGAAGTACTGCAAGAGAGCCCTGGACTGAAAGTGAATTTTGCAACAAGAGTTGTATTTTTATTTTACCATTAAATAGGTGAATTTTTATCTTGTTAATTTTAGTCAGAGTTCCGCATTAAAGAACAAATCCGGGCAAAAATGTGATTTTCCCATGCAGTGCACTGCATGGGTTAAATTCTCGTTTTTATTTAGGGGATCATAAAGCTGAGGTGTAGTTATCTAATCCGCAAATCCTCCAAGCGCAAGACTGGTCCCTCTCTTGCACACTAGCAGTCTTATGAATGGGCTGTTTCTGACGTCATCCCATCATAGACTGGCTCAGGATGTGAGGACAGCAGGAACAGTCTACTACTGGACGTGGGGGAGTGCGGTTTTCCAGAGGATCGGAGGACGGGGCAAGTATAGCTTTTCCCTGAGCCCCTTGACAAAAGCAAGCAGTTAACCCATGCAATGCGGGCAAAGCCCTACTGCATGGGAGAATAAAAAAATAACTGGAGTTCTGCTTTAAGGGGCCTAATGTGTGCCACACCACCATCCTGACCCTCTGACACTAAACAGGGTGGGTGGATTCCCGAAACTACACCGAATTCTGACTCTCCACCTGCAGCTCACAGCAGAAATCCTGATCTCCCACAGCAAGCGGTGCTTTTCTCTTTTTGATCCAATGAATTATAGAGTGGAAAAGAAGGTAAAGTCAGGAAACCAACATTTTCACAAGCAGCTTAGAGTCGGAGAACCCCTTTACAATCCTTGAATCTGGTGCAGTTTTATCCTATTTAGATCTTGGTTATTTTTAGCCATAAGCCTCTGCTGCAGCCGGTGTGGTGATATTAACCCTCGTGATGGGGCTTTCACAGCGGGAGGATTGTTACCCTTCGCTGCATGTTTGTATCAGCATTGTTGGCCCGTATGAGGTCAGGCTCAGGTTGCTGTTTATAACTACAGGGAGTTGATGATGTACATCTACCAGCTGCCCCTGCTTTAGAAGCCAATCTCTTTGTCCCTCGTTCTTCCACAGTTGTTGCTCACTTGGGTGCGATCGAAAGCTCTACACAACTTACGAGCAAAACTTTCTTAGTAATTTTCGATAGAGTATGGTGGGATAAGGGAGTGATGACCACTTGTACTAGTCTTTACCAGGGATTTGACAGGTGACTATGCAGGAGCACAACTTGCAGACGGTAATGTCACTCTGTCCTGGACAAGGACATTGATTGTAGGATCACCCGGGATTATTTTATTGAAAGCTGAAGATTCAAAGCATTAAAGCTTCTATGTGATTTTAGAGATTAGGTTACGTCTCCTTAAAGTCAAAGGATTTTATTTTAAATTCTTCTTTTGGTACATTGTACCTCATATAGTTAAAGCTGACATTTTATTAGATTATATGTTGCCTTACCTGCCCCCCCCCCCCTTATCTGACATGCTGCAGTTTCTAATGCACATTTTGAGAAGCTCACAGTGTGCAGAGTAAGCAATTTCAGTGCAGGAGAGGAGCCAGTACAACTATTTTAAGCAGAATTAAAGGCAGTTAATACCTACCTTTCCTCCACTGGGCCCATTCTTCACTGGTGACACCCTCTTCTCCTGTGTGCTGGTTTTCGTCCAGTTTCATTGGCCAGTATGAGATGACATATGTCCAGCGCAGGAGGCTGTCATTCTGGCACACAGGGATCAGGCCAGCTGCTGTAAGCTGAGCCATGAATGTGCATCTCAGTTTACATGCTGGGGGATGCTGCAAACAGGCAAGTGTATTTTATTGCAGAAGAGGCATTGTATGTCAAAGATCATGCCTGCTCACAGCAAACAACTGTGGAACGTCAGTTCCACTTTAAAGCGGAGCTAAACCCTCCTATCCTTTACAGCCAAGGAAGCTGCCATCTTGGCCTCTGTTTGATCTTCAATTGCCATGATGCTGCCCATGTGATCAGACATTTGATGGTTTGACAGTTTGATTGAGAGCACAAGCAGATGTGACAGTTACATTCCAGGCACATGCCAGGAATGATAACTGTTTTTTTTAAACTGTTAGAGCTGATTCACACATGTGCGGTGCGGATTGAAGCTCAGGTTTCACAGCTAATTGATACAGTAGTTGTTCACAGGTTCACATCAGGTTTATGTCTGGTTCAGGACAGGATTAGCTCAGGATCTTATCTTGTTCACACATATGCGGTTTAGAAATGGTTCCCATAGAAGTTGATAGCCTGTAATCTGAACCTGAAGGGACTGCACTGCTCAGAAATCGGACATGACTCTTTTTAAAACCGCACTGAATCTGCTCTCAATTCGCAGCACCAGTGCACCAGACACATGTGAACAAGCACCATAGGAAGCAATTTTTTTGCATGTCATGTGGAGTGGATGCGGTTCAAACCACATCCAATCCATATATATGTGATCGGGCACTAAGGCTACTAACATTGCTCCATTGCGTTGTATTTTTGATGCGTATGCATTGCATTTTCCTCCCATATCTCTGGACTGGACAAAGCACTTCCCACAGGTGTGTTGTGTTTTTGATGCGTTTTTGCTGTGTTTCCTATTCATTTCAATAGAGAGGTGCATTTTTGGTGCGTTTTTTTTTTTTTTTTAACTGACCAAACATGGTCGAAAAATGCAGCAAGCAGAATTTTTAAAAATGTAACTGAAATGCAACGAACCGGTGTGAAGAGTTCAGGGCAGGGCTGGATCTAGCTTGTCTGATTTGGGGGTGCAGTGAAAAATGTTGGGGGAGGATGCAAGGTCAACAAGAGTCAGTAGATCAGTGCACAGGGGGTCAGCAGGGCAGAGGATAGGGTCAGCAGTTTGTACAGGGCATAGTAAAGGGGTTAGCAGTGCAGGGTACAGGGGTTAGCATGGTGGAAGACAGTGGTCAGCAGAGATGAGAATAGGGTCACTGCTGGCAGGGCACTTAAGAGATCTCCTCCTCCTCCCCACAGAGCACATAGCTAAGATCGGCATCCCTCCACACAATGTGTTGCTGGCTACTGCAGCTGCCAATCCAATCAGGAAATTTCATGGGTCAGAACTTCAACATAGCAGCTAGTTACACATTGCGCAGATTGATGCTGTGTCTGTTAGGGAATATGATCTCAGCTATGAGTTATGTGGGGAGGAGAAGATCTGTTGAGTGCCGTGTGGGCAGTGCCGAGACAAGGTCATCCAGCATTCAAGGTGAAGGTGACAAACTGTGCCACCACCCTCCACCCCACCCCCCCAAAAAAAAATTAGCACTAATCAACACACTCACTCCCTAAGCATACATTCCCTCTGCAAGCCCAAATTCTAGCCAACCAAAAATGCAAAATTTCCCCATCCTCAGTCCAAATCCTCCTCCCAGCACAAATCTTTGCCCCCCAATCCCACCTTCCAGCTCAAATCCCCCCCAATTCCCCACAAATCTTCCATGCCCAAAAAAATCAATCTCTCCCCTCTTCTGGTACAAATTATCTCCCCCCCAGTACAAATCCCCCCAAATCTCCATTTCTAGTGTAATTCCTCTCCCAAATCTTCCCTCCTAGTACAAATGTTCCCCCCTAAACCTCCCTCCAAGCACAAATGCTCACCCAAATCCCCCCTTCTAGTTAAAATCCCCCCTACTAGTAAAGATCCCCCCCAAATCTTCACCCTTCCCAGCACAAATCCCCACCCCCACACAAATCCCCCCAATCTCCCCCTTCTAGCACTATTCTTCCCCAGTTCCCCCCTCCTAGCACTAATCCTCCCCCTGAATTTCCCCCTCCTAACACAAATTCCCCCCCCCCCAACACAAATCCTTCCCAATTCTGACTCCTAACACATCCCTCCCAATTACCCTTCCCAGCACAAACAGCCCCCCTACCACCCCTCCTCCACAAGCTCCCCCTCCCCCCAATCTTACATGTGTGAACTACTGGAGTAGTGAGTAAATGCAGGCTCTCTGTGATCTCCCTCCTCCTGTCATAACAGCGCTCCTCCATACAGAAGGTTACATAGGATCGCTCTTAGATCCAACCGTACATGGCTTGATTATCCGCCCCCTACCCACATTTCCAGGAGTTGAGTGGTCTTTGAAGGAGATGGGGGTGGGTAATCAAGCTGTGTACTGCAGGATCTAAGAGCGATCCTATGTAACCTTCTGTATGGGGGAGTGCTGTTATGGCAGAGGGAGAACGCAGAGAAGCCTGTACCTCCTCTCCACTCTCTCCTCTCTGCCGCTGTCACTTTAGTTCACTGTAGCTGGCCCTGAGTGCGGGGATGGGGGGGAAGCTCAGTGGTCATAGCCACAATGTACATGGGTGGGCGCCTGGCTTGGGGAGGCACAACTGAAATCTGAGGGGCACAGCCCACCCTAGTGGGCCCCTTGATCCCACCATGGTTCAAGGCCTTTTACATGGGTGGACTCCCCCAGCGTATCTGCCTGCTCAACTGTCTGCTGATGTCTGCTGATCCCCGCTGAACAGGCAGATGGCAGGTCAGGCTTAAGCCTAGTACACACAATCAGAAAATCGTACGAAAAATTCCTCTTTCGAAGTGATTGTACGATAATCTGACTTTCGGCCAAAATTATTTGAAGGGACAAGCATGAAAAGGTTTCTCATACTATACCAGATTGTATGATTTTCATTTAATCAGTACAGTTTTTTCATCCAAAAATACAATACATCACTTCCAAACTTTCTTTCTAACGTACAAGAATTTTTGTAATGTCCATTGACCCTCCCGGTTCACATCTATGCAGCTGTGTGGACCGCGTTTTGCACGGGCACAAGAGCCTATTCATTTGAATGGACTCCCATGCCGTGACATGCAGGGAAAGAAGTCCCTGCACTTCTTCCAAAAATGCAGCCCACACAGGAACCTCAGTTGCCAGTACGGTTGCGTTTTCCAGTGTGGGCGGCATGCCATTAGAACTAATGACCCCAGCCCGTGGGTCCGCATTTCTCTGTGTGGGTGGTGCGGCTGCACGGATTTTCGTGCGGATCCGCAGCGGCACCACCTGCATAGATGTGAACCGGGGGTTACATCTGCCTCTGCATAGAGGGCAATGGATGGTCTGATCAGCTTTGCTTAAAAAACAGACAGACGGACCCAGTTGGGCTGCCCCTGTGAAAGGGGCCTTCTATAGGCTTTCAAGCAATGCATTTTTCATGCATTATTCTTGCACTGTTTTTTAACTGAGCAACAAAACAAAAACTGCTCAATGTGGAGGCAGCCTAAAGTGATGGGTTTTGTTCCACTAAGGCTGAAGGAAAGGTTGGAGTTCAGCTTTAATTCAATGTAATATCTTTTATGTACATTGTATCCCAGTCACTCATTGTATGACATTGTAATAATTTGTATCTTTTCTCCTTCAGCTGTTTGAAGGACTGAAGGCTTACCGTGGTGTGGATGGTAAGATTCGATTGTTTCGGCCACAGATGAACATGGATCGAATGTCGCGTTCAGCTTTCAGAATGACTCTGCCGGTATGTGAGAATAATTGCAGCCTGAACACGTTTTATAATATGGACCTATTGCATTACATTGCAGTCCAGGACTTTCCCAGAATTAGCTGGCAGCACATTAGAACACCTTATGAACCAGAAAACCGATCAGACTTGTTACTGACATTTGTGTGACTGTAAAGACTTTCTGAAAATGTAAAATATGTCATTCGGTATCTTTCCTTATTGTATACTGAGTGCTGCCTATTACGTTGTTATAACCCCTGAAGGTCCTCAAGTAGCAGATCTTCATTCTGGTACAGTAATTCAGCCTCAGGGCTTATTGTCACTGTGGTTTTTCTGGTGAGTTGTACTTGCTGGGCTGCCAGATTCTGACCCCAAATGAAGTTTGAGGGAGACATTAAAGCCACAGGAGGGACATTAATTCTGGGGTATAGATTTTGTTTACTGCACTTGTGTGCAACCAAAAGAGTGGGCCTGGGAATATACACATCCACACACAATGTATACTTGCTGAGACCAGGATGGTACTAGCAGTCATAGTCCCAGTGTAGAGAGCTGACTTGCTATTGGGCAAGAAATTTCTACTGTCTTCTGACCAGAATGGGACAGTAGGAACCCCTCATAATAGATGCAGTAGGTGTACATACCTGGGGACTCAGTGTAGGGATGGTGGGAACCCCTTATAATGGGCACAGAACTAGGAATTCAGCACAAGGACCTTCATATTGAGTACAGCAGGTGTACAGACCTGAGAACTCCATGCATGGATAGTGGGAACCCCTCGTAATGGACACAACAAGTGTATGGACCTGAGAACTCAGTGTAGAGATGATGGAAACTCCTCATAGTGGGCACAGCAGGTATACAGACCTGGGAACTAAGTTTAGGGATGGTGGTAGCCCCTATTAATGGCCACAGCAGGTGTACAGACCTGGGAACTCAGTGCATGGATAGTGGGAACCCCTCATAATAGGCACAGCAGGTGTACATACCTGGGAACTCATTTCAGAGATGGTGGGAACCTCTTAAAATGGGCACAGCAGGTGTACGGACCTGGGAACTCAGTGTAGGGATGGTGGGAACTCCTCATAATGGGCACAGCAGGTGTACGGACCTGGGAACTCAGTGTAGGGATGGCAGGAACCCTTTATAATGGGAACAGCAGACATAGGAATTCAGCTCAAGGACCTTGAGTACAGCAAGTGTGCAGAGCTGGAAAATCAGCACAGGGATGGTGGGAACACCTTGTAATGGGCGCCATGGGTATGTAGACCTGGGAAACCCCTCAAAGTGTTCACAGTAGGCATGCAAACCCAGGAAATCAGCACAGGGATGGTGGGAACCCCTCATAATAGACACAGCATGTGTGTAGAGCCAGAAATTCATCAACTGAATTTATCAATAGAGACCACAAGAGATAGAAGACCTTCAAGTAGTTTGATTCTTTAGCATCTAACAAACTCTGAAATCTCAGTTTTAGGAGGGCCAACTCTTTAAATATATTAAAACTTCTTGAAACTTCTACGTGAATAATAATAAATAATCTGTCATATAATTTATGTTCAGTTGTCCTTTATCAAGGATTTCAGATTGTAGTGTTTGTCCATGGGATTGCTGACAGGAAGTAAGCCGTGCGCAGGAAAATATCTTCCTTCCCAAAGAACTTTCTCTTGAATTCAATTTGTGTTTTCAGCCTTTCGATAAGAAGGAACTTCTGGAGTGCATCAAGAAATTGATCAACGTGGAGAGAGAATGGGTGCCAAAGTCCACCGATGCCAGTCTGTACATCCGCCCCATCTTCATTAGCACTGAGGTGAGACCCCAATCTGATTGGCAGCCATGGTCAGTGTATGGCCAGACTGTACAGGATCACCGCTGAACAATCAGAGCATTGCATGACTGATAACGATTGATTGTGGGGCCTCTGAGATCAACTTCATTGTTTTTTTTAAATAAAAAACATTTGTTACTTTTTTCCATTAAAACTATTTTATATTTACTAGCAATTGATCAGTACATTTGACAGGAGCATTTGAAAAATGGTTTTGATACAGTTAACCCCAACAATCAGATTTCAGTTAACTGCACTCGGATAAATGAAAGTTTCTCTTTGGATAAAACTTATGTATTTTGTGGATAGAGCAATGCTTCGATCCCCTGTCAGTGTCCTGCTGGGGAGATTTCCCTTTACATCCTGTCCCAGAGACACAAAAGGAAAGGAGGCAAAACTCTCCATAGTTGGGGGGAAATCCCTTCTTAGATAGTTGCCCCTGGAACATGTGTCCTCATTGGAAGATTTTCTCTAACCTCCTGCTGTGCTAACATCTGTAATATTTTAATACTTTGATATTGGTTGTAAGGACAAACAGAGAGGGAGAATCCCACCTGTGGGGATACAGACAGCAATAAAAAATGACGAATTCTTCCATACCCTATTCAGATCTATTTAAAGAAAAGTTTTGGTTAGAAATGCACTTTAGAGCTAAAGCTGATTCTGTCTATATTTTGTCTAACCTGGTCCTCCCTCATCAACCAGATAATAATTTTTTTAACCACCTCCTGCCCGCCATATAGTCCAATGACGGCGCAAGGTGGTTCTCTTGTTCTGGGAGGACGTCATATGACGTCCTCCCATTCTCACCGCGCATGCGCGGCTCAGGGAGCGCGCAGCGCAACGATCAGCGGTGCGCTGTGTCCCTCGGACACAGCGGATCACCGATCACGGAAAGAGCTGAAGATGTTGGCTCGGTCATATGATCGGCTGTGTCCAATCACAGCTGATCACATGTAAACAGTGAAATGCCGCTTATCGGCATTTCTCTCCCCACGAGCTGTCACGCTGACAGCTCGTGAGGAGAGGAGAGCCGGTAATGGGCTTTCCGCGGAGGGGACATGTACACTGGTCATCAGGGCACTGATGATCAGTGTGCCCTGATGATCAGTGTAGCCCAGCAGTGTCACCTGTCAGTGTCCATCAGTGCCTTGTGTCAGTGCTCATCAGTGCCTCGTGCCAGTGCCCATCAGTGCCACATCAATGCCACATATCAGTGCCTACCAGTACACATCAGTGCCCATCTGAGCTGCCTTTCAGTGCCACCTATCAGTGCCGCCTATCAGTGCCGGCTAACAGTGCCATATATCAGTGCCATGTATCAGTGCTGCCTTTCAGTGCCCATCAGTGATTCCTGTCAATGCCCACCAGTGCCACCTACCAGTGCCTCCTCATCAGTGCCACCTATCAGTGCAGCCTATCAGTGCCCACCACTGCAGCCTCATTAGCACACATCAGTGAAGGAGAAAAATCACTTATTTACAAAATTTTATAACAAAAACTAAGAAAATAATTTTTTTTCCAAACTTTTCTGTGGTTTTTGTTTTTTTAAGAAAAAGTAAAAACCCCAGAGGTGATTAAATACACACACCAAAAGAAAGCTCTATCTGTTTCAAAAAAATGATAAACATTTCATATGGGTACAGTGTTGTATGACCGCGCAATTGTCATTCAAAGTGCGACGGGTGAAAGCTGGAAATTGGCCTGAGCAGGAAGGGGGTATAAGTGCCCTGTAGGCAAGCGGTTAAATAAAACCTTTCCATTTTCATTACATACCTTATTTAGATTCAGTATTGTCATCACAGGGTCTCTGTGCTTTTCTAAGCATCACAGGCAGATCATGTCTGGTGGGAGTAATGGATAGGGTGTTGTACATGGCTTTCTGACAACATCACAGCACCCTTCCTCAGTACTCCTCTTGGGAGGAGTTATGCAAATAACAAAATGCCTTAATGGGGGAATCTCAGTCTGGAGGAGTGGGCATTCTTAGGTAGGCTGTATTTGCATGTACAGTTCTGTTCAAAATAATAGCAGTGTGTTGAAAAAAGTGAATAAAGCTCAAAATCCTTCTAATAGCTTTTATTTCCATACACACAAATGCATTGGGAACACTACACATTCTATTCCAAATCAAAACATGAAGAAAAATATATCAAATTTGTGTTGTTCCTCTAAAAAAAAATTGAAGTGAATATTAGACTGTTCAAAAAAATAGCAGTGTTTGTATTCTTCTTTACAAACTCAAACATTCACTATATAAACTGAAAAATGTTTTGAAGATTTTGCTTTCCTTTGAATCACTTAATATTTGGTTGTAGTCGCACTGTTTCTGAGAACTGCTGTACATCTGTGTTGCATGGAGTTAACCAACTTCTGGTACCTGTGAACAGGTATTCCAGCCCAGGATGATTGGACTACATTCCATAGTTCTTCTCTATTTCTTGGTTTTTGCCTCAGAAACTGCATTTTTGATGTCACCCCATAAGTTTTCTATTGGATTAAGATCCGGGGATTGGGCTGGCCACTCCATAACACAATCTTGTTGGTCTGGAACCAAGATGTTGCACGTTTACTGGTGTGTTTGGGGTCGTTGTCTTGTTGGAACACCCATTTCAAGGGCATTTCCTCTTCAGCATAAGGCAGCATGACCTCTTCAAGTATTCTGATGTATTCAAACTGATCCATGATCCCTGGTATGTGATAAATAGGCCCAACACTGTAGTATGAGAAACATCCCCATATCATGATGCTTGCGCAACCATGCTTCACTGTCTTCACAGTGTACTGTGGCTTGAATTCAGTGTTTGGGGGTCATCTGACAAACTGTCTCCGGCCACTAGACCCAAAAAGAACAATCTTACTTTCATCAGTCCACAAAATGTTGCGCCATTTCTCTTTAGGCCAGTCAATGTGCTCTTTGGCAAATTGTAACCTCTTCAGCACATCTTTTTTTCAACAGTGGGACTTTGCGGGGGCTTCTTGCAGATAGCTTGGCTACACATAGGCGTCTTCTAATTGTAACAGTACTCACAGGTAACTTTAGACCTTCTTTGATCTTCCTGGAGCTGATTGTTGGCTGAGTCCTTGCCATTTTGGCTATTCTTCTATCCATTCGAATGGTAGTTTTTCGCTTTCTTCCACGTCTTTCAATTTTTGGTTGCCATTTTAAAGCATTTGCGATCATTTAGCTGAGCAGCCTATCATTTTCTGCACTTCTTTATATGTTTTCCCCTCTCCAATCAACTTTTTAATCAAGGTACGCTGTTCTTCTGAACAGTGTCTGGAACGACCCATTTCCCTCAGAATTTCAGAGAGAAGTGCACTGTAACCAGCATGCACAACATTTGCTGCCTTCCTTCCTTAAATAAGGGCAATCATTGCCACCTGTTTTTCAAAGAATGAATGACCTCACTAATAGAACTCCACACTGCTATTATTTTGAACATGCCCCTTTCAAATAGTGATTCAATTACACAGAATCCACAGCATGCATCTCATGACTGTTGGGTGTGTTGGATTTCTATTACTCTACTACACCTGCTAGTAAGTTATTTGCCATGTAGAAATATCATTTCTACCAAAAACAGTGATTGATCCGGTTAGTGATGTCTGACTGCTATTATTTTGAACACAAATGTAGATTGCCCTGGGCAATGTCCACATAGGATGTTGATCCTGTTGATTTTGAAAGAGCTGAAATTCAGTGAATTAAATGGTTGGGCTATGGACAATCAGGCTGAGGAAAAAATGGTTAGATGATGCTGGAAGTCCTGCAGCCAGGAAATGAGGCAGGCTGCACAACTGTGCAAGTCAGAAGGGAAGGCTGGAGAGCAGATTTAATAGATTAAATATATAAACTCTGATTGTTGATCTGGTCTTGGCTTCTGTATATGTCAGCATGTTTCCATCATTTCAGGTCAAATCAGAGTTTTTCTTATGTTTGTAGCCCTCTCTAGGTGTGAAGAGACCGTCCAAGGCTGCGCTCTATGTCATCCTCAGCCCGGTCGGGGCTTATTTCCAAAGTGGAGCTTTTAATCCAGTGTCACTGTGGGCCAATCCAAAGTACGTCCGCTCCTGGAAGGGAGGCACCGGAGACAGAAAGGTTGGAGGGTGCGTGTTTGTTTAGAAAATATTGTAGCTGCTATTCTAAATTGTCAGAATAAACTCAATACACCATATCTTTGCCTGGAATTGGCCAGATACTTTATAAAGACTGATGACAAACCATATGATCCGCGTTTTTATGTCCCCAACAATATATAAATTTTGCAATAAGAATATATAAAATTGACCTGTTCCCATATAAACTATGTGCAAAGTTTAATTAAATTACAAACTATTGCATACATATCCATAAAATGCGTGACACAAATAATGTCTGATTCCACCATAAACGATGTGCAAAAATATTAAAAATATTTAAACATAACTTATAATGCAACAAATGTCCATAATTAGTGTTCCAAAACAAAGTGCTCTGTGCCCAATGTTCGTGTCCAGACTGCGCAAGACAAAAAAGACACTGGGAAAAAAATGCTCTTCCTCTGCGCCCCAAAAGAGAACACACCACACTCACCAAAAGTATATGACCTCTCTTCTTAAAGAAGGTCAGTCGCGTATGTAATAACTGGTGTATCAATGGGAGAGAGTAATCCCACCAAACACTTGAGGATAACTTCATATCATGGCACCCATCCTGTGAATTTAACAGACTCTGCATAAAACCCCCTCACAGAGGGAAAGAGAGGAACCTCTCATAATGTAGCAAATTCTATTTGTTATAAAAATTGCACTTACATGAGCTTATATCATTCTGGCATATACAGTTTCTATGATGGAAACCAGGTGCGCTCCACCAGCATTCCACTTACCAGGAGTGATGTATCACAGATGACCTGTCCTACATGTTTCGTCAGCAACATCTGACTTCATCAGGGGTCTAATCATGTCTAATGGCCTGGAATGGTCTAATTTTAAAGCCTAACTCCAGACAGAACCATTTGTTTTACAGTGGTCATACACTTGTACATTTTAGAACAAATGTTCATACGAATATATGTATCAAAATTTGTACAAAATTTCTCAGTGCATTCGATTTGATGACTTGGAAATGTTCGAAAATACTTCAAAATTTAGTTTTCTTTTAACAAGTGAATGTCATTTTTTTTTTTAACAAAAACCACAATCACAGTTAGAAATTTGTTTGAGAAAAAACTTCCATCCTGCCCTTCGAATATTCTTATCACTGTGGTAGAAAACAAACGGATGTTCTTCAAACTAACAATTTCAGACAAAATTCTACTAGTGGATGAGCAGCTTTAGTTTTCATTATACTTGAGAAAAGGGAATACTTCTTTGTTGCAGTCTGTATCCTCACTGCAGAAAGTCTAATTGTTAAAGAAAAAAGAGTTCAAATAAAAATCTGACAGGTAATCTTTCTTCCCCATCTGTCAAAATGATTCGAAAGGTTTATTTTTTTTTTCTAACAAACTTGTCATGCTTACCTGTTCTTTTCAATGGTTTTGCACAGAGCAGCCCCGATCCTCCTCTTCTGGGATCCCCCGCTGGCTGTCTTGGCTCTTCCCCCTTCTCTGAGTACCCTCATACCAAGCCGTTTGCTATGGGGGCACTCATGTGGGCTCAATCCTGAACCATGCTGTGGCATCTATTGACATACACAGTGTGGCTCAGCCCTGCCCACTGCTCTCTGCTCACAGAAAATGATTGGCAGCCAATGGCTCTCTGCTGCTGAGCCTCCTGTGAGAGAGGGGAGAGAAGAGTAGCACTGCTGCAAACATGCACATCCCCCATCGAGATGGGACTCGGGTAATTATTTAAGGTGGCCTGGGGGGTTCTGACAAGGAAAGGTTGTGTGTTTTTTGTTTTTTTTTCTTTTTTTTACCTTTAAAGTGGTTTTAAATCTCTGACGTGAAACATGAACAAAGCATATTCCTCTGTAGTGTGTACTTGTCTCAGTTCAGAGCATTAAGTGTAATTTCTGTCTGCTGCCTCATTCTTCTGCTATCTACATGAGTAACATCTGACAAGTTTTCCTGACACCAAGAGAAAAAAGGTGATAGGGGAGGGAGCTCCAGCACGCAGCCTGCGACTGATCATCTCAGCTGTGTTCCTGTGTGTTGTGTGAAGGGAGTGTGTCCTTTCCATCCAATCAGAGCTCTCCTCACTGACTGTAACTTCATCTCCCCGCCCCCAGATTTTCAGAGCTGAAAAATCCTGTGTAAATTCTGCACTTTGAAAAGATGTAGAGGACAGATGGCTATAGAAATACAGGTACAACTTATATAGGGGGATTTGTTCCATCTCTGTGTATCACCTGAGGCCAGTCACTTTACGGGGTATATGTAAGGGTTTACAACCACTTTAATGCAGAGAATGTATTTAACTTTACAACCACATAGAAATATACATAGTTGGGATTCAGTTAAGCATATTGGGTCCTGCAGAAAAGATGATTTGCACCCCTGATCTGATCGTTCCTGGAAGCGTTTTGTGCACATGGGGGGGTGGGGGGAGGTTATACAGTACAGAATGATTGCTCTGAGACGCATGAAAGAACTCTGCAAGACCTGCTTAATATAAAAAGGGGAAAATGATATCAACTATTAGACTTTTGGTTAGTTTCTGTGTTTCCGTGTCAGCATTTGCAGTTTACTGACTGATCTGGAGCTGCACTTTAAAGATGTGCATTATCTGTTTTGTCCTCAGGAATTATGGAAACGCCCTGTTTGCGCAGTATGAGGCTCAGGATGCCGGCTGTCAGCAGGTGCTCTGGCTATATGGGGAGGATGAGCAGATCACAGAAGTTGGGACAATGAACCTTTTCCTGTACTGGACAAATGAAAATGGAGGTAGGTTATTTATTTCTGTAAAGGAAACTTGAACAGAAGCTTTCAATGCTCAGCTATTCTGGAAATACTGTTCGCCTGGAAGTCTCTTCTAAAGCTGAACTGCAGGCAAATATAAAAGGTACACAATAATGCAGCTCTGTATTCACTGATAGATCAATCAGTTGTGTTGCAGTGCAAAAAATAGACTGATAGGAGGAGTAAGTAGAGAGTTGTCCTCATCACTATGCTGCTTCTCCTTCATTGTCCACTCACAGGCTTAGGGTGGATCCATGCAACTGCTGAATGGGCAATGTAAATACAGCAAATTTTCTGATTCTGGTGTCAGATGGGAGAAGAACAATAGAACTGATTCTTTATTTCTTCTTAAAAGTACCTTAGGTATTCTATCCATCATCTTGCATGAGGTGATCATTGAATTATCAATAAAGAATGTAGAGAGTGAGTTTATCATAGAAGTTGTTTGTGCTGCAGAACCACAAAGCAGTAGAATGCAGACATGGGTGGGGGCAGATGGTCTGAAGACAAATTCATTTCAAATCCAATTTAGAGCTTAAATGTTCTTTCCTACAGAAATTAAGAGAAAAACAAAGACAATGTTGTATTAGTGACCACACACAGCCAAGGAGATCTAGATAGAATGTCTCTGTCTCTGAAGCTTAATTGTGGACAGAATCTGGTGAATATCTCCCTCTCAGTTTTCTGTTATACATAATAGATGTAAAGTTAAAATACAATTGGTGTGACAAGTCCAGCGCCTTTTTTTTTTTTTTTTTTTTCTTTTAACTGTTCCTTCCTCCCACTCTCCTTTCTTGAAGTACTCTACACTGCTGGAGGACAATGCTTCATCCTCTAACTCTCCCATCTGAAATACTCTACACTGCCGGAGGACAATGCTTCATCCTCTCCCATCTGAAATACTCAACACTGCCGGAGTACAATGCTTCATCCTCTCCAACTCTCCCTTCTGAAATACTCTACACTGCTGAAGCACTCTGCTCCTTTTTGCTAACTCTCCTCTCCTGAAATACCCTGCACCGATGGAAGACATTGCTCCTATCTCTATATAACTTTCCTCTCTTGAGAGATACTCTGGACAGCTGGAGGACTTTTCTCCTTCCTTTAACTCTCCTCTCCTGAATAATTCTGCAATGTTGGAGGACTCTACTCCTTCCTCCATCTAACTCTCCTCTCCTGAAATACTCTGCTCTACTCTGGGATTCTGTTCCTTCCCCTGTCTAAGGCTGGGTACACACAGAGCGAGTATCGGCCTGTATCTGCTGGTTCAACAGAAATTGGTCAACATTCGGTCAGCGTGTACAGATGTCTTTTTGACAGAAGTTGGTCAATCGGCTTTTGTCTAAGGGACATGCTGGAAAACCAGTATCCAATCAGCACTGGCAGACAATGGCTGTGAGCACTTATCAGTGTGTTCTGGCAGGGTGGGGGCAGTCCCCCTGTCAGAATACAAAGACACAGTGGGGAGATTGCTACACTAGCATTGCTTGTGTTAGTAAGGCAATCTGTCAGGTTTTTTTCATTCAGCCCACTGGGTTGAACGGAAAAGAACTTGACGTGGGTACCGAGCCTCATTCTCCTCTTCTGAAATAGTCTGCTCCTTCCCTTATCCTAGATATCCATTAAATATTAGTAAATATAATTATGTCTATATCCCAGGTCTCATAGACTCAGGGCTCTCTGTTGTCTGGCAGTACTTGGTGGGTCTTGGGGGTAGCGTCAGCTATCCTGTATGGGGCCTGGTCTCTTCTCTCTCTTCTCCTGCTGGCTTTCAGCTGCTACAGGGGAAGCTGCAGGGGGATCACTTCCAGTAATTGTACCCCCCCTTCCCGCCTCTCTGATCATCCCCCCGTCACCTCGATCTGACTTCCGTCTCCCACCTCCGTCAGCTCTGATCCCCCTTTGTGCCCCCCCAAACAGCACTGCTGGCTTCTTTTTCTGTCCCTCCCACTGGCTTTCAGTTGCTGCAGGGCACAGGGGTATCGGGGTCAGGCTGGAGAGCAGGGGACAGGTAAACATATTGCATGTTTACCGGCCCTTCATTTCCTGTATGAGCACAGTGAGCGATCATTACCAATTGCTCCTGTGTTCATTCATAAGTGAAGCACAGTAAACTGTGTTTACTATGCTTCAGTTTGTGAATGAGCAGAAAGCCTCTTTACATAACGTTTCCTGTTTATTCATTCTGTAGTGCAGCTTAGGCTGCAGAGAAAGGGATTGAGGAATCTGCGCCTTAGTCACTTAAAAGTTAAACATCAGTGGTCTGTATAGACCGCTGAGGTTTCATCAATGCTCCTATCTGCTCTCCAAAGAGTAAAAAATATAAACAAAACTTAAAAAAATAATTAAAAATACACATAATTATCGGCTCATTCACACAGTTACTCTGGCTGTGTGAGTGAGTGGTTTGTTCATGCTGTTGGAGCTGCCTGTTACTCCATGGGCATGCAGCAGCTGTAAAAACACAGCCGCAGGTCCTAATTTGATGGGTGTGCAGGTGTGGGCGAGTGGCCCCAATTACACAGTGTCTGTGTTTGGGGTCATACACCTGCACCCACATGCCTGTCAAATTAGGACCTGTCTGTGTTTGTACAGCTGCTGCATCTCCATAGCAAAACATAGGCTGCCTGCACACTGCTCCAACCACATAAACAAAGCACTCATTCACACCGTACAGGCCTGTTGAAGGTGCCCCAAGACCTTATTCACACACACATTAATATTATCAACTCAGTACAGTTTTATCTTTTAGATTTAGCAGGGATTTGTAAGTTTTATGTTTGTGTACACTAATAATAATTCAGTGTATCTTTTGTGGACTTATATTTTTGATCTTTTCTGGAGGGGGGGAAGCTGTCAGGTAGGCTGCACAGGACCCTATGATTTCTAACAGCAGCCCTGCTTTTACACCTACAGCATAGGAACTGGTGTGTGTGTGTGGACAGATATATTTATCTCTTCCTCAGATGCTGCCATGACAGGAGGAGAGGTGAAATACACTCCCCTTTTGCTAGAAATCCTCATATCATCTTCCTACACAACTGCTGATCTCTCACATTTTATTGAGTTCATACTGGAGCCCCTTGGTGTTAGTTTCTTCAGCTTGGCGGATTTATGGCTAACGTGACAACTGGTGGTCCCCTGGGCCCCATTCATAAAAAAATGTCACCAAGCAGGTGGTACAGCCAGTGATGGCACATTGGAGGAATCAGCTGATGAAGGGAGAATACAGTATACAAATGGGCTGATTTACAAAATGAGTTGAAAAAATCTTCACACAATAAACTGTGAATATTCTCTTTAACTATCCAATCATGTGAAACACATACTCAAGCTCACTTAGGAAGTGGTGATTAAAGATGAAATAAGCAAACAAAAATTTGATTTTGATATTAATAAATTAAAGGAAATATTCACGCAATTTATTGTATGAAGATTCTCCATTTGTTTAGTAACTCAGCATCAAAATCTGCAAATGATTTGTTAACCTGAATTATTTTCAGTAACCTTCACATTCTGTTTTTGTATTGCCAGTAATTACAATAACTTAATTAATTGCTTTGTAACTTTGCAGAACTAGAACTGGCTACTCCACCCCTAGATGGAATCATTCTTCCTGGAGTTACAAGACATAGTATACTTGACCTCGCCACCAAATGGGTGAGTACTTGTCTGTATGAAATAGTACCAGGACAAAGTCCTCTGGTTCCCAAGGCAAGGCTGCCAAAGTACAATCAGTGGGAATAAACATGGCCTCAGGGTTGGTAGTCAGTAGAAGGATGAGTAGTGCCCCATGATTGGTATTAATGGAAAGAATATCAGTGGAAGATATAGGGCCTCATTGTTGGTGTCTGTGGGAAGAATAGAGAACAACCTCAACCCCACTGACACACCAAGTTAAGCAAATGAATACTTCACTGCTACTGAGAACACAAATACAGATACCCTGCACACAACTAAGGTTCAGTCTCAAAAAGCAAACATCAGATTGGTTAGTGGTGAATTAACCCAAAATACATATTTTCATGGGTTGCATTAAATAGCAATATGCACATAAATAAGCAAGTAACGGATTAGGTCAATCACAATTCACTAAGCAATATGTTCACTAGGCCATAGCAGTATAGAATGGAGTTCTATGCAGCTGAATTAGAGAAAACCTGGTAAGCCACAAAATCAGCAATAGGTAATGGCATTAGAATGCTGCAATAACTCCTCTGTAACAGTAGGCTTTCTCAGCTTTAGAGTGCACTCTATATTCTGTAAATGGCAGTGTTGAAATGTAAGACTCCCTGAAGAGGTATCTCTTACTATGGACAATCGGTAAAACTCTTGTGAAGCAGCTATATGAGTAGGCAGTCTTTAGCCCCTGTTCTTCAACTAGCTAGCATTGGGGCCCTGTCTTTACTGTGGTGCACATGAGTACAGTCCCAGTAAAGTCTGCATGCAGTAAATAATGCTGCTAGTTAGATGGTTGGTTATGTGCTCAGTCTCTGGTATCAGCATCAGGTTAATAGCAGCAGTTTCCTCTCACCAGTCCCAGTGATACAGCAACAAGGGACCCACTGTTCAGATGTTGGCTCACTTCTGGATCTGCCTGGAATGAATCCGGTCCTCTGTGCTTGCCTCCAGGTTTGTAGCAGGTTGATGTGCACACAAGAGCAGTGACGTGCACACCTCGGTCTCCTCACAGAAAAAAGAAAATTCCTCTGTATTCAGCCTGTGGTAATGCAACTCTCCCTCCCCTTATACCCAACTTGAATTGGGAATTGTAGTCCAATGGTCCATAGTAAAGTTTTGTTTTTCGAACTTATATCTCCCATGATTCAGTGCTACCAAGCATCAAGTCTCTTGAGTGCCTTCTGCTTGTCAGCTCCCCCTGGTGGAAGGAATTGGGTTAGTGTTAACCCATTCTGCTGAAGTCTATTGGGAGCCCAGAGAGCACTGCAGCACAGTGTCGTAAATTACTCTCTCTTTCTAGCCAAACACCTGACTACATTAGACAGGTCTAAAGCTAGGGGTTCACTTTTATTTTAAAGTGGACATCCCCTTTAAGAAATGTAAGAATGTAAAGAAACAAAAATGATCCAAAAGCCAGAGACCATCAAGCAGGTTTATTCAGAAAATGAAGAGATGGGAGTCCAAAAGTTAATGCATCCACATATGATATGTTTTTTGCCTTTTCACAGGGTGAGTTTAAGGTGTCTGAGCGTTACATCACCATGAATGAATTGTTAACAGCATTGAAAGAAAACCGGGTGAAGGAAATGTTTGGATCTGGCACAGCTTGTGTGGTTTGTCCAGTTGGAACAATACAGTACAAGGACAAGGTGAGACTGAGCTGTCTGCGCTCACTGCATGCTGACAGAGAATCAGCGATCAATATAATCAATCTGTCTGATAATACGGATGCTGATCGTCTTGCCACATTGTAGAACATCTCAATCTGTGAGCACACATGAGCTATTATTTCATGAGAAACAGAAAAAAAAGTAGTTTTATGTATTTTTTTAGTTTAATTTTATTGCTAAATTTTTATGTAATATCTAGTATTTCAACAGTTTTCTGGAAGCCCCAAAAATGGAATGGATGTGGATAAAAAAAATTTTTTTTATTATTTTTTAAAATCCTTTTTTAAAAACCATTATAAACAAAAACAGTTGGCCAAACTTGCTGCATAATGTTTTAATAAAAAAGCAGAGAGCAAACGAGTGCAAGGAAAATGCTGTAGCTAAACAAAATAGTAAGGATCTGCTAATTTCTTTTAATCAGCTTGTTTTGCAATTATTAAAAGAAGAATATAAATTAGAAAAAAGACCAACACTTTTATATACCGTTACCTTGTTGGTGATTTGAAATATTTTCGTTTGTAGTTGTAACAATTTTTTTAATCCTTGAATTTTGGGTTTCCACAGAATTTACATATCCCAACCATGGAGAATGGACCTAAGATTGCTGCTCGTCTTTTGAAAGAGATGGTCGATATCCAGGTGAGTTATTACATCCTTTGCCCCTGTTTGGAGGCAGGAACACTTCTCCTGCTTTGTATGTTTACATTTTCACGTATATTTATAAGGAAAGGAGCAATTTTGCAATCACAATTCATTTATAAGGACTGATTTAAAGCTGAACTGTAATGTTAGCATATAATACTTTCCATTGTTCTTCTCTTCCCCTCAATCAGCATGCAATTACATTTTTTTTTTAACCCAAAATGTTCTTGTTTGCAAATTATACCTGTTTTTAGACCCAGTGAGAGCATGACTGCATCGCTCTGCTGGTCTTTGCTTTCATTAAGATCATGTTTGGTGGGAATGGCCAGAAGAGTTTAGCTCATGCATTATATGAAAAAACACATATCCCTTTAGATGTGCATGATCCTCCCTGCTGGACATGATTGGTGGGTGCAGACTTTACCTGTACAATCTGCTACTCAGTTTGATTACAGTCTATACATTTAAGTTTACTGATTAGCTTAGCAGATTGCATGACTAAAGTCTGCATCAAAGTGTATAGTACTGGTCAATTATATTAAATATAAACGGTGCTTATTCCAACTCATAGAACAAGAATGGACATACATTTTAGAAAACAAGGACTTTGCAAGCACCAAAATATTATTGCGCTGTACTCTACTGTTCTCTCCTGAAGAAGATTCAAAATATAAATCTTATGAATTGAAACATGTTGGCATTTTTCTTCTTGGTGATATGCAGCAAACCATCGCCATTTTGCGCAATGCTATGTATAATGTATCTCTCCTTTTTTGTTTTTAAAATTGGATTTATTAAAATGGTGTTTTTATATATTTCTTTTGTTGTAATATTTGGTGCTTGCAAAGTCCCTGTTTTCTAAAATGTATGTCCATTCTTGTTCTAAAGTCTGCATCACCCATTGGCCAGCTGTGGGGGGGGGGGGGTGGCAGCATGCACTTCTAAAGGGATGCTGGGGATGTGTTCTTCATACAACAATCAGAGCAGAGGACCAATAGATTGATGGCAGAGAAAACAAATAGCTGTAAGAGGTGGTCCAGGGACTATACAGATCAGGAGGAGATGGCTCCATGATGCTTAAAGTTATTAGGACTGGAAATAGGGTGGACTCAAGATATCTGCTGCAGCTTCTAATGCTTGTGTTGTGAAGATGACTGTGTGCAGGGGAAGTGGACTAAACAGTTTTAGAACAAGAGATGACTCTTTACATGACTGCAAAAGGAAAGGTAAGGCTGGAGTTCTGCTTTCAGCTAATATCTGGCAAAAGTTTGTTTAGAACCATAGCTTGCATCCCCAGTAAGGTGTGTATTCAGTGCTCGCAGGTTGAAGCTGAAGGAGGCAAGGGTCATCAATGCATGGGTGTCTGGATCATATTTAGCAGTGTCAGCCTGCATCATTTAATGTGCTGTTGAGTGACCATGTGATCAGAACCATGCTGATTGCTTCCTGGTCATTTGTGGAGATTGGACCCATCAGCCACTACTTGATCTGATAGCTAGCAGCCTGCACCTGTGCATGCTGCTAGTTGTCAAATGGGAAAGGTAGAATGACACCCAACCCCAAGACACTGTGTTAAGGAGCATTAGTGTACAGATTACAGTTGGGAAATGGGTTGAAAGGAAATGCAAATTTTTTTTGGGGGGGATTAATTTCACATATTAATTTTGTTCATGTTTTGTGATATATAAATTACATTTTGTGTTGGCTTTTCACTGTCATATTCTTGGTTTGGCTTCTTCTTTTTTTTATTTATAAGTTCACATTCAATGTATTTTATGATTCCAGTATGGAAGGACGGAGAGTTCCTGGGCCATAATGGTGGACAGCTCCTAGACATCCTTTTGAATCGTGAACACAAAAGAACACAAGACATACAAGTAGAGCCTGCTGTATAGTATTGCCTGGTGTATTGTGGGTGTCAGTGTTCCTGTCTATGGGTTTAGTTTATAGATACCATTTCTAGTTCTATAAATCAGTGAAACACAATAAGCACTTTTCACAATCATACCTCGAATGAGGTGTCTCTTACTGATGTGCACAATGTATCGATCGTAAATTATCCTCCAATGCACCATTATCAGGACACAATGTGAAGGCTCTTCACTCTGTGCTTGCTTTAATGTGGATTAATCAGGGTTCTAGGCACTAGGTGATCTGTTTTATTATGTTGTGGTGAGACGCACATATAAATGTGAACAGGTTTGTAAATGAAGTAGCCAAAAGAAATTTTAATTAGTGTGTTTTATACTTTAAATTCTCCCGGAGCAATATCTAATGAAGCACAAGGTTTGTGAAGCACAAAGAGATGCCGAAGATCCTACTCTGTCACGTCGGCTGTATAGCTTTTGTATCTTCATATAAAATTAATGGCACTACAATTTAGAAATGACTAGACGTATTTCAGTAATAGCCAGCGGACCCCAGTATTACCCCATTCCTTCAGTAGAAATAAAGCAATATATCTATTATTTAGGAGAGCTGGTACCTGCTATAACTGAGGCTCCCGTCCAGCCATTGCCCAGTTCCAGGAGGTGGTGCTTAGCCAGGGCTGGGTCAAGGTGTAGGCAGAAGAGGCGGTTACCTTAGGTACTTAAACAGGAGAGGAGCACAAAAAGGGCAGGACTTGCATTCTAGGCATCTGAAATAGTTTACAGATCCTGGGATCGGGTGAGTAGAGGGGGGTGGGGACACTTTGGCCTTTTGCCTTGGGTGCTAAATTACCTTGTCCTAAGCATGATGCTTAGAGATAAGTGGAAAAGATTTAGCTGTGAAATGTCTGATTTTGCCAATTAATTTTCACCAAGCTTTTAATTTTCAGTTTTCCTCACTGAGCTGCTTAGGAGATATGTACTCTTTATATTTTATTTAGAGCCGTTTTTGTAGGTAGCTTGGCATATCTCATTTTAGTGTTTTGCATTTCTTCCCCTTTTTATGTGTTTTCTTTGTATTTCTGAACTGTCTTTTTTTGGCTTCATGTTTTTCATTTTGTGAAAGAAAAAGTAAATTAAATAACAAGGCTAAAGCCATTTTTTTTGGCACAAGAATGGACCAGAATAGATAAGAGGAGCTTTTGGAACACCTTGGAGACATTTAAAGCCTCATGCACCTTAATGAGCCAGCTTTATTCTGCCTACTTCTTTGACCATTTCTCCAAAATGGTAACATTTTGCTGAAATCTTCTGATTTTCACTGACTGGTGAAAAGGAAAACTCTTGATCTTGCTCATCCCTAGTGGTGGCATTTCTGCTGCGGCACATGACAGGCCTGGCCCGGTAGTAGCACCGCTTCAGGAGGTCATGTGCTGGCATTGGATTTTTGCTGTAACATTGTTCTAACATGTTACCTTCAGGGGAGCAGTAAACTTAAAAATAATGAGTAATTATGTAAATAATAAAAGAAAAGTTTCCAAAAGCCCAAGTTTCTGACTTTTTTCCAAAAACGTGATGCATCGAACCACATGGCTGCAGCACCATGCAGTTTGGCATGCATGAAAATGCATGTTTGCAGATGTGTGGGGGTGCCATTAACTTCATTTTACATAATTTCACAAATGATCTCAGAAACTTCCTCATGTGATCATTTGCTTGTTGCAGCCTGGTTGCTGTTGCATCATACAATGGTCATTTGACCCCCAACTACTTTTTCCATTTGGCAGCTTTTCTTCTTGATTACTTTTTGTTAACAAATCTTTAAAGAAAGCCTATTGAAATAAAAATATGGGAGATACTGTTGCCGGCTGTTTTTTTTTTATCATCATGGTCATCAACTTTAATACTTCATGAGTCACTGACTCGGCACAAACATGCAACAAAAGTAGGACATCATGGTAGGGAGGGGAAGGGAGTATACCTGTTGCAGGTCACTGACTCTTTATAGTTGATTTACTAAAAGCAGTAGACTGTTCACTTTGCAAGGGAAATGGCACTTTTCATGGGATTTTACCCAGAGTTTAGGGAATCAGGTGAAACTCAGCTGACTTCCATCATTCAATCATAAGCAAGCAAAATTGCTGTTTCTTTTATTTTCCTCGCACCTGATTTGGTATTCTTTGTGAAGTGCATTCACTAAGCTGTGGGAAAAATCCCTTACAAAATGTAACTTCCCTTGCAAAATGAACAGTCCATTTGCCTTTAGTAAATCAACCCCAATGACTAGTTCTAGTAAAGCTAGGACAAGATTGACAGCCCTGGGATTTCTTTCTTTTTAAACATGTCAGCAATGGCAGTTCCCATGTGTCTGCCCTGACAGGTCTCATTAAATGTTTTTGGAAGGTCATTGGCTCGTATAATAACTTTATGTTGTACTTGAAAATCTAAAATGATTTCATTTAATTCTATCCAGTTCTTTACAATACAACCTTGCCATTGCTCTCTGACACTTGAAAATGTGCCATCTGTGCTATTCTCAATGATAAATGAAGATATTATATTCTGTTATTGCATGAGTAGTAAAGTTGTGTTGTCTCACCAGACTTCCATTGTTATTAATTCTAGAGTATTTAATATTTTGTGATCTTGAACCCTTAGACAACCCTTAGACAACATGGCTGTGAAGGTGACTCCCTCCCTTTGAAGCATATTGATAACCCCAGATTTATCGGATGATATGCTATGGTGCAGGATGAGCCTATGGGCAATTTCTGTGAGTATAGAAATATCTAGAGATGATTTACTAAAGGAAAATAGACTGTGCACTATGAAAGTGAAGTTGCTCCAGAGCTTAGTAAATAAGGCAAAGCTCCAATCAGGGTGCAAGGAAAATGTAAAAAAAAAAAACAGCATTTTTGCTTGCACATGATTGGATGATGGAAGTCAGCAGAGCTTCCCCTTATTTAATCTGCTCTGGAGCAACTACACGTCCAAAGTGCACAGTCTATTTGCTCCACTGTGCAGCATTTCTGGTATTTGGTATGATATCCGGTAAATCCAAGTTGGGTTGATTCCACAATGAACCTTGTCTTGGTCTCTGAGATGTTCTGTATAATATGTATTATTTTCATGGTATGCAGTGTAAGGGTGTTGCTGATGTACAGATGTTTGTAAAAAGGTTCATTTAGGGGGATATTATCCTATGGTGGCTCCACATCGTGCTGTAAGGCTGTCCATAAACCGGTCACTGGGAGCCGCCATGTTCTAGCCACAGGACACAACTCAGCCAGTGCACATGCCATAATATTTTTGCTTCTTTTTTTTTTTTGTAGAGAAGGGCATCTGAAATTAAATTACTAGCCCCTCTGAGAGTCCAGGTGCTCAATTTCACTGCCATTATAATGCAGCATTTGCATGATCCTCCCCGTAATGGTTACCTCTGGGCCTGGTGTGTATTTAGGTCCACGATAGATGGAGAGGTACCTACCAGAGAGCAACAACAGAGAGATAACCATGTGTCATGGGGTCCCATACTGCAACCATTAAGGCCCCCCACGTCTCTAAATCTAAAAACTTGATAGGAAATAGTAATTACTTTCTTACCAAATGTATAGGTTCCCAAACTATACATACAATAATTGTATCCAAAATGATTTGCCAAAGACTATTGATAACTGAAAAGATGACTATTCTGCTGTGGTTTATGTGCTGGGCCCCATAACACTTGCTTGGTCTGCTGGGGCTATAGATACACCCTTGGGTGGGAGTATACTTATACTGTATGTTTGCTGCTATGATCCTCACCCCACCCACGAGAGTGTGATTCCATCCTTTGCTCCATAGAAAATAAAGAGTTGTGCATATTTGTGGGGACATTTTCTGTGATAACCATCACTGGAGGTGATCAGAAACTGATAGTCACAAGCGATGCTCACAATCAGGAGTATTGATTGTAATTATTTATTACAGGTACTTATATAGCACTGTCAATTTACATATATATATTATACATTCACATCACTTTCTGCCCTCAAGGAGCTTACAATCTAAGTTTTCTAACTCACATTCATACATACACATACTAGGGTCAATTAACCTACCAGCATGTCTTTAAAGTGTGGGAGGAAACACACACGGGGGCAGGGAGAACATACAAACTCCAGGCAGGTAGTGCTGTGGTTGGGATTTGAACCAATGATCCTAGGGCTGCTAGGCAGAAGTGCTAACCACTTAGCCACTGTGCTACCTAAGTGTCAGTTTATGGCCTGTCTAAACTTTTCTAGAACTACCTACAATGTTTTTATTTTTTCAAACCAGCCCATACATTCAGGAAAAATCCAGTATGGCTGAAATTCACCCAGCTCTATATTTTCAGATGCGTCTGAGCTGACATTTCTACAAAGCACATTGTGGCCATTGCAATGTATACCGATACACTTTTCTAAACAGTTACAGGTCTATCAAAGACCAAAGCCACAATATTTCCGTCACCGGTGATGGTGTTCATTTGCGAACTCCCCACTGTTTCTCCTCCATGTAGTTTAATATTCAGGATTGGCAGCTGTAGGGGTTGCAGTTGTCTGTTCTCTGCCAGCAATAATACCAATTGATCTGTACTGAATTATCCATTTATTATATTGTAAAGCGCTGAGCAAACTGTTGCCGCTATATAAATCTGTATAATAATAATAATAATCCAGTTATTTCATTATAATCAGACCAGTGGCTGATGATTACTACATGAAGTGTTTGTCTCAACACTCCAGATATTTTGTGTTCATTTGTGGGTTTATGTATCTCTGAATAAACAGTGTTTAATAATCATGATTTCCCAGTAGTTTTTATTTTAAATTATTTTTAATCAAACTATTTTTATTTTAGTTTTTACATAGAAATAAATAAGACACAATTACTATAAAGCATACAAACATATACATAGCCAGAAAAGGCTTATTTATTTCATTTTATACAGAGATGACAGTATTCCCCCCTGACAGTGCCTTCATCTGGTTTCCTCTCCATAAGAATGGAGCCAGCTTTGTTCAGCCAATATCAACATCTACTTCCAGGACTGAGATGACACAATCCTGTAAATCCTGGTACCTGTGCAGATCTTGGCTGTGTTCACAAATGTCTGACACAGATCAGCCCCTGCAGAAACCTCTCACCTTGTGATTTGCTACAAGGTTACAATGGTGCAGTCTGATCACTGGTGGAGAGAAGACTGAGGAAATGCTTCCTCCTGCCTCCAGCAGACTGATGACATTATCTCAGCCTAGGCAAAGTCACTGACAGGAGCCCAAGGAGGGCTTTTAATGATAAAAGGTAGAGCTTATGTAAACTGATACTGTTGCTGTATATTGTGACATGTCAGGAATGCATTTGTGTGGACTGAGCTGCTTCTCTTAATGCTATTTGTCTCCCCCTGCTGGACTAATATTAGGTTTATTTTTTTTTTTTTTTAAATAAGTATTTTAAAGGAAACCTATGCTGAGAACATACAGTATTTAGGCAGCTATTGCTGATTTCTTTTGAAAATTCCCTTGGAATTCTGGAGATAAGCATGACTGCCAGTAATTTTAGAATCATAATGTGAAGTGAAAAAAATGCTGTGCTATATGAAACAATGGCAAATCCATTCTATAACCAAAAAACAAAGTGAAAAAATAAAAAAAAAATATTTAGGAAGAAAAAATGGTAGAAAAAATATTAATATTGAAATAAAAATATAAATATGTATATAAAGAATATATATACATATATATATATGAAAAACAAAAAACACACACAAAACACAAAAAATAATATAAAAAATAAAGAATATTTTTAAGTATGAATCAAACAAGTCATTAAAAAAATCAAGTTCAATCAATAAAGTGTTTATTTAGTGAACCCTCCTTTAGGATAATGAAAAAATATGTGCATCTGTCATCAATTCCCGTGCAAAGACATCCTCCACCATATATCCGCTCACCTCACGAAGTGTGACCTCACATTATACAATGTTACGGTCTAACTGCACTTATGGTCCCACAAGTTCCAGAGGTGTATTTTGCACCAGGTATGAAGATCCATGATGTACTGATTAAACACTAGATGGCAGTATCATCTCAGCAACAGAGTCCTGTACATGCTCAGAACAGACACCATCCATCCTGTAATGCAAGGCAAAGCACGGGCCCACTTAATGAATGCTATTGCCTGCTGTAATGTCGTTCCAAGAGCAGTTTGTAGAGTACTACAAGCCGCTATCCTGATGAATGGCAACATTGTGATGTCATCCGCACACTCCTCCCCGACAAGTTTCGTCACTAGTCACGTGACTTTATCAAGGGGATACGATTGGACTGTCCGACAATCAATCAATTTATATAGTAAACTGGCGCCATTTTGTTGTGGACTGGCCTAGCACATGGTGGAAAAGCCGATCGGTGCCATTTTAATGAAGACCAAACAAGGAAAAAAGAAAATGCCAAATAGAATTGGAGGGGTACCAATACGATAAGAGAGCTTAGTAAAAGAGAGTCCTATTGGATCCATGAGCTTCAAACTTTGTTTCCCAAGGGGATAAATAGAGAATTTTGATCTTAACTGCTTCATTAGTGATTCTTAATTAGTTTTATATCTATTTTATACATATCTAATGTATACATACAAAAAAAAAATATATATATATATATGTTTGTTTTTTTTTATTATATTACAATATTAATATGTATAATTTTTATTTTATTTTTTTATTCACAATATTTTTATGTTAATGTTCTTTTTTGTTTTATTATTGTTATATTTTTGTTAGTAAGTGGCTTTGCAGCTTGCTTGATGAGCATCCTATATGAAATGTACTGAGGGCTGTGGATGGTGAATGGGTGATGTCTCCACAGCTCATGCAGTACAGATCCCATGTTATTTATGAATGAACGGCGTTTGTTTTTTGGCATTTTCTTTTTTCCTTGTTTGGCCTTCATTAAAATGGTGGCGATCGGCTTTTCCACCATGTGCTAGACCGGTCCACAACAAAATGGTGCCAGTTTACTATATAAATTGATTGATTGTCAGACAGTCCAATCATATCCCCTTGATAAAGTCAGGTGACTAGTGACAAAATGCGTCGGCGAGGAGTGTGCGGATGACATCACGACGTTGCCATTCATTGGGATAGCGGCTTGTAGTACTCTACAAACTGCTCTTGGAATGACATTACAGCAGGCAATAGCATTCATTAAGTGGGCCCGTGCTTTGCCTTGCATTACATTACGGATGGTGTCTGTTCTGAGCATATAGAGGACTCTGCTGCTGAGATGATACTGCCATCTAGTGTTTAATCAGTACATCGCTGGATCTTCATCATACCTGGTGCAAAATACACCTCCGGAACTTGAGTGTATTTCTTGTGTTTTAATTGATGAATAACATTTTTAAAAGGATAAAGCACTATGTTGAGTTCTTTTTTAATGAGTAATACAGCTGATACAAAGACGCTTATCAGGAGGGAGCTTACTTTGCAGTCTTCATTCAGCAAGCTGATCTTCTGAGTCCATATGGGACCAAAAGTGCAGTTAGACTGTAACATTGTATAATGTGAGGTCACACTGCGTGAGGTGAGCAGATATATGGTGGAGGATGTCTTTGCACGGGAATTGATGACAAATGCACATATGTTTTTGTTATCCTAAGGAGGGTTCACTGAATGAACACTTTATTGATTGAACTTGATTGTTTGAATGACCTTTGTTTGATTCATACTTAAAAATATTCTTTATCTTTTATATTTATTTTTTGTGTGTGGTTTTTGTTTTATATATATATATATATATATATATATATATATATATATATAATTTCAATATTAATATTTTTTCTACAATTTTTTTTCTATATACAGTGGGGATCGAAAGTTTGGGCACCCCAGCTAAAAATTTGTATTAATGTGCATAAAGAAGCCAAGGAAAGATGGAAAAATCTCCAAAAGGCATCAAATTACAGATTAGACATTCTTATAATATGTCAACAAAAGTTAGATTTTATTTCTATCATTTACACTTTCAAAATAACAGAAAACAAAAAAATGGCGTCTGCAAAAGTTTGGGCACCCTGCAGAATTTATAGCATGCACTGCCTTCTTTGCAAAGCTGAGACCTGCCAGTATCATGGATTGTTCTCAATCATCGTCTGGGAAGACCAGGTGATGTCAATCTCAAAGGTTTTAAATGCCCAGACTCATCTGACCTTGCCCCAACAATCAGCACCATGGGTTCTTCTAAGCAGTTGTCTAGAAAACTGAAACTGAAAATAGTTGACGCTCACAAAGCTGGAGAAGGCTATAAGAAGATAGCAAAGCGTTTTCAGATGTCAATATCCTCTGTTCGGAATGTAATTAAGAAATGGCAGTCATCAGGAACAGTGGAAGTTAAAGCAAGATCTGGAAGACCAAGAAAAATATCAGACAGAACAGCTCGCAGGATTGTGAGAAAAACAATTCAAAACCCACGTTTGACTGCACGATCCCTCCAGAAAGATCTGGCAGACACTGGAGTTGTGGTACACTATTCCACTATACAGAGATACTTGTACAAATATGGTCTTCATGGAAGAGTCATCAGAAGAAAACCTCTTCTACGTCCTCACCACAAAAATCATCGTTTGAACTTTGCAAATGAACATATAGACAAGCCTGATGCATTTTGGAAACAAGTTCTGTGGACCAATGAGGTTAAAATTGAACTTTTTGGCCGGAATGAGCAAAGGTACGTTTGGAGAAGAAGGGGCACAGAATTTAATGAAAAGAACCTCTGTCCAACTGTTAAGCATGGGGTTGGATCAATCATGCTTTGGGGTTGTGTTGCAGCCAGTGGCACAGGGAACATCTCACGAGTAGAAGGAAAAATGGATTCAATAAAATTTCAGCAAATTTTGGATGGTAACTTGATGCCATCTGTGAAAAAGCTGAAGTTAAAGAGAGGATGGCTTCTACAAATGGATAATGATCCTAAACACACCTCGAAATCCACGGGGGATTACATCAAGAGGCGTAAACTGAAGGTTTTGCCATGGCCTTCACAATCTCCTGACCTCAACATAATTGAAAATCTATGGATAGACCTTAAAAGAGCAGTGCGTGACAGACAGCCCAGAAATCTCAAAGGACTGGAAGACTTTTGTAAGGAAGAATGGGCAAAGATACCTCAAACAAGAATTGAAAGACTCTTGGCTGGCTACAAAAAGTGTTTACAAGCTGTGATACTTGCCAAAGGGGGCAGTACAAGATATTAACTCTGCAGGGTGCCCAAACTTTTGCAGATGCCATTTTTTTGTTTTCTGTTATTTTGAAAGTGTAAATGATGGAAATAAAATCTAACTTTTGTTGACATATTATAAGAATGTCTAATCTGTAATTTGATGCCTTTTGGAGATTTTTCCATCTTTCCTTGGCTTCTTTATGCACATTAATACAAATTTTTAGCTGGGGTGCCCAAACTTTCGATCCCCACTGTATGTATATATATATATTTCACTTTGTTTTTTGGTTATATAATGGATTGTGTATATTGTTTCATGTAGCACAGCATTTTTTCACTTCACATTATGATTGTATAATTTGCCCCACTGAGACATGGGTTGTGTGCACTAGAGGCTACAGCATTTAATTGCAATTTTTTTGTTTTATTTCACCATAGTTATCGTTTGAGTTATTCAATTTATTTTAGTAATTTTAGAAACAAGGCAGTAATGGTAGCCTGTGTATTTTTACAGGTACCCTTTAAAGTGTTACTAAACGCACAACAGTAAAACCAGTCTGTATATGCAGTAAAGTATGCTTGTTATACGCACTGTGGAACCCAAGGAGTTAATCCTCTGCATTGTTTAAAAAGGCTGTTTGATCCTGTCTTCTCTGATCCTTCTTCTACTGTCCCCAATCCATCTGCATAGAGCCTTGGGGGCAAGCTGCACACGCTCAGTTTGGTGTGTATTGCTAGAGATATTTTGTTTCCTTGGGATAGTGCATGTGATCAGTACAGGGCCAATCAGCACTGTCCAGACAGAGGGTCAGGGGTTATGCAGCCTCATAGGACAATAAGGAGAGAATGAAAACTCCTTCTACAAGATTAACCAGTGCTGTGCTGGACACTGATAGAAGTCACAAGACTGCTCTAACTGCTGATGAGAAAAGGTAATTAGCAGTTTATATTTCTTAAAATAATTGCATTTCCATGTTCTATGTACTGTGGAAGGCCAGATATAGTGAATGCAGGATCAAGGGTTTAGTAACATTTTAACTCAAAGGATTTTAGGCTCCATGCGAGCAAAATCACCTTCTAACAGTTTCCAAGTTCCTTTCCTTTTGGCAAATTGCGCATCTTTGCTCCTCCATATGGTGACACTTCCAATTGTTTACATATTACTTTTCCATTTCCCCCATCTGTTCCTGGGGATGCAGAGTGAGCCTAGGCGGAAGGATAAATGTCAACTAGAAAGAGCGTATGTGCGCCATCCCACAATCCCCGGCATCACCTCCCTAACAAGCTCCGAACAGATGTCCATTAAATGACTTCACAGGCGATACAAGTGCGGCGTAATTGCTGCGCTCATTGTGGGAACCTCAAACAATATAGACATTTTCGATTAGCGGAGGATGGCCACGATTACAAGGCTTTTTAAACACACACACATCACACGTTCGCTGGCAGATGGCGCGTGGCGAACAAAGGATTTTCTGTGCTTTTAATTGTGCATTTAAGAAACCTGCTAGAGAGGTAGAGAGAGCGGCGACACCGGCAAACAAGACGGATGAAACATCTGTTGCCATTGTCCCGTGCCCAGCGCCTTTGTCAGCCGCTATTACCAGGGATGGAGTGATCTAGGGAAGAGCGTTTTACCTTTGTCTAATGCCTCATTTTCTGCTATTGAAATGGCGAGCGCGCCGTGCGTTGTAGACGCTGCACAATGGAGAGTGCAGCGCGAGAAGCTAATTGTCTTTGCACTCGCCTCAACAAAACAACATGATTTAACCAGGCCGCCGGGGCTATTTATTAACTGAGTACAAGAGGAGAGTAATTGTCTCAGAGCTCCATTATCTGCGCTCTTACCACGCATTAACTGTCATCTTGCTGTTCTCAGTTCATCAATTTGGTTTTGTTTTAAAAAAAAAAAAATAAATTACTGCACATATAGAAGCTGCATTAGCCACTTTGTCTTTAAACATGAGTGGAGATGACCTTTCTGTTTCAATCTACCAAGCAATACATTTTCTGCAACTGACAAAAAAAAACCTCTCTTTTCCTTGCAACCATGGCAGCAGTACTCATTTTATCGAAGGGAATTGTCGGAATTCTTATCTCCCTTCTCCTGCAATCGTCTCACTCCCAGAAGTCCCAAATTACAGGGAAATGATGCATGAAATATGGCATCCCTGGTAATCTAAGGTTTGATGAACTTAAGCTGGCCATACATGGGTCAAAAACTGAATGAAAATTCATGTCTAAAGAACGATTGTTTAACTTTTGAATAATTAGTGTGCCCGCAACAACAGCCAATTTTCATGCCATTGAAAATGACTGATTGAACATGTTGGAAATTTTTTGAAGAATTAAGTTTTATAATCATTGATGAGAGATTCGTCCACGAAAACATTTGACAAAGAAATGCACATAAGCCAGGAAAGAAGGCAAAGAATGTTCTCTGTCACAAAATTTCTTCAACACCCTACACTGTTCAATTGCACAGAAAACATATAATTTAAAGCAATAAACATAATGCAATTATGAATAGGCACAATCAAATGAAAACTCATACTCAAATTTTGATTTGCGTTTGGCAGATCGTTCATTTTTTGACCCATGTATGACTTGCTTTGGCGTTTTTATGTTTGGTGACCTATTACACAATGCAGCACTGAGAGATGGAAATGCTGCAGTAAGAATGATCTCAGAAGCAGGTAAGGATTAGCTATACAGATAGGGATAGATCGATTGATAGAGATCGATTGAATCATTAATAAAAATTAAAAAAAAAATAATTAAAACATAAAAAAAGTTGAAGGTACTATAGATGTAAATAAAGTGTAACTGGATGATATTTACTGTAGTGTGTATTGGAATCCTGTGTGACAAGGTGACAACACAGGTGCACAACTGGGATGAAAGAGACACCGCGTTGTCAACCTATAACAGGAAATACCTGAACAAGGATGGTCACCAAGGAATTTTTTACTGAAAGCTGCAGATTTAAAAATAAGGAATGACTTCTGAAATGACATTAGCATATTCAAGTAGATGCATACTTCTGGATAGGGAATTTACATATTGTTGTGGGCTAGGTAACACTATTGCATTATTCTGCAGGTTTACAGTCAGGTCCATAAATATTGGGACATCTACACAATTCTACCATTTTTGGCTCTATACACCACCACAATAGATTTTAAATGAAACGAACAAGATGTGCTTTAACTGCAGACTATCAGCTTTAA
Organism: Staurois parvus; assembly: GCF_062004578.1. NCBI lineage: Eukaryota > Metazoa > Chordata > Amphibia > Anura > Ranidae > Staurois > Staurois parvus. Next base: position 236,692 of record NW_028318424.1, read on the forward strand.
TTTGAGGGTATTTACATCCAAATCAGGTGAACGGTGTAGGAATTACAACAGTTTGCATATGTGCCTCCCACTTGTTAAGGAACCAAAAGTAATGGGACAATTGGCTTCTCAGCTGTTCCATGGCCAGGTGTGTGTTATTCCCTCATTATCCAAATTACAATGAGAAGATAAAAGGTCCAGAGTTAATTTCAAGTGTGCTATTTGCATTTGGAATCTGTTGCTGTCAACACTCAAGATGAGATCCAAAGAGCTGTCACTATCAGTGAAGCAAGCTATCATTAGGCTGAAAAAAACAAAACAAACCCATCAGAGAGATAGCAAAAACATTAGGCGTGGCCAAAACAACTCTTTGGAACATTCTTAAAAAGAAGGAACGCACCGGTGAGCTCAGCAACACCAAAAGACCCGGAAGACCACGGAAAACAACTGTGGTGGATGACCGAAGAATTCTTTCCCTGGTGAAGAAAACACCCTTCACAACAGTTGGCCAGATCAAGAACACTCTTCCAGGAGGTAGGTGTATGTGTGTCAAAGTCAACAATCAAGAGAAGACTTCACCAGTGTGAATACAGAGGGTTTACCACAAGATGTAAACCATTGGTGAGCCTCAAAAACAGGAAGGCCAGATTAGAGTTTGCCAAACGACATCTAAAAAAGCCTTCACAGTTCTGGAACAACATCCTATGGACAGATGAGACCAAGATCAAGGTGTACCAGAGTGATGGGAAGAGAAGAGTATGGAGAAGGAAAGGAACTGCTCATGATCCTAAGCATACCACCTCATCAGTGAAGCATGGTGGTGGTAGTGTCAAGGCGTGGGCATGTATGGCTGCCAATGGAACTGGTTCTCTTGTATTTATTGATGATGTGACTGCTGACAAAAGCCGCAGGATGAATTCTGAAGTGTTTCGGGCAATATTATCTGCTCATATTCAGCCAAATGCTTCAGAACTCATTGGACGCCGCTTCACAGGGCAGATGGACAATGACCCAAAGCATACTGCAAAAGCAACCAAAGAGTTTTTTAAGGGAAAGAAGTGGAATGTTATGCAATGGCCAAGTCAATCACCTCACCTGAATCCGATTGAGCATGCATTTAACTTGCTGAAGACAAAACTGAAGGGAAAATGCCCCAAGAGCAAGCAGGAACTGAAGACAGTTGCAGTAGAGGCCTGGCAGAGCATCACCAGGGATGAAACCCAGCGTCTGGTGATGTCTATGCGTTCCAGACTTCAGGCTGTAATTGACTGCAAAGGATTTGCAACCAAGTATTAAAAAGTGAAAGTTTGATTTATGATTATTATTCTGTCCCATTACCTTTGGTCCCTTAACAAGTGGGAGGCACATATGCAAACTGTTGTAATTCCTACACCGTTCACCTGATTTGGATGTAAATACCCTCAAATTAAAGCTGACAGTCTGCAGTTAAAGCACATCTTGTTGGTTTCATTTCAAATCCATTGTGGTGGTGTATAGAGCCAAAAATGTTAGAATTGTGTCGATGTCCCAATATTTATGGACCTGACTGTATGTGTGTTGCGGTAAGGCCATTCACTGTTAAAGGGTCACCAACACAACAAAACAAACCTTTTTATGAACATGTAGCATATTTTTTGGCCAGCACACCACAATGCACTACAAGGAAGTGCACTACTATGCTGTGCATTAAAGTGTACTACAATATGCAGAAAAACAAAAACACACACAGAGTGCGCTACACCAAGTTGATGGCTTTCAATGACCTCCTACTCATACCCGATGTGTGCTTATACGTCTGCCACTAAACCCACCTAGCCAGGAGGAGCTGCTGGTGAACTGACTCTCTTTCCCCAGTTAGAGCACACACAGCCAGGCACACATGTAAGTACGCTGGAACACTGGTTAGTGAACCAGCAGCCACAGCCAGGAGGGAAAAAATAACCTGTTTCCCCACACTTTTTGCTGAGCTCTGCCTCTCTCCCTGTGCTGATAATAAAGGGGGGGAGGGCTCTGCCCAGTTACACAGTCTGCATGGGAAGTACAGACACAGACAAGCCACAGCATGTAATCTCCATCTGCTTACATCGAAGAGAGATGGGGGGGCAGTCCCACCTCAGAGAGCAAGCTTTCCTGCTGTCACATCCACCATGTAGGAGGACTGCTGGGACCTGCAGTTCTCCCTGAAAAACACCAGTGCTGGAGATCTGCCACTGTGGACTCTGCTTTGTACGAACTCTTGCCTACGCAGGTATGCTGGGGCAGCCACAAGTCTGGGTTAAGGATTTATTTATGGAAGAGACTGTGCACTTTGTTTTGGAACTGTTATGCTGAGAGTTTCCAGTAAAGCTTTTGAAACTTTGCCCGTGCCTGGTCTAGAGGTCTCAAGCGGTACAATGCAGGTAACTGGCACACATAGTTTACAGTGGGGGTCAGCTGAGCACATCGGAGTATGAAGACTAGAGTTGAGCGAATCGAACCAGGCGAAGTGGAATTCGATTCGAATTTCAGGAAAAATTCGATTTGCGTCGAATCCGAATATTAGCCTACTTCGGGTGCGCGAATCGGATTTTTCCCGATCAGCCGGCAAAAGTGTCCCTGCAGAGAGCTCCGCTATTTCTGACAGTTCTCTGACAGTTCCTTCACATGTACAGCGGTTGAAACATTGTATCTATTTGTTTCCATTTAGGATACAGATGTTTTTATTCGGAAACAGATACAATGTTTCAACCGCTGTAAATGTGAAAGTCAGAGAACTGTCAGAAATAGAGGAGCTCTGCAGATACACTTTTTGCCGGTTTGGAATTATTCTTATTTTCATCCTACTTCTTCTTCTTCTTCTTCTTCTTCATCCTCATCCTCAGAAGAAGAGGATGAGGATGAAGAAGAAGAAGAAGAAGTAGGATGAAAATAAGAATAATTCCAAGGCGGCAAAAAGTGTATCTGCAGAGCTCCTCTAAGTGTATCTGCAGAAAAGAGGAGCTCTGCAGATACACTTTTTGCCGGCTTGGAATTCTTCTTATTTTCATCCTACTTCTTCTTCTTCTTCCTCTTCATCCTCATCCTCATCCTCTTCTTCTTCTTCTGAGGATGAGGATGAAGAAGAAGAAGAAGTAGGATGAAAATAAGAAGAATTCCAAGCCGGCAAAAAGTGTATCTGCAGAGCTCCTCTAAGTGTATCTGCAGAATAGAGGAGCTCTGCAGATACACTTTTTGCCGGCTTGGAATTCTTCTTATTTTCATCCTACTTCTTCTTCTTCTTCCTCTTCATCCTCATCCTCTTCTTCTGAGGATGAGGATGAAGAAGAAGAAGAAGAAGTAGGATGAAAATAAGAAGAATTCCAAGCCGGCAAAAAGTGTATCTGCAGAGCTCCTCTAAGTGTATCTGCAGAATAGAGGAGCTCTGCAGATACACTTTTTGCCGGCTTGGAATTCTTCTTATTTTCATCCTACTTCTTCTTCCTCTTCTTCTTCCTCTTCATCCTCATCCTCATCCTCTTCTTCTTCTGAGGATGAGGATGAAGAAGAAGAAGAAGTAGGATGAAAATAAGAAGAATTCCAAGCCGGCAAAAAGTGTATCTGCAGAGCTCCTCTATTCTGCAGATACACTTAGAGGAGCTCTGCAGATACACTTTTTGCCGCCTTGGAATTCTTCTTATTTTTATCCTACTTCTTCTTCTTCCTCTTTATCCTCATCCTCATCCTCTTCTTCTTCTTCTGAGGATGAGGATGAAGAAGAAGAAGAAGAAAAGTAGGATGAAAATAAGAAGAATTCCAAGCCGGCAAAAAGTGTATCTGCAGAGCTCCTCTATTCTGCAGATACACTTAGAGGAGCTCTGCAGATACACTTTTTTCCGGCTTGGAATTCTTCTTATTTTCATCCTACTTCTTCTTCTTCTTCTTCTTCCTCATCCTCTTCTTCTTCTTCTGAGGATGAGGATGAAGAAGAAGAAGAAGAAGTAGGATGAAAATAAGAAGAATTCCAAGCCGGCAAAAAGTGTATCTGCAGAGCTCCTCTAAGTGTATCTGCAGAATAGAGGAGCTCTGCAGATACACTTTTTGCCGGCTTGGAATTCTTCTTATTTTCATCCTACTTCTTCTTCTTCTTCTTCCTCTTCATCCTCATCCTCATCCTCTTCTTCTTCTTCTGAGGATGAGGATGAAGAAGAAGAAGAAGAAGAAGTAGGATGAAAATAAGAAGAATTCCAAGCCGGAAAAAAGTGTATCTGCAGAGCTCCTCTATTCTGCAGATACACTTAGAGGAGCTCTGCAGATACACTTTTTGCCGGCTTGGAATTCTTCTTATTTTCATCCTACTTCTTCTTCTTCCTTCCTCATCCTCATCCTCAGAAGAAGAAGAAGAGGATGAGGATGAAGAAGAAGAAGAAGTAGGATGAAAATAAGAAGAATTCCAAGCCGGCAAAAAGTGTATCTGCAGAGCTCCGCTATTTCTGACAGTTCTGTGACATTCCCTCCATACAGCGGTTGAAACATTGTATCTATTTGTTTCCATTTATGGAAACAAATAGATACAATGTTTCAACCGCTGTATGGAGGGAATGTCACAGAACTGTCAGAAATAGCCTATTTCTGACAGTTCTGTGACATTCACTCCATACAGCGGTTTCAACCGCTGTATAGAGGGAATGTCACAGAACTGTCAGAAATAGCCTATTTCTGACAGTTCTGTGACATTCCCTCCATACAGCGGTTGAAACATTGTATCTATTTGTTTCCATTAAATGGAAACAAATAGATACAATGTTTCAACCTCCATACAGCGGTTGAAACATTGTATCTATTTGTTTCCTTCTCCTTCTTCTCATCCTTCTCCTTCTCCTTCTTCTCATCCTTCTCCTTCTTCTCATCCTTCTCCTTCTTCTCATCCTTCTCCTTCTTCTCATCCTTCCCTTCTCCTTCTTCTCATCCTTCTCCTTCTCCTTCTTCTCATCCTTCTCCTTCTTCTCATCCTTCTCCTTCTTCTCATCCTTCTCCTTCTCCTTCTTCTCATCCTTCTCCTTCTCCTTCTTCTCATCCTTCTCCATCTTCTCATCCTTCTCCTTCTTCTCATCCTTTTCCTTCTCCTCTCCTTCTCCTTCTCCTTCTCCTTCTTCTCATCCTTCTCCTTCTTCTCATCCTTCTTCTCATCCTTCTCCTTCTTCTCATCCTTCTTCTCATCCTTCTCCTTCTTCTCATCCTTCTCCTTCTTCTCATCCTTCTTCTCATCCTTCTCCTTCTTCTCATCCTTCTCCTTCTCCTTCTTCTCATCCTTCTCCTTCTTCTCATCCTTCTCCTTCTTCTCATCTTTCTCCTTCTCCCTCTTCTCATCCTTCTCCTTCTTCTCATCCTTCTCCTTCTTCTCATCCTTCTCCTTCTCCTTCTTCTCATCCTTCTCCTTCTCCTTCTTCTCATCCTTCTCCTTCTTCTCATCCTTCTCCTTCTTCTCATCCTTCTTCTTCTCATCCTTCTCCTTCTCCATCTTCTCATCCTTCTCCTTCTTCTCATCCTTCTCCTTCTCCTTCTCCTTCTTCTCATCCTTCTCCTTCTTCTCATCTTTCTCCTTCTCCTTCTTCTCATCCTTCTCCTTCTCCTTCTTCTCATCCTTCTCCTTCTCCTTCTTCTCATCCTTCTCCTTCTCCTTCTTCTCATCCTTCTCCTTCTCCTTCTTCTCATCCTTCTCCTTCTCCTTCTTCTCATCCTTCTCCTTCTCCTTCTTCTCATCCTTCTCCTTCTCCTTCTTCTCATCCTTCTCCTTCTCCTTCTTCTCATCCTTCTCCTTCTCCTTCTTCTCATCCTTCTCCTTCTCCTTCTCCTTCCTCATCTCCAAGGGCATTTAAATTAAAGGTACAGTGTTCTGCACTAATTTAAAGGCTCTCTGAAGCCTAGAAACCCTTTTAATAAGTTAAATTCGTAGCGAATTAATTCGCATCGAATCGAATTTCTTCCTCAAATTCGGCGAATCAGCCGAATCGAATTTTTGAATAATTCGCTCATCTCTAATGAAGACAACAGTGTAAGAGCTAATACAGTGTGAAGACACAAATGGTGACCAAGGGTAACAAAGCTTTCTGTAGCAGTCTGTCCCAAGTGTGTACATGTGGCAGGTGGGGTAGCCTTCTGCAGGAGGAGTTGTGAGCAGTTCCATCTTTCCCACCAACAGGAGCAGGTCAGCACCACAGAGATCCCCAGCCTGTGCACAGGTACAGAAGAGGAAGCATTAACTAAGTGCATGCATGGAGTCTACTTTATTTGTTGAAATTAGGGATACATCGATACCAATATCCGTATTGATGCCGATAACATGAAAATGCTCCCTATACAGGAAACCGATGCTTTGCGGTGCGATTTGAGTCAGTACAAATTACACCGCAAAGATTAGAATGTGATTTGAACCTGAATATGATTCCTGTCCAATTCGCATGTAATTTCCCCACTGCTCCTGTGTGAACCCAGGCTTGTCATAGCACAGGAGCGATGCAGGAAACCTCCCTTTATGGATCCCAGGCTGAGCAGAGAGTGGACATGTGGGGATGTATACTATGGAGGCAGTAGCTCCACATTCTCCACGGTAGGAGAGGAGAGAAAGCGGCAGAGATTTGAAATCCTTGCCGCTTTCTCTCCTCTCCTTGCAGTGAGGAGTATTTAATTTTGTATTGACCCAAATCGCACCGCAAAGTATTGGTACTCATACTCGCCAATAAAAAAATGGTACATCCCTAGTTCAAATGTATACGGTGTACGGCCATCTCTAAATTGGAGGTCCGCCTTAAGGTTAAGTTTTTCTCCAAGAGCAGCCTTTGCCTTTTCCCTGGGGCAGTGATGAGCAGAGCATGAGTAAAGGAACCCCATGTGCAGGGCGAGTGACCCAGTCTATGCTGCCTAGTGTAGCAGCCCACACACATCATCTTCACTCCTCTACTGGCTCAAATGAAAGAGTCTAGGGGTGTCTTTTTTAGGGTTTTATTGTAACATTTAACTTGGATAGGGGTCACCTATGGAGCAGTGTAAAGACTTTTTGATAAGCCTTTTATGGGGAAATGACATTAACTGCAAGAGTTCTTTAAAACACACAGCAGCAATCATAATTTTAGTGGTACAGCACAGCTTTCTCGTCAATTCAGTGACACTTTTCTCTGCTGCAGAGCTTTCCTCTGGCTCCTTGGTTGCTGATTGCTAGGAGCAACAGCCATGCAGGTTGCTATAGGAGATACCAGATGAGCCCCCACATGTAGCACTACCCCCTTAGGAGTTACAAAATATTTGGGTCCCCCTATAGACCTGAACAGCCAGTCAACACACATTTTCCACATATAATTTCACCCAGGAGTCAGTAACTTGTCCTTGAGCTTGTTTTGGAATTTTATTCGGGGATTTATAACTTGGATAGGGGTAGGGGTGTACAGGATGCCCAAGGGAACTGAAAAACCGAAGACAAATATAAAAACCTTTCTTGGATGGTAGTTTGCCTGGGACAATTTGTAGATTCTCATTTAGCTTCTACCCTATTTTCTAGAATTGCTGCAATACCCTACTGCTGCCACTAGGCACTTAGGGCCAGAGTTCTGGGATTGTAGCAAATCTTGTGTTATTGAGTCTTTATGTCTCTTCTGACTACCACTAGTAGTTTCCTGCAATGGTGCATGCTGGGGGAGGCTTTAAAAGCTTGATGAGTAGCCTTGTGATGTCTTTTTCCCTGGGCTTCACTCTGGGGAGGATGTGTGCAAAGTGTTTGTGCTGTGTGGCCCTATGGGGCCAAGCACAGGATAGTCAAGGAAGGTGTGCTTCCAAGGTGGAAGAGGCTATTGGATGTCTGCTGAAGGGAGTCACTATCCACCCCAGAGGATCCTGGCACTCCTCTGGACTAATGGAGTCGGGAAGACCTTGTTGCTAATGGAGACCTAACTCTCTCTGTGTGAAGTTGGAGCAATAAACCTTGAAAAGACTAAAGGAACTGGATCCCTTTTTGTTGTGTAATGCTCTCCACTGCAGCTGTGGATCCACCCTGAGGTAATCAGTAGCACTTTCTCTGCTGGAGGTGAGCCATGCTGTCTGATTTTTCTGATCTTCCCATGCCCCCCTCTTATCTCCTGATAAGACCTATCGTTTGGAGTCACTCTGCACATGCTCAGTTTGGTGTGTATTTCTAGAATTTTTTTTTTTTTTCTTGGGAGGGTGCATGTGATCAGTACAGGGCCAATCAGCACTGTCCAGACACAGTGTCAGGGGTTATGCAGCCTCATAGGAAAATCAGGGGAGAATGAAAACTCCTCTTACAAGTTTTAACCAGTGCGCTGCTGGACACTGATAGAAGTCACAAGTCTGCTCTAACTACTGATGATAAAAGGTATTTAGCAGATTATATTTACTAAAATAATTGCATTTCCATGTTCTGTGTACAGTGGGAGACCGGATATAGTGAATGCAGGGTCCTGGGTTTAGTAACACTTTAACCTTTATATCCCCAGTTATTGCACTTTACTGGTGGTACTTGGCAAATTACACAAACAATCACATCACATGGACATACTGTGCTGGGTCACTTGACAGCACATTGTCAATCACATTTGGTGGACGATCTGCAGTAGTCACATGTGAAATCATCGTGCAGCCATCTTCTCTTAACAGTCTCTCTCTGCATGTGGGGTCATTAGTACTCACTGGGATGGGTTTTGTAGGTGTCCTGTTCATACTACAATGCTGCACTGTGGTAAAATGCAACAAGTATGCATTTTAATGCAATGCAAGTCAATGCGTGTAAAAAGCTGGTCAACAAAACGTAAGAAAAAAGTTTGCATTACGATGTATTTTGTGATCCACAGGATGTGATGTCAGAGGAAATCCTGCAAAAGTGCATTTTAACATACACTAAAACGCGCATCAATGCATGTCAAAATGTGCACCAATGCAAGTCAACGTGCACTAAAACGTTCATAAAATGGATAGAAATGTACTTCAATGTTCCCTGCATTTTATCACAAGTCACTAAGAATTCCACCTCAAGAAACTCGGCCTGGCCTAAAAGGGCTTTTGCAACTCCATAAGGGGCAGGAAGTCTACAGCCAGCTCTTCTGGGTGCAGATCTACAGATGAAACTCGAACAATTAGAATATCGTGCAAAAGTTCATTTATTTCAGTAATGCAACTTAAAAGGTGAAACTAATATATGAGATAGACTCATTATATGCAAAGCAAGATAGTTCAAACCGTGATTTGTCATAATTGTGATAATGGCTTACAGCTCATGAAAACCCCAAATCCACAATCTCAGAAAATTAGAATATTACATGCAATCAATAAAACAAGGATTGTACATAGAACAATATCAGACCTCTGAAAAGTAGGAGCATGCATATGTACTCAGTACTTGGTTTGGGCCCCTTTTGCAGCAATTACTGCCTCAATGCGGCGTGGCATGGAAGATATCAGCCTGTGGCACTGCTGAGGTGTTATGGAAGACTAGGAGCCTTCAGCTCTTCTGCATTGTTCGGTCTCATGTCTCTCATCTTTCTCTTGGCAATGCCACATAGATTCTCTATAGGGTTCAGGTCAGGCAAGTTTGCTGACCAATCAAGCACAGTAATCCTATGGTCATTGAACTAGGTTTTGGTGCTTTTGGCAGTGTGGGCAGGTGCCAAATCCTGCTGGAAAATGAAGTCAGCATCCTCATAAAGCTTGTCTGCAGAAGGAAGCATGAAGTGCTCCAAAATCTCCTGGTAGACGGCTGCGTTGACCCTGGATTAATGAAGCACAGTGGACCAACACCAACAGATGACATGGCTCCCTGTGGAAACTTCACACTGGACTTCAAGCATCTTGCAGTGTGTGCCTCTCCATTATTCCTCCATACTCTGTGTCCTTGGTTTCCAAATGAGATGCAAAAGCTGCTCTCATCAGAAAAGAGGACTTTGGACCACTGAGCAACAGACCAGGTCTGTTTTTCTTTAGCCCAGGTAAGACGCTTCTGACGTTGTTTGTTGTTCAGGAGCGGCTTGACAAGAGGAATATCACATTTGAAGCCCATGTCCAGGATCCGTCCGTGTGTGTTGGTTCTTGATGCACTGACTCCAGCCTCACTCCTTGGGAAAGTCCCCAACACTTTTGAATAGCCTTTTCCTGACAATCCTCTCCAGGCTGTGGACATCCCTGCTGCTTGTGCACCTTTTTCTTCCACACTTTTCCCTTCCACATAACTTTCTATTAATGTGCTTTGATACAGCACTTTGGGAACATCCAACTTCTTTTACAATTACCTTTTGAGGCTTTCCCTCCTTATGGAGGGTGTCAATGATGGTTTTCTGCACAACTGTCAGGTCAGCAGTCTTTCTCATGATTGTGATTCCTACTGAACCAGACTGAGAGACCATTTAAAGGCTCTGGAACCCTTTGCAGGTGTTATGGCGTAATTAGCTGATTAGAGTGGGACACTTTGAGCCTAGAATATTGCACCTTTTCACAATATTCTAATTTTCTGAGATTGTGGATTTGGGGTTTTCATGAGCTGTATGCCATAATCATCACAATTATGACAAATCACGGCTTGAACTACCTTGCTTTGCATGTAATGAGTCTATTTCATATATTAGTTTCACCAGTTGCATTACTGATGCAAAAGAACTTTTGCACGACATTCTAATTTTTCGAGTTTCACCTGTATCTCTTCCCGGCCTTCATTTGCTGTAATTGGCTTCCATGCCCCGACTGCACTGAGCCTGGCTTATATATGGGCACTGACTCACCCATAACATCACCACAGGAGGGCTCCTCTCAGCCTGGCTTATATATGGGCACTGACTCATTTGTGACATCACCCCAGGAGGGCTCCTCTCAGCCTGGCTTATACTGTATATGGGCACTGACTCACCCATGACATCACCACAGGAGGGCTCCTCTCAGCCTGGTTTATATATGGCCACTGACGCATTTGTGACATCACCCCAGGAGGGCTCCTCTCAGCCTGGCTTGTATATGGGCACTGACTCACCTGTGACATCACCACAGGAGGCTCCTCTCAGCCTGTCTTATATATGGGCACTGACTCGCAGGTGACATCACCCCAGGAGGGCTCCTCTCAACCTGGCTTATATATGGCCACTGACTCATTCGTGACATCACCCCAGGAGGGCTCCTCTCAGCCTGGCTTGTATATGGGCACTGACTCGCCCGTGACATCACCCCAGGAGGGCTCCTCTCAGCCTGGCTTGTATATGGGCACTGACTCGCCCGTGAAAATCACCCCAGGAGGGCTCCTCTCAGCCTGGCTTGTATATGGGCACTGACTCGCCCGTGACATCACCCCAGGAGGGCTCCTCTCAACCTAGCTTATATATGGGCACTGACTCAGCCGTGAAATCACCCCAGGAGGGCTCCTCTCAGCCTGGCTTATATATGAGCACTGACTCGCCCGTGACATCATCGTAGGAGGGCTCCTCTCAGCCTGGCTTATATATGAGCACTGACTCGCCCGTGACATTACCCCAGGAGGGCTCCTCTCAGCCTGGCTTATATATGGTTACTGACTCACCTGTGACATCACCCCAGGAGGGCTCCTCTCAGCCTGGCTTATATATGGGCACTGACACGCCCATGAGCTTACCGCAGGAGGGCTCCTCTCAGCCTGGCTTGTATATGGGCACTGACTCACCCGTGACATCACCCCAGGAGGGCTCCTCTCAGCCTGGCTTATATATGGCCACTGACACGCCCGTGAGATTACCGCAGAAGGGCTCCTCTCAACCTGGCTTATACTGGTATATGAGCACTGACTCACCCATGACATCACCACAGGAGGGTTCCTCTCAGCCTGGCGTGTATATGGGCACTGACTTGCCCGTGACATCACCCCAGGAGGGCTCCTCTCAACCTGGCTTGTATATTATTATTATTATTATTATTATACAGTATATATAAAGTGCCAATAGATCGCTCAGCGCTGTGGGCACTGACTCACCCGTGACATCACCCCAGGAGGGCTCCTCTCAGCCTGGCTTGTATATGGGCACTAACTCACCCGTGTCATCACCGCAGGAGGGCTCCTCTCAACCTAGCTTATATATGGGCACTGACTCACCCGTGACATCACCCCAGAAGGGCTCCTCTCAGCCTGGCTTATATATGAGCACTGACTCAGCCGTGACATCACCGCAGGAGGGCTCCTCTCAGCCTGGCTTATATGTGGGCACTGACTCGCCCGTGACATCATCGCAGGAGGGCTCCTCTCAGCCTGGCATATATGGGCACTGACTCGCCCATGACATCAGCACAGGAGGGCTCCTCTCAGCCTAGCTTATATATGGGCACTGACTTGCCCGTGACATCACCCCAGGAGGGCTCCTCTCAGCCTGGCTTATAAATGGGCACTGACTCACCCATGACATCAGCACAGGAGGGTGCCTCTCAGCCTGGCTTATATATGGCCACTGACTCATCCATGACATCAGCACAGGAGGGCTCCAGCTAAAAGGGAAGATATCACTTCTAACTTTCCTCTATAAGGGGCTCTAATGGGAAAAGAGCCATCTAATGGCCAACCAGCTAACTGCAACTGCTTACAATAGGGGGACAGAATCAGCCTCAAACCCATGATGCGACAGAGAGGAAAATATATGTTTTTATTTTCTTATATAGGCCAAAACTCTTTTTGTGAACAACAACATGTGTGGTAGATTACCTTAATCACTTGCCCTCCAGAATATTTACCCCCTTCATGACCAAACATTTTTTGTGATATGGCGCTGCTTTACTTTAATTGGCAATTGCGCAGTCATGCAACGCTGTACATAAATGAAATTTGTGTCATTTTTTTCCATAAATAGAGTTTTCTTTTGTTTGCATTTGATCACCTCTGCATTTGTTATTTTTTGCGCTATAAACAAAAAAAGACTAACAATTTTGAAAAATAAACAATATTTTTGACTATTTGCTATAACACCTATCCAATATAAAAAAATAAAATTTCTTCATAAATTTTGGCCAAAGTGTATTTGGCTACATGTCTTTGGTAAAAAAGCAAATCTCAATAAGTATATATTAATTGGCTTACATGAAACTTATAGGGTCTACAAATGGAGGTATATATACACTGGAGTTTTTATTTAATTATTTATTTATTTTATACTAGTAATGGCAGTGATCAGCAATTTATAGCAAGACTGCAGTGGGCATTCTGATCAGTGCTAATACCATGCCTTGAAAAAGTATTCATTCACCTTGAAATTTTCCAGTTTGTTATGTTACAACCAAAAATGTAAATGTATTTTATTGGGATTTCATGTGATAGACCAACACAAATCGGCACATAATTGTGAAGTGGAAGGAAAATGATAAATGGTTTTCACATTTTTTACAAATAAATATCTGAAAAGTGTGGCGTGCATTTGTATTCAGCCCCCTTTACTCTGATACCCCTAACTAATATCTAGTGGAACCAATTGCCTCCAGAAATCACCTAATTAGTAAATAGAGTCCACCTGTGTGTAATTTAATGTCAGTATAAATACAGCTGTTCTGTGAAGCCCTCAGAGGTTTGTTAGAGAACATTAGTGAACAAACAGCATCAAGAAAGCCAAGGAACACACCAGACAGGTCAGGGATAAAGCTCTGGAAAAGTTTAAAGCAGGATTAGGTTGTAAAACAAATATCCCAAGCTTTGGACATCTCACGGAGCACTGTTCAATCCATCATCCAAAAATGGAAAGAGTATGGCACAACTACAAACCTACCAAGACATGGCCGTCCACCTAAACTGACAGGCTGGCAAGGAGAGCATTAATCAGAGAAGCAGCCAAGAGGCCCATGGTAACTCTGGAGGAGCTGCAGAGATCCACAGCTCAGGTGGGAGAATCTGTCCTCAGGACAACTATTAGTCGTGCACTCCACAAATCTGGCCTTTATGGAAGTGTGGCAAGAAGAAAGCCCTTTTTGAAAGAAAGCCAAAAGAAGTCCCGTTTGTAGTTTGCGAGAAGGCATTGACACTGTACTAATGACACTGGGCACTAAGGGGATAACTTCCGGGGCAATTAAAGGGTTAAAAAAATGGCAATCAAGGGGTTAATATGTATCTGATTATTGCTGATTATTTACTCACATGTGGTGTGTCTTTCTTCTCACCCTGGAACAAAAAGGTTCCAGGGGGAGAAGATCCAGCTAGATCCTGTGTCTGTTTACAAATACAGGCACAGCTCTGCTTCTCCATTTGTTGCAGACCAGCAGAGTCCCGGCCAAAAATCTTTGGCCGGAACCTGCTGACAAACAAGTTCTGCAGCGAATGACAGTGGGGGTCCGTGGGGGAGGGGCATGCGAATGCGTGCTCCAAATTCTGAAAAACACAGCAATGTATGGGTATGTCGCTGGTCCTGTAGCTGATACCTGTCCACAGTACATTGCGGGCAGGCGGTCTTTACGTGGTCTGTTCTTTGTAGGTTCTCTAAAATGTTTTAATCTACAACCCCAGCACTTCCTGGTAAAAGGTGACAGCGCTGCCCCCCTCTGTGCCCTCTATGGAGTGTTGTCACCTAAATATTTGCTCCCATGCTGAACTGCAAAGAGACCTTGCCACAACCTCTGACACATCCTACAGGAAAGTGTACTGTTACATTGTGCACTCTTCATATTCGCAGTTCTGGGTACGGAGTGTGTACTGCATTAAAGGATAGGTAGTCCCAAAGGAAGGCTGGGCAGTGCCATGCACAAGCAAGCACTCTAGTGGGATGATGCAGACCTGAGAGGTGGCTCTGTGCACAGCACTGTGCTGAATGCCTTTTTTAAAAGCAAGCAGTGTATCTGAATGTGACTTGGAATCAGCCACCTGCTGTCCCGGTACAGCAGAGCTCAAACTATTAGAGGGAGGAGCAGCACAAGGAGCTGTGCACAGTTGTGCTCCAGTGTACGGAGTATACTAATAAGAAGAGAGAGCAGAGTGATGAAGTCATCAGTCTGCTGCATCTTCTTTTGCTGCCCCATTACAGGCTGGGGAAGGAACTGTAAGTGAAAGTGAAATTGCAGCAGAGAAATACCAGGTTCCTTCCACGGTGCTGCTGCAAAACTGTGTAAATCTGAAGATTTGATGAACAGCCTTTTTCTCCTTTCTTTGAGAATCACTGATCACTTGCTGATCGTCTGGCAGAAGGAGGATTTTTGATTAGTGCGGAATTTCAAGGGCTGAATAGCGCTTTAACTTTATTCACTTTAATCATTACACTGTCTGAATTAAAAAAAAAACACTAAACACAAATCTCTGGCAAGAATCCCATTACTGCTCTGTTACTATCTGATTTGCATGTAAACTGTCGTATGAAATATCCAGGACATGATGAACCGATAGGAGTGGATAGGAGTGGAGACAGAGAGGACTTTGCATTGTAGCAGGAAACATGCCACCTCACCGACACAATGTATTTATTACACAATACTCCACCACTATTAGATTAGATGCAACCAAGCAGAATCGGTGGTGTCATGTGTAAGGACGAAAAAAAATAACAGCCAGCATACAAGGTGCCAGGAACGTGTACAATGTTCTAATATATATTCTTATGCCCTAACATGTTAAAGCCCAACTCTACGTTTACACCCCCCCCCCGAATTTTTTAAGAATGCAAACTAATTAAAGCTGAATTTTTTGTTATATTTCCCTTCACTCCCCCCTCCCCAAATCAACATGGTATTAAAAGCTTTCCCTTTTCATTACATATCATGTTTTAGATCCAGTGATGTCATTACTGGGTCTCTGTGCTTATCTATTTAATGCATATAGATCACTGCTAGTGGGAGGGGCTGGCAGGGTGCCGTACTTAGATTCCTTAAAATGTCAAATCACCCTGCCTCACTTTAATGGGTGAATGTTCGTCTGGAGGAATGGGCACTCCAAGGTAGGCTGTATTTGCATGCACACTACCCTCATATAATGCTGATCCTCCATGATTGAAAGAATTGAAATCCGGTAAATCTGGGATCGTTGATCTGGAGAAGAAAGGGGTAAATGAGGCTGGATGTCCTTTAGCCAGGAAATGAGGCAGGATTTATCTAACTTGCTGCAGCTTCTTATGCACATTTTGAGAAGCTCAGAGTGTACAGTTGTATCACTAACCCCTGCCCTCAAAATTTCCACTAACCCGCTCGCATTGGGATGACCATGGGGATGAGCAGTGCCCTAGGGGTATGTGGGAGGTACAGCGGTGGGGGCAGTTACAAGGACTGATCTCCTGTATGGCTTTCAATAAAGCAGCTGAAAACCATGGGAGGGAGAGGAGGAGATGCGGCTTCCAGCTGCTTCATTGCAAGACATACCGGAGATCGCTGCTTGTCACTGCCCCCACTGCTGCACCGATCATACCCAATCATTCCACATCCTTTCTGCCCCCCCCCCTTCCCCCTGCTTTGTGCTCCTCAGTGTCCATCCCCTCCCCCCATCCTCCGGAAAATTGTACACAGAGCAGCCGACAGCTCTGATGCTTCTGTCTGAGCATGTAAGTCCCACCTCCCTTCCTTCCACCCCTCCCTTCCTCTTTTCTACCCACCCCTTCCTTCCACCCATCCTTCCCTTTTATCCCTCTCTCCCTTCCTTCCACCTACCTCTCCCTTACTTCTACCCACCCCTCCCTTCGTTCTTTCCGCCTGCCCCTCCCTTCCACCCACCCCTCTTCCTTCCTTCCTCCCTTCCTTCCACCCACCCCTTCCTTCCACCCACCCCTCCCTTCCTTCTTTCCTCCTGCTCCTCCCTTCCACCCACCCCTCTTCCTTCCTTCCACCCTTCCCTTCCTTCCTTCCACCCACCCCTCTCTTCCTTTCTTCCACCCACCCCTCCCTTCCTTTCACCTCTCCCTCCCTTTCTCCCTTCCTTCCATTTGATTTCCTCCTTCCTTCCCTTCTTTCATTCTAATAAAACCTTTAACAGTGCCATCTCATGAGATAATTTATGAGGGTGTGTTTAGGGGTGGAATTAAGGGCTGCGCAGGGTAGGGGTTGGGTGGGGCAACTGGTGTCTAGTAACTCTTAAGTCCTGGCTAGTAGCTCAGGACTTGAAATTTTGAGCCCTGACTACCCCCTTAAGATCGCTAGAGAATTGGACCCCCTTATTGTCCTGTACAGCCAGGCAACAGGCATTCCTCACCCACTTGCATCCAGGAGACAGGAACCAGTCCTTGAGCTTGGGTTTTTTTTAGTTTTATTAGGGGAATTGAACTTGGATGGGTTAAGGGGTGTATAGGATGACCAAGGGAACTGCAGATGAGGGCAACTTCCTGGAGCTACTTACAAGACTTTACACAGCAAAATTCTCTTCTTGGAGAGCTCTTCAGCCTCTCCTGGTCTATCACCCAGACCTCAGATAATCCTCCTCTATCCAGCTGTCTGAAGGAATCCCTGGGCTGGGGATCCAGTGCCTGCCACTTTATGGTGAACAAGGAGCTAATCCAGTTTCCCACCAGAGTGCCTCTTTCCCTTTAACTGGTCCAGTGGGTGTAGGATTACTCACTCAGTCCTGTTCCTATGAGCTGGTGGGTTGGTAGCTGCTTTCAGGCCTTCTGCTGGGCTGCCTCCTAACCCTACTGCAGAGGTGGTCCTCGCTCTGGGGGCCCGTGAGGTCTGAGCTCACCTCCTCTCCAGCATCACTGCCTGGAGGTGATTCCATTCCTAACTGGGCCCCCTCCCAGGCTCCTGCACCTTAGCCTTCTCATTCCATCTTCCACCCGAACTCTCCTGCTGCTGAACAGGCTCTGTCACATTTAAGGGCTGCCCTTGCTGCATGCCAAGCCTTCTGCTTGGGGATTGGCCAGTGTCCCCTAATTGTGCAGGCCAGCCCCCCTCAACCCCGCCCAATGCTTTTAGAATCTTCTCCAAGATTATAGAGCAGGGGAAGGTATTAGGGAACTGACCTGCAGAGCCTCTTAGCCCTGACCTAAATATAACCCTGCTTACTATTACACCCAGGCTGCTGCTCAGCCCTCCTGACTGAAAACTGAAATCTAGCTCCCCTTGGCTATCTAGAGGGGCGCTACATAGTAAAATCAGTAAGTAATTTCAGTACAGGAGAGGAGCCTGCACAACTGTGCAAGTCTGAAGGGAAGTCTTTGCTCATATTTAATGCAGAATTACTTTGGTCTTTATAGGCAGTCAAGGGAATGGCGTCCAGACATGGCAGCCTTTAACCTCTTCATGCTGGCCGCACACAAATGTTGCTGCCTCCCGGCGTCTGGGCCTAGACGCCGAGCGGCCGCACATTTGCGTCCAATTATAAAAAAACATATGTGCTAAGAGCGCGCACCCTGCACGCTCCCAGCACACATGTCCGGTACTCATGGAAAGGTCCCGGTCTTCTTTTGATCGGCATCTTTCCCAATCATGTGACCGCTGTGACAACGTGTCACGGCGGTCACATGATCCCTAAACCCTGCCCGTCCCACCTCCCGGCTTCTGAAACTCTTAAAGGGCCGGGAGGCGACGGGGTTAAAGGAACTTATATCCTCTCCTATTAGCAGAAACTACCTGACCAGTGGCTTGGCATTTGATCTGTCTTATGACTGGCCCCCCAGAAGAACTCTAGATTCCGGTTATAACAGGTGATTCTATGAGCTATTTTATAAACCTTTGGCTGCTTTCACACATATCCATTTTTCTTCCACTTATAAAAAAAACAGAAGAAAAACGTGTGACCATGTAATCCTATGGAACTTGCTGCATTTTCGGTGCAGTAAAATAACTATACCAAAAACCCACATCTCCATTGAAATGAATGGGAAATGCATCAAAAATGCACCCGCGCACACATATTCTGTAAAAAAAAAAAACACAATAAAAACGTGGTAAAAAAGCAGCAAAAACTACAGACCACTGTAGAAGCCTTTCCTTAATATTTTTTGCTGTTTGTATTACAATTCAAACCCTTCTTCAGTCCAGGAGGACCAAAAATATTTAAACTGGCTGTAAAACTCAGATATGAAATATGAACAAAGCATATTCCTCTATAGCGTGTACTTGTCTCACAAGAGCACTACGTGTCATTTCTGTCATTCCTCTGCTATCTGCATGAATCACTTCTGACAATTTTTCCTGACACCAAGAGAAAAATGGTAACGGGGAGGGACCTCCAGCAGATTGACAACCTCAGCTCTGTTCCTGTGTGCTGTATGGAGTGGGGTGTGTCCCTTTCCTCCAATCAGTTCTCAGAGCTTTTCTCACTGAGCTCTGCAGTGTGTAACTTCAGCTCTCGGCCCCTTTTTTCTGAACTCTCAGACAATCTTTATAAATTCTGCACTTTGAATGAATGTAGAGAAGGGAAAACTGCAGATAAACAGGTACAGCTTATGTAGGAGCATTTGTTTAATCTCTGTGTATCACCTGAGGCCAGTCACTTCATTGGGTATATGGTAGGGTTTACAGCCACTTAAACCATTAGCCCTCAGGAACATTTTACACCCCTCATGACCAGGCCAGTCATCCAACACTGTACCCAAATGAAATTGATATAATTTTTTCATACAAATAGAGCTTTCTTTTGGTGGTATTTGATCACCACAGGGTTTTTTATTTTTTATGATATAAATAAAAAAAGCCTGAACATTTTGGAAAAAAAAACATATTTGTTTACTTTCTGCTATAAAACCTATCCAATAAAAACAATTTTAAAAATCAAATTTCTTAATACAATTTAGGCCAAAATGTATTCTGCTACATATTTTTGTTAAAAAAAATCTCAATAAATGTATATTGATTTGTGCGAAAGTTATAGCATCTACAAACTATGGTATAGATACTGGAATTTGTATTTATTTATTTTTTTTCATACTAGTAATGGCAGCAATCAGTGACTTATTGCATTACTGTGATAGTATGGTGGGCAATCTGACACCAACTAACACTTTGTGGGAACTGGCTAACTGCCACTGACACCTCCAGTGACACAAATTCAGTGATATACACTGATACTGTACTACTAATACTGGCTAGAAAGGGGTTAACATCTAGGAGCAATCAAAGGGTTAACTTTGTGTCTAAAAGTGATTGGTGCATTCTCTGTGTGCTGTTTTTACTAAGGGATGTGCTTTGCAGGGAATCAAAAACCGGCACATCACTGCTGACAGGACAGTGCTCTGTGTTGTTTACATTCACAGAGCTCTGTCCTTTCTTCCTTTTTGCTGATCAGAGGGTCCTCGGATTGGCAATCATTGGCCGGGACCTGCTGATTGGCTTGTGCTGTGACAAATCACAGCACTGCCTGGGTGGTGGGAGCGTAAGCACACGCTCAATACCTGGGAGATCGGGATCACGTACCAGATAGGAGAACCGCTCTGCTGGTGTACGTGAGGTGGGTAGGAAGCGGTTAAGGGCCAGTTTACACCTGAATCATACAGGAACGTGGTCCGCTTTCCTGTGCAAATCCTGTGTGATTCAGTGCAGTGCCATTTGCAGTCCAATCAATTGAATGTGCTTAAATCACCCCAAATCACACCAAATGTAGTGTGTGCACTAGTATTCAAAAATGCACTGTAGTGAATCACATGGTAGTGTGGTACCGTCTGATCTGGTGCAGGCAAACGCCCTGTGTTTGCGATCTGTGTTTTGGGGTGTGCTCCGGATTATTTTGACACGATATTGACAGCGGAAGCAGGTTGCACACCCAGTGCGTTTTGAACATGGTGCGGGAAATGTTCATGGAGCACAGTTTCCCACGCTGCGTTATGGTGCAAATGAGCCCTGAGGGGTAATTTTAGTCTTTGAGAAATGTAAGTTTATTTTCTTATTTATATTGCAGTGAAATGGTTGCTTCTCCATTTTCCCAGAATTGCATGTCTGTATAACGCCTCGACTTTCCTGCGCTCGGAATTCCGCACCAATTGGCCGTTTAGTAAAAACTCCTGAGCAACACTGTGACAGCTCAGCTGACCCCGTCATGTAGGGTCGTGTGACTGCAGAGGGGGCGTCAAGTGACATTTATTCCGTAACACGAGACAATCGTACGGGGCCATCCGAGTCGCCGTAATCCATTATAAAACATCGTCTCTTTGTGCATCGAGTTTCTCACATTTCCCCGTAAAACGCGCTCTCTTCTTCTCTCCGAGAGACGTGTTATGATGTAGTCATTTTAATTACACAGGATAAAAGAACGATCTGGAAGGATGGGTGCCCTGGGCGGGATCCATATTCATAACTTGTCTGCAGAGAAAAGGCTCGCCTGTCTGTGATAAGAGGGAATTATGGAGGGTCAGGGCTGGCGCTATAAAAAGATTAGTCTGGTTTAAAGGGTCACAACCCTCCGCTGCAATTTATTACCCCGGGGTTACTTGTCAGTGCCGACTCCTGCCAGAGGAGGTTACTGAGTACAATTCAGCAGAGACACGGCTAGGAATACATCAAATACATATCTGCCGCAGCTGTGTGATGATTCGCACCTCGCTAACCGCGCCATGTGGGGCCACTACTGACACGGCTAAACATTGTGTGTATTTCAAATAATAACCACAAAACATCACTAAATATTATTTTAGAAAATCATTAAGAGGATCTTTTAATAGCCTAAAAATTTGATGAATGATTACATATCTTTCAAATTTCTCATTCTTCATTAAAACTCCACCTGTTATCGTTAAAAGCCATCCTTGGACTCCACACTGTGCTTTCACCTAGGCTGAGATGATGCTGCCATTTCCTCAGGGATCAAACTGCAACACTGTACCTTTGTGACAGGTTACAAAGTGAGAGACTGCAGCAGGGGCTGATCTGTGTCAGACGTATGTGAACACCGCTTAGAACTGCACATGTAGATTTACATGATTGTGTCATCTGAGCATTAGGGTTGTCACCTCATCCCTTTAAAACCAAATACATGTTATTTACACAGGTTCTAAGGCTATTTTAATGCAGATAAGGCACTAAGTGATTCTTATAACCAACTTAATCAGCTAGAGAACCTGTGTAATTAATATGTGTTTGGTTTTAAAGGGACGAGGCGGCAACCCTACGGAGCATCTCAGTCCAGTAGATGTGACTCTGGAACATACCTGAACAAAGATGGAGCAGTCATTTTGGAGATAACAGATGAAGGTGTTATTGGGGAAGTTTAATCCTGAAACATTCCCCTCTCTGTCTTTAAAATATTGATTTCTGTTTTCATTGTAAACTACTTTTTTAATGTACCAAAGGTTTTAGCACAAATCAGCTGCCTTCACTGCATATACGGTAAAGCTGAACTCTGAACACAAAATCTCAATAGCCACAAAATATATAAATCCACTTTTTGTGTGCCCAATGCCTCTGCAAACCCAGATATTACATTGTGAAAGTAGCAATGACATCATCACTGTATGGAGAGGAGGAGCCCAGCAGGCCCCACCCACTACAGGAAACTATGGAAGGGGAGGAGACAAGACCAGTCATCCTGCACAAGGAGAGAGCAGCAGTGACAGGTCTTTATTACAGGAAGCTCCTGCATAAAGGGAAAGTTTCACACTGGATTACTGTACAGATCTGGAAGAAATCCACAAAACACACCAAGATTCAGGGAAGAATACACATGACTCTTGATTGTAGACAATATTGGTTTATCCCAGAGTTCAGCTTTAAATAATTGATCTTTGCTGTAATTGTTCCATAAAAGTTAGTAAAATCTTTCTCACATGGTGACAGGGGTATCGCTCCCCATCTGTGTATCATAAACAATGGTCTTTGAATAAAATCTTGTTTTCACCTTTCTTTCTCCAAGGTTACTTCTCAGTCTGGCTGATCTTCTGCAGCCTCTTTGCAGCCAGTTTGTGTCTGCCTGCACTCCTGGGATGGCTGCATGGGATTTCTCAGGGTGGGTGTTCTAAAGGGGACAACAGTGGATCATGTTTGTCTACTCTGTTTTGAAATGGACATTTTCTGCATGTCCATTGGAAGCCCATGTGTCAGAGTGACAAGGTAGAAACACAACTGGAAGACAAAGACAGAGCGTTGTCACCCTATAATACAAAGGGTCTAAACAAGGACTCCCATGGGAGGGTAACCAGGGATTACTTTAACCACCTCAATACCACCATGTGTATATATACGGCCTCATCTTGAGATGGTTGTATTTGGTTGAGGCTACAAACATGATCCTGGTAAATTAGTAGTATTATTATTGTACAGGATTTATATAGCATCAACAGTTTGCTCAGCGCTTTACATTATGGAGGGAGACAGTACAGCAACAATACAGTTCAATACAAGGATTAGAGGACCCTGCTCCTTGGAGCTTACAATCTATTGGTGTGAACCTCCTGCGCTTCTAACTAAAAAATAATACTAATAACAGAGAGAAGCTGCTAACATCCAATCCTATACCTAATGATCAAATGAATAAGATATGGAAAAAATGATGTAGTGCTACTCAAATGGATTAATAAATAAATCACATAAACTCATACTAGCATATCTAAATAAATGTGCTAAAATAAATATAAAGTGACACAAAGTGCAAATAATATGAATGTGACCTGATCCACATGGGATCTATAAGTGTCTAGCCGTGACCTGATCCTCAGCAGATCCAAAGTGAGCGATGTAAATAGTAAACCACCCGAGTGATGGTAATAGCTGAAATAAGTGTACCAATACTTGAATCAAGTATGGTATAAAAGTGAATAGATCCTAAATGGGATCTATATTAATGGTGAACACTCAACCAGAAAATAAACTAGTCCAAATGGGACTAATAAGTGAATAATGTCCAAAATAGGACTCCAAACAAGCGAAAACGCACATACATGCAAGTGAACACTTATAAACAAATGTCCACACTCACTAAAATATCAGAAAAAAATGAATATCAGAAAAATAAATACCCTCATGATAACAATACAAACACTAATTAGTGTTTTGAAAACAATAAATATGTGAAGATAAATGCCAATTGACAATGAAATAAATAAATAATTAGACATGGAAGTAAAAATGTCTGTGTCGCACTACATGAAAAAAAAAACATGCAACATAAACACATGAAGATAAGCATGCAGCATAAACGCATGATACAGAACTAAAAATATGTGAAAAAAGTCTAAACCTGTGCTAAACACCACGCAATCCAATGTATAAACACTCATGTCCGTGGATGGTGGATGTGTGTAACCACAGAATGATATTCGTAAGTAACTGAAATAGCCGCTCACCTCCTTCCTTCGACCCACAAGGGTCAAAACACTTTTAGGATCACCAAACTGGATCCTCCATACATATGATTCCTCTATCACTGCGTACCTCTGCCTGCCACGATCTCTCTCTCAGGAATGTATGTACTGGTGGCGATATCCTCTCCAGGTATACAGGTGTGGTATCAGCCAATCTCTCTCTCCCCGCAGAAGACGTGCCTCAGACCTGTTCTCTTTTTTTTTCAGCTGTTGATTCTTTATATGTAAAAGTGACCACTTTTATCCCCCACTCCTCCAGCCACTGCGGCATTTCCCAGGCGCTCCTATCTCATTGGGGAGCCTGGAACCAATACCAATGGCTTCCCTACACACAGTGAGAGGAACTGACGTTGTTCCTTCAACTGTGTGACATCAGAAACTGGAAGCGACGAGGATTTTGTCACTTCCGGTTACAGTTTGTTGGTGCACAAGCCTTTACCGGCTTGTACATCAGCTGATCAAACCAATCTTCATTTGATCTGCTACTTTGGAGGCCAGAGGAGAGATATGAGTACTAAAAGACCCCAGATCTCTCCAAAAAGAGGACCTGTCAAGGCCGATACTATCACAAAGGATGTTGTTAATTCTTTACGATAGCAATACAATTGATCCCCCCCCCCCCCCCCAAAAAAAAAATAAATATATATATATTAATAAAGGCACAGTGTAAAAAAATAATGAATTAAAATAAATAGTAAAATAAAAAACATTTTTTTAAAAGTGCCCCATCCCCCCGCGCTAACTCACAAATATAATCACACATGTAGGTCCCACGCGCAAATGTAAATGTCATTCGCACCACACATATGAGATATCGCCTCAAACATTACAGCAAGAGCAATCATTCTAGCACTAGACCTCCTGTGTAACTCTAAAGTGGTAACCTGTAAAGGCTTTTAAAGTGTCACCTATGGACAATTTAATGTACCATAGTTTTTTGCCGTTCTGTGGGTGTGCACAATTTTAAAACAAGGCATGTTTGGTATCTATTTACTCAATGTAGCACAATCTTTTTTATTTTACCAAAATTGGCTATTACATTGCGTTCACTAAATTCATTAAAATGTATTCTTTCCCACAATGTGGTGCAAGAAAAACTGCTGCGCAAATATCGTGCGACATAGAAATTTGCAACAGCCACTATTTTATTCTCCAGAGTCTCTGCTTAAAAAATATTTAATGCTTGGGGGTTCTAAGTAGTTTCCTAGTAAAAAAAATGCTAATCATTTTAGATTTGAGAAATGTCAGAATTGGCCTGGGGTCAAGTGGGAAATGAAAGTGTCAGATTTTTAAAAGATTAAAAATGACATTTGAAATGACATTAACAGGTTACAAACCTTTAGATATCCAGTCATCAGGGAGCATGAGTTTAACTGACTGCACAGCTATAGGTCAGACTCAACAGGGCCGTGTTGGACCTCTGCAGAGAGACTACTGCAGGCTGTGGCTGCTTTCAAAAGAAAATGTGTTAACTTGTGTTATATGTGCTATAGCACATTAACAAGCATTGCGTTAGGGTGGACAACTGAAAATAATGGGCTGCTATGGCACCCAAAACATGTAAAAAATTAAACATGATTGTGCATTGCGGAGAGCTGCAGCTATGTGCATTGCCTTATTGCATCAGGGTTCCATTCAAAATCGATAGCACCACGATGCATATAATGTAGGTTACCATGTGTTGCAGTATGAGTATTACTGCAGCACCTGGAGTGATTTTAGCTGATTTAAACAGAAAGTTCAATTGGACTTTGATAGGAAAGTTTTGCAGCAGTTGCTGATGTCTGGAGTCAGTGACACAGAAAATACTTTATTTTGACATTATCCCAGAGCCGCTCTGACGATGAAGACGATTTGCACTGTTTCCTCTCCAAAATCTTGCACGTTAGTCTTAAAAATGAAATGCATTAAACATGTTAAATCATTGAAATGGTTGGTGAGAAAATTACAACCCGGGACGTGTGTCCATTTGTCCTGGTAGTTTTTACGACATGAAGACGCAGGTCAGTAATTCAGATTTACAATATGAAGGTGAGTGAACGGTCACGTCAATGCATCTCAATTAAGTGCCCATAAATTCGCTGTATGGAATAGATTTTGGAAGACAAGACAGTTTGAAACATTTTAAAAAAATCACTTTTGACACTTAACTCTGATCCAGGGAGTTTATCATACTTTTGGGAAGTTTCTCACTACTGAGCTTGCCCATAGAAGGCTAGCCAGAGGCAGAATCACATGTTATTGGAATAGGTTAAGGTTTGTTTAATTAGTTTCCCACTTGGTCAAGCTTCCCAACATTATGGCCTCCTGAAACTCTGGTAGCCCCACCTATGGTCCACATTTTGCCTGCCATCTTTTCGGGTGAGTGCACACAAATCAATCCGACATTACTGGCTGGTCCCTTGCAGACCCTACCTCTAAATATACAAGGACTGCCCACTATAAACCAATTTATGGGTTGAGCCTACCCAAACCCCATCTCCAGTTATACTAGGATCATCCACTTATGTCCCCAGTTCTCATAACCAACACAACCAATGCTTTTTCAGTTACAAAGGGTGGTAGATCATTGGAATCGATGGACATTCCAAATCAAATGTTGCCAGTTCTCTATTGCCCTGTTAAGTCCCAGTGGGGTCCCTGGGAAAGTCAGCTTGTACAATGTAAAAGGATGAGAGTGCCAAACGTTTGTGATCTGTCCAAATGACATCCAACATGTTTCAGTGGTGATGTTCAATCCCTGTTATCAGGGCTTGTTCCACTTGTAGAATAAATCTGAGCCCTGATGAGGGGAGGATCCAAAATGCATTGACTGTTAACACTTGATAGAACCTTTTATTGTGACACTTCATATCTGGACTGATCCCTACGTCTTGGTGTTCTCAACTAATTAAAACCTGAGCAAAGCTCTAACCCTGGAGCTGAGTTTTGCCTGGTGTTGGGTTTTAAGCTGAATGCACTTAGGGCTCTATTAACAAAGATTTACAGTTTCTCCACTTTTTATGAAAAATTGCATTTCTGACGATTCCACTTACTTACAAAGTTCCTCTGGGCAATGTCTCTTTTAATTTTGCAAACAAAGTAGAATCACCCCAGCTGAATGTATACTGTGGATGATTCTGCCACACAGGAATTTAACTGTTTATTGTAAAAAAATAGTGTGATATTTCTGGAGGAGGAGGGAATCCGGAGGGGACACTCAATGTAGTTTCACAGTGTTTTTAAAAATTCCTGTTCTTTTACCTTCTGTTCTGTTCTGAATCATGTAGGGAACTTTTTGGATTCAAACGTAAAGAGGAATGCTGCAGATTCAGATGTAAAGAAAAACTCTGCGGATTCAGATGTAAAGGGGAACTTTGTGGATTCAGATGTAGAGGGGAACTCTGCAGCTTCAGATATAAAAGAGGATCTCTGTGGATACAGACATAAAGGGGAACTCTGCAGCTTCAGATGTAAAGGGGGACTCTGTGGACTCTGATGTAAGGGAGAACTCTTGTGATTAACTCCATATGATTAGAAATGTTATATAATCACAAAATATATGTATAGTGCAAAAATTAGTTGTGTGCCTGTCAGGAGCGTGTAGCGTTCCTGCTCCATCATATCTGCTGGCTCCAGCATCCTTGTTTTGGCTATGATGCACTCTCCCTGTCTGTCTGTCCACCTGCAAGGTGATTGATATAGCCAGTCTCTGGATGGAGATCAAACCTGATTTTAGCCAGCTAAGCCTGCAGTCTCATGCATGTGATAGAGTGTGTATTATGTGCTCAAGCTCCCTGTCTGTCTATCTTGCTCTGCTGCTTGGATTCCCCTGTTTATGACCTCGGATTGGATATTGACTGTTCTCTAAACTCTGCCTGCCTTTTGACTATGGATTGGACCCTGACTACTCTGAACTTTGTGTGCCTTGTACCTGGACTGTCATTGGACCACTCTGCCTGTCTGCCAAGTACCTGCTTGCTGTGCTCAGTTCACACCTGTCCCAGGGGGTAGACAGTAGCATTGTGTATAAGGCCTGGGGTCATTGGAGTACTGGTAGGCCTGCTTGCCTTATAGGAAAGGGGGCTGCTAAAGGTGAAGAACTCAGAAGCTAGCTATAGTGCTTGACCACCTGTGTTAAGGGAAAACGTGACAGTGCCACTAAAGTGTTCGGATTTGGCTTGAAGAATTGGTGGCAACCCTAATTCTGATGTTGCAGTTTGTTTCTCTACTTTTTACCTTTTGTTTACAGCTCATTTAATGATTGACCTTTTTATATTTAAAACTTTTACAATAAAGAAAAAAATGGTAGTAAATTGTGCAAAAATGTATAAAACCAAAAATGTATTCAGAAGAACTGTATCAAGTGGCTTCTCAGATCTCCTCATCTACACCTTCTATATTGAACTTATTCTGGTCTGTGGCGTTCTTGTTACATGTTGGGAAAATGTTAGATATATCCACAGAAAATGGCAATATTTACTCTTCATAAATCTGAGGATGTGGAGAATTATGGAACCTGAGACAGGTCTAGTGCAGTGGTCGGCAAGCCGCGGCTCGCGAGCCACATGCGGCTCTTTACCCACTCTAATGCGGCTCTTCTGTGTGCCGGGCGCCTGCTCCCCTCCCTCCTCTCGGTCGGCCGCTCCCCTGCCTCCTCTCGGTTGGCAGCCCCAAAAGTCCGCGCGGACCTTTTAATCCGGCCCGCGGATGTGGCTGTCAGGATGTGTGTAGGCGGGGCAGCGTGCCGAACGTGAGGGGAGGGGAGATAGGCTCCTCTCACAGTCCGCCCTGAAGACCCGAACGGCGCGGGAAGACAGCGAGAGGAACGCAAAAGGTAAGTGAATTGACACGGGGGACTTGGCTTACTAGAAGGGGGGGGGGGGAATAGTACTGTGGGGGATGAAATACTATATGAGGGATGAATTACTATATGAGGGATGAAATACTATATGGGGGATGAAATACTATATGGGGGATGAAATACTATATGAGGGATGAAATACTATATGGGGGGATGAAATACTATATGAGGGATGAATTACTATATGAGGGATGAATTACTATATGAGGGATGAAATACTATATGAGGGATGAAATACTATATGGGGGGATGAAATACTATATGAGGGATGAAATACTATATGGGGGGATGAAATACTATATGAGGGATGAAATACTATATGGGGGGATGAAATACTATATGAGGGATGAAATACTATATGGGGGGATGAAATACTATATGAGGGATGAAATACTATATGGGGGGATGAAATACTATATGAGGGATGAAATACTATATGGGGGGATGAAATACTATATGAGGGATGAAATACTATATGAGGGATGAATTACTATATGAGGGATGAAATACTATATGAGGGATGAAATACTATATGAGGGATGAAATACTATATGGGGGGATGAAATACTATATGAGGGATGAAATACTATATGGGGGGATGAAATACTATATGAGGGATGAAATACTATATGGGGGGATGAAATACTATATGAGGGATGAATTACTATATGAGGGATGAATTACTATATGAGGGATGAAATACTATATGGGGGGATGAAATACTATATGAGGGATGAAATACTATATGAGGGATGAAATACTATATGGGGGATGAATTACTATATGGGGGATGAATTACTATATGGGGGATGAAATACTATACGGGGGATGAAATACTATACGAGGGATGAAATACTATACGGGGGATGAATTGCTATGGGGGATGAATTACTATATGGGGGATGAATTACTATGGGGGATGAATTACTATATGGGGGATGAATTACTATGGGGGATGAATTACTATATGGGGGATGAATTACTATATGGAGGATGAATTACTATATGGGGGATGAATTACTATGGGGGATGAATTACTATGGGGGATGAATTATGATGGGGGATGAATTACTATATGGGGGATGAATTACACTATGGGGGATGAATTACTATATGGGGGATGAATTACTATGGGGGATGAATTACTATATGGGAGATGTATTTTCAGTTTTAAAAATGTGGCTCTCAAAATAAATTTCAATCATGGTTTTGGCGAGATTTGGCTCAGTTGAAAAAAAAGGTTGCCCACCACTGGTCTAGTGGGTAATACTAAGGCGGATCTGAAAAGTATTGCTCATGTTTTTTAGAGGTAACACTATGGAAGATCTTAAGAATACAGCTCAGGTTGTACTAGGAACTACTGAGCACTTTAGATTTAGACAGATCAGCACTGTGCAGACTTTGCAGAATACAGTTACCAACATGTAGACCTGAAGTAAAAAAGGATGCTGCAATTGTTTCATTACTTACAAAAACATGCAACACAAATGGTCCAGTCAGGTCCACCTCTCAGTTTTTCAAGTGAATCGGACGGTCCATTCACCCCTATGTACTGGCGAGTGTAAACTGACTTGAGTCCGTTTACAGCCGCCTACCTCCAATCTGATCTGGTCTGCGAAAAAAAAAATATGGTGGGGGATCTGTCCCCTTCTGTCTAGGCGGATCGGATCGGAGGGTAGTCGAGTATAAATGGACAGGGGAGTCTCTTTACACTTGGCCACCCACAGAGTAGAGCAGGCTCTGTCCATGTCTGATCTGCAGAAACTGAGTGGACACGGACCTGTCACCTGCTAGCTATGCTCTGATCAGCAGGGGATCAGCTCAGAGAGATGTGAAGGACCCTAAGGGCCATTTGTTTGCTTTTTATGTTTACTCCCGCTGAGCTGTGTGCAGACAAATTCTGGGTTCGTACATCCATCCCTACGTACCTGGTAAACCCAGCTGTGCAGTGATTGCCTGTATAGCCAGTTTATGTGCCCTTTCACTTTCTTTGGCCTGCCTGCATGCAGTTCAGCAGAATTTAAAATATAAAGCAAACCGCTCTGCATTTTACCAGGGGCTGAGCATCCATGCAAGTGGACCCTTAATTATAAAATTATACTGTATGTCAGGGCATAATATATGCACATTTCCCCATGTTTTGCAGAAAAATACCCATTGGTCTGCCTAAAATCCAGTAAGCTCCTAACTTCCTGTTTGGTTCTGTCAGCACTGTCTGCTGGACTAAAGAACTCCACCAATTCCCCCATCCCGCCTTCTGTCCCCCTCCAAATGCATTCTCTACACTGATTTCTTTCCCAGCAAAAAAATACTGCTGACTTGACTCACAAGAGCCTTTGTACACACTATGGGAAAAGGAAGGGCTTTTGGGAGATGTAGTTCTGGGCATGGAACTATGTCAATAGGATCTGAGCTCCCTGCAGAAATTTTACAAGCATGGTGATAACATTACAGGGAGTAATAGAAGCTGTTTCTCTCTAATTGAACATGGAAAAAAGTATGTCTAAATATGACCTAGTGGGGGAGAAGAAAAATTCGGGACAAGTTTGGATTATGCCGGGACATGTCCTTAACTATCAAATAAAGATACTTCTAAGGAATTAAACTCGAATGGGTATGAATAAGGCCTGATGTTTGAGAATCATTATTAATAGATATAATTTCAGATGTTTGTTTTGCGTGTATTCACGCGTACAATACACCCCTATGCAAAATCCATATGCGCATATTTGCGTGTATATGCATGTACCAGCTCAAATACTAACCAAGAACACAAATTTTTCTATTTTTTTTTTTTTTTTTTTACTCAAGAATACACAGCGCTTTTTTACGCGCCTGTGTGTACAGGCACATTGTAAACAATGGGCTGCACTTTAGACCAGTTAAAAAAAATGCTGTACTGAGCTTTTTCAAACTGCAGGCTGCATGAGGCCTAAAGGGAGGGTCAATAGAACATTAGAGTACAGTGCTTTGCTGACTTAGGCCTCTTGTGCTGTACTGATATATGATCAAACATTCCTGGCAAAAACCAAACACTAGTATGGGTTGTATATAATTTCAGTGTGTTTGCAAATATTTGAGCTTATGCAAACACGAGCAGGAGGCATTGCATTTGCGCGTATTTGTATTAATGCATATTTGTGCATGGTCAGCGCCAAAATTGCAAGAATGTTTTGTTGTCAGAACAAATCTCTGTCACCAAGCAGGAAAGGACAAGAATCCATTGTCTACATAACAGTGTTATGTCTTAAAGAAATGGGATGTGCCTGGCCTTATAATGGGTAACTTTGAATTGCAGTGAGCAAGATATGTTGGCACAATCTACCAACCATGAATTTTGTTTGGAACATAAGAATTCAGAATCAATTCCATGCTTGAGGTGATTGTAGCCATTAGTGCACTTGCAACAAAAACAGTACTGCTTGGATGTGAGAAGAAGGGGGTGCACCTCGAAAGCTTATCCCGAAAATGTGATTGTTAGTACAAATAACAAAGTATGATGATCTGCACTCAATTGTTTTTTTTTTTATCAAATTCCAGAAACTTGAGTTGAATTCATGCTGAACTTGAATCTGAATCAAATACCTTCTCTGTGTAAGTGTAGCTCTACTCCCTTAGGAGTTGCAGAAATGTTGTGTCCCCCTATAGTCCTGCACAGCTGGGCAACACGAATTATCACAACAGCTTACATCCAGGAGACAGTAACCAGTCCTTGAGCTTTGTTTTGAAGTTTTATTAGGGGAACTGGGATAGGGTTAGGAGTGTACGGGATGCCCAATGGAAACTGAGGACAACTTCCTGGAACTACATACAAGTTTTTACAGCAAAATCCTCTTCTTGGAGAGCTAGCCAGCATCTCTGGTTGTGCCACCCCAGCCAATCTGGGTGAATCCCTGAGCAGGGGATCCAGTGCCTGTTGCTTTAAAGTAAGACAGTCCTGGGTAGTCGCTAATCTGGTTTCCCACCAGAGTGCTCCTTTCCCTATCTGGTCCAGGGGGTGCAGGTCAACTCACTCAATCCTCCTCCTGTGTTGCTGGTGGGTCGGTGGCTGCTACCAGGCCTTCTAGCTTGTCCACTCCTTCCCTGCCACACAGGTGGTCCTCTCTGGGGGGCTGGTGAAGTCCCAAGCTTTCTTTCTTCCAAACATCTGGTCTCTCCATCTGGGCCCCCTCCCAGACTCCTACTCTCCAGCTTCCACCTGAACTCTCCTCCAACTCTCCTGCTGCTGAGCAAGCTCAGTTACTCTTAAAGGCTGTCCTGGCCCCTTGTCAAGCCTCCTGTTGGGATTGGCCAGAGTACCAACCAGCCACTCCTCATCTCTGCCCACTGCTTTTAGATCTTTCTCCAAAGCCCTAGAGCAGCTTGTCTGCAGAGCTCTGACCACAATTTCACCCACTTGGCTAATACACCCAGGCTGCTACTCAGCCTCCTGACTAGCTACCAGAGCTACCTAGGAGGGTGCTACATAAGTTATCCAGGGACTCAGGGTATCATTTGTCTCATGTAGTATATTTCAGATTGATCTGGCTATCTTCTCTTGTCTGTGGGTGCCTGCAAGTGCTGAATCAGTTAAAGGTGATGGTGAGATCTCATGCAGGAGCAAAAGCTTTTAATTTGCCCATTATAAAGAGTTCCCACCAACCCTGCACTTTGTCCCCCCCTTTTCCTGACCTGCTGGGCTGCATTCTCAGATAAGGGTCTGAAATGCATTTTGGGGGGACCCCACACCATTTTTTTTAAATTGACATAGGGTTCCCTTTAAAAATCCATACCAGACCTGAAGGGCCTGGTATGGATTGGGAGGGACCCCATGCTGTTTTTTCCATAATTTTTAATTGTTTGTTAACACTCAGCTTTCAACAGGAAAGATACCACTCTGTGAATGGAGTCCACAAGCTTTTATTGAGTTGAGTTCAGGGGCTTTGGCAAACAAAACCACCAAAAGCTGTGTACATGATGCCTAAGTTTCACTACTTTGCTACTGTGAACCAGCAGTAACAAAACAGATAAGTTTACTTGGAGGAGAAAGGATAATAGCAAGAACAATAAGGATAAGTGGGCAAATAACCTTTCAGACATAGAGATTCCTAAGCTCTTTTGGCCCTACTTTTCCTGTGGGTCACATTAGTGCACTTAGTTCTGCACTCCTGTGACCCATTTCCAGTCAACAGCGGGCTAAAGTCCACTGTCAGCTGACTCACAGAGCCGGTCCAGGCTCTAGGAACATCCCGATGCTAACGTCTGAGAGCCTGAGCAAACACCCCCCCCCCCCTACCTCCTCTACAGCCCATTGCTCCAGTGAGTGCTGGATGGGCAGAGCAGAGAGCCGGTGACTGACAGTTCTGCTAACTGAAGACAGACAGCTGAGTGATCAGCGGTGTTTGATTGCTCAATTGTTTAATTGGTCCCTGTCAAAGGGATACGTCAGAAAAATTTTCAACGGTCAGTGTCTGCAATCAGTTAGCTGCACCCACTGATCAGTGTATTCTGACAGCAAAGGGTGTCACTGTCAGAATACAATGCCCTTGAGGGGGAAAATTCTCTATCCACCTGCTTTGTGTGGATGGAGGAATCTGTTGGCCAGCCTTAGTTAAGAGACTGAACTTCCCTGTGGCACCCTGTATGGTGGACTGCATTAGAGATACAGGTTCTTCTATCCATAACAACCATGTAGAGGGACACAAGACTGAATAACTCTGCCCAAGAGTCATGGCTGGCTTATACAGTGCTCTAACACTACCCCCTTAGGCATTGCTGATGGATTTGGATCCCCCAATTGCTCTGCACAGCCAGAGAGCATTTTTCACACAAGCTTTCATCCACAGACAGAAATCAGGCCTTGAGCGTTGGTTTTGTTATTTTATTGAGGAGATTAAACTTGGATGGGGTAAAGGGTGTATAGGATGCCCAAGGGAACTGTAATCTGAGGACGACTTCTTGAACTATTCACAGCTTCTCTTCTCTGACACTGTCTCTGTTGGAGAGCTAGCCAGCAGCTCCAGCTGTACTACCCCAGACCCTAGATAAACTCCTCTTCATCCAGCCATCTGAAGACTTTCTTCCTGAGCAGGGGATCTGGCACCTGTTCCTTTAAGTGGATAACAGTCACCAGCAGAGGGCGAATCTGGTTTCCCACCAGAGTGCTCCTTCTCCTATCCGCCTAGGGGGTGCAGGTGTATTCACTCAGATCATCTCCTGTACCACTTACGGAATGGCTGCTGCTACCAGGCCTATCAGCTGGGCTGCTCCTTTCCTGCAATGCAGGTTGTCCTCTCTTAGGGAGCAGGTGAGTCCTGAGTTTTTCTCAAATTTTAAAATGTTCCTCTTTCCTTCTTCCATCCGACTCTCCTGCTACTGAGCAGGCTATAATACTTTTAAGGGAGTCCAGCACCTTGCCAAGCCTCCTGTTGGGGATTGGCTGAGGTCCCTCAAAAGTGCAGCCAACCACTCCTCAGATCCATCCACTGCCTCCAAGGTTCTCCTCTGAAAGCCACAGAGCAGGAGGAAATTCCAGAGGTGCTGGCCTGCAGAGTCTCTCAGTCCTGACCAGAATTTGACCCCTCTGACTATCTCACCTGAGCTGCTAATCCGCTTGTCACTAGCCATCAGGGTCTAGTTCCCCCTAGCTAAATTAGGAGGGTGCTACAGTGCCAAAATACATCCTTCCAAACTGACCCTACCAGAAAAGAGAGCTCTTACATCAAAACCATCCTGCCAGCAAACAATGGGAAATACACTGTTGTGAGATATGCATTCTGTAAACATTCTAAGGTGGCCACTCTGCTCAGTGATGTCAACATTTTGGATCAATAAAGAGGAAACCATTATCTGTAAGAAGAAATAGGTGGTAGACTGCCTACAACAGCTGGAAAGGATAAAAGCCAATGACCGTATCTTTTAACACCACCTCTATCCTTGAAAAGATACACCATGGCTGTATGGGCTCTCAAACCTATACAAGAAAAAAGCCACTCTTAAGGCGGCCATACATGGATCGAAAATCGGCCGGTTCAGCAGGGACTGGACACATATTGATCCATGTATGGGCAGGCTGGTTGCACAAAAGTCAATCTATCAAATGACTTCTGTTCAACCAGTCTGTTTTTCCCAATTGATCAATGCCACTGGCTATAGTCAGTAACACAGATTGCTGTTTTCTGACAGCAGGTGCCCCGCTGTCAGAATACAAAGGCTCAGTGGGAAGCATTCAGTCGATGTGGATGGGGGGATTGGATCAATTTTTTTTTTTTTTTGTTCAACCTGTTGATTGAATGAAAAAGTATGAATAATGTATGTACTGCCATAGACTGTGTCTGTAATTCTAGTGTCCTTAGCAGCATGCTTGCAACACATTAAGAACTCTAAAGAATCAGTCAACACTGTCCATGGATTGAAGTTAGGGGCATAGGAGATGATGGTGTCCTAGGATGTCATATCTTTTCTATCTACAGTGGGGATTGAAAGTTTGGGCACCCCAGCTAAAAATTTGTATTAATGTGCATAAAGAAGCCAAGGAAAGATGGAAAAATCTCCAAAAGGCATCAAATTACAGATTAGACATTCTTATAATATGTCAACAAAAGTTAGATTTTATTTACATCATTTGCACTTTCAAAATAACAGAAAACAAAAAAATGGCGTCTGCAAAAGTTTGGGCACCCTGCAGAATTTGTAGCATGCACTGCCCCCTTTGCCAAGCTGAGACCTGCCAGTGTCATGGATTGTTCTCAATCATCATCTGGGAAG
This sequence comes from Staurois parvus, assembly GCF_062004578.1. NCBI lineage: Eukaryota > Metazoa > Chordata > Amphibia > Anura > Ranidae > Staurois > Staurois parvus. Next base: position 273,397 of record NW_028318424.1, read on the forward strand.
ACCAGGTGATGTCAATCTCCAAGGTTTTAAATGCCCAGACTCATCTGACCTTGCCCCAACAATCAGCACCATGGGTTCTTCTAAGCAGTTGTCTAGAAAACTGAAACTGAAAATAGTTGACGCTCACAAAGCTGGAGAAGGCTATAAGAAGATAGCAAAGCATTTTCAGATGTCAATATCCTCTGTTCGGAATGTAATTAAGAAATGGTAGTCATCAGGAACAGTGGAAGTTAAAGCAAGATCTGGAAGACCAAGAAAAATATCAGACAGAACAGCTCGCAGGATTGTGAGAAAAACAATTCAAAACCCACGTTTGACTGCACGATCCCTCCAGAAAGATCTGGCAGACACTGGAGTTGTGGTACACTATTCCACTATAAAGAGATACTTGTACAAATATGGTCTTCATGGAAGAGTCATCAGAAGAAAACCTCTTCTACGTCCTCACCACAAAAATCATCGTTTGAACTTTGCAAATGAACATATAGACAAGCCTGATGCATTTTGGAAACATGTTCTGTGGACCGATGAGGTTAAAATTGAACTTTTTGGCTGGAATGAGCAAAGGTACGTTTGGAGAAGAAGGGGCACAGAATTTAATGAAAAGAACCTCTGTCCAACTGTTAAGCATGGGGTTGGATCAATCATGCTTTGGGGTTGTGTTGCAGCCAGTGGCACAGGGAACATCTCACGAGTAGAAGGAAAAATGGATTCAATAAAATTTCAGCAAATTTTGGATGGTAACTTGATGCCATCTGTGAAAAAGCTGAAGTTAAAGAGAGGATGGCTTCTACAAATGAATAATGATCATTAACACACCTCGAACTCCACGGGGGATTACATCAAGAGGCGTAAACTGAAGGTTTTGCCATGGCCTTCACAATCTCCTGACCTCAACATAATTGAAAATCTATGGATAGACCTTAAAAGAGCAGTGCGTGACAGACAGCCCAGAAATCTCAAAGAACTGGAAGACTTTTGTAAGGAAGAATGGGCAAAGATACCTCAAACAAGAATTGAAAGACTCTTGGCTGGCTACAAAAAGCGTTTACAAGCTGTGATACTTGCCAAAGGGGGCAGTACAAGATATTAACTCTGCAGGGTGCCCAAACTTTTGCAGACGCCATTTTTTTGTTTTATGTTATTTTGAAAGTGTAAATGATGTAAAAAAATCTAACTTTTGTTGACATATTATAAGAATGTCTAATCTGTAATTTGATGCCTTTTGGAGATTTTTCCATCTTTCCTTGGCTTCTTTATGCACATTAATACAAATTTTTAGCTGGGGTGCCCAAACTTTCGATCCCCACTGTATATACCAGATATTGAGATCATAATGGGACAATGGAAACTAGATAAGATTCTTGACAGATGAAAGTAACTCAAACCAGACCAAGTACAGTAAGTTCCTTGCTTGACCTTTGTGACAATTCACCCATTTTAAGTACAAGAATAACTTCTACAGACAAAAAATGGTTGTTCAATAGGATCACCATTGTAGGAAACTTGCACATGAATGAGGTGTAGAAGAGAGCCCGGAGCTCATTAAAAGGAACAAAACAGTCATTGAGGTATGTATATAGAATGTGAATCAAGTTAAAAGCTTGCCAAGTACAAGTTTTGAGTAAATACATAATTGGTGGATAGGAACATTACGGTTTTATGGGAAGAGGCACAGAAAAACATTTGACTCTTTTTGGACTAGGTTTTTCATGTCAAGGAGGTGGGTAACTTGGACATTGAGGTTTAAAGGAACTCAAATCACAAAGATTAGTATCTGCTTTTTGACTCCCAACAACAACTGGAAAAAAACCTAGGGTTTTTCAGAATTCTTCAACATTGGCCTAAGATGGTAACAACAAACACAGATTCTTTATGTTCTAAGAGCTTGTTTAGTTCAAAACTTTGTTCTTACTTCCTTTCCACATTCAACCCCTTCCCCTCTTCCTAACCTACTGCTCCATGGATCCAAAATATGTAAAACTCATAACCTTATAGATACTACTTACAAAAATACCCTGCGACTATGATTTATAAACTTCAGGTCTCCTTAGGGGGTCAATTAGAGTATATTCTGTATCATAAAGTAGTTTAAAAAATTGCCTGTATTAATTATGTGCTTAGCACAGCATACTCTTCTATATTGATACACTGTCAATTGTACTGTTTACATATTAGCTTCATGTCCTTGCATTCCTGTACTTGCAATAAAAAAAAACACATTCTGGGTAGCACAGTGGCTAAGTAGTTAGCAGGTTTGCCTATTAGCACTAGGATTGTCGGTTCATATCCCAACCAAGGCACTGCCTGCAGAAAGGCTGCATGTTTTCCCTGTACTTGAGTGGGTTTCTCCACTGGTAGATTAATTGGCTCCTGTCTGAATTGGCCTAAGTACTGTATGTGTGTATGTGAGTTAGGGACATTAGATTGTAAGCTCCTTGAGGGCAGGGACTGATGTGAATGTAATATATATACACTAAATTGACAAAAATATTGGGACACCCCTTAAAATCATTAGATTCAGATGTTCCAATCACTGCCATGGCCACAGGTGTATAAAATCAAGCACCTAGGCATGCAAACTGCTTCTACAAACATTTGTGAAAGAATGGGTCGCTCTCAGGAACTCAGTGAAATCAAGTGCGGTACTGTGAGAAGTTGCCACCTGTGCAATAAGTCCATCAATGAAATTTCCTCGCTGCTAAATATTCCACGGCCAACTGTTAGTGGTATTGTAACAAAGTGGAAGCAACTGGAAACAACAGCAACTCAGCCACAAAGTGGTAGGCCACGAAAAATGACAAAGCGGGGTCAGCGTATGCTGAAGCGCACAGTGTGCAGAAGTTGCCAACTCTCTGCAGAGTCAATAGCTAAAGACCTCCAAACTCTGTGTGGCCTTCAGATTAGCACAACAGTGTGTAGAGAGCTTCATGGAATGGGTTTCCATGGCTGAGCTGCTGCATCCAAGCTTTACATCACCAATTGCAATGCAAAGTATCAGATGCAGTGGTGTGAAGCACGCCGCCACTGGACTCTAAAGCAGTGGAGACGTGTTCTCTGGAGTGACGAATCACGCTTCTCCATCTAGCAATCCGATGGACGTGTCTGGGTTTGGTGGTTGACAGGAGAACGGTACTTGCCTGACTACATTGTGCCAAGTGTAAAGTTTGATGGAGGGGGGGATTATGGTGTGGGGTTGTTTTTCAGGGGTTAAGCTTGGCCCCTTAGTTCCACTGAAGGGAACTCTTAAGGCATCAGCATACCAAGACATTTTGGACAATTTCATGCTCCCAACTTTGTGGGAAAAGTTTGGGGATGGCCCCTTCCTCTTCCAACACGACTGCGCACCAGTGCATAAAGCAAGGTCCAGAAAGACATGGATGAGCGAGTTTGGGGTGGAGAAACTTGACTGGCCTTCACAGAGTCCTGACCTCAACCCGATAGAAGACCTTTGGGATGAATTGGAGCGGAGACTGTGAGCCAGGCCTTCTCGTCCAACATGAGTGCCTGACCTCACAAATGCTCTTCTGGAAGAATGGTCAAACAGTAGGTATACGAGCGTTAGGTAGTAAAGAGAAAAAGCAGCTGACATAAAGGCAAAACCTCTTAACCTTCACAAGAATCTGATAAATACATGCAGCGCTGAAATGTATTCTTGTGAAGGTTAAGAGGTTTTGCCTTTATGTCAGCTGCTTTTTCTCTTTACTACCTAGCGCTCGTATACCTACTGTTATTATTCCCATAGACACACTCCTAAACCTTGTGGACAGCCTTCCCAGAAGAGCTGAAGCTGTTATAGCTGCAAAGGATGTGCCACCTCAATATTGAACCCTATGGACTAAAGTTCATGTGCGTGTAAAGACAGGCGTCCCAATATTTTTGGCAATGTAGTGTATATGTAAAGCACTGCATAAATTGATAGCGCTATGTAAGTACCTGGAATAAATACAAAACAGAAATCTCAGTGTTTGTGGCTACCCAGTCTGTTTTTTTTGTTGGAAAAATTAAAAGGTCTAGCAAAAACACGAGAATGTTGAAGAGAAGGGAGAGTTAGAGTAATTCAAAATAGTTACATAGTTAGTCTGGCTGAAAAAAGACAAAAGTCCATCCAGTTCAACCATTAAAAAAAAAAAAAGTTATAATCCTACACCCACAGTTGATCCAGAGGAAGGCAAAAAAACCCCCCAGCAAAGCCTGATCCAATTTGCTCCTGCAGGGGAAAAAAATCCTTCCTGATCCCCTGAGAGGGAATTGGATATTCCCTGGATCAACGTTACCTATAAATGTTAGTATCCAGTTATATTCTGTGTATCTAAGAAAGAATCCAGGCCTTTTTTTAAAGCAATCCACTGAGATGGCCAGAACCAACTCTTGAGGAAGTCTATTCCACATTTTCACAGCTCTTATTGTGAAGAAACCTTTCCGTGTTTGGAGATTAAAGCTCTTTTCCTGCAGACGTAAAGAGTGCCCCCTTGTACTCTGTGATGACCTCAGGGTGAATAGCTACACCAAGTTCACTACATGAACCACTGATGTATTTATACATGTTGATCATATCCCCCCTTAATCTCCTCTTCTCAAGAGAGAATAAACTCAGTTCCTCTAATCTTTCCTCATAGCTGAGCTCCTCCATGCCTCTTACCAGTTTAGTTGCCCTTCTCTGTACTTTCTCCAGTTCCCCAATGTTCTTTTTGTGAATTGGTGCCCAAAATTGAACTGCATATTCCAGATGAGGTCTTACTAATGATTTGCACCGGGGTAATATGATATCTCTCTCTCTGGAGTCTATACCTCTTTTAATACAAGAGAGGATTTTGCTCACTTTAGCAACCGCAGCTTGGAATTGCATGCCATTATTAAGCTTGTGATCTACCAGAACTCCCAGATCCTTCTCCACCATTGATTCCCCCAGTTGTACCCCCCCCTAGTATGTATGATGCATGCATATTCTTCACCCCCAAGTGCAGAACCTTACATTTATCAACATTAAACCTCATTTGCCACATAGTTGCCCAGTTAAACAGAGCATTGAGGTCTGCTTGTAAATTGGAGACATCCTGTAAGGACGTTATTCCACTGCACAGCTTGGTGTCATCTGCAAAGACTGAAATGGGATTTTCAATCCCTGACCCTATATCGTTTATAAATATATTTAAAAGTAAGGGGCCCAACACTGAACCTTGGGGTACACCAGTGACAACCCTAGACCATTCAGAGTATGAATCATTAACCACTACTCCTTGAATACAATCTTTTAGCCAGTTTTCTATCCATTTACATACAGATTTTGCCAAGCCTGTAGACTTTACCTTACACATTAGCCGTGTGTGGGGAACTGTGTCATACCCTTTTGCAAAATCCAAGTATACAACGTCCACCGCCACCCCTCTGTCTAAGGTTTTGCTCACCTCCTCATAAAAAGAAATCAGATTTGTTTGACAACTTCTGTCTTTCATGAATCCATGCTGTCTGTTGCTTAAAATATTTTTTTTCCAGCATGAACTCATCACAGCGCTGAGCGAACTATTGGCACTATATAAATACTGTATAATAATAATAATCTATGTGGTCTTTTATTAAACTCTCCAGTATCTTCCCAACTATAGACATTAAACTACCAGGTCTATAATTACTTGGTAAAGATTTTGACCCCTTTTTAAATATTGGCAACACATTGGCATTATGCCAATCCAGTGGTACTATTCCAGTCATTAAAGAGTCCTTAAAAATGAGAAACAATGGCTTTAAAAAGACAGAGCTCAATTCTTTAAGGACCCGTGGGTGTATGCCATCCGGTCCAGGTACTTTATTCACCTTTATTCTGTCTAAATATTTCTGGATCATATCAATTGTGAGCCAATGTGGATCATCTGGAGCTGTGTCAATACCATGGCCATTATGGACAAGAGCTCCCCCATGCTCCTTTGTATACACAGAGCTGAAGAAGGTATTTAATAAACTTGCCTTCTCTTTGTCCCCAGTCACCCACTCTAGATTATTTTATAAAGCGCCTACATGCTCGGACCTGACCATTTTACTATTAATATATTTGAAGAATTTTTTGGGTTTGTCCTGCTATCTTTTGCAATCTATCGTTCGTTTTCAATTTATGCGGCCTTTATTTCATTTTTGCATATTCTGTTATATTCTTTGTAATGTTTAAATGATGATACTGTTCCTTCATTTTTATATTTAAATTTAAGCTCTTATTATCTATAGATTTTTTTACCTTTGGCTGTAAGCCACATAGGTTTGATTTTTAGAATTTTAAACTTGTTGCCCATGGGAATATATTTTGCAGTGTGTGTCTAGTGTTAGAAAAGCTCAGAAGGATACTTAACAAACATCACATCCCTGTGTTGTTTTAAGTTGTACTTTAGGTATGGTTATCATCGGTCCTGCTTGGAACAATGTAAGTATGCATATCTCAAACCTGAAGGCCGCTGGGAAATCTGAATAGCTGGCGTTACTACAGTGATGGATGCTATCTTTCAAGTCCTGTGACAAGTGGCTTTCTCTCACAGGGAGTTCTTTGCTTGGCACTGCCATCATTTACAGAACGCCTTGTATTTTTTATAAATGGACCAGGTAGAGACGAGGGCAGGAGATGTCACAATTTCCACATTGTCCAGTCAGAGAATTCCTTGTATTCAGTGAAAAAAAATGATATGTAAATGGAAGCAATGTTGAGTGAGTTACTCACACTGCTGTCTACTACAGTGATTGCCAGCTTCTCCAGTGGCCCTCAGGTATGAGATATGCATACTCACATTTGTCCAGGCTGGACCACTGTAAGTATGCAGTAAAGATCATAATGAGAGTTCTGCTTTAAAGTCAGCAATACACCGAGATAAAAGATTGTACATTCAAAAGACCCAACACCCAAATACAGGTGAAGTATCGTGGTATATGAAGGGCAATGTTAGCGGGGAATACAAAGAACCTCAACCTCAACAAACAGGAGGGCCAACATGGAAGGGCAAATTCTACAGGTAAGTACCCCTACATCTTATGGAAAGGGGACATCCTTTCAAGACAGTAAGGTGCACATTTTGAACAGAAAGGACAACTGATTCACAAGAGACATCAAAGAAACCATCTACATCAACCTGGAACAACCATCTCTGAACACAAGTGGGACTTATGACACGGTGGGTTTGCTTTACTAAAACTAGAGAGTGTAAAATCTGGTGCAACTCTACTTAGAAACCAACCAGCTTTCAGTTTTTTTTTTGGTCAAAGGTTAATTGAACAAGCCGAAGTTAGAAGCTGATTGGCTACTATGCCGAGCTGCACCAGATCAGTGACATCACTAGGGTTGGTATTACCTCGTGCAGTAAAAGATGGTGTCACTTCCCCTCCCCCAGCCCTATTACAGACTCAACTCCCTTCCAGACCCCCTTCTCCAGCACAGAACTGTACAGATCTCCAAAATGAGTTTTCCTTGGCTCTGTGAGGCAGCCAAAGGCTGTGCTACAGTGAACATGCATCAGGCACTTGCAGCACTATGCAACACACACAAAAAAACATCGTCAGGCAGTCGCTAAATAATCTCCATGCATTTCCTTTGCAGTCTTCGGGCAGGTCACCTGATGCAGCCTCTCAGCTGCACTGAACTCTGCAGAAGTCTCCCTCTCTGCTGCCCACACCTCTGCCCACTTCCTGAACTCCAGATATAGCTCTCCATTCAACCTGCCCTGTCACACTGCATCACTGGGAAAAAGGCCGGCCAGGAGCCCTGTGCTGCATCCCATGACTACGGCGGCACTAAGCATCATGGGAATTGTAGCTCATCCCTTGCCACAGTGCCTCGTCTTGTCCCCCAGCTCTCCCAACTTAACCCAAATTATTATACAGTATTTATTATTATTATTATTATACAGTATTTATAAAGCGCCAATAGTTCGCTCAGTGCTCATTCAGCACTCATTCTTGGCACAAATGCCTGCCTCCCAATCCCCGTCTTAGCCCAAATCCCCCCATCTCCTTCTAGTAAAAATTCCCACCCCAATCCCTCCTCCTAGCACATATTTCCCCAATCTCCCCTCCTAGCACACATCCCTCCCAATCCTATATACTAGCACATATCCCCCCCAAACCCTGCTCCTGGCACATATCCACCCCAATCCCCACTCCTAGCACATATCCCTCCACCAATCGCCCCTCCTAGCACATATCACCCCCATTCCACTGCTAGCACATATCCCCCCAATCCCCTCTCCTAGCAAATATCCCCCACAATTCTTTTAGCACATCCCCTTCCCTCCAAATTGCCCTAATCAGCACAAATAGCCTCCCACCCCACCCCCCACAAACCTCTCATCTCAAGCACAAATTATTGTTACCCCTTGACTTCGCTCCCCCCCCCATCATCACTGTGTTCCCAGTACAATTCCCCATTTTACATTCAGAAAATCACTACAGAGACACAGGACAGTGCTCATCCATACAGCAGATTACACAGTATTGCTTTTAGATTAGGACTGTCTGTATACATTTTGATTACCAAACTTCTACATTCTCCAAGGACTGCTCACCTCCTGCAGCAGGATATGTGGGTAAGGGGCATGTAAAGTCCAGCAAGCAATAGAGAGGAGAGAGCCAGGAGGAGGTGCAGGCTGTGCCCTCCCCTTCCTGTCAGTGAAGTGCTCCTCCATACAGCAGATGACAAAAGATTGTTAGATCAATCTTTTATCATCTGCTGTATAAAGGAGCGCTCCCACTGATAGGAGGGGGAGGGCGTAGCACAGCCCGCACCTCCTCCAGGCTCTCTCCTCTCTACTGCTGCTTCTGTTTGGACTTTACTGCTCACAGTTAAGTGCACCCTGAGTGCAGGAATAGGAGAAAGAGGTGGAGCTCAATGGACTAGGTACAGTGTTAATGGTGGGATCGGCCATGGTGTCACCTATCTGGCGGGTCTCACTTGGGTGCAGTCCACACCCCCATAGTAATGCCATTGCACCAGATTTTGCACTCTCTAGTTTTAGTAAATCAACCCCGTCTGTCAGTCACATATTCCATATTTATATCATGTTTGCGAAAGTTTTTAATAAATCAAGTCATGGTATAGCTAGTAGTAGTTTGTCCGATACCATTGTGCAATTGAATGGGGCTGAGGATAGCAATTTTATCATTCTTATTCTGGCAATGTGAAAATTCACACTTTCAGTTAGGCAACTCAAGCAATTTACACATGACCCAAACTTCAATGCATGTGGTGCTTGGTTTATGCTAATAGGAACATTGCATTCTTAGAAACTTTTACACCTCTAATCCTGTTCTCGGACAATCAGCATCTGCCTTGACATATTCCATTGTGATTGGATTAAGGTGATTGAGTTACCCCTTTGGTTTACAAATGCTTGGGTATGTTCCTGACTCTTATGCCTGGTACACGGGATGAGAAAATCGGACAAAAAAAAGCATTCGGTTTGATCATTTGGTAAGCTATTCATTAGCACACAGCTTTCAAGAGCAGACCATGACAGTTATTTTGAAAATATCAAAGGGACAAGCACAAAACATTTTATTGTAAGATAACAGAAAAAACTATTTTTGTTTAAAGCGGTAGAAAACTCTTGTTAAAAAAAAAAAGGTTTCTTCCTGCAAGATAATATTATAATATACTAGCACATTAAGAAAGACTTACCTGAAAACGAAGCCCTCCAGGGGTGCGCTGGCAACGCTGCAGAGACTTCCATCTTCACCTGATCCTTCTTCTGGGTTCACGGGCTGTCGCCGCTTGAATGACCGAGCCACAATGACATCACTTCCACGAATGCAGGCAGGAGTCTCGGCCGTGGGACAGAGCTCTGAAGGTACACCTTTCCTTCAGAGTACATGTGCAGGTGAAGTCAACAGCTAGTGCTCGCTAAAATGTCTCATAAACGGTGCACGTTTAGAAGATATTCATTTTACCAACAGGTAAGTCTTATTGTAAGCTTACCTGTAGGTAAAAATAAAAAAATGAGAGTTTACTACTACTTTAATCAGTACAGTATTCCTCCATTAAAACATTGAGTGACCAAGACCGCGCATGATCAGAAAAAAGAGAACAATCTAGAAGGAAAAATGTCAATGAAAACAATCTTTGTACACAATGAAAATGTTCCTAAACACAAAAAAAAACCATTGTTTTCAGGATAGAAATATGTTTATTAGCAATTGCACCATGTCCTTTTTGTCTTCTTCTTTTGAAGGACATTCCTTAATGCCAGAGCTCCAAGGACAGCAATTGGAAGTGGTGACTTATGCATTCCTTCTGTAAAAGTACTGCATTCGAAAGATGTGACCATTGATTACTAATGAATCTACATGTAGTACCCTCTTAGTCAGCTAGGGAAAGCTAGTGCTCTAATTGTTAGCTAGCAGGGCTGAGTAGCAGCCTGGGTGTGATGGTTAACAGGGTCAAATTTACATCAAAGCTGAGAGGCTCTGCAGACCAGCTCTCTGGGATTTCTGCCTGCTTTAGAACTTTGGAGAAAGTTCTAGAAGCAGTGGGTGGAGGCAAGGAGTGGGTGGTCTGTACTCTTAGAGGATCCTGACCAATCTCACAACAAGAGGCTTGGCAAGGGGTCAGGGCAGCCTTTAAGAGTAACTAAGCCTGCACAGCAACAGGAGAGAGCTGGAGAGTTTGAGTGGAAGATGGAGAAGTAAGCTGGAGGGCGGGAGCCTGGGAGTGAGCCCAGATGGGAGAGAGGCTCACCTCCAGGCAGGAGGACCTTAGAGAACAAAAACTAGGGACTTCACCGGCCTCCTGAGAGAGGACCATCTGTGGGGCAAGGAAGGAATGTCCCAGCTAGAAGGCCTGGTAGCAGCCACTGACCCACCAGCAACACAGGAGAAGGACTAAATGAGTAAACCTGCACCCCCTGGGCCAGATAGGGGAAGGAGCACTATGGTGGGAAATCAAATTAGCAACTACCTGGGACTGTCTTATCTCCTGAAGTGACAAGCACTGGATCCTCTGCTCAGGAATTTTCCTCAGATAAATGGATGAGAAGAGGATTCATCTGGGGTGGTACAGCTGGAGATGCTGGCTAGTTCTCCAAGAAGAGGATTTTGCTGTAAAAACTTGTATATAGTTCCAGGAAGTTGTCCTCAGTTTCACAGTCACATTGTACACCCATAACCCTATACCAGTTGAAATAATAAAACTTCAAAACAAATCTCAAGGACTGGTTACTGTATCCTAGATGCAAGTTGATATGAAAATGCGTGTTGCCTGGCTGTGTAGGACTATAGGGGGGACCCAAATCTATAGCGACTCCTAAGGGGTTAGTGCTACATATAATACACAAAAACGCTCCAAACACGTATAGCCAAAGGTGTGGCAAGCAGAGGGGACACATGTACATTATATCCCTTTTAATTACATGCTTGTACGTGGCTACGCACATGGGAAATTGTACTTGTGTGCCAGATATTAAAGATGAGGAAAAAACTTTGGTGAAATGTCTTTAACATTACAGAACAAGTCCAGCGGAATGTGACTAACTTCTCCTATCATAATTAAAAGCAAGAACAACATCATCAGCATCCCATCATGTGATGGAAATGACATAAAATAGATGTAGACCCAATTGCTAAAATTTGATATAAGCTTGAACATGTTAATGTCATTTCAAAAGTCATTTTCAATTTTTTTTTCTGCAGCTTTCAAAAAAGAATCCCTGGAGATCCTGCCATGAAGGACCTTATTTAGGCACTTCCTGTTACAGAGTGACAGTGCTCAAATTGTGCTCTGACATTGTCATCCTGTTAAACAGCCTTTGGATGCAAACTACAAGCAGCTATGCCAACGCACATTCACAGGCATAGTCCACTATTATCCAGATCAATGCTGTGCAGCTGGCGCTGGATCCCAGAAGGGAATGCATACATAAGATCGCAGCACACAAGTAAGGCAACGTCAAATCGAGAGCAATCATTTTAGCACCAGACCTCCCATGTCACTCTAAACTGGTAACCTGTAAAGGTTTTCAAAGCTTCGCCTATGGAGATTTTTAGTGTAGTTTTTAGTGTGTTTTACTGTAGTTTGATGCCATTTCATGGGCGTTCACAATTTTAAAGCGTGACATGTTAGATATCTATTTACTCAGCGTAACATCTTCTTTTCTATTAAAACAGAAAAAAAGAGTATTATATTCGATTGCCTCTCAGGGGATCAGGAAGGAATTTTTTTCCCCTGCAGGAGCAAATTGGATCATGCTTTGCTGGATTTTTGTTTTGCCTTCCTCTGGATCAACTGTGGGTGTAGGGTTATAACTTTTTTTTTCATATATATGGTTGAACTGGATGGATTTTATCTTTTTTCAGCCAGACTAAATATGTAACCAATACTGTGTTTGTGTGCACTAAAATTAAAATTAAACTAAAGTGTATTTTTCCCCCACAATTTGTGTTTAAAAAATCGCTGCACAAATACAGTGTGACAAAAAATTGCAGCATCCACCATTTTATTCTCTAGGGCCTATGCTTAAAAATATATATAATGTTTGGGTGTTTTAAGTAATTTTCTGGCAAAATAATTATGATTTTAACATGTAGGAGAGAAGTGTCTGAATTGGCCCAGTAAGGAAGTAGTTAAATAGAATTTAAAAAAAGGAAGCACTGCAATGTGTTTTAATGATGCTTTGCAGTGCACAGCTGTGCATGTTCACAACATATCAGTGCACACATATTTGGTGTACAATAACACACTCTTTGTGGTGTGAATGAGCCCTATAAAATCATCTAGTTAGGGCTGACATTTATTTTCATAAAGCAATTTATGGAGTGTATAATGGAAGCCATACATTTATAAAATCTGTTACTGTCTAATTAGTGAAGTCCATTCTATAAAAAAAAGAATATTACAAATGTGAAACTGTGACAATATCTATACACTGCCATTTAACACTCTGACCTCCCTTTTTTACAATGGTAATAATTCACTAAGCTGTATGAGTTATTGTAGAAGATGTCCTCGCTATTATATCTAAAGATAATTTTTTTATAAGATATTCCATTCAGACAACAGAATATCACAATGGAAGCAGTCATTATTCCTTCACTCAAAATAGATAACTATTATTTAGCTGTTACATTCTTGTATCTCCTATGAATCTGTATTTTATTTCATAAGTATTCATGTCATAAGTTGTTACTTTATCTCCGCAGTAGACACTTCACACAACATCATAGTTGTTGTTGCCAGTTAGTAACTATTGATAATAAAAAAAAGCAAAACCTGCGCAATTGTCTTTGGGAACCGATAAGTGTCATTTCAAAAGGATGACAAATTAAACATAATACATGTAGGTGAAACTGCCATCTGTTATCATTTACTAAATTGACCCTGATGTGAGAGAAGACCAAACATAGTACTACCTGCACAGAGTTTGCATGTTCTCCCTGTGCCTGCGTCGGTTTCCTCCGGGTGCTCCAGTTTCCTCCCACACTTCAAAGCCATGCTGGTAGGTTAATTGGTTCCTGTCTAAATCGCCCTAGTATGTGTATGTATGAATGTGTATAAGGGATTGTAGATTGTAAGCTCCTTGATGGTGGGGACTGATGTGAATGTACAATATATGTGCAAAGTGCTGCATACATGAATGGCGCTATAAAAGTACCAATAATAAGTAAATAATAATCAGTTAACATACAGTCCAGGATCTGACACCCTTACTATGCATCTCTAGTCATCCCCTTCCACTACATCCTACAGACTGACTGCGCTGTTCCTATGGTGGCCATATACCTAACAATCTGACCATGCTATTCCTCATAGAATTGGACAATATGACTTAGTGTATGAATTATCAAAAACACCCATACTGTGCCATTCATCGGTTTCAAGCAAAACCATTCAATTTCATTGAAATTATCCTGATCAGTCTGGACAAAAAATCTGATTGTGTGAAAGAGGATAGATTGATATGATCATTAAGTATTGAATGAGTATTGAATGACCTTCTGGATGTTCGGATCATATTTTTCTCCCAAACAGAAAATTGATTGACAATACGATCATATATAATGTCACTCTCTGTATGCCACACAGGGACAAGCTATCAGTGCAGGATTCCCCCCTCCATGGGTCATAGCTGCGCACAGTGAGCTAGAAGAGAGGCCACATTTGGAAACAATTTGTAAATGTAATTTACTGACATTTGAAGGCCCGATAACTTGTTCTTTTTTTCACAAAAAGCAATGTGTTTTGTTTTCTGATATCAATTCTAAATGATGTGGCCAGTTCAGATACAAATAGTGTGGTGGTATAGTGTATGTGCAGTTTTCATTTTCACCAGGAGATGGCGCTGAGGACCCATACCATCACTCTGAACTGACTCTAGAACTGCAAATTTAAACCAGAGGTGCTCAATCTTGAAGAGCGATGGCTATTAAAGTGATTTGGTTACCGGTCGTGGGTCACAATGAACTGAAATAGTTCAGAATTTTTTTATTTTGAATAACATAATTAAGATTTTAAACAACAATCAGGATCATCATTTTCCATGGGACCAATCCCCATTGGATGTTTACCTACTATTTAATCACAATCACAAAAAGAAAAAGTGGATGACACTAGTATGAACACTGACTTGGTTTTACTTTTTACAAGGGACTCAGGTGTCAAGGATGTCAGACATAGTCACAGGTTATACTGCTGGATAGTTCAGCTGCGTGTTTTGTGCAGGGGAGACCCGTTATTCCATAGTGACGCTGTTTGTAACGAAGGAGTATACAGACGGCTGCAAAATATTCTGAACAATTTCAAAGTGCAACTAGAGGGACAAAGTGATGAAAAGTGCATTACCTCACAACGTACCAACCACCCAGCTATTCTTCGTAGGAGAGGGTCCAGCTGCAGTTTGCCCTTGGCGGAGCATTTCATACAGAGGCTTCTTTGCTGTTTCCTATGTCCAGATGAGATGTACTTACATGCTGTTTACCAGTAGTTGTCTGGCCTGTGCGCCCTCTCTTTGTTCTTTCCCCATTCAGTATATTTGGATTCCCCCGGTCCATTTGAGGGCAGCAAGGAGTGCATGTTCCAGGACATTCTTAATGTGGTTGTATGGTTGTAGCCTGCATCGAGTCCATCCCCAAGCGCAGGAGCATTTGTGTTTGCTGGTCAAGGATGTCAGGTTTTATGTCGTTCCTAAGAAGAGACACTGTTCACAGGTGTGGTTAAAACAAGTCTCAGCTATGGGGCTTTACCGCCCCCAAAATCGCAAATGTAAATGTGTCCGTAATGTCCTGAGCCCTTATAAAGCTGCTTCCACACTGATGCATTACATTTTACATGCATTGCGCCTGCAGTACAGCGTGTCTGTGGCTTTTCTGTGGGTTAGCGGCGCTTTACCAAATACTTCTATTACATCTTGCAGGTGTGGTGTACTTTCATAAAGTGCACCAAACCCGCAGGGAGGTGTGGCCTGCACGGGGTGACACCGACCGCACGGGGTGACACCAGACCCGCTCCACGAAAAGGTAAGTTGTATAGCAAGCCGACGATCCCCGCAGGATGGATGGGATATGCGGATTGGGGAGCATAATGGATTGGACTCCGATCCATTATGCTCAATCTGCAGATCCGATCCATTCTTCGGGGATCATCGGAGGGGGTGTAACCAAGTGTTACCACACCGGGAGACACCAACCCTAGGGACGCCTCTGCCCGTAGGATATAATAGAAGTTGATGGCTCAGTGCAGGTAACCAACAGGAAAGCCGAAGGTGCACTGCGCTGCACCCGCAGATCAGTGTGAAAGCAGCCTAACAGTTGTTAACCCTTTTATAGGTGCTAGTATGCCCATTGCAAAAGTGCAGTGTATGTGTTAATACAATGACGTTATTTTTCTGTTGCAGCTACTGCTGGCATCACTCTCCAGGCTGCTGGAAAGGATTAGAGGTGGAGTACACTTGGTATCCCTCCGCCTGGGACAGGATCTGGCACTACATTGGCTTATGCAGCTCCTGCTCCCTCTGCTGCTGCCGCCGGCTCATTGCACTCTGGTGCTCTGAGATGGCAAGACCGCGACCAAGGGTTGCTGACCCCGAGCATGACCTTCACTGGTTTGGGGTTGTGGGCCAGATCACAGGGCTCCATGGGCCACATCTGGCTCACAGGCCATGGATCGAGCTTGGTATGGATTTTAGTATGCTTTAAACCAGAAGTAGCACATTTCATCTTACCAATTGTTAAATGTGGTGGTGGCGGCATTTTTTAGGCTTTTTCCCCCCTCTGTTTTCACCCGGTGACCTAGCTAATAACACACCTCCTTTAACAGATTGCCTACACTCTGGATGAAGGCACAACAGAGACACCTTTGGGCAGCAGTCTGGGGGGAGGGGAGTATTAGATGTACTAGCACATTTTAATAACAAATTGAAACTAATCTCCAGCTAACACTTTTTAAATCGTTACAGTTTTTTTCTTTTTGGGATAAAGGGTTTACATAAATAAATAACCCAATCATTGTAAACATGCCTCTGGTTTTCCTCACACCTCTAACTGCTACATCTGTAGGACAGTTTGTTCTGTTGAAAAACAACAGACTTACTGGCTAGATCAACAGGAGAAAATAAAAGAAAGAAAGCCTAAAAAAGACAACAAATACAGCCATCACATCTAGGAACTGGTAAGCTGCAATATAATAAATGGGTTTAATTCCGCTTTATCTTCAACTACTGGCAATATGACCATACAGGCTATGATGAGAAGGGACTAAGGCCGGCCATACAGTAAAGTCCATAAATATTGGGACATTGACACAATTCTAACATTTTTGGATCTATATACCACCACAATGGATTTGAAATGAAACAAACAAGATGTGCTTTAACTGCAGACTGTCAGCTTTAATTTTAGGGTATTTACATCCAAATCAGGTGAACGGTGTAGGAATTACAACAGTTTGCATATGTGCCTCCCACTTATAAGGGACCAAAAGTAATGGGACAATTGGCTTCTCAGCTGTTCCATGGCCAAATTTGTGTTATTCCCTCATTATCCCAATTACAATGAGCAGATAAAAGGTCCAGAGTTCATTTCAAGTGTGCTATTTGCATTTGGAATCTGTTGCTGTCAACTCCCAAGATGAGATCCAAAGAGCTGTCACTATCAGTGAAGCAAGCCATCATTAGGCTGAAAAAACAAAACAAACCCATCAGAGAGATAGCAAAAACATTAGGCATGGCCAAAACAACTGTTTGGAACATTCTTAAAAAGAAGGAACGCACCGGTGAGCTCAGCAACACCAAAAGACCCGGAAGACCACGGAAAATAACTGTGGTGGATGACCAAAGAATTCTTTCCCTGGTGAAGAAAACACCCTTCACAACAGTTGGCCAGATCAAGAACACTCTCCAGGAGGTAGGTGTATGTGTGTCAAAGTCAACAATCAAGAGAAGACTTCACCAGAGTGAATACAGAGGGTTCACCACAAGATGTAAACCATTGGTGAGCCTCAAAAACATGAAGACCAGATTAGAGTTTGCCAAACGACATCTAAAAAAGCCTTCACAGTTCTGGAACAACATCCTATGGACAGATGAGACCAAGATCAACTTGTACCAGAGTGATGGGAAGAGAAGAGTACGGAGAAGGAAAGGAACTGCTCATGATCCTAAGCATACCACCTCATCAGTGAAGCATGGTGGTGGTAGTGTCATGGCGTGGGCATGTATGGCTGCCAATGGAACTGGTTCTCTTGTATTTATTGATGATGTGACTGCTGACAAAAGCAGCAGGATGAATTGTGAAGTGTTTCGGGCAATATTATCTGCTCATATTCAGCCAAATGCTTCAGAATTCATTGGACGCCGCTTCACAGTGCAGATGGACAATGACCCAAAGCATACTGCAAAAGCAACCAAAGAGTTTTTTAAGGGAAAGAAGTGGAATGTTATGCAATGGCCAAGTCAATCACCTGACCTGAATCCGATTGAGCATGCATTTCACTTGCTGAAGACAAAACTGAAGGGAAAATGCCCCAAGAACAAGCAGGAACTGAAGACAGTTGCAGTAGAGGCCTGGCAGAGCATCACCAGGGATGAAACCCAGCGTCTGGTGATGTCTATGCGTTCCAGACTTCAGGCTGTAATTGACTGAAAAGGATTTGCAACCAAGTATTAAAAAGTGAAAGTTTGATTTATGATTATCATTCTGTCCCATTACTTTTGGTTCCTTAACAAGTGGGAGGCACATATGCTAACTGTTGTAATTCCTACACCGTTCACCTGATTTGGATGTAAATACCCTAAAATTAAAGCTGACAGTCTGCAGTTAAAGCACATCTTGTTCGTTTCATTTCAAATCCATTGTGGTGGTGTATAGAGCCAAAAATGTTAGAATTGTGCCGATGTCCCAATATTTATGGACCTGACTGTATATGGGTCGCTTTCCAAACGATTTTTTGTTTGAAAATCAGACCTAAGAATGATTGACCGATTTTCACTCTGTTAGTGGGGCAATGGCACCAGATGATTTTTGTGGTTCCTCCCCATTTCGTTTATCAGGCATGATGGAAACTTTGTGAAAAACGACCGATTTTCGAAATCATTGGTGGCACCATCGGATTACAGAATGAACGACGTTTTCGATGGAAAAATCGTTCAGAATTCAACCCATGTATGGCCTGCTTAAAGCTGGCCATAGATAGATCAAAATTCAGCTGGTTAAGCAGTAACTGGCCAATCCATGTAGCCATCTCCATACAGAAGTTGATTGTCGAACGGGCTTGTTGGAAAACTTTCTTGAACAGTGGCTGCAACCAATGATTGGTGTATTGTGAGTGCCACTGTCAGAATACATGTTAGCAGGGGGATTCCTCTATCCATCTCAATTGTGTGGATGGGGGGGAAAATAGCTATATATGGCCACACTTAGGGCTTGTTCACACTAAGATTGGTATTTCTGCAGTGTAAAACGGCCGTCTCTGCAAGGGCATTCAGAGAACAATTGTTTTCTATGTGTCCTGTTCACACTTAGCCACAGAGCCATACAGACAACAGGCAACATGCCGGTATTTTTCTGTCCCACACTGCAGCTCATCCGCAGTTCTGTTCCTGCCCACATAAAAATGGAATGTCATGCTATGAAATTTCATTAAAGTTAAAAAAAAAAGTAAACAGTACTTAGCACTTTAAAAATGCAAGGCACATCTGGCCAGAACATCATCCAGAACCAACCCTTCCTGCACAGTAAAATGCAGGGGGTGTGAACTAATAAAAGTTCTCCAACCAAATCAGTGCTTAGGACAGAAGGCATTCACATGTCTCTTTCCACCACATATCCTAAAAATAAGATGATTATTCCTTTTTTCAGGACAATGATCCAGTGACATGCAAATGCCCCATCAGGCAGATGCAAATCCAGAACCGCTGGTGTACAGGCAGTCTCTGGATTACGAACATGATAGCTTCTGTAGGTTTTTCTTTCTGAAATTGAATTAGTATGTAAGTTGGAACAGGTACATTTTTTAAGTGTAACTCCAGCTAAAAAAATATTTTTAGGTTTTGGATAGCATATGGAAGGGCCAACTGGCCATGCAATGATGTGGGATTGCTGCCAGGCCCGCCGGACAGTAGGTGGCAGCATACGGTGAGCAGCAAGATGGCCGCCCAGTGGCTTCTGGGACCAGAGTGACGTTACGCTGCCTCTGTTCTTAAGTGTGAGTTGTATGTAAGTCAGATGTTTGTAACTCAGGGACTGACCGTAGAGAAAAATATAGCCTAATATTACAGTATAGAGATATTTATTCCAAACTGCATACAGCTGTTTCAGACTTTATGGTCATCATCAGTCCAGTGTATGGAATTCATGGCTATGGAGTAGGACTTGGGACCCAACAAGACTTCAGGGGAGATTTACTAAAAAGAATCTGGTGCAGCTGTGTATGGTAGTCAATCAGCTTCTAACTTCTGCTTGTTCAATTAAGCTTTGACACTAAGGCTAAGTTCACATCTGTGTGGGTGGTGCGGCTGCGGATTCGCACAAAAATCCATGCAGCCGCACCACCCACACAGAAGAATGCGGACCCGCGGGCGGGTGCCATTAATTCGCGGGTGGGTGCCGCACTGGAAATCACAACCGCACTGGGAACAGAGGTTCCCATGCGGGCTGCAGTTTCCAAAGAAGTGCAGGGACTTCTTCCCTGCGTGTCCTGGGGCAAATGAATGGGCGCTCATGCCCGCGCAAAATGCGGCCCGCAGGAACACACATATGTGAACCAGGGCTAAGGCTGGATTCACACTGATGTGGTCCGGAATTCGCAGCGTTTTCTGTGTGAATTCCACACCACATCAGAATCACACCCCATTCATGCAAACCACTGCAGGTGTGTATGTTAAGTTAACAACACCTTGAAATCAGTCCACAAAGCGCACTGCGATGTGCAGAATCGGATTGCATAGATGTGAATACCCATGCGATCTGATTCTAGTGCAGACCCAAAAAAGGGTCCTGCACCTTTTTGATGTGGGTGCGATGCAATTGGAGCCATACAGAATGTATGGTTCAAATCGCACCGCACACAAATTGCACACAAATTGCATGTGATTTGCACAGGAATGCGGTGCGGTTCCTGTGCAAATCACATGCAATATACCGCACCACATATGTGTGAACCTATTGTAAAACCTGGAAGCTGATTGGTTTCTATACACAGCTGCATCAGATTTTGCACCATGCAGTTGTAGTAAATAACCCTCAGTACAACCATACAGAATATGGTGAAAAGGAATCAAAAATCCTCCAAGTGATTCGTTGCATAACACAGTAAAGCCTTCTGTTCTAAGATTTTACTGATTCGATTTGAAGGTTTTTTTTTTTATACCTTTTGAATGATTTGCATGGCACTGTCCACCGACACCCCTCTCCTAACAGCTCACGTTCCACACCTCTGTAAGAATACTTGTCTATTCCTAATCCAATTTGTCTTGCAAACATTTTCACCAAAGATCTCTCTAAAGATATTTGTGAAAAAGTACGTTTCCTTACTACTTGCATGTTCTAACAATGGATTAGACCATTGTGATATGTATGTACATTGGATTATGTTTGGAGTGACTGGGAGGTGTATGCAGCAAATGATGTATATGCTTCTATATACACCAAAACGTCTGTCGAAATGACAGGAGAAGAGATGCATTTTGCTGTTTTTATTCATATTTCGATTTCTATGCGTTACTGTTGAGAGAACCAATCCAAAAAGGTAGAGATTTCTCCAAATTGGCTATTTGGCTTCAATATAGCATGCCTGCACCAGTACTTATTTAATGCATGCATTTATTTATTTATTTCCTTTAGTGAATTGACGTTTTATGCGGTATTTACCAAGCATCTTTAGTTTTTGAAGTAAATACCACATAAAGGGATATTGAATTGACATTTTCAATTTCTCATGCAATATGTGGGAAAAATGCGTCAGATCACCGAACTACTGCATGCAATATGCTTTAGTGAATGGAGACTAATATTAACAACACAATCTCTTATAGTCCCCTAAGGTTCTTACCTCAATAGTCTTGGTAAGATGATTCAGATCTCCCGGAAAACATGGGCAATGAAGTTCTAAAATAATATAAGGATTATTAATAAATGGTCAGGAACGGAGTATGTTCTACCTTATGTCAAATATAAAAAAGGGCGAGCAGGCAGGAATTTTGATGCAAAGGGACATGCTTTGTCTCTTCTGCATTAAAGTTGCTCACCTGACTGTCCAGTGAGCTGCACATACGCAGTTCGCTGTACAAATCAGGCAATGCCGCATCTCACGTCATCTCATCTGGCCAGTGACAACAGCCTGTGATCGAGACCTGGAAGCCGGCCGCCCCAAGATGTCAGTGGTCAGGCAAGGAGATCCAGGCCATTGCATCTCTGGATCCAAGGTGAGTATAGTTCCGATTTAACTGCTTCCTGACCACCCTATAGCAT
This sequence comes from Staurois parvus, assembly GCF_062004578.1. Lineage (NCBI taxonomy): Eukaryota > Metazoa > Chordata > Amphibia > Anura > Ranidae > Staurois > Staurois parvus. The sequence continues at coordinate 295,318 of NW_028318424.1, forward strand.
GTATATATCAGGGGCCCCATGAGATGCTCCTGGTACTTTTTTCATAGGCTTTTTTGAGTATGGGCAAGGACACAGGGGCCCCATGATCCCCTATTGCCCGGGGGCCCCATGATTTGTCAGTTCGCCCCTGGTATATATACGTGATTTTGTATTTCCGGGTAGGAGGCGTGCACGCCATTGGCGGCTACAACTGTCAATCACAGGTCCCAGCCGGAGATTTTCCGCTGGCACACAGCAATCACAGAGGAACACTGACAGATTAGAGGTCTGTATGTAAACAATACAGATCTCCCCAGTCAGCACCATCATGCTGCTTTGTATTGCTCTGCATAGCAGAGCAATACAAAGCAACATGTTTACACAGTAAAACAGCACACAGCACATAATGTGAAACACACACAGCACACAGTTAACCCTTTCATCGCCCCAGATGTTTGCCTCTTCCTGCCCAGTGTCATTAGTACAGTGTCAGTGCTTTTTATTAGCACTGATCACTGTATTAGTGTCACTGGGGATGTCAGTGGAAGTTAGTCAGTCCCCCCCCAGTGTCAGAATGCCCGCCGCAGTCACGCAGGCCGCTATAAGTCGCGGAAATCCACCATTACTAGTATATAAAAAAAAAATTAATTTACAGGTATTGAGATTTTTGTGGGGAAAAAAGGACATAAATTTCATTTGGGTGCAGCGTTGCATGACGAGTAATTGTCAGTTATCGCAGCGCCGTATCGCAAAAAAAGGGGGGTAATTCCTCTGGAGGGCAAGTGTTTAAGGATGGACATTTTGGAGGTGTGATATCCCACTTGCCAGTGTAATCAGAAAGGTGGAGAACCCAAAGATAATGACACCATATAGACCGAATTGATGTCTCAGTGTTCAAATACATTGTTTTGAAATATCAACTGCACAGAAAGATGAAAATAATTGACCACATTGTATTTATTGTAACTGCTTCAATAGTTTCAGAAAATAAGTAAACTTTTTAAAAGAAATAAAAAACCTTTTATTAAACAAGTAGTTCCCAAGTCGTCCAGCAGGTGCTGCTGTGACACAGCAATCTCGATCAAGGCTGGAATAAGATTAAATATGATGTAGAAAAAGTTGGACAAAAAAAATATATATACATAAAATAAAGTTTGCAGAACGCCCGTCACAAGGATGCCCATTAAGGGAGAACAGAGAGGGTCTTTAGTGAGGCATATGTCTTCCCTATAAATAGCTCATTGAAAGCCAAACAAAGAATTTTTTCCAGCCTGGTCCTGGGCACCCCTTCATACAGGAGAGTCTCTCATGGCATTAAGGCAACTTTTAATAGAAGGATTTTTGTGGTGTCGATTTTAGGAAAAATAGCAGCCACCTGCACTTATTTTTACCAGCCTCCCCACAACGCTCTTTACATACCGCACAAACACGGCAGAACAAGGCTCACTTGTAAGCCGCCTCATTCCAAAGATTTTCGACTTTCTCCCAAAGTTTTCTTTTTTTTTTTTTAACTTCGCATTTGAAAATTGAAACGGCTTAAAAACAAGTAAAAGTGCCGTATTCCTTTCTTGTACAGAACATTTATAAATTGAAAGTAAACTTGTTATGAATGTAAAGCCATATAGGTAACTTTAGACGTTAAAAGCAGACCCCGCCAGGCGTTCGCACATGACTTTATTGCCCCCTAAACTCTATTCCTCAGTGCTTTCAAAGGATGCAAATAGCTACTCATTTAGACGTTGCCTGTAGTGATGGGTGCATTTTCCCTGGTTCTATCTACCAAGGGTCCTCGGAATCTTGATTGAAACTCAGCAAACCTGAACTTAGGGGGAAATCATACGACTAGGAGAAGGTCTGTTCATGTAGCTTTTGGGGGGCAACTCTGAAAATACAAAAATCCTTAAAATACCATGCCTGGGTTGCGAGAGGGAGGATTTTATTGCAGAAGAGACGTACTATGGAGTATATTAATAAAATAAATTTCTGCATGTATGTGACAAACGTTCACACAGCCCCAATAAAAAATTGCTATATTTTTTCTAATATGTTTATTTCCTATGATTGTTAGCGCCATCGAATGCCCATAATACAGTATTTTTTTCTAAAATTCCTCAATCAGGAAAAAACTGGCCACTAGAAAGCACAGATTATCCAAGGAAATAGTCATATTAGAAAAAATATGGTCTTTTTTTATTGTAGGTGTGCGAATGTTGGTCATATTCGAACAGCCAATCATTTTTTTTATAATTAGGTCCCATTATTTTTTCCTGCAATAAAGGCTCCTTACCTTTCTTCTTGCTAGCTGCTCTAGAACAGTGGTCTCCAAACTGTGGCCCGGGGGCCCTTTGCTTGCTTTTATCTGGCCCTTGGGGCACTATTTTATCCACTATATACCAACAATGAGGCATAATTCCCCCCACTGACACCAACTAAGGAGCACAATTCCTTCCAATGACACCAATGATGGGGCACAATCTCTCCCAATGGCACCAACGATGGGGCACAATTCCTTCCAATGACACCAATGATGGGGCACAATCTCTCCCAATGGCACCAACGATGGGGCACAATTCCTCTCAATGACACCAACTATGGGCACAATTCCTCCGAATGACACCAACAACAGGGCACAGTTCCTCCCACTGATGCAAACAATGGGTCGCAATTCTTCCCACTGACACCAAAAATGGGGCACTATCCCTCCCACTGACACCAAAGATGGGGCATTGTCTATTCTCACTGACATTGGGATGTTTTCTACTCCCAATGGCCACAGTTCGGCCCCCCTAAAGTCTGAAGGACAGTAAACTTGCTCATGGTTTAGAAAGTTTGGAGACCCCTGATCTCCAAATACTGAGCTGTGGGAGCTATGTGAGCCTGGCTTGACCAACCAAGATGAGTAAAAATCCTAGACCCAGAATAATCCGGGAAGAAGATGTTGGTGTCGTCAAGGGAGCGTGCAAACAACGCATTGCTGAAAGGGAGGTGAGTATTCAAGGCTTTAGTTCTGCTTCAAAACTGTACATGGTGTTACAGAACAGTATGATTTCCACAGGCAGTCTCAGCGACAGTGTACACTAGCAGCACATATTTGTCTGTCGAATTGATTTTTTTTTTCACTTACAATTTGTTTGGCTTAAATACAGAAGCAGCACCCCAATTTGATTTATTTCAGTTGGCAAAAAAAGGCCTTTCTCAGATAGTTTTAGCAAACACACCTTTTCATCAATCTGTAATAGACCCGCTTTAACCGGCAGATTGAAATTGATCAGTGTGTTGCCATGGCTGTCCCTGTTCTCACTGCAAAACTGTCCTGCTGCTGCCCAATTTCTATCAAACACTCATAAAGAATTAGGAGATTGCAGATGACACAGCAGAGTAAAACTGGTCAACAGCAACATATTTCTTAGTAGCAAGGTGAGGCCCAAATTTACTAGAGATAAAGAGCACAAGCTGGGACTTTGCTACAGGACTGAAAAGACCACACAAGATACAGCACTGTACAATTAGCAAGAAGGAGCACAGTTTTAATCAGGGTTAACAGGACTAACTGGTGTATACCTAACTTTTATTTTATCTATGGGGATCATTAACAGGTGAATGCTGTGGTTTGAACACCCCAAACATAAAAAAGCCCTATCAACATAAAATAAAATGAAATCTCAATTAAAATAAAACCCTAAGATACCGCTCCTGATACAAAAGTCCATAAAAGTTAAAGTGGTTCTAAAGGTAAAAGTTTTTTTTTACCTTAAACTGTTACCCACAAAGTAAAATCAGCCTGTATATGCAGTAAAGCATACTTGTTATACTCACCGTGGAACCTAAGGGGTTAATCATCTGCATTGTGTAAAAAGACTGTTTGATCCTGTCTTCTCTGCTCTTCCCCTATTTCAAGCGTCCACCTCTGTGCACATGCTCAGTTTGGTGTGTATGGCTAGAGAGGTTTTTTTTTTTTCTAGGGAGAATGCATGTGATCAGCACATGACCAATCAGCACTGTCCAGACAGAGGTCAGGGGTCCTGCATCCTCCTAGAGAAGAAAGAAAACTCCACCAAAAAGCTTTAGCTAGTGCTCTGCTGGACACTGATAGAAGTAACAAGACTGCTCTAACTGCTGATGAGAAAAGGTATTTAGCAGTTTATATTTACTAAAATAATTCCAATTCCATGTTCTGTGTAATGTGGGAGACCGGATATAGTGAATGCAGGGTCATGGGTTTAGTAAAACTTTAATGCAAAAAAAAAAAGTTAGCTATGGACAGGACGGCAGCTAAATGTGACTGCTGAGCTCAGATCAACTACAAAATAAGGCAAAAGACCCCAAATAAGAACAAAAAAGTAGCAAAAGGGTTGACTGACCAAAGAGGTAGACATCAAAATTAAATTACAGTTTTTTAAATGACTCCAATCTCTCTCTATGCGGTTTGTCCCTATACTTTCGATACAACAGCTTTCAATTTACCTACCCATCCCTTTTATTTAATTGGATTTCAGTTCTTTCAATCACAGAGGCTCAGTTTCATATGTGGGCATTCACCCTGTCAGCCCCTTTTATCAGCCACTATCTGCCTGCATCGCACAGGGAACCAGACAGACCCAGTCATGATTTCACCCAGTCTAAAATAGGGTATGTATTGAAAACATAAAGATTTTAATTAATTTAATTGACATGATGATGAGGGGGTGGCGAGGAGGACCAGGAAAGGCAAAATATAAGCAGATTAAATTTTAGCTTTAAAATAAATGTAAACCCAATCACTAAGACCTCATCTAAGCATTCACATATTTATGAAATTTCAGAAGATGCCCACCATTGTCACAATCAGGGAGCCAGTCCAGAGCAATTGTATGCAGCCAACAATGGAGTGATGGCAGGAAGTGGCTGGATAAGGCTGCAAGAGATTAGCTGCAATGACGGGGAAAAAGGATGAAAATAAGGATTTTATTTTAAGAAATGCGTAATGTTTGTAATACACAGTGTGTCCGGTTAGGATTTACCCATTTGCATAACAGAGAATCTGAACAAGGCACAGTGAAAGTCCTTGTCCCCCAGTGTTCGAGGACAGCAGAACTGCTCATTTATTGTGGTTGATTGCATTACTTTGATTTCTGCATGCATACACAGAGTGTACAGAGATACTTTGTCAACATTACAACCAATTTTCATTTATTGAGCCCCAGCTTCCACTATCATTAACAGAAAAGTCCCAAAATCATTTAATTTACTCTAATCACCAGTTCTTCAGTGAAAGTGAAAGTCGGTCAGATTTTGGGATAGTCCAGACAAGGATTGATCCATGGGAAGACATTCACATCTCTCGTTTACTGCTACAGACCTTCGGGAGTTAATTGCTTGTCTATGAGTTGTCTTAGGAAACAAATTTTCTTAAAATTTGGTGTTTGAACAATCACAGGGGACACAACCTACGCCCTGAGTGGTTCATGTTAATGACGAAACGCGTAGAACAGAACTTCCAGATCAGGGGCGGACTGACAACTTATGGGGCCCCCGGGCAATAGGGGATCATGGGGCCCCTGTGTCCTTGCCCAAACTCAAAAAAACCTATGAAAAAGGTACCAGGGGCATCTCATTGGGCCCCCTACTGACCCCAGGCCCTTGGGCAGTGCCCGAGTTTCCAATTGGTCAGTCCGCCCCTATTCCAAATGATGTCAAATCCACTACTAGGAGTACACAGCAGGCTTATTGTAAGTGGTGTTTCCTGGTTTTAAAGCGGCTACTGATGTTGGTTTATTAGGTAAGTGCATGTCTTTTAAACTCTGCACACAATAATGCGGTATTTCACTATGTGAGGTCTCCCTTTTTCTCCTTAATGTATTTGAGGCATATGTTCTGACCCATATAAACCACTTCTCAACCACCCTATATACACGTGATTTTGCATTTCTGGGTAGGGGGTGTGCGCGCTATACCAGCGCCGCCATTTGCTGCCGTGGCTTTCAATCACTAGCTCCTGGCCGGTGATTACTCACCAGAGCCCAGTGATTCACAAGCATCTCCGACGGGGAGGAGAATTGTATGTAAACAATACAGTTCTCCTCCCTGTCAGCTCGTGCACACTGCTTTGGATGGCTGTGCACAGCTCTACCCTTTGTAGTTCTTATGGAAGCAGGCAGGGTTATGTAACCAAGAAACCCAGCAAAAAGCCTGCTGAATGTGGCTGCAGTGGGTTTATTAAATGCATAAGAAGGATAAACTGGATGGACAGTTGCAATGTCCAGTTCACCAATTGATTTTTATGCAGTAAATGAACTGCCTTATTTATCCTGTGTTAAAGTGATTGCAAAGTGTAACACTTCACCCTTCACTGTGCAGTTTCCCCCGCAGCCTTCGCTAAGACTTACCTGAGCCCCTCTCAATCCAGGGATGTGCATGAGAGCAGCTGCTGTCCCGATCTTTCTCCTCTATGACTGAGACACAGAAGCAAGAACCATTGGCTCCCACTGCTGCCAGTCATAGCTAGTGAGGGGGGAGTGGGGAGGAGCAGGACTGAGTCCCATAGACACACAGAGACGGCTCAGAAGTGACCACACACGAGTGCCCCCAAAGCAAGCGGCTTGCTCTGGGGGCACTCAGTGTTGGGGGAGGGGCCAGATGTGCTGGCAAGGGACCCCATTGCACAGAGCAGGTAAGTATGATGTGTTTAATATTTTAATGAAACAAACATCAAACCTTTAGAACCACTTTAATGTACAAAAGATGGAATCATTGTTTTATTGTGTGTCACCATCTTGGAATGATAATTTGAAATTTGGGAGTAATTAAATTCCATGAATTGTAAGATACGCTCTAAAGGAGACATGTGCGTTTCATTTTGTTTTGATTCATTGTTTTCGAACAAAAGTTTCATTTTTGGAGATTCGGAATTCAGATGTATACAAATCTCCAAATGGACATGGTAACGAATGTCAACGAATCTGAAAAAGGTTTAATAAAATGAACAAATGTATTTGTTTCATTTGGATGAAGTCACATTATGTGATAGTAATTTGGGCCCATGGGGAAATGAATTAGATTTTCAAATTTGTTCGATAATTCGGATAACGAATGGATCTGAATTTTGTTCCATTCGTTAATTCAGATGCACATGACGCCAGTCGATATTGTCCAATTATCTCTTGCCATTTGTCTTGGTGGGTTGGACTGGTGTCTGAAAAGATCGAATCCTTCCAGTTTAATAATATATCGTATATATATCAGTCTTCCAGAAAACTTGCCAAAATGTTCGAATCTACCCAGACCAATGAATAAACAAAATGAATGCTACTAATGATACTAAATGAACTCCAAAAATGAATCGGTTCAACATAATAAATATGAAGAAATTAAATTCTTCAATGAACGAATACATCTGAAAAGAAACAAAACAAAAGTACAGATGTCTACTCTCTATTGCAATAGCAGTGGGATTGATTTATTAAAGGCAAATAGGTCACTCTGCAAGTGCAGTTGGTCCAGAGCTTAGTAAATGAGGGGAAGCGCTACTGACTTCCATCATCCACTCATGTGCAAGGAAAATACTGGGTTTTTTTTTTTTTTTCATTTTTCTTGCATGTGATTGGGTATTCTTTGTAAAGTGAAGCTTCATTTCATTCACAGTCTATTTGCCTTAAATCAACCCCAAAGTCTCTTTAAATTACATATCAGTGCTCTGGGAGGATCCTGGCCCTGGAGGGCCAAGCTGGACAGCCTTGATTACAGCTTTGTACAAATTGGCGACATTGCAATTTCGAAATACAATATTTCCAGATGCCAGCAAGGGATGCTGGGAAGGATCTGTGGCCCCCGCAGAAGCTGTAAGGGCCACCCAGGAATTCAGCCCTTTACAGGCGCTTTGGCTCGGCAAGGAAACAGCAGCTTAGAGGACAATTATAATTTGGTTACAGTTACAGAATTATCTCTGGAAATTCTCCCGGGATGAAGAAGGAGTCTGCCTTTCCACTTAGCTGGAAAAATCAAGTTTCATTATTGCTTCCAGACCGGTGTCAGACTTACATTTCTTTATAAATCCCTTGTGATAATTTTATTACAAAGTGAGTAAACACAGCGAGTGTTCGGGTGAGACGGGCTGTGTTTTTCTGGAGTTCATTTTTTTCCTCTTCTCTTCAAAAAACTGACACTAAAGTTGGACCATGCAGGACTGTACGCTGTGTGAAATCACAACTCCTACATTCTGTAATATTCCAACTAGGGGAGAGCCAAGTGACCCGGGTAAAACAGATTTCCCTACAAAATTACCATTGGTGACATTTCAATGAATTACAAATCCTCAATTTCACTCACTGAGCTGCTTTAAAAAATCGACTCCTTTTTAGCCTCTATATAAAGATTGCAGGTTTTTTTCTTGTGGGGGGTGCATTTTGGATTCTTCCATTTATTTATTTTAGGATCCATTTAATTCTTTGCAGTGTGTTAACTCTTATGTATTGACATGTGGTAGGTCACGCATAAATGTGCATTGCATTAAGGCAGCTCATTGAGATGAATGAGCTGCCAATGCACCCTGACATGCCGAAAATCAGACTCTATTTTTTGTAACACAATGCACTACTGTACATTGCCGTACGCTACAACGCAGGTGCGTTGCCATAGTGCTCTGGAGTGCCATTCAAACTGAAAGGCACCACAAACCAGTAACGCATGTTAGGTGAGTTACCTCGTGTTACCATGACGTGTTAGTGTGAAAGGGCCCTGCCTCCGTGCTCTTTGTATTTGTGGTTTTTTTCATCATTTTACGCAGCTCTTTACATATATACTGCTAAAAAAAATTAAAGGAACACCCATCAAATCACAATGGGGAAAAATCTCATGCTGGATATCTATACTGATATGGACTGGGTAATGTGTTAGGAATGTAAGGATGCCCCATCATTTGATGGAAATGAAAATTATCAACCTACAGAGGAATTAATTCAAAGACACCCTGGAAATCAAAGTGAAATAATGATGCAGCAGGCTAGTCCATTTTACTGAAATTTCATTGCAGCAACTCAAAATGGTACTCAGTAGTTTGTATGGCCCACATGTACTTGTATGCATACCTGACAACATCGGGGCATGTTCCTAATGAGATGACAGATGGTGTCCCGGGGTATTTCCTCCCAGATCTGGACCAGGGCATCACTGAACTCCTGGACAGTCTGATATGCAATCTGGTGGCGTGGGATGGACCAAAACATGATATCCCAGAGGTGTTCTATTGGATTTAGGTCAGGCGACCGTGGGGGCCATTCAATGGTATCAATTTCTTCATCCTCCAGGAACTGCCTGCATGCTCTCTCCACATGAGGCCGGGCATTGTCGTGCACCAGGAGGAACCCAGGACCCACTGCACCAGCGTAGGGTCTGACAATGGGTCCAAGGATTTCATCCCGATACCTAATGGCGGTCAGGGTGCCATTGTCTAGCCTGTAAAGGTCTGTGCATCCCTCCATGGATAGGCCTCCCCACACCATCACTGACTACCACCAAATCGGTCATGCTGAATGATGTTACAGGCAGCATAACGTTCTCCACGTCTTCTCCAGACCCTTTCATGTCTGTCACATGTTCTCAGGGTGAACCTGCTCTCATCTGTGAAAAGCACAGAAAACTGTTTGTTTTCACTGCCCTCTGGTCGCCCATGTGAAAAAGCCCTCTGCAGGGCTTTTGTATCCTGTCAGACTCAACTGGTAGTGGCCAGACTACATGAACAGCAGCCACATCTGATTGAATGCAGCTGCTGTTCTGCCAACAATTTTTCTGTCTGTCTGTCTTCTAATCTTCAGGTAGGAGGGGACTGACAGAGTGACCAACTAAGTGAACTTCAGCTGGTTCATCAGAATTTCAGCAAAAATAAAACACTGCCTGGCCAGTGCACAGTATATCTGCACAAGTGATCGAATTTTTGGATGAATGTTTGCGCAAATTTTCATCTGAACATTTAGTTGAAAATCGTCTAGTGTTTGGCCAGTCTAAAAGTATAGATATACTTCATTCTGAGTTATCTTTAATTTACTGACATATGGGTGGATCACCTCTTGCAGCCAGTGCAGTGGGGGGGGGGTTCTGAGAAACTTCTTAGTGCTGAAATACCAGAATCTTTGTATGTGAGGGACAGCAAGGAACCAGTAGTGGGTGTGTCCGAGAATTCCTCCACTGCATCGCATGTTCCTAGATCATAAAATTATAGTTAGGGGTCAGGGGAGGGCAGATGCTACACAATTTGTGGATAAAAAAAATTAATTACTGAGCAGGTTGGTTAAGTTCCTCTGTACATTTAGAGTGGGGCGTACCTTGCGTTAAATATACATTACACATTGATAGGTTTCCCATTTAATAAATAAATATGGTATTAACCAGAATCTTCTTTTATGGGCATAGCAACAGCAGAAGGATATGTTGGTCTTGGATGGGAGCATCCACCATTACATTCAGCCCACTTGTGTGCTGCCAGCGAGGGTTAATAAATAGTTCCTTGCATGTTTGCTCAGAGTTAATAGTTCTGTCCCCCGCACCGCCAAACAAATTCCACCTTTTAGGAGCTATTATGCAGCATTAGACGCATTTGAATACTCTAATCAATTCTCCCCGATAAATACATTTGGAGAACATTCACTCCCCGACCTTCCACACAAGCCACAGAAAATTTATTGAATCCATAATCTCGTAACAATGAATTCTAATGTCTTTTGTTTCAGTGAGCACTCTTTGCCGCCGGGGGGGGGAGAGCGCCGGTTTTGTGCCGAGGAAGGCAGAGCAGGCTTCACACCGCGTTGTTGCTCAAAAATAAACAACTGCAAACAAAGGTCGCTCAGTTTTTTTTTTAAACAATCCCCGCTATCTATAAAGTCTGCAAATTAAATGGATTCTCATTAACCGGTTTGGTGGTTGTTTGCTCTCTTACCAGGTAAAGAAAAACTCCTCTTTCAAGCTTAGCCATCATCCTTGTGTTAAAGGAACCACCACCACCGCTGAACACTAGAGTTGGCAGCTTTTCTCACTTTGCTCCAATACTGCGGAGTCACAAAGATTCAGTGGCCAGCAACGTCTTTCTGGCTCTGGGGAACCTGAGCCTTCCTTGGTTGGCCAATCTCTTGCTGGCCTAGAAATTACACTCTTTTCTCTTCAGCTGTTGAAGTGATACAATGGGTTCCAATTTCGATAGGCCAATACCTTAAACAAAGGAACCAGCCTTCAAGTGAGTATGTGAACCAACACCCATGAGCTGTACCTACCTTACACTGGTAACTGTCATTAGCCAACTCTACAAGTTTCATTCCCAACCATTCTCCCAGGAGACATGTCATCATTCTTCAGCCAGCAGTACATTTGGTTCTCAGCCTTTCTTCAGCCCCTTAAATAAGAAAAAATCACACCTGTAATTCTTGTGAGCAAGGAAAACTTTACTGTGATTAGGATTTTCAACAGAGTTGCACATCTTTGTCAATTACCAGTTCTTTCACAGGAGTAAGCTAGTGCCCACACACAGTTCTCATTAGATCACTTCATTACCTACTTCAGAGGAAAAGCTCAGCTTCTGTCCCCAGCTGGCGGTAGTCCTGCTCCGATGAAGGGAAGTCTAGGTCCCAATCACTCATCCACTGGCTATAACCTCCCTCTCAAAGTAGGGCTCTTCCTTACTTGCTCCCTCTATCATGTGTTCCACACCTAGCTCCACCTATAATTCCTTATATATCCCTAATCTGGGCAACCTTAGAAACAAGGCATTCCCATAGAACCATCTCACAAAAGGTTGCTACACTTGTCCTGTTCCATCCAAAATGACCTCACTGTAAGATTCTGATCGAAGGTTCCTTGCCACCTTATCTGGTCTGACATCGAATCCCACAATACATTGCTCCAGTGACTGTCAATGGTACTTGTTCAATGGTGGTGAAGCAACGGCCTTCTGGAAAACAAGGTGATGGGTCAGAGAACTGAGCGCACATCATTTATGGACAGCATTAGCCATTTTGAACTTCAAGAGCTCAAAGAAGACGTCTATCTGCAAGATATAAAACTCTTTCCATATTATCACATATCAAAGGCTAGTGACACAAAATGGGGTCTTTGCACTCTTAACCTAAGATCCACATTGACAATGCAAATGATTGAAAAAGAAAAGATAGCTGAAGAAAATTATGGTTGAAGAATGATAGTTGAAAACAGTTGAGAACTGTTTCAGTTCAGTTACTCACTGATTGCCTGCATCTAGTGGAGTACCAAAGAGATTGACATTCTTTTGTCATACTTCTAATGTTGGAAAAACGTTTATTAAAGGCGTCCTGCCAGACCCTAGAGGGCACACTAGCACTGTCATGGAAATCAGAAAATAAGAGAGGGGAGAACAGAAAAGCAAGAATGAAGATGGGGAACGGGAAAGAGGAGATCAGGGATCAGTGGAGTGATTTTGCCAAAATTGTTTTCTCTGTGAATATACAAATTTTACCTTTGGCGTTAAATCAGACTCAAATTTCGCCATGTAGACTGCTTAGGTGAAATTTGCTTGACTTGTAGAAATAATGGGTTTCGTGTGATAAACAAAGCCACATAAATATATATATCTATGGCTTTATTTGTTTAGCCGGTATCAAGGGTCGGTCATGTAGATGTCCAAAACCAACTGAACCTTGATTCCTACCTTTGGTCAATCACCCATGTAACCTGTATTGGTCCAGATTTTTTTTATATATCATTATAAGCCCTAATGAAGTGGGACTGATGAGCACCTGAAACGCACCAGTTTTCATGCAGTATTTACGGTGATTAAAGGAGAAGTACAGACAAAGCTCTTTTGGCTGTACCTCTCCTGTGGATGACAGGAGTGCAGTTCGGTCTGCACTCCTGTGACCAGTTTTCAGATAACAGTGGGCTGAAGCCAGGCTGAGGAACGATCCCAACTTCAAAGTCAGGAGCCACCCCAGAGCTTTGAGTGGCATCTGGCTCAGCCTTTCAGCAAGCCGCTGAGAGCCTGAGCCAGCCCCTCCCTCACCCTCCACAGTCCAGCGCTCCAATGAGCACTGGGCGGGGAGCAGAGCAGACAGCGGTGTCTGACAGTCACCGTTCTCTGGTCAGAGTGACTGTGAGAACTCTGAGAACATCGAGTTCTCACACTTATTGCCAACAGGGGACAGATGCAGAATCGGACCGATGCTGCACCCACCTAGGTAAGTATAATTGGGGAACAAAAATAAGTCCATGTTCCTCTTTGAAATAAAAACTTACTGGACTTTTAATAACTGTGTAGCGCTCTCACAGTATCAAACTTTCATGTTCGCAGCTAATGAACAGTCTTTTGGCAGAAAAACAGGTCCAAAGGAGCTTCTAAATCCCTCAGGAGATATATTTAAATCCCATTACACCAATAAAGACCACCACAAGCCAACCTAGTCTTGTCTTCTGCATTGATTTCAGTTCATTTTGCCAAATTTTCAGCACATCAAAAACTTTCAATTTTTTTAATCACTGGACAGTGAATGAAACTTTTCATGCTGTGGAGGATCCAGGGGTTCCCTTGGTCTTTTGGGACCCCACAACACTCCAGCAGCCAATCCCCAGATACATTATTGTCCCCTGAACTATATGGCCGCCACCCAAACATTTGGTCATTTGATTTTCTTTGTCCATTTGAGCAGCTCCAGGATTTCTCCTCTTCACTTTGGCCACACAGCAGTTTTGGCATTGTTTAAATCAAACAAAATTTTCTAGAGAAAGTTAAATCACATGTAGATGGAATCCACGGGCGGACCGACCATTTGGAAACTCGGGCACTGCCCGAGGGCCCAGGGTCAGTAGGGGACCCCATGAGATGCTCCTGGTACATTTTTCATAGGCTTTTTTGAGTTTGGGCAAGGAAACAGGGGCCCCATGATCCCTTATTGCCCGGGGGCCCCATGAGTTGTCAGTCCGCCCCTGATGGAATCCCTATCTGATTATGGTTTGATTGACTCTAGATATGGATATCCTGTACCCAGGTATTACATTGGAATGAGTTCACCATAAAGAATCAAGTTTTTTTGCCCAGATTCCCAACCCCCCCCCCCCCCCCCCCACACACACACACACACACAGCCCCCGACAGAAACCACTAGTGCCTTATTTATAGCTTAAGCCATTTCTGCCTTTTAATTAGGGTAATTTACTTGAAGCAGAGTGCCAGGCATATTGTAGAAAGCATGGTGTAGTTCAGTTATGACTTCATTAAAAGAGATAAAAATAATGTTTCATTTGCTTATATTGATTAAATAAATGATGATTTATGGCCTTCTGTGTAGGAAAGTCTTGGGAGGACCTATAGTGTTCCCTTGTGCTCTCCTGGCTAAACACTCCCTTGGGATATTGCTCTCCATTGTCACATTGGGGTTGATTTACTAAAACTGAAGAGTGCAAAATCTGGTGCAGCTCTGCATGGTAGTAACTTCTAACTTCTGCTTGTTCAATTAAGCTTTGTCATAACAAACGTTGAAGCTGATTGGTTTCTATATAGAACTGTACCAGATTTTGTACTCTGGTTTTAGTAAACAAACCCCTTTGCTGCATTCATTTGTATCCTACTGTAAAGAAAGTTCTCTATGTACATGTTGTAAGTATTATCACTATTATTGTTGTAAATATGACTACTATTGTTCTTTTATGTTTTGTATGTAGATGTTGTTATATCTCTGTATCTACAGTTGCAAGAAAAAGTATGTGAACCCCTTGGGATTACGTGGAGTTTTGCATGAATTGGGCATAAAATGTGCTCTGAACGTCATCTAAGTCACAACAACAGAAGAACACAGTCTGCTGAACATAATACTACACTAACATTAGATGTTGCCATGGTTTAATTGCACATAACATGTAAACATTCACAGTGCAGGGAGGAAAAAGTATGTGAGGCCCTAGCTTAATGACTTCTCCCAGAGCTTATTGGAGCCAGGAGTGAGCCAACCTTGACTCCAATCAGTGTGATGATATTGGATGTGTTGCTGACAGCTGTTGTAAGGGACCGCCTGGCGGTACCACTAGCACTCCACTGAATAGGCGTCCCCAGCGCACGGAATCTAAGTCCCAGGGTGCTTGTTCACCAGGGTCCCTGATGGTGGGGATGGACTTGGAGCCCCCCGAGACCAGGTCGTGGCTACTGGGTGCGTCCGGCAGTGGTAGTGGTATGCGCCAAGGGCTCCCGCGGGGAAGAGTCTGATGTGAGGAGGTCAGAAGACCCCACTGCAAGGGATGGATGGATGGATGAGCAAGGTCAGACGGGCCGGGTCGGTAACAGAGAGGACGGCAAGGTACAAGGCAGCGGGCATAGAATGGTCGGGTCACACGCCAGGTCAGCAACAGCAGGTCAAATCCAATCAGGGGCATTCAAGAGAGAGGTCAGGCAAAGCAAGGGTCAGGATAGGAGAAAACAGCAAGGTCAGGTACAATCCGGGTCACAACTTACAATTCATAGGTTCACAGGATGCAGGGAAGACCAGAAGGCACTGAATGACAGCTCAGGGCCATTTAAATATCCCGCCCTGCGCTGCCATTGGTGCCCAGCGGGCGGCCGCGGCTTCTACTGCGCATGCGCGAACTCGAACGCCGCGGCCGGCCCGGACCTAGTGCCCGTGTCCCTGCACAGGGCGGTGCACTGCGCCTGCGCCGGGACCATCGCGGCGGGGATCGGAGAGATCCCTGACAGCTGTCCTGCCCTTAAAAAACACACACCTGTTTTGGGTTTACTGGTTTCAAGCAGCACTGTCTGATGTGAACCATGCCTCGCAGAAAAGAGCTCTCAGAAGACCTACGATCAAGAATTGTTGACTTGCATGAAGCTGGAAAGGGTTACAAAAGTATCTCCAAAAGCCTTGATGTTCATGTGTCCACGGTAAGACAGACTGTCTACAAATGGAGAAAGTTTAGCACTGTTGCTACTCTCCCTAGGCGTGGTCGTCCTGCAAAAATGACTGCAAGAGCACAGCGCAGAATGCTGCATGAGGTAAAGAAGAATCCCAGAGTGTCAGCTAAAGACCTACAGAAATCTCTGGCACATGCTAACATTTTTGTTGACACATCTACAATAAGGAAAACATTAAACAAGAATGGAGTACATGGGAGGACACCACGGAGGAAGCCATTGCTGTCCAAAAAGAATATTGCAGCACGTTTGAAGTTTGCAAAAGAGCACCTGGATGTTCCACAGCACTACTGGCAAAATATACTGTGGACAGATGAAACCAAGATTGAGTTGTTTGGAAAGAACACACAGCACTATGTATGGAGAAAAAAAGGCACAGCACACCAACATCAAAAACTCATCCCCACTGTAAAACATGGCGGAGGGAGCATCATGGTTTGGGGCTGCTTTGCTGCCTCAGGGCCTGGACGGATTGTTGTCATTGATGGGAAAATGAATTCCAGAGTTTATCAAGACATTTTGCAGGAAAACGTACGACCATCTGTCCGCCAACTGAAGCTCTGCAGAAGATGGGTGATGCAACAGGACAATGACCCAAAGCATACAAGTAATTCAACAAAACAATGGCTGCAACAGCACAGAATACGCCTTCTGGAGTGGCCCAGTCAGAGTCCTGACCTCAACCCGATTGAAATGCTGTGGCATGACCTTAAGAGAGCGATTCACACCAGACATCCCAAGAATATTGCTACACTGAAACAGTTTTGTGAAGAGGAGTGGTCCAAAATTACTCCAGATCGTTGTGCAGGTCTGATCTGCAACTACAGGAAACGTTTGGCTGAGGTTATTGCTGCCAAAGGAGGGTCAACCAGTTATTAAGTCCAAAGGTTCACATACTTTTTCCTCTCTGCACTGTGAATGTTTACATGTTATGTGCAATTAAACCATGGCAACATCCAATGTTTGTGTAGTATTATGTTCAGCAGACTGTGTTCTTCTATTGTTGTGACTTAGATGATGTTCAGAGCACAATATATGCCCAATTCATGCAAAACTCCACAGAATCCCAAGGGGTTCACATACTTTTTCTTGCAACTGTATACCTTAGATCAACCATCATGTCTCCCTAATGAAGATTGCCTGAAAAATTGAAAATACGTTGGACTACTTACATGTGGTTGTTTCCTGTAGACATGAGGATGGTCTCTGTAATATATATTATTATTATTATACAGTATTTATAAAGCGCCAATAGTTCGCTCAGCGCTGTACATTATGCATGAGTTTGTTAATGATTGGACTTGGGGCTGGAAGGATAGGTTGGAGTCCAGAATGACACCAAGTACTCTGGCCTGCGGGGTGGGCCTGATAGTGGCATTGTTGGACGTGATGGAGAAGTCAGTAGAGGGTGGTGTGCGGGCTGGGGGGAAGACTAGGAGCACGGTTTTGGAGATGTTCAGTTTAAGGAAGTGGAGCGACATCCAGTCTGATATGTCGTTCAGTAGGTTTGTGATTCAGGCGGAGACTGAGGGGGTGAGGTGGGGGGTTGAGAGATAGATTTGTGTAAGGGACCGCCCGGCGGTACTACTAGCACTCCACTGAATAGGCGTCCCCAGCGCACGGAGTCTAAGTCCCAGGGTGCTTGTTCACCAGGGCCCCTGATGGTGGGGATGGACTTGGAGCTCCCTGAGACCAGGTCGTGACTACCGGGTGCGTCCGTCAGTGGTAGTAGTATGCGCAAGGGGCTCCCACGGGGAAGAGTCTGATGTGAGGAGGTCAGAAGACCCCACTGCACGGGATGGATGGATGGATGAGCAGGGTCAGACGGGCCGGGTCGGTAACAGAGAGGGCGGCAAGGTACAAGGCAGCGGGCATAGAATGGTCGGGTCACACGCCAGGTCAGCAACAGCAGGTCAAATCCAATAGGGGGCATTCAGGAGAGAGGTCAGGCAAAGCAAGGGTCAGAACAGGCGAAAACAGCAAGGTCAGGTTCAATCCGGGTCAATAACTTACAGGGTACAGGTTCACAGGATTCAGAATGCAGGAAAGACCAGAAGGCACTGAATGACAGCTCAGGGTCGTTTAAATATCCCGCCCTGCGCTGCCATTGGTGCCCAGCGGGCGGCCGCGGCTTCTACTGCGCATGCGCGAACTCGAACGCCGCGGCCGGCCCGGAACCAGTGCTCGAGTCCCTGCGCCGGGCGGCATACTGCGCCTGCGCCGGGACCAACGCGGCGGGGATCGAGGGGATCCCTGACATTGCCCCCCCCCTACGGGCAACCTCCGGATGCCCATCCGATCTCTCCACCACGGGTGATCGCGAAAGAACCTCCGGACAAGTCTGGGTGCATGGACATTATGGGCTGGTTCCCAAGAATTGTCCTCAGGACCATAGCCCTTCCATTTGATAAGGAATTGGGTCTGGCCTCCCCTCCTTCGACACTTCAGGATTGTTTCAACCTCAAATTCTTCTTCTCCTTCGACCGTTACCGCTTCCGGGGGTCTAGATTCCCGGTCAGGGAAGGCATCTGGGACCACAGGCTTCAGAAGGGACACATGAAAGACCGGGTGGATCTTGAGCGTGTCAGGGAGGGCGAGTTCATAGGCTACTTCGTTAACCATCCGTTTAATGCAGAAGGGGCCTATAAATTTGGGTCCCAATTTCTTCGATGGGCAAAGCATCTTTAGATTGGACGTCGCCAGCCAAACCTTCTCCCCAGGCCGCAATACCAGATCTCCTCTCCGTTTCCTGTTGAATGCTTTCCTGTAGTCTTCCTGGGCCCGACTGATGGCCACTTGAAGCTTCTCATTGTTCGCAGCGAAGAACGTTACCACATCTTGTGTTGCTGGTACTGGGCATTCCGACACCAAATCCGGGAGGAAGACTGGGTGAAAGCCATAGTTGGCGAAGAACGGGGACTGCCCTGTTGCTGAGTGGCGGGCGTTGTTATACGCAAATTCCGCTAAAGGAAGAAGTGGCAGCCAGTCATCTTGAGTAAATGAGGTATAGCATCTCAAATATTGCTCTAAGGTCTGATTGGTCCTTTCGGTTTGACCGTTAGTTTGAGGGTGGAACGCAGAAGAGAGAGATAATTTGATGTCCAGGGCTTTGCACAGTGCTCTCCAGAATCTGGACGTGAACTGGACCCCTCGGTCCGAGACAATGTCTTCGGGGACCCCATGCAACCTGACTACCTCACGAATGAAGACTCGCGCGGTCTCGGCCGCCGAGGGGGTCTTCTTCAACGGGATGAAGTGGGCCATCTTGGACAAGCGGTCCACGACTACCAGGATTGCCGTGTGGTCTCGGGATGGCGGAAGCTCGACTATAAAGTCTAGTGAGATCTTTTGCCAAGGCCGGTCAGGAATAGGTAAGGGTCGCAGCAGACCCCAAACCTTGTTTCTTGAGGGCTTGTTCTTCTGGCAGGTGACACAGGACCTGACATAGCCCTTACAATCTTTAGCCATGTCTGGCCACCAGAATGAGCGTCGGAGAAGTTCCAGGGTCTTTTCTGGGCCAAAGTGCCCCGCCATTGGGTGGTCGTGGCAATGCCCCAAGACCAGGGTTCGAGCTTCTTCCGGCACCACAATTCGATCTTCCCTCCATAGGAGTCCCCCCTTGTTCTGGAGTGGCCCTCCGCCTGGGGTAGAGAAGTTTGTGGATGCCTCCATTAGCCTGGAACGAAGGTCCGACTGAAGGACCAAGAAGTTACCCGAGGATAGGATGGTGTCAGGTACTGGGGTCTCCTTGGCGTCTTCGTACATCCGTGATAACGCATCCGGCTTAGTGTTCTTTGATCCCGGCCGGTACGTAATATGGAAGTTGAATCTTGAAAAGAATAGTGCCCATCTCGCCTGTCGCGGGCGTAGACGCTTGGCAGTTCTCAGATACTCTAAGTTCTTATGGTCAGTAAATATTAAGATGGGGTGCACCGCACCTTCCAGCAGGTACCTCCATTCCTCTAACGCCGTTTTGATCGCTAGTAGCTCACGGTCACCGATATCATAGTTCCTCTCCGCTGGGGTCAGTTTCCGTGAGAAGAACGCTACCGGGTGGAGCAGTTCCTTGGTGCCTTTTCGTTGGGAGAGGATGGAGCCTACCGCATTCTCCGATGCATCTACCTCCAAGATGTAGGGCAGAGCGGCGTCTGGGTGACCCAAAATGGGTGCCGAAGTGAACAGCTTCTTTAAGGCATCGAAAGCTTCCTGCGCTTCTGGTGTCCATCTGAATCGGGTCCCCAGCTTGGTTAGCTGAGTAATGGGGGAGACCAGACCCGAGAAGTTCTTGATGAACTTCCGGTAAAAATTTGCAAAGCCGATGAATCGCTGGACGCCTTTCCTGTCTGTGGGTTCAGGCCAATCCAGTATTGCAGCGACCTTCTGGGGATCCATCGCGACCCCCGCGGTGGAGATAATCAGGCCCAAGAAGGCAATGCTGGATTGTTCAAAACAACATTTTTCTGCCTTGGCGTACAACCCATGCTGCCGCAGCCGCCCCAATACTTTTGCTACATGTATTCTGTGTTCCCCCAGAGACGGGGAAAAAATCAGAATGTCGTCTAAATAAACGATCACAAAGACATCCAGAAAATCTCTAAAAATATCATTTACAAAATGTTGAAACGTGGCCGGAGCATTACACAACCCGAACGGCATGACCAGATATTCAAAATGACCGAAGCGGGTGCGGAAGGCCGTCTTCCACTCGTCCCCCTCCCTTATGCGAATCAAGTTGTACGCCCCCCTCAGATCCAGCTTGGTAAAAACTACTGCTGACTTTAAACTTTGGAACAGTTCAGGTACTAACGGTAGTGGGTAACGGTTTTTTATCGTGACCCTGTTCAATTCCCTGTAATCGATACATGGCCTTAAGGTTTTGTCCTTCTTTTCAACAAAGAAGATTCCCGCCCCCGCCGGTGAAGTGGAGTGGCGGATGAACCCCTTCTGGAGGCTGTCCTCGATATATTCCTTTAGGGCCCCCAATTCGGGCTCTGAAAGGGGGAAGATTCGCCCAAAAGGAATTTCTGAGCCGGGTAACAGGTCAATGGGGCAGTCATAAGGGCGGTGGGGGGGTAGAGTATCAGCTCCCCGTTTGCTGAACACATCTAGAAACCCATGGTAGGCCGCAGGGATTACTTGTTTTAATTCAGCTTCCACCTCAGAGCACAGGAGGATTTGGGGGGTCCCCGGGCCCGAAGTGCGGCAGTATATCCGACAGTATGGGGAAGGGAACGTGATTACTCCGGTTTCCCAGTCAATCTGGGGGTTATGGGCCCGTAACCATGGGAGCCCCAGAATGACTGGGAAGAGGGGTGAAGCTATAGCATCCAGGCGGAGGAGTTCCTGGTGCTGTCCGGCAATGACAGTGGTGATGGAGGGGGTTTCCTGGTTCACTACCCCCGATTTTATTCGGGAACCGTCGGCCAAATAAATGTTGAACCCCTTTTGTTTCAATTGAAGGGGAATACCCTGCTGGTGAGCAAAATTAATATCCACGAAGCAGCTGCATGCCCCAGAGTCAATTATGGCCGATACTTCCACGGTCCTTTCTGGAAGCTGAAAGGAAAGGGGCACCACTAAGTATTGGGATGGACCAACATTGCCAAGGGGTAAGGAAGAAGAGGTGCACTTACTCAGTTTCTGCGGGCAGGAACGCGCCATATGACCAGCTTCTCCACAATAGAGGCACAGGTTCTGGGATCGTCTGCGCAGATGTTCCTCTGGGGATAGTTTAGGCCGTGCCAGGCCGAGCTGCATGGGTTCGGGGTTGTCTCCAGGTGGCCGGTTTTGGATGACTGGCCTAGGTGTTTGACTGGGACCCTGAAATGATCCCCAGGGATTTCCATGACCCTGGCCGGACCTCTCAAACCTGCGTTCCCGCAGTCTACGGTCAATTTTAATGGTCAGTGCTATTAGGTCCTCTAAAGTCTCAGGTACCTCCACCCGGGCGAGCTCGTCTTTCAGGCCGTCTGATAGGCCAACACGGAACTGATGCAGGAGTGCGAACTCGTTCCAGCGAGTATCCCCCATCCACCGCCTAAATTCAGATGCGTACTCCTCCGCCGCTCGGCGGCCTTGCCGGAGTGTGTACAGAGTAGCTTCAGCAGAAGCTGCCCGCTGCGGGTCATCATAAAGGATGGCCATAGCATCAAAAAAACTGTCAACCGAACCAAGGTGAGGGTCATTTTTTCCCCGTAATCGATGGGCCCAGTCTTGGGGTTCACCCTGCAGGAGGGATATGACGAACCCCACCTTCACGGATTCAGTCACGAAGGTTCGGGGTTGTAGCTCAAAATAGAGGAGGCAGGACTCGCGGAATGCTCTGAACCGTGTGCGGTCCCCGTGGAAACGTTCTGGTAAGGGTACTCGGGGGTCGGCCGCCGGGAGTGGTGCGAGTGCCCCAGACACCAGCACAGGGGCTGCTGGAGGTGTGGGGACCGCGGCCTGTGGGGCAGGAACGGATATAGTGCAGGCCTGGAATTGAGTTTCAATCTGCTGACATCTATCCTGCAGGGCCGATACGGCCTGTGTCAAATTGGATAGGTGCCTGCAGATCTCCTCCAGCGGCGAGGGACCTCCTCTAGACTCAGTCATGGCCTTCTGGTACTGTAAGGGACCGCCCGGCGGTACTACTAGCACTCCACTGAATAGGCGTCCCCAGCGCACGGAGTCTAAGTCCCAGGGTGCTTGTTCACCAGGGCCCCTGATGGTGGGGATGGACTTGGAGCTCCCTGAGACCAGGTCGTGACTACCGGGTGCGTCCGTCAGTGGTAGTAGTATGCGCAAGGGGCTCCCACGGGGAAGAGTCTGATGTGAGGAGGTCAGAAGACCCCACTGCACGGGATGGATGGATGGATGAGCAGGGTCAGACGGGCCGGGTCGGTAACAGAGAGGGCGGCAAGGTACAAGGCAGCGGGCATAGAATGGTCGGGTCACACGCCAGGTCAGCAACAGCAGGTCAAATCCAATAGGGGGCATTCAGGAGAGAGGTCAGGCAAAGCAAGGGTCAGAACAGGCGAAAACAGCAAGGTCAGGTTCAATCCGGGTCAATAACTTACAGGGTACAGGTTCACAGGATTCAGAATGCAGGAAAGACCAGAAGGCACTGAATGACAGCTCAGGGTCGTTTAAATATCCCGCCCTGCGCTGCCATTGGTGCCCAGCGGGCGGCCGCGGCTTCTACTGCGCATGCGCGAACTCGAACGCCGCGGCCGGCCCGGAACCAGTGCTCGAGTCCCTGCGCCGGGCGGCATACTGCGCCTGCGCCGGGACCAACGCGGCGGGGATCGAGGGGATCCCTGACAATTTGTGTGTCGTCGGCATAGAGGTGGTAGTTGAAGCCATGAGAGTGCATGAGTTGGCCAAGGGAGGAGGTGTAGATGGAGAAGAGAAGGGGCCCCAGGACAGAGCCTTGAGGGACCCCAACAGAGAGGGTGAGTGAGGGGGAGGTGGTAGCATTATAGGTAATGCTGAAAGAGCATTGTGACAGGTAGGATGAGAGCCAGGAGAGAGCGGAATCTCTGAGGCATGTCATTTTTTGAGGAGGAGGGGGTGGTCGACTGTGTCGAAGGCCGCGGAGAGGTCAAGGAGTAAGAGTATATATACTGTATATATATATATATATATATATATATATATATATACAGTATCTCCCAGAAGTGAGTATGTAAATATTTTATATCTTTTCATGTGACAACACTGAAGAAGTGACACTTTGCTACAATGTAAAAGTAGTGAGTGTACAGCTTGTATAACAGTGTAAATTTGCTGTCCCCTCAAAATAACTCAACACACAGCCATTATTGTCTAAACCACTAGCAACAAAAGTGAGTACACCCCTAAGTGAAAATGTCCAAATTGGGCCCAATTAGCCATTTTCCCTTCCCACTGTCATATGACTCCTTAGTGTTATAAGGTCTCAGGTGTGAATGGGGAGCAGGTGTGTTAAATTTGGTGTAATCGCTCTCACTCTCATACTGGTCACTGGAAGTTCAACATGGCACCTCATGGGAAAGAACTCTGAGGATCTGGAAAAAAGAATTGTTGCTCTACATAAAGATGGCCTAGGCTATAAAAAGATTGCCAAGACACTGAAACTGAGCTGCAGCATGGTGGGAAAGACCATACAGCGATTTAACAGGACAGGTTCCACTCAGAACAGGCCTCGCCATGGTCGACCATAGAGGTTGAGTGCACGTGCTCAGCATCATATCCAGAGGTTGTCTTTGGGAAATAGATGTATGAGTGCTGCCAGCATTGCTGCTGAGGTTGAAGTGGTGGTGGTGGTGGGGGGGGGGGGGTCAGCCTGTCAGTGCTCAGACCATACGCCACACACTGCATCAAATTGGTCTGCATGGCTGTCGTCCCAGAAGGAAGCCTCTTCTAAAGATGATGCACAAGAAAGCCCGTAATCAGTTTACTGAAGACAAGCAGAGTAAGAACATGGATTACTGGAACCATGTCCTGTGGTCTGATGAGACCAAGATAAACTTATTTGGTTCAGATGGTGTCAAGCGTGTGTGGTGGCAACCAGGTGAGGAGTACAAAGACAAGTGTGTCATGCCTACAGTCAAACATGGTGGTGGGAGTGTCATGGTCTGGGGCTGCATGAGTGCTGCCGGCACTGGGGAGCTACAGTTCATTGAGGGAACCATGAATGCCAACATGTACTGTGACATACTGAAGCAGAGCATTATCCCCTCCCTTCGGAGACTGGGCCGCAGGGCAGCATTCCAACATGATAACGACCCCAAACACACCTCCAAGACAACCACTGCCTTGCTAAAGAAGCTGAGGGTAAAGGTGATGGACTGGCCAAGCATATCTCCAGACCTAAACCCTATTGAGCATCTGTGGAGCATCCTCAAATGAAAGGTGGAGGAGCGCAAGGTCTCTAACATCCACCAGCTCTGTGATGTCGTTATGGAGGAGTGGAAGAGGACTCCAGTGGCAGAAAAAAGCAAAAAACCTAACAGAGAAAAAAATAATGGGGCTTTTCAAGGCACCATACTATATGAAAGTATAGAAATGCATAACATGAAAACACTAGATAAAATAGAACATGTTTTATTATAATTTTTATAAAAAAAACACACAGGTGGTAAGAAAGACAACAACCAAAATAGGCACATACATAGTAAAGCAACAAAAACAAAATATAAGTCTATAAATGGCAACAGTGGGGAAAGGCTCTGGCCCAGGACGCAAAAGCATCACGAGCAAGAGTCCAAGAGCCCCACCGATAACATTAAAGAAATAGAACGTCATTAGGCAAATGTAATTCCATAGGATTGAATTAGAAAATTGGATAATCAATAGAGAAATCAGACGCGTTTCATGGGATATGACCCACTTCTTCAGGGAATTTTGGAAAAAACAAAATAACAGTACCTACAGTGGAATCAAAAAATACAAAACCAATTAACAATGAAAATACGGATGAAACATAATAATAAACTCAATGAAAATGTAAAGCAATGTAAAGCAAAAATAGATAAATACAGTAAACGCAGAAAATTACCAACCGATGATGATGCTCTGTACAATAGTAACACCTGATGTACATGAAGATCAATATTGGTAGAAAATATAGGAAACATTTCTTCAGCGTACACGGGGACGTGTACCTCTGGTGCTGTTAGGGAACCATCAATTCAGGAGTACCTCTGGTCAAATAGATGGCAGAAAGCCAAACCAATGTTCTAAGGGTCCATAAGATAATTAATGATTAAAAACTAAAACACTTTTTAAAAAACTCTGTTTAAAAGACTCTAGAAGCTCTGGTGAACTCCATGCCCAAGAGGGTTAAGGCAGTGCTGGAAAATAATGGTGGCCACAAAAAATATTGACACTTTGGGCCCAATTTGGACATTTTCACTTAGGGGTGTACTCACTTTTGTTGCCGTAATCATAACATTGCCCTGCCTTCCGCCATTTCTAACTGTGAAAGCAGATCTGTCTCCTCTTCATCCTTAAGGTAAGGGAGGCTATAGCATATTACCATGATTAATTTACCATTTATGTTACTCTTTAAAGTCCCAGCCGCAAAGACTCCACCTTGTCACTAGCCCTATCAGCAATGTCATCCCTCATATACACTATCAAATTGCTCTTGGCATACAGGCACACCCCTCTCCCTCTCCTACCTACCCTTGCATACTCACACGCCTGGCATGTAAGCTGCCAAACCAGGTTTCTGATGTTCCCACAAAGTCAAAGTCCTCCTCAAGTATCAGCCATTCTTCCACTTTATTTGCCAGACCTCTATCATGTGTGTACCTTCTAATATTGTACAGCCTCTAGCTCTGGCACAACTATCTCCTCTACTGCCTTAGACATTAAAGCTGTAAAAAAAAAAAAAATTTTACAGGCACTTACCTGTCCCTCGGTCCAGCGGTGGTTTCACTGTCCGTTTTCTCTCCCTGGTGCCGGCATATTCAGTGTGGGCACCCGGCTGTGACAGCTAGCGGGTTCACAGCCGGGTACCCACTGCGCATGCGCAAGAAGCGCTGCGCTTCATGAATGGTCCTGTAGTCTTCTGGGACCTGTCACGTGTCCCAGAAGACTGTGGGGAGGGAGGGAAGACAACTTCTGCTTCCGATCACCTAGGCAATTGCAGCAGAAGTGGGAGCGGGTACCTGTCAAATTTTGATACCAAAGGTGCTAATCCTTAATGGGGAGTGGGGGGCAAAGGCTTAAAGTGGAACTTCCCTTTTTGGGTGGAGCTCCGCTTTAATGGCTGTGTGTTGAGGTATTTTGAGGGGTCAGCAAAATTACACTGTTACACAAGCCGTACACTCACTACTTTACATTGTAGCAAAGTGTCATTTCTTCATGAAAATATATAATAAAATATTTAGAAAAATGTGATGGGTGTATATACCTTTGTGGTTTATCAACTGCTGATTTTATATGTTGTTTTTAATGAAATTGTATTAATAAATGTGAAAAATATTTTGTGTGTAAGTGCCTAAAAAGTCCCTAATCCTAGCCAATTGTATACTATTCTACATATGGGATGTGGCACTCAGCATGATCAGACTTATTGAATAATATCTGCTTAAATTTTTCCCTGCTTACTCCATGGTTTCCTTCATCAACATGCTAACTACATTTAGAATAAAACCTTTCCGTTTTCATTCCATGCCTTATTTTAGACCTAGTGACATCATCACTGGGTCTCTATGCTTCTGTATGCAATGCAGGCCGATCGTGGCTGGTGGGAGGGGCTGTACATAGTTTCTTGAAAAGATCAGATCTCTCTAATTAACACCTAGTTATGCCAAGGAAAGGGCTAGGTGATGTTGGATGCCCTCAAGCCAGGAAAGGAGGTGTGCTTTGTCTGACTTGCTGCATCTTCTAATGCACACCTTGAAAAGCTTACAGTGTGCAGTGAAATCAGAGTAAGCAACTCTAGTACAGGAGAGGAGCCTGTACAACATTGAATTCAGCTTTAAATGTATTTAGAATATTGCTAATACGAATTCAAGATATCTACATTTATGTTATATTTGCAGAGCCTTCTGCTTAACATAAATCAGACTAAGGCTCTGTTCACACGAATGCATTTTTTTAGTGCTTTTTGCCTAAACACACTACAGTCCATTTAACACAAAAGCACCTGAGTACATACCCTCCCTAAGGCTTCGTTCACACCAATGCGTTTTTTAGTTCTTTTCGCAGAAACTCACTACAGTCTATTTAACATGGTTTCCTATCGAACATGTTCACATCTACGCTTTTATGAGCTGCTGTATTTTTGGAAAGGGTCAGGGACTTTTTTAAAAGCAAAAAGCAGCATTTTTGCTACAAGAGTTCAATGGAGAAGCTGTTGAACTTTGATGAGTTTTTACCGTGTTTTGTTCAGCTATTTTTTTTTTGTTAAAGTGGAATTTTTTTTGTTGCTGGACAGAAGAAAAATGCAAAATGCAAAACGTGGCAAAAACATGGCAAAAACAATGCATTTCAGCAGCTTCTCCGTTGAACACTATTGTAGCAAAAATGTTGCTTTTTGCTTTTAAAAAAAGTCCCTGACCCTTTCCAAAAATGCTGCAGCTCAAAAAAGCATAGATGTGAACATGCTCCATAGGAAACCATGTTAAATGGACTGTAGTGAGTTTCTGCGAAAAGAACTAAAAAACGCATTGGTGTGAACGAAGCCTTAGGGAGGGTATGTACTCAGGTGCTTTTGTGTTGTGCACAGGGGCGGACTGACAACTCATGGGGCCCCCGGGCAATAGGGGATCATGGGGCTCCTGTGTCCTTGCCCAAACTCAAAAAAGCCTATGAAAAAAGTACCAGGGGCATCTCATGGGGCCCACTACTGACCCCGGGCCCTCGGGCAGTGCCCAAGTTTCCAAATGGTCTGTCTGCCCCTGGTTGTGCATCACTCTAAAATGTCTCAGGCGTGGGGGGCTGATGGGGGACGTCTTTCAAAATTTTGCATAGAAGGGAGCTGAGCATCGTGATGATGCTAATTCATAGTCCAGAGAGCAGCCAGGTGACAGACAAATATGAAAGGGTACAATAGTGAGCAGCTGTGTCACCATGCTGGCTTGATATCATGCAAAGAACGTATAAATCACAAAACTAGCCGAACAGAATCACAGCCAGGTGTTGTTCATATGTATGCACTTCAACTGTGTATACTGCTCTCTGGTTGGAGTTCATCTTTAATAACAGATACATGTGACTTGATGTGTAACTTGTTTGATACATAATCCAGAGACAAGGGAAGAAATCCAATAAATATATATATAGACTCAATAATACCGGCTGATAATGTTGGACTGGAACACTTAGAAGAATCTATATTTGAACCGTCTCCGGAGGGTCTGATTGACAATGAACTAAATCTGCCCGTTCTCATTCCTGGATGCTGACAGCCAGTCATTTTCCCAGGATGTTATTATTAGGATTGTATTTTGGTCCATCGTGAAAACTGGATCATGAAAAACCAAACACGGCTGTTACCTAAATCCCGGGCTTCACGGAGGGCAGGGAGGCGCACTGCACTGCCGGCGGGACGCAGAAACTCCACAGGCTTCAGAAAAGTGTTTATTTGTTCTCTGCAAACCAAGCCGTTTCTTTAAACAAACATGGAGCTCTTCCTTATAATATGTACTTTGCATATGTTTGGGATTGGAGCCTAAAATGTTTAAACTATTAATAAAAAAAAATAAACTCTAAAGATAATAATAATGATCGCTGACACCAAACTTACTAGAAGTAACAGTAAAGGAATACGGTCAGAAACTCTGAAATGAGTTTATCATCCAACAAAAATATAATAATTGCTGAAACATTCCAAATAAGCCGTAGGTAACATTGTCAATAAATTTTGTTACAAAATAAATAAAAACATACAAAAACTTCAGTGGAAGAGAATTATTAGATGACCTTAGATTGTAAGCTCTTTGAGGGCAGGGAGTGATCTGAATGTACAAAATATGTAAAAAGCTGTGTATCTGTAATATATAAATAAATAAATGTAACCGATAAAAAACAGTTTGCGAATGGTAAAAAGCAAGCCAAGGTTCACACTAATGCTGCTGCATATTCTTGCATTTTTCAATGCATTTTTGATGCATTTACATGCTTCATGTATTTTTTTTCGTAGAAGGAGCAGACAGGTTGTTAAACACAAAACCTTACCAAAAATGCATCAAAAATGCATGTACATGTTTTTCATACATTTTTCATGCACTTTAATACACTCCCATTGAGGTCTATGAGGCATAAAATGTATAATGTTGCACCAAAGAAGCACCTGCACCTTTTCAAAAATCACACTGCATTGCATTGATGTGAACAGGCACCATAGAGAATAATGTGAATTCACAATGGCAGATGCAGGAAAATATTTGCTAGTGTGATTGGGGCCCAAAAACTCAAGTAGTTGCAAACTACAAAGCTGGGTTCACATATATGTTAGTCAGGAACACATGAGAAATTGCACTTTTGGAGACGCATGGGGGTGCCATTATTCTAAACGGCACACCCACGTTTCAGCAACTGTGGTACGTTTTTGAATGTGCTAAACTGCATGGTGTCATAGCACCACGCTATTCAGTGTGGCCTGATTTTTTTTAAAATGGGTCGGGGATTTTTTTCCCCTTATTTCTGCAGGTTGGGCAGCCCATTGAAATGAATGGGCTGCCCTACAAATCGCAGCTGCACAGGTTTGAACAGAGCCTATCTGAATGAGATTCAGCTGACAGTTAGGCCGGGTTCACACCAATGTGCTGCAGTTTGGGAGCAGCATGATTTATGTGCATTTTACACGTAGTTTTAGGTGCACTCCCATTGTCTTTTGCTAGACCTAGCGTTTTCATGAAAGCACATCAAAGTACATCTTTGATTCACTTTTAGAAAATACACAGTCTTATAGAAGTCAAAATAAAATAATGTAATGTGTTACATGTAATGTGTGTTGAAATGACCACTTGCAGTCTCCATCAAAAGCCTGTATGACATGGTGACAACACAGGAGTACTTTTGGGAGACAGGGACAGAGCGTTGTCACCCTAAAAAAGCAAGTGTGTGAACATGAACCACTGTGGCAGGATCATCAGGATATTATTTTAATAAAAACGTAAATTTAGGGGCCGTTTTAAATGTTTGTGGTGTGTTTGTGATGAAAATAACAGGTTTGCAATATACCAAAATGTCCCCAAAATTGGACATGATACAAAATTTGTAACGTAATGCACTGTGATGTGTTGCGGCATGTTGCAACACACATGTTCCAAACCGCATGTTAATAGAACCCAAATATACAAGTGGGCCTATAAAGATTTTAAAGAACTTTCAAAATCACAGATAATTTGTAACGCAACACACTGCAATGCACTATGGTGTATTGCGGCACATTGTAATGCATTTGTGTTGCCTTATCGCATTGGAACACCATTCATTTTGAAATAAATGTGTGTTGCCATGCATTTTTGTGTGTTACTGGGGTCCTTAAAAATTGAACGGGACTTCTAAAATGGCACAAAGTACTTTGATGATAATAATAATAATATTTTGGAAGCATAAAATATTTTTTATTAGAAATTAATTAATTCATTAGACATATTATTCATATTGCTATAAGTATTATTATAAATATTAATATCATATATTGATGTATATTATTATTATTATTATTATTACAGTGATGAATGATCAGTCAAATGGTATTAAATAATAAAGCAATGATGTGCAGTTTTTAACATTTCAAATAACTGTACAAAACATTCTCTACATTTCTAACAATAGCTTGTTACCTGTGATGTAAGTGAGAATATTTCAACTTTGTTTTTCTGACTTACATGCCACACATAATGGATGAATGTTCTTACATTGTACGGAAACAAAAAGAGAAAAAACTTTGTCTATTTATGTGACAATTTTTGGAGTGGTGGAGATGTCTGAGAGCAATGTATATGGAACAGGCGATGTGTAGGTAACACACACTGTAGGTAATGCATCACACTGACACGATGGCAGATTTATAACTTTGTTAGGCTGTAGTCATTTTTTTTTTTTTGTGGAAACAAAGAGTGGCCTTAACTCTCCACCAGACAGGGTCGGTGTGAACTGAATATCATCTACCCGCTAAAAAATAAACATTCCCACTGAAATGACTGCATGTGCAAAACAGGCTTCATTCATTTTCCACTTACTGCAGCCATCTTCTCATCCGTGATCTACAAACGTCATATTGTGTATGTGCTTTTCTTTTTCTGCACTTTGGCATAAAAATATGTGCCGATTTCTTTTTCTGTGCTGTAAGGACTGCTAGAGTTAAAAGTTCCATTTGGCATCCTATGTCGAAGGTTTTTAGATTTCTTCTTTTTATCTCTCTAGCTTTATAGCAGACATTGTTCTGTACAATTATTATCAAATTGTGACTTTTAGGGGCAATACTTATTAAACAGTGAATCTGACATTCACCAAACATTCATGTAGGTGAACCTCCGGGTGCATGTATTTTAAATGACAGTGATTGATTCACCACCAGTGAATGTGTGGTGAAAGAATTTACAAATATGTCCCTTAACATTATTTATTTATTACAAGTACTTATATAGCACCATCAATTTATGCATCACTTTACATACAGTGTATGTTGTACATTCACATCAGTCCCTAACCCTCAAGGGGCGTACAATCTAAGGTCCCTAACTTACATTCAAACATAGACATACTAGGGCCAGACACAGGGAGAACATGCAAACTCCAGGCAGGTGGTGCTGTGGCTGGGATTTGAACCAACGACCCTAGTACTGCCAGGTGGAAGTGCTAACCATTTAGCCACTGTGCTGCCCAGCTATATAAACTTTACCATTGATCTCTTATTTGTTACTTTTTGGTCTCATAAATATACATTTAAAAGTATTTTGTTATATCTGTTCAAAAAATACAAAAACATATCAGTTGATCCTGCCAGAAATCTTGAGAGCTGATAAATTCTTGTACTCTCTGCCTAATAGTTTCAGTCAGGGGCGTAGATAAGGGGGAGGGTTAGGGGGTTTGAACCCCCCCTCCCAGAGCAGAGTTGCCGACTGTCCAGTATAGGGAGAGACTGAAAAAAAACAGAGCGCTTTGCTCCCATCCATAATTGGATGGGAACAAGCTCCAGTAAGTACAGCTTCCAGTCTGGCCACTCAGCATGTGCAATTCTGATAACAGCTGATCTATAATTGGCTGACCTTGGAGCACACTTCAATTGTCTCTAGTTATCTCTGTGGACTACAGAACCCTACCTCTCACTGCTTCTGTGAGTGTGAAGGTTGTCACCAGTGGATAGGAAGTATGCTACTTCCAGGATCACCAAGCGAAAATAACGGAAAAAAGCCTGAAAACAGAAAAGGACTGGAATCAGAAATATATTAAATTATTGTTCTTGGTTTAGTTACATTTTATGTAAGCCTCACAGGTTCTTTACAAATCAGTATGAATAAATAATGAAGCATGAATATATTCCTGAATACATTTCTGTCCTGAAATGTCCCAATGTACAGCAGCAGTATCATTTTTCAGATCACGTTTCACGTTTTATCACTAAATGCCATATTTGAGCTCCAGTCAGTGACTTTGCCTAGGCTGAGATGATGTAATCAGTTTGCTGCAGACAGAAGGAAGCATTTCCTTAGTCTCCTCTCCCCAGTGAACAGAATGCAACTTTGTAGCGAACAGGATTTACATTATTGAATCATCTCTGAGCTGGCATCTCAGTCCATGGTGATCCTGAATGTTGCCTGAACAAAGATGGCTCCATTCTACTGGAGAGAAAAGCAGATGAAGGCATTGTCAGGGGAAATACTGTGACCTTTGTGAGGAGTAATAAATACACGGAAGTGTTACAACAATGACTAATATTGAGCATACTGCACTTAACATGAAAACCTGATGACAGGTCCACTTTTATTAGAACATTGACATTTACACTGCTGCATCCTAAAATTTTATTTTCTTTATAACATTTTCCTTTTTAAACCAAACTAGCTTCACCAAGAAAGTCTTAGCTTGGCCCACTGTCTCCTGAGCTACCTATCTATCTATTTATCTATCTTTGTATGTAAATATCTATCAATCCAGGGGCGGACTGACATCTCATGGGGCCCCCAGGCAATAAGGGATCATGGGGCCCCTGTGTCCTTACCCAAACTCAAAAAAGCCTATGAAAAAGGTACCAGGGGCATCTCATGGGGCCCCCTACTGACCCTGGGCCCTCAGGTAGTGCCCAAGTTTCCAAATGGTCAGTCTGACCCTGTATCTATCTATCTATCTATCTATCTATCTATCTATCTATCTATGTGTCTATCTAAATATTTCTTCCACTTTTATCTGGACACTGACAGTTATACTTCTGCATCTTAAAATTTTATTTTCTTCTTAGCATAGCCTTTTTTAAACCAAACTAGCTTCTCCAAGAAAGTCTTAGCATGACCCACTGTCTCCTGAGCCTCTAGATCTATCTATCTATCTATCTATCTATCTATCTATCTATCTATCTATCTATCTATCTATCTATCTATCTATCTATCTATCCATCTATCTATCTCCAAAGATATACTGGTAGGTTAATTGGCTCATGTCTAAACTGGCCCTAGTATGTGTATGTATGACTGTAAGTTAGGGACCTTAGATTGTACACCCTTTGAGGGTTAAGGACTGATGTGAATGTACAATATATATGTAAAGCTCTGTGTAAATTGATGGCGCTATATAAGTAACTGAAATAAATAAATAATTAAAATCTATCTATCTATCTATCTATCTATCTATCTATCTATCTATCTATCTATCTCTCTCTCGATCTATCTGGGAAGTTTGGTGGGGTGATACAATCCACAGTAGATGCCAGAGGAACAAGACAGTCACTCTCCTCCACCCATAACTAAAACATCATCTTTGCACTGAGATATTCTTTAAAACCCCAACCCCCTTTATTTTATTGATGGTACAGAGGATTCTGCCTATTCTTGGCCAGCATTGTGAAGAGGACGGTGAAGTGTCTCATCTTACATCTGTAATTTCCATGTAGATATAACATTTCCATACACTGAGCCCGGAGGGGAACATTGTCTGAATAAAGACATTTGCTGTCAGTGTATTGATAGGCTGGAGAGCCTCTTGTCTCTTCACAATGAACCGGTCACAATGTATTTCCCATTTTTGTCTCCATCAATCCTGTCCTCTCGGCATTATTCATCTGTATCTCCTCAGATTGCTGTTATTGATAATTAGTAAGGCGTACACTCCTCCGAATAACCCCCCACCACCACCCCCCTCCGCACCCTGCAAATGTCACTTCTCCCTTGGACACGGCCATGATTACAGGGAGCGCAAGTGAAAAAAAGAGGACAATTCTCCATCTTACTTCCCGGAGCCGTGTGATTTATGCCAGTCTTAAATGACTGTTTGTGTTAAATTGTTTCTGTGAACGCTATTGAGGAATTCGAAGTTGTCAGATTAAGCCGCTGTATTTACTGGCTTGTTTCATTAGCCGGGCATAATTTTATATTCCCTCCTGGAAAGCTAAATTGCCAAGCATTTCCTATCGAAGCAGGCCGCGAAACAAAGAGGCCATTCACGCTGAGCCGGCCATCCTGTGTCGCTCTTTGTATGGTGAAACAATGTTGTTACTAAGCGTTCGGGAGGAAAAATGGGGAGAAGAAAATATATAAAAATAAGGACGCAGAAGAATGGGATCTGTGTCTAGAGCATTGCTGCGAAAAGACGACTTCTCTTTTATTATGTTGATTCTTCCAATGACTAAAGAGAGATTGTACTTTATTAATAAACCTTTACTTATTCGGCTGTACAAGGATTGCAGGTGTCAAGGATGAGTCAAAAAGACGATAGAAATATAAACGAGATCGGAACCAGATGTTTGTGAATATCCAGTAAAAATGTTCACATTCCATTTATACAGACAAAGGTGCAACAACTATTCTCATATATTATACTGTAAATACTAGTTATGCCACTAGATGGGGCACTTGTGATTGATACTTACCTAATGTGCTTTTCTTTCTAGTGAAATTATATGATTATGATGTCATTTCCTGTCTTTGTGTCCCTGTTGTTTTGCAGTCAATCCCTGACTGCCCCCTCCCACTGGATCTTTAAGTGGGTGCTATGGCAAAACCCCGGGCAGTTTATTTTTGCCTCAAGCAGTGGAGCTGTGCCCACACTGCATAGGTTAACTGCTTGTTTTGTCTAGGGGTGAACACAGAGCCTATACTCACCTGATCCTTCAACCCTCCGGAAAACGGTGAACCCCCACATCCAAAGATGGACTGTTCCTGCCATCCTAACATCCAAAACCAATCTATGGGCGTGATGACGTCAGGAACAGGCCACTGCACAAGATTGCTATACCACGGGGGAAGGGAGGGATCCAGGAGTGGCAGGGACCGATCTTGCACTGGGAGGATCAGCAGATTAGATGAGTATATCTCAGCTCTTCAATCCCCTAAATAAAAATTAACAATTAACTCATGTAGTCCTGGAGTCCTCCTTTAACATCGGGAGGAGTAGATGTCTTCCCAATTATGTGATCTCTGTGGTTGGGTGTCAGCCCATGCCCCTGGCACCTGATTGCAAAAAGTGGCTGGGAGCTGTTGGTAAAAGTCTAATCAGTGTGCTGGGAGTGGGCAGTAAGCGTCCTCTTGGAGCCCGTGGACACATATGTGTGCTAGCTAAGCATTAAGGCCTATCAGCCTTGCCGCTACAAATATCTGCAAATCTGCATGATGTTAAACAAAATGGACTTAGCCATGTGTCTAGCACCATCCTGACTGTTAAAAGTCTTATCTATAGCAGTCTTCCAAAAAAAAAAAAAACTGGTGTAGTCACCTTGGCAGAGCACCTTGAGATTTGGGGCTTTGTCATTCAGGAAGGACCTCACCTGCAGCCACCTTCAGGAACCTTCTCTGCCATGTAAGTAGTGGTATTTTAAAATTCATTTGTTCACAGGTACACTTTAAAGAGACATTGTCACCTTGCCCATGGCTCCTTGTACTCACCTTTTCTGTTTTCCTTTGTTGCTCCTTCAACCATTGCATCATCGGTCAAATTGACTTGAGTTTGTGGTGACATCACTCCACTCAATTATGGACCTAGTGGTTGGCTGTCATTAAAGTGGTTGTAATGGCTCAAGGTTCTTTACTTTTAAGCATTTTATGCATGAAGGCAGAAAACCTGTGTGAAGCAGCACCCCCAGCCTTCCTTATATTTACCTGAGTCCCATCACGATCCAGCGATGTGCATGAGAGCCTCAGCTCTCCAGGGACTTTCCCTCCTCATTGGGTGAGACAGCAGTGGGAGCCATTGGCTCCCTCTGCTGTCAATCACAGCCAGTGAGAAAAAATGAGGAGAGACAGGGGGCGGGGCCCAATTACGGCTCTGTGTGTTAATAGACACACAGAGCAGTGGCTCAGGAGCGAACCTGCTTGGGTGCCCCCATAGTAAGCTGCACTAAACCACTGCACAGAGCAGATGAGTATTGTTTTAATTGTTTTGTATTGTTTTAATGCAAACAGTGTATGTACTTGAATGTAACTTGGTATCAGTCTCTTATATTCCCCTGTACAGCAGCATTCAGACTAGGAGAAGAAGGGGCAGGATTGTGAGCCAATTAGGTGTGCCGCATGTAAATGGATTGACAAGGAGCATGCTATTAGGAGGCAGGGCTGGATCTTTCCTATCTGATCCAGGAGTGCAGGTGCAGTAAAAAAAAAGTCAAGGGGCATAATGTCAATACTGTATGAGTCACTTACAGTCTTTTACAGTGCCACAACTTGGGAAACACTAGTATGAATTAGGCTGTTTTAGATTGGGGTTAGGATTGGATTAGAAAGAACTTGTGCCCCTTTATATAACATGGCCCGATCAAAGTCCCCTTTATATCAGGTTCCCATCAGAGTGCCCCCTTACATCAGATTTCTCCATCAAAGTGCCCCCTTACATAAGGTGTCCCCATTTGAGTGCCCCCTTACATCAGTGTCCACCTTGAGGTTCCCCCCTAACATCACAGTCCCCATCAGAGTCCATATACTGTACATCAATGTCAATCTTAGGAGCCCCCCTTCACATCTGGGTCCCCATCTGATTCCACCTTACATCCAGGTCCCAATTAGATTCCCCCTTACATCAGATGTCCCCATCAGAGTGCCCTCTTACATCAGGTGTCCAAATCAGAGTGCCCCATTATATCAGGATCCCCATCAAAGTGCCCCCTTACATCAGGTGTCCACATCAAAGTGCCCCATCAAAGTGGCCTCCTACATTAGGTGCCCCATCAGAATGCCCCTTATATCAGGTGTCCCAGAGTGCCCCCTTCCATCAGATGTCCCTATCAGAGATCCCCCTTTCATCAGGTGTCCCCATCAGAGTGCCCTCTTACACCAGGTGTCCCCATCCCTCCATCAGAGTGTCCTCTTACATCAGGTGTCCCCATCTCTCCATCAGAGTGTCCCCTTAAATCAGGTGTCCCCATCCCTCCATCAGAGTGCCCCCTTACATCAGGTATCCGAATCAGTGTTCCCCGTTATATGGATTGTTACCATCAGAGTGCCTCCTTACATCAGGTGTCCCCATCCTTCCATCAGCATTCCCCCTTACATCAGGTGTCTCCATCCCTCCACCAGAGTGTCCCCTTAAATCAGGTGTCCCCATCCCTCCATCAGAGTGCCCCCTTAGATCAGGTGTCCGAATCAGAGTTCCCCGTTATATGGATTGTTACCATCAGAGTGCCTCCTTACATCAACTGTCTGCATCAGACTGGATCATGGATTAGTGGATGCACTCTCAGAGACCTAAGAGGGACACAACTAAAATCTGGGGGTCACAGATCACCCCAGCACCCCCCTAGATCCGGCCCTGATAGGAGGAGAGAGCAGAGTGAGCAGAGAGATCAGCTCATCAAACTCCTGCTACGTCTTTAGTTAGCAGGTTGTAGGTGGAAAGAGAACACTGATGTATCCCTTCCATTGACTATAACTGTAACAGAGAAAGAGGTGTCATTGGCATGGCTGGGCATCATAAATCTCAGAAATACTTGGAAAAAAATACTTTAGCAGGTGATACTAATCTTGCAGGGGCTCTTTCTCATTCTATCCAAAATAAAATCTAAAGCTGAGCTGAAAAAAAAATCTTTATTTCAAATGAACACTCTACCCATGTCCTTAGCTGTATAAACACATAAAACACCCAAAAACATCCTATACAATGTGTCGTTTTTTCTTGTCCCTTCAAAGGGTCTTCCTGTTAAAATACAAATGTCAAGAGTTAAACCAGGATTAAAGACTAAAACCTTGTTTTTCATTTTGGATAGAGTAAGGGAGGGTTATAGCCCGTCATTTTTGTTTATTTTGCCTTCTGTGTTCTATTGAGATTTCCTATCACTTCCTGCTCCATAGCCACAACAGGAAGTGAGTGGAAATCCCTTCAAAGTGAGGGAATTCCCAGTTGTCAGTAGGGTCACCAAAACTAGTGTCCCCAATGGAAAAATTGCCACTAGTCCTGTTCTGGGACAACCAAAATTTTGGGATTTTCCTTCACTTTCGGGGATAACAGTAAACAGGACAAATAAAGAGGATGAATCTTCCTAAGGGGGACACAGATAGCAATAAATATTACATTTGGAAATATTTCCTTTAGTTCCTGATAGAAACTCACCGTAGAGAAGCGTTGTGTGTGCTTTTTGGGGAACAGTTTGAACCAGATGGACATTGGTCTTTTCTCCACTCTTTTAAAGGTGAGCTCCAGGAAAGCAGTAAAAGAAAAAAACATTTATTATATTCTTTAGAAAACTCAGTAAAGTATAATTAAAGGAAAAATTTAGAGTGGAGAAGGATTAGAACCCCTGCCAAGTTTTTGTTGCTGTCTGTGTCCCTGTTAGGGAGGTTCAGCCTCTCTATTTGTCTTGTTTGCCATTTTCATTTAAAAGGGGACACTAGCTTTCAATGGGGACACTAGTTTTGGTGACTTGGGGGTCCCTAAGGGATTCTCTTAATTTCCTATCACATCCTGTTTTGGCTATGGGGCAGGAAGTGAAATGAAATCTCCCCAATGGGACACAGATGACAAAAAAAACTCAGGCCTGTTTGAACAGAAATATAAATCCTTTCACAGGTGAAACAGCTCATTTAAAACAAATACTTTACTTTTTCTGATGATATAGGGCCAATTTAGTGACTGTGTTGCCATAACGGGCATGGCAAAGCATGCATTACCGCAACGCGCTGTAGATGTGCTACATTATGGCATTGAATGGCACCCCAAGGCACTAAAGCAGCACACATGCATTGCTGCATGCTGAATCGCACGGCAACAAATCATACTGGGTTGGAAAGTTTGTGACACATCCACTTTTTACAAGGTTTTGGTGCATTGGCAGCCTATTATTTTCAATGGGTTATTTTCACGCAACATACATAAAAAAATGCACCATAAAAATATAAGCCCTGGTTCACACTTGCGTGGACCGTGTGGCAAACGTTTGTGCATCTATTCGAATGGGCTGCCATGCCTGAGTTTTCAGCAAAAAAAAAAAAGGAGCACCTTTTTAAAAATGTGGCCACAGTGAAATCATATGGTTATTTTGAGCATGCGCTTTCCCTGCGGTTCCTGCACTCGCAAAAGTGTTGTGGGCTGAAATGTGTAGGAATGGCATTCAGAATGAATGGTAGCCCAGAGTGTCTCATAAGAGCAGCACGATTTAGGTGGCTGTGGGTGTAGGATCAGATGCGATTCCCACAACCCCAACCAGCCCCTACAGTGTGAACCAGGACTAAATGGAATGTTTAGCGCAGTGTAGTGTGTAGTGAGAGGTGGGAGACATGATTGTTCTCCCCTTTGTTTGCAGTTGGGAAAATTTCAACAAAATTCCCCCCCCCCCCCCATTGGCTACAAAGAATTTTTCTGAAAATGTCTTAAAAAAAAAATATTCAGAACCAGTCTAAATCAATCAGAGGTGAGATTTTGTTCAAATTTCAAGTCTCATGCCTGAGATCGATAGAAACCCCTATGTTGCTGTCAGTCAGAATGTGAATTTTGACGAAAGGATCCACCATCAGAACGCATTCTAAGAACTTCGCTCATCTCCAGCAGCTGCTTTTGGCTTTCTCTTTTCTTTTTTTTTAATTTGCATATAAAATTGTAATCAAAAGAGATGCAAAGCTGAGTTACTTAACAGGCTATTATCACACCAGCGTCTCCTGTCTCCAGTCTAATAATCCAGCGGCAATCAAGTGTCATACGAAGCTCTGCGCGGTCTTTAATCATGCTCCGCTGAATGCTTCATTATATTTTGATTTCTCAGTAAAAAGTCTGCCTCGTTTCTCTTTTTTAGAACGTGGCGATTATCAATATTTTTGTTTGTTTTGAAAGCTTTTGAAGGGAGGATAATTGTATTAGAGGTGAATTAGAACTTGTTTTCCCAAATCTCGGTAAGTAGCATTTATTGTCCAATAAAATCAGGTGATATTTGAGTTTTTTTGTGATCGCAGTGAAAATTACTGGCATCCTGATGTCTGTACCTTGTGTGCCTTCCAAAATATATTCTCTTTGTTTGGTTTCTGCTGTGCTTGATGGTGGTTGGAGTTGGGGACACAGAAGGGACATGATGGGTCTGAAAATTCTTCAGCCATCAAAATGATTTTAGACCTAACTTCATCCAAACTTTTTTTTTCATTTTGTATAGAGCATGGTAGAATTAACATTTTGTCAGGGGCTTCTTGCTCAGGGAATTAACAGGGGTACTGGTTCCTACACATGAAGTCAAGTTTACAACACTGAGTTGAGTCTATGTTTTACAACAATAGCATTGGCAAGGCATTTCTGAAACACTAAAGGGCCTCAAAAAAGGACCTTGAGCAAGATCCTGGTGATTGTAGGTAACAAGAGGGCCACATCAATGGTTTTGCAGTACAGCAGTGTTTATTTCAACAAAAATTTCTAAGATAACAATCCAACAAGTTTAGGGGGTTGTAAAGTACACCCTTCATCAGGGTTTCTACATGCTGCTTTGAATGAACATGGCAGACTCAGAGAAGTTTGGTGAGTTCTGGAGTAAAAACAGACCCCTTACCAATAGCCAGCTGCTACATCAAAACTTGATGTACATCAACTTTCATCAACTACATCAAACTTTATTAGAAGAAGCAACTATTGAATTAGTGAGGCATTTCTGAAACATGAAAGAGCCTCAAAAAAAGACCTTGAGCAAGATCCTGGTGTTTGTAGGTAACAAAAGAGTCACATCAATGGTTATAGAGCACAGCAATGTTTAATTCATCCAAAAACTTCTAGGATAAAGATCCAACAAGTCTAGGGGGGTTGTAAAGTACACCCTTCATCAGGGCTTCTATGTGCTGCTTAGAATGAAAATGGCA
This sequence comes from Staurois parvus, assembly GCF_062004578.1. Taxonomy (NCBI): domain Eukaryota; kingdom Metazoa; phylum Chordata; class Amphibia; order Anura; family Ranidae; genus Staurois; species Staurois parvus. The sequence continues at coordinate 337,078 of NW_028318424.1, forward strand.
GACTCAGAGAAGTTCGGTGAGTTCTGGAGTAAAAGACCCCTTACCAGGAGCAGACTGACAACTCATGGGGCCCCCGTGCAATATGGGATCATGGGGCCCCTGTGTCCCTGGCCAAACTCAAAAAAGCATATGAAAAAGGTACCAGGAGCATCTCATGGGGTCCCCTACTGACCCCGGGCCCTTGGGCAGTGCCCAAGTTTCCAAATAGTCAGTCTGCCCCTGCCCCTTACCAATAGCCAGCTGCTACATCCTGCTTTAGAAGAAGAAGCAACTGTTTCATTAGTGAGGCATTTCTGAAACATGAAAGGGCCTCAAAAAAGGACCTTGAGCAAGATCCTGGTGTTTGTAGGTAACAAGAGAGTCGCAACAAAAGTTTTAGAGTACAGCAATGTTTAATTCATCCAAAAACTTCTAGGATAAAGATCCAACAAGTTAAGGGGATTTTAAATTACAGCTGTGGCCAAAGGTTTTGAGAATTACACAAATATAAATTTTTACAAAGTTTGCTGCCTCAGTTTTTATGATGGCAATTTGCATATACTCCAGAATGTTATGAAGAGTGATTAGATGAATCAGAGGAAACAAGTGCAGTCATAATTGCTTTGCACAAAAAGGAATTCACAGACAAGGATATTGATGCCACTAAGATTGCACCTAAATCAACCATTTATTGGATCTTCAAGAGAGTTCAATTATTGTGAAGAAAGCTTCAGGGTACCCAAGAAAGTCCAGCAAGTGCCCGCACCATCTCCTAAAGTTGATTCAGCTGCAGAATCAGGGCACCGCCAGTGCAGAGCTTGCTCAGGAATGGCAGCAGGCAAGTGTGAGTGCATCTGCACCCACAGTGAGGCTAACACTTATTGAGGATGAGCTGGTGTCAGGAAGGGCAGCAAAAAAGCCACTTCTCTCCAGAAAAAACATCAGGGACAGACTAATATTCCACAAAAGTTACAGAGATTGGACTGCTGAGGATTGGGGTAAAGTCATGTTCTCTGATGAATCCCCTTTCCGAATGTTTGGGGCATCTGGAAAAAACCTTGTCCAGAGAAGAAAAGGTGAGCGCTACCATCAGTCCTCTGCCATGCCAACAGTAAAGCATCCTGAGACCATTCATGTGTGGGGTTGCTTCTCAACCAAGGGAGTGGGCTCACTCACAATTTTGTCTAAGAATACGGCTATGAATAAAGAATAGTACAAAAACATCCTCCAAGAGCAACTTCTCCCAAACATACAAGAACACTTCGGTGACGAACAATGTCTTTTCCACCATCATAGAGCATCTTGCCATAAGGCAAAAGTGATAACTAAGTGGCATGCGGAACAAAACATCAAAATTTGGGGTCCATGGCCGGGAAACTCCCCAGACATTAATCCCATTAAGAACTTGTGATCAATCCTCAAGAGACGAGTGAACAAAAAAAACCCCCACAAATTCCAACAAACTCCAAGCATTAATTATGCAAGAATGGGCTGCCATTAGTCAGGATTTCACCCAGAAGTTGATTGACAGCATGCGGGGGGGGGGGGGGGAATTGCAGGGGTCTTTAAAAAGAAGGGTCAACACTGCAAAAATTGACTCTTTGCATAAATGTAATGTAATTGTCAATAAAAGCCTTTAATAAGTATGAAATGCTTGTAATTATACTTCAGTATACCATAGTAACATCTGACAAAAAGATCTAAAAACACTGAAGCAGCAGACTTTGTGAAAATTAATACTTGTGTCATTCTCAAAACGTTCGGCCACGGCTATACACCCTTCATCAGGGCTTCTAAGTGCTGCTTGGAATGAAAATGGCAGACTCAGAGAAGTTTAGTGAGTTCTGGAGTCAAAGGACCTTTACCAATAGCTAGCTGCTACAATCTGCTTTAGAAGAAAGCGCAGTTTTACTTCAGATCTCATTAAACTCCTTTGAGTCTTCCATTTAGATCCTAGTCAGCAACATAGGCGTTGATGAAGGAGGTCTCCTAATACCCCGAAATTTTAGACTTGTCAACTTGTTTTCTTATGTTGAAATAAATATTTCTAGAGCTTAAGGCCCTGAAGGGTCTGATCAGGTCTGCCTGTCAGTTTTTCAAGCAGACCTAATAGGAGTCTCTACTCACCCCTATGGACCGGCAGATGGAAACAGACTTGTGCCCATTTACACCTGTCTACCTCCAACCTGAAATGGTTGGCTAAAAAAAAACAGAAGAGGATCCATCCCCCTCCGTCTAGGCAGATCAGATCGGAGGGTGGTCGGGTTTAAACGGACAGCGGAGTCTGTTTACACCTGCCGGTCCTTAGAGTCCTTCTATTTTTGTTTCATTTATACTGTAGTGTATGTAGTATCTTGGCTTGGTTTCAGGCTGGTAACATCCCAAGTTATTGGCCTCCTCTGAGTGTCACTACTTGGAATCTAATTGTAGAACGTATCATTTAATGCACACTATTGATCACAATCAGTGTGACACTGCTGAATACTATGAGATGTCTATCGCTGATAAATGTTTTGCCAATCAATAAGACTCCCTGAAATCCTGAGTGGTGGAGTGTATTTAAGGGACGGAGAAGAAAGTTCTCTGCTGGGAGCACTAGGATGTGCTAATGGTCTCCAGTGGATTCAGGAAAATGCCAAACCAAGAACATGACTCAAAGCAAAGGAAGAGGAAGGAATCTGACTATGTTATTATGGAAAATGTAGCAGAACACCCAGGATCCTTAAAGGTATTCTATTTTTTTTTTTGTAACATGAAAATGACCAGTATAAATTGGACCAGTCAGCATCACAATTCTGTGTGAATAAATTCCTGATGTGTCACAATATATTGCAACAGTGTTGTTTTACAGAAGTGCTTCACTTTTTATCATTAAAATAGCTGCCCTTGAACTCCAGTCAGTCACTTTGCTGGGATGATGTCACCAGACTGCAACACTGTAACTTTGTAGCAAGTCGCAGGATGAATGGCTGCAGCAGAGGCCGACCTGTGTCAGACATTTGTAAAAGCAGGCAAAAACTGCACAGGCACCTGGATTAAATGAATGTGTTATCTCTGAGTTGGAAACTCAGTTCAGACAGCACATGGTGGTTGTGGATGATGCTTTAACAAAGATGGTGCCATACTTCTGGAGAGAAAACCAGATGAAAGCAATATCAGAGTAAGTACTGTGAGAAGTAATAAATACCGTAAAGTCTTACACTGACACATTACTAAGCATACTTCACTTAGCATGAAAAATATATCTGGTGACAGATCCAGTTTATTCAGGTAGCTGACAGTGAAACTGCTGCATCCTAAAAAGTGTTATTTTCTTTATGAAATGTTCTTTTGAAATAAATTATTTAGAGATAAAAGAAAGTATGGTGAAATGTTCCAGCTGCAGAAAGTTGTAGTTTAGTCACATCTAGAAAGTTGAAATCCAGACACAATGGAGGAGATTTACTAAAACCGGAGCACTCATTATTTGGTGCAGCTGTGCATGGTAGCCAATCAGCTTCTAATGCCCCATACACACGATAATAAAATCGTACAAAATATTTTGCGGAACCACTGATCGAACGATTTTCTCTTCGTTGATGAGCAGGATGTTTTAACCGATAACTATATTGTGAGCAAAAAAATCCGGTTGAACAACAGTGGAAAATGTTGTTTCCCATACGAACGACCGATTTTCTATGCGGTGGTATGACGGTCGTACAAAAAAAAATCTATCAAGCGCTATCACGCATGAGCAGAAACAGAAGATGACCCGGATGTTTATGTCCAAGGAATCTTCATAAACACGAACGAAAAATCCAAATGTTAAAAGTAGATTGGCCTAATGAGATAATGAAACCAGAATTCTGCAGATTATATTTTATGTATCACTATTTATGTATATAGATAATGTAATAAACTATATTATACTCATTGCTGGTAATTGTTGTGTATATCGCTCGTTCTGGCCGGAAGGGCATGGCTACAAGGTCACACGCACACTGCATCACTTCCACTTGTACGGAAGACGTCAACACTACGTATTGCCCGACGAACAATTTTTTTAGATTGGTTAATGTGGGCCACGATTTCGACCAACGAACGAACGCCTTTCAGTCGTCGGATGACCGATCGGTTGATTTTCGAATCGTGTATTCCCACCTTAACTTTAACTTGTTCAATCAAGCTTTGACAATAAAACCTGGAAGCTGATTGGTTTCTATGCAGGGCTGCACCAGATTTTGCACTTTCCAGTTTTAGTATACCCCCTCATAGAGTTATATATGTTACTGATCTCTATTAAAAAAAGTATTTCTATAATATACACTCATAGAGCAATGGCATCAAGTCCGAAGATGGTATTACTAAAGATATGGATGGACCAGATACGGAAAGTGCCTCTCAACATCGCTGGAAATTCTCTCCGACCGTAAATCTTTTGTGTTATTGCTGGAGAAGCTTTGACTCCATATTTGAAACTACCCAGAAGCCTTCTGGAAACAGCAAAGGCGACACAGGCATGAGAAAACGCCAAATTACAAAGGGAACTGTCATTTTATCTGGGGCTCATCATGGAGGGAACCCATAACATAAGAATTGTGTTTCTGGTAACACGGATGGTAACTAATTAATACAATACAAATAGATGGACAAGACCAGTGATCAATCACCGCCCAATTCTGCACATGGCACAAGACTATGTGGATGTTAGATGTATTCTGGGAAGAAGAGGAAACCAATTCTTCACATTTCAGAGATTTGTAGACAGGTTGCCTATGTTGGATGTTATGTTAAGATGGTGGCTGGTGCTGGCAGTGGGAGGGGTTAATTCTGGTGCCGTTCTCAGGCTTTTTTGACCCAGCCTAACTGCCCTGCAGGATGTATATAAAAGGGGAAGGGCTGGGTACCAGGAGCCGCTTACCTGTTGGAGACAGGAGATGCTGTGACAGCGTGCTGCGGAGGGGGACCACTGGTCCTGCGGTCCTCCAGAAGACACTGACTTAACTAAAAACTGCCACATCATGGACTTGTACCAAGTAACAAACTCTCACCTTTGTAAGGTATGCCTGGGCAGCCACAACCTAGAATAGTTAGTCAGGGATGGGATGCTGCATTTTGTGCTTTGAGGTGTAGTTCTGCACAAGTAGTTTGTTAAACTGTTACCTGAGCCTGGTATGAAGTTACTTAAAGGGGTGCATGAAGGTTAATGGCACATAAAAGAACTTGAGTCAGAAAAGCACATATGGGATATGAAGTATGTTACAAGGGGTTAACTCAGCATCAAGAGTGGAGGAGTGAGAGTAGTTGCCATGGTGTAAAGTGTTTCAGCACCCTGTTGACAAGCATAGCACCTGGGTAAGATAGGGGATCCTCCGGTAGCGAGGAGGTCAGGGTTCTGGCTCCCTTGACAGTGGCAGGTTTCCTATAGCAAACCTACGTTACAGAAACCTGCACCCTGGCCATGTGGTACAGGAGAGCTGAAAGAGTTAAATGAGAGCACGCATGAGGTCTGCTCTAAGTGTTTGGGGGGATCCTATTCTGTCACTGGGAGTGAGGTGGTAGAGATATGCTGGACAGGTGGAGAGGGCATAGGCTCAGCTCGTCCCTCCTAATTGCCACAGTTACAGTGTGGTGTATAGTGACATTGGACCCAGTGCTTGCCTTCCTGGCAGTATGATTATTTCCGATTTTTGGTGCTGAAAGTGGTACCATTATTTTACATGGAAATTTGGCGTTTTATATTGTAGACCTGTAATTCTTAGGAATAACTCACTGAAATCTGTCGGAACAAGAGTCTAGTAAACATCCTGGGTAGGATAAAACTTGAAACACGAAATCATAAATTATAATTTAATAAATAATCATAAAAAATAATAATATAATAATAATACATTTAATTCAATAATATAATCAAACCAAAAACACTGAAAGTTGAAATATAGCGCCAAGTTCGCACATCACTGAGCAAAGTCGCAAAATTGTTTTAAGTGTCTGATGATGAATCTCCCCACAAATCATTATCACTCAATTCTGCAAGTGGTTCTGATTTACTATTGCTGTTCTCTAGCTGGTCTAAAACCGCTTTTGACCTAAAGGGATGCTTTTTGGATGCCATGGACGTTTCTCAGTTTCCAGGCAATAAGAACAGTAAAAATGCAGGTAGGGCACAGGACAAAGCTCTCGGGACAAAATGTATGTGAAATGGTTTGATACAGTAATGTTATACTATGTGATTTTAGAATGTCACTTTTTGTCATTTTCAAATTTCCCGCCGTTCCGTCCCCCGTACGCCCCGGCGCTCGCAGGGGATGGAACCCAGAAGACAGAGGCCAGCATCCGCCCGGATTACATTGCCGGGGACACTGCAGGAGAGACATCGCGGGAGCGCAGGACAAGGTAAGTGATCGAGGGATCGTGGAGCAGCGCCGCATGATATTCCCGAGTGTAGCTCGGGGTTACCGCTTGTGGTACTGAAACTTTACCCCGAGCTACAATCGGGAATACCGCCAGGGAGGTTAAGGTTGATTCCACCTGAACACAGCCCTCGCCCAGTTCCGGGCATTGGTGAGTGAGTGTACGCACAGAATGGTACCCCATGTTCAGGGTGAGTGTCCCAGCCCACTGCCAGGCATAGTCCAAGAACTTCATGGCTACCTGGAGTAGTCATCAAGGATGCGCCCACTTGACACCTGCCCACAACTATGTATATATATATATATATATATAATTTGGTGCAGCTCAGCATAGAAACCAATCAGCTTCAAGGTATTAAAGCATAATTGAACAAGCTGTTGTTTGAAGGTGATTGGTTACCATGCACAATTGCACTAGATTTTGCACTCTTCAGTTTAGTAAATAAACCCCAGTGTGTTGTGGAATTCTTTATCAATAAAGCCATGTGATCACCATGTGAGAGAGATCACATAACTTTAAGTAGTGCTACCATCTCATGAGCTACTGGATTTGTTCAGGTTCTTCTGTCCTGTTCAGTAATGACCCATCCTGTACATGGATCTGACAATCAAACAACGCCTGGAATTGTGGAAAGGGCTTTATTGGAGCAGGAATAAGCCCTGAAAAGGAAGTTCAGAAGACAAGTACAATGGAAAGAGCTTAAGAACAGTGTCAGCTACTAGCATAGGCAATGCCAGATAATGGCACACTAGACAAGAGACTTTACTGAAGAAGCTAACTGCAAGTCTCAGTCCCTGACTAGGCCACTGGCCAGTAGAAAGTTCTGTTAGTCCTTCCAGTGTTCAGCCCTTTTTCTCCAAGTGGAGCACACACTCTCAATGTTGAGAGATTTGTAATCTATCCTCCTAGGCGCAGTCTATTCCTGGATGGTCGCTCCTACGTTCCAGATGATGGCAGATTGAAGACAGGTCTTAGCTTCTGACTGAGGTCAGGGGAAAGACATCCTGCTGGATTTGGGACCTCTCCCTCTAACCTAAACTTCTATGGAGATTGTCATCTTGTGGCTCTTTCCCTATACTATTCTACCACTCATTCTCTGCAGTCCTTCTCTAGATGGCTTACAGCAAAGGTCACGTGGCTTTGTGGTCTCAGCAGCTTGTTCCTCTGCACAGCATTAGTACAGCACATGGCCCTGGGCTCTCAGCAGACCCTGACCAGGCAAAACACACAGTCGCTTATGTTCAGCTCCTACCCTCTCACCTGTGTTGACCTCCAATCCCTATGCCCAGCAGGGGACACACAGAACAGTAGCCCTGAGCCCTTTCTACACTACCCAGAACCTTCTAGCCCTCTTGTTGGGCTCTCTGGACTCTCCCACATGACTAATTGGCAGATCCCCTATCTGCAAAAGCAGTCAATCCTAAATTTCCTGCCCTGTTCTTTGGGGCTGGCCTCCTCCCAGGTTGTGTTGGCAGCCAATTGATGTCCTCCTCTGTTGCCGTCTTTCTCTGTACTGTCCATCAAGGGGCAACATAAGCCGGGAGCTTACCATGTCGGACCCTCAGGCTTTTTACATTAGACATTAGAGTGTACAGCACTGCGGAATATGTCAGAGCTTTATAAATATATCATGAAAAAAAGAGTGTGACAATGGTGGAAGTTTAGAGTGTAAGCTCCTCCGGTGCAGAGACTGACGTGACTGGCTCAGTGTTCTCTGTACAGCACTGCGGAATATGTCAGAGCTATATAAATGTATAATAATAATAGTATATGACTGTGGTGGGGACAGTAGAGTGTGAGCTCCTCTGGTGCAGAGACTGATGTGACTGGGTCAGTGTTCTCTGTACAGCGCTGTGGAATATGTCAGAGCTATATAACTGTATGACTGTATGATAAGCGTGTGTGATTGTGATGAGGACATTAGAGTGTAAGCCCCTCTGGTGCAGAGACTGATGTGACTGGCTCAGTGTTCTCTGTACAGCACTGTAGAATATATCAGAGCTATATAAATGTATAATAATTAGTATATGACTGAGGTAGGGTCATTAGAGTGTGAGCTCCTCTGGTGCAGAGACTGATGTGACTGGCTCAGTGTTCTTTGTACAGCACTATGGAATATGTCAGAGATATATAAATGTATAATATTTAGTATGTGACTGAGGTGGGGACATTAGAGTGTGAGCTCCTCTGGTGCAGAGAGTGATGTGACTGGCTCAGTGTTCTTTGTACAGCACTGCAGAATATGTCAGAGCTTTTCAATTTGGCAGATAATACTTAAACCAGTATTTGCCCTTACCTGTATTTTCAGTTTTCCAGCTAAATAACCTATGTGCATGGCTGGATAACCAAATTTTTTGAAGTCAAAAAAAGAAAAAGAAAAAACACTCTGCGGCCCTCTGCACTGTAAAGTGTTATGATATGCTGGGACTTGTGGTTCCTCCTGCTGTGAGGCTGCAGATGGACAGAGAATAGATGACACCTCTGACTCTTCATATCACCTCTACTTCTCACAATATGCAGCTGTTCTATTTGTCTAGTGATTGTGTAGCTGATATATTCCACACATTGCTACAATGTAAGCACTCCATAACACAGCCATTGTCTCCTCTGAATAGAGCTGATGTCAATGGAAGACTATACATTGTTTATCTTATAGAAATGTTCTCAGGTACATACTTCTCTTTCAGTGGATGACAATGGTAACCAGGAAATGGGGAGGAAGGTGGAATATTATATTTGTCTCTAGAAAATCAGTATGTATGTACCTATTATTACTTTACTTTCCTGGCAGCATTTTGTATTGAGAAATTGTCCTTTGTGACACCAACAAGAGTTAGCAATCTCTCCTTGCGGCATTGGAATCCAGGGTTTTATTCTTTATAAGAACATGGAGTTTGTGTGTTTACACAGTGATTTTTGGAATACTCCATGTTCTCTGGAATCCATGCATAATCCAACAACATACCAGAAGGTTAACTGGATTCATCCAAAACCGGATTTGTGTGTGTGACGTACTGGGACATTAGATTGTAAGCTCCTCTGGTGCAGAGACTGATGTGACTGACTCTGTTTTCTCTGTACAGCACTGCAGAATATATCATAGCTATATACAGTAAATGTTTATTAATAATAGTGTGTGACTGTGGTGGGGACATTAGAGTGTAAGCTCATATGGAGCAGAGACTGATGTGACTGGTTCAGTGTTCTCTGTACAGCACTATGGAATATGTCAGATCTATATAAATGTATAGCATGTGATTGTGATGAGGACATTAGAGAGTAAGCTCTTCTGGTTCAGTGATTGATAACATTGGCTCATTGTTCTCTGTACAGCACACCAGAATATGTCAGAGCTATATGATAATATTATTGTTATTATTATTATTATTATTAATAATAATGTGTGACTGTGGTTGGGAATTAGAGTGTAAGCTCCTTTGGCACAAAGACTGATGTGACTGGCTTGGTGTTCTCTGTACATTACTGTGGAATATGTCAGAGCTATTTAAATATATAATGATAAGTGTGTGACTGTGGTAGGTACATTAGAATGTAAGTTCCTCTGGTGCAGAGATGAAACTGGCTCAGTATTTTCTGTACAGCACTATGGCATATGTCAGAGCTATATACATGTATAATAATATTAGTGTGACTGCAGTGAGACATTAGAAGCTCCTCTGGTGCAGAGACTGATGTGACTGGCTCAGTGTTCTCTGTACAGCACTATGGAATACAGTGTATATCAGAGCTATATAAATGTATAGTAAGAATAGTTTGTGATTGTGGTGGAGCAGTAGAATGTAAGCTCTTTTGGTGCAGAGACTGATGTGACTGGCTCAGTGTTCTCTGTACGACACTGCAGAATATGTCAGAGCTATATAAATGTAGAATGATAATAGAGTGAGACTGTGGTAGGTATATTAGAATGTAAGCTCCTCTGGTGCAGAGACTATAATGATTGAACATAGATGCGCTTTATTTTATTAGCAATAACAAAAGCCAATACAACTAGCAAAATATTAGTTTACAGCAGTTTCATGTATATAATTGTGGAGGAACATTAGAGTGTAAGCTCCTCTGGTACAGAGATGTGACTGACTCAGTGTTCACTGTACAGCACTATGGAATATGTCAGAGCTACATAAAATATATTATATGATAACAGCATGGGACTGTGGCATGTAAGCTCCTCTGGTGCAGAGACTGATGTGACTGGCTCAGTGTGCTTTGTACAGCGCTTTGGAATATGTCATCTCATATGTCAATATATGTCATCTCAGTGCTTGGGTGGGTTTCCTCTGGGTAGTCCAGTGTCTTCCCACACTCCAAGGACATTCTGGTAGGTTAAGGCTTCGTTCACATTTGTATGACTTTGGAGTGCAACTTTGGTGCAACTTTAATGCAGCTTTGATGCAACTTTGGATGGGTGCAACTTGGATACGACTTTGACTTTCATTAATGATAATAGACAACTGTTGCATGTATACCCTTCAGGTGCAACTTTCATGACTTTTGAGGGTTTTCATTGCAGTCTATGGCACTCAAGTTGCATGAAAGTTGTACCAAAGTAGTGCATGAACTCCTGTGAAGTCGCTGCGACTTGAAGTCACACAGATATGAATGGTATGACATGAGGGGTGACTCGTCATGTCACTTTTGAACACAAAGTCGCATGACAAGTCACACAAGTGTAAATGGGCTCTTATTGGTTATTTAGGTGTCTAGATTCGCCCTGGTGTGTGTATGTACGTATGTGTGGTAGGGATCTTGGATTGTGAGCTACTTGGGGGTAGGGACTGATATCAGTGTACAACCGATGGAAAGTGCTGCATAAATCGCTATATAAACACCTGTAATAAATAAATAGGGAGAAATTACAAATGTGCCTTTGAATTAAAATCCTGCAAATATGGAAAAGCGATTCTGAAAGTGAATCTAAGGTAACTGTTACAACAATAAGTAGTTTGCGTTCTATTTAACCTCTGGCAGCTCGCAGGCTTTGATAATATCATTGCTCCGCCATCATCTGGCGACGTGACACCTTCCATCCACTCTTCCTGTTTCTGGAAAACACTGTTCACAGCAATCTCAAGCAACCTTCAAAAACATATTTTTGGAGTAACAAACAAAATTGGAGTCAAGGATTTATTGGCAAGAAGCTCAGATAAGTGTTCCGGCTTTTAAAGTGCTTCTTGCTGACGCCAAGAGTGCGTTGTGCGCTGCTAGCGTGTGTGCGCTGAACACGGAGGACTGGCAGAGGAGGAGGAGTGGGGGAGGGGGGGTATTGTGTAGCGGGATGAGGAGTCTGGCGGCAATTTACACTACAGAAGACACTCCGCATGAACTGCGCACACACTGCATTCGCCTGCTGAAAGTTCATGTCTAATAACGTATGAATAATGTTCAGACTCTGCACATGAACTAATATGTACTGACATTTCATCATCCGACAAACGCCACTTTCAGGCGAAAAGAAGAAAGACAAAAAAATGTCCCATTTAGTCCGCATATGTTTGTTATGAAGTTACTACTAATCTTCAGGGTAAGAAAAGGAAAATAAAAGGAAATCAATGTCCTTCCATTATTCTCACAGGCATGATCTGTTCAAAAAGTTTCCTTTCTTTATAAAAGTTTCTGCCTAAAGTAATCTGCTGAATCTGTCATGGCAACTGTAATCCTGCAAGCACCTCCGGTAATAAATCTGACAGCTATCGCTCCCTAACCGACACCCGAAGGACTCATTTACACTTCTGGTTGGGGGGCAGTAAAACTACAGGGTTTAACTGTTTTTTACTGCCCCCCAACCACTCTTCCTTGAGCTGCAAAGACAGCTACTGGGGGTGTACACCTGCCACGGCAATGATGCTTTGCTTTATGGCCGTAGCAGAAATGTTTCCGTCTGTTGTCTTTGAAAGGCTTTACCGCCCTCTGAATGCAACATATTCAACTGAACGGGGTTGCACTACAACTGCCACACAGCGTGTGCAATGTAAAGCAGAAATGTGGCATTTACAGAGTTAAAACAGGTCCTAAGGAGGCAACATATCACCTCCTCACCGCCTGTCAAATGCTCAGAAAAGCAATCTACATGCATATCACTTTTCAGAGGAGGGGCAGTCCTTGCCGCAGGTATAAAAGAGCCCAAACAGTTCAACTCTGATTCCAGACAACCATCACTCTTTCGTTAATTCAATTTTGTTTTTCAAGTTGTGGATGAAGTGTGAAAAAATTCCCATTTCTGTTGGGTTGTTATTTCTGTCTGTGGCTGTTTAGGGGAAATTTTCCCCCATTTCCTGTCCCTGTGACACCAGAGTGGTGAGTGGTGGTCACTAGGACAGGAAGTGTAGAGAAATGTGTCATTTGGGTTCCCCATGATATTCAATTTGAAATGTATTTATTTATTTGAAATAAAATGTATTGATTGATGTTAGGCTTTAAAGCGATTTTAAAGGTTAATTTTTTATTTTTGTAAAATAACAAACATGTCTATACTTACCTGCTGTGTGTAGTGGTTTTGCACAGAGCAGCTTGGATCCTCCTCTTCTCGGCTCCCCTGCAGGCTCTCCTGGCCCCTCCCTCCTGTCGGATGCCCCCACAGCAAGCTTGTTATGGGGGCACCCATTGCTCTGTGTGTCCATTCACACACGGAGCCGCTACTTCGCCCCGCCCCTTCTCTCTCCTCATTGGCTAACTGGATGTTATTGGCAGCAGCAGGAGCCAATGGCTCCTGCTTGCTGTCTCAGCCAATGAGGAGGCAGAGACCTTGGAAAGCCAAGGCTGTCATGCACATAGCTGGATCGTGATGGGGCTCAGGTAAGTACTGAGGGGGCTGGGGACACTGCTGCACACAGAAGGGTTTTTACTTTCATGCATAGAATACATGAAGGTAAAAAAACCTTCAGCCTTTACAACCACTTTAACCGCTAGCCTACTGGGCACTTATACCCCCTTCCTGCCCAGGCCAATTTCCAGCTTTCAGCACTGTCGCACTTTGAATGACAATTGCGCGGTCATGCAACACTGTACCCATATGAAATTTTTATCATTTTTTTGTGACAGATAGAGCTTTATTTTGGTGGTATTTAATCACCTCTGGGTTTTTTTTATTTTTTCTTAAACCAAAAACCACTGAAAATTTTGTTTTTGTTATAAAAGTTTGTAAATAAGTGATTTTTCTCCTTCACTGAAGTGCGCTAATGAGGCTGCTCTGATGAGCACTGATAGGCTGCACTGATGGACACTGATAGGTGGCACTGATGGGCACTGATGAGGAGGTACTGGTAGATGGCACTGATGGGCTTTGACAGGCATCACTGATGGGCACTGAAAGGCAGCACTGATACATGGCACTGATATATGGCACTGATAGGCAGCACTAATAGGCGGCACTGACTGACACTAATAGGCGGCACTGACTGGCACTGTTAGGCGGCACTGACTGGCACTGTTAGGCGGCACTGACTGGCACTGTTAGGCGGCACTGACTGGCACTGTTAGGCGGCACTGACAGGCACTGATAGGCGGCACTGACTGGCACTGATGGGTGACACTGAAAGGCAGCTCAGATGGGCACTGATATGTGGCATTGATGTGCACTGGTAGGCACTGATATGTGGCACTGATGGGCACTGGCACGAGGCACTGATGAGCACTGACATAAGGCACTGATGGACACTGACAGGTGGCACTGCTGGGGCTACACTAATCATCAGTGCCCTGATGACCAGTGTACATGTCCCCTCCGCGGAAAGCCGATTACCAGCTCTCCTCTCCTCTCGAGCTGTCAGCGTGACAGCTCGAGAGGAGAGAAATGCCGATAACCGGCATTTCCGTGTTTATATGTGATCAGCTGTGATTGGACACAGCTGATCACATGACCGAGCCGACATCTTTGGCTCCATGCACTCTGGGCATTTTAATAACGCTGGTAACGTTAGCTGTGTAGTCATGTTTAAAAATGTGTGCATTTTTTAGCGGTCTTTTTTTTGCTAAACAAAATCCAAAAATGCTGTTTTTTGCATTTTACCGCGTTTTGCTACATTTTTCAGCATTACAGCGTTTTACAGCTAAAAAAATCCTCTTGAAACCCACTAGTTCTGTTTTTCTCCAGCCAAAAAAACACTAATTACAGTCTATGTGTGCATGGACACATAGGATAACATGCTGGGGAGTTTACTGGCTGTAGAAAAAAATGCCAAAAGCCAAAAACAGCCGCTGTAAAACCGTCCAGTGTGCATGAGGACTAATGCTGAAAAACGCGGCAAGATGTGGCAAAACGCGTTAACATGTTTTAAATGTGACTTTATACAGCTAACGCTACCAGCATTATTAAAACGCCCCGTGTGCATGGAGCCAGTTCTGCAAACATGTTAGCAGTCATAGTTACATGAGATTATATCGGTAGTGTTTTATATAATCAATTAACAGTCAAGCATCCGACGCGTTTCCAGATTAAGGTTTCTCTGAAGCTGATGACTATAAATATATTCCGTATAATCAAACAGAATAAGGGCAACTAGGTACTGAAAAATCAATTGATGTAAAAAATGCTGATGTTGTCTGGGCGCTATCACCCGCTAATGCCACTGGGGTCACCTCATCCAGCCGGGAATGAAGTCCATGTCCAAGAATAAAGATGTGGAATTTCCTATGATGATTTTGATACAATGTATATGAATGAAGGTCCTGTTAGTGGGTAGAAGATAATTCTATACTGGCTGTCATAGCCAAAAATGGAAGGCACATTATATATGGGGAGATTGTAAAGAGGCTGCGATGTTATTTCTCCAATCCAGGACCATAAAGTATGGATGGGTAGTATACTGCCTGTATGCACATGCTAGATGATGTATACGTGCACAGCCAAGTCAAACGCACCTTTTAATGCACATTAATGCTATATGTGCATTTGTTAAGAGCAACCGCCTCGCAAATGCCTGCCAGCATTACCTTAGTCTTGAATGACGCTAATGCTTCATGTTTTGATAATGTGAACAGCACTGTGTGCTGTCTATAGTATCTTTTGCATTGGTGTTTGAGGAGTGTTAAAAACGCCCTTCAAATGCCTGCTTTCAATGCCAGTGTGAGCCTAAAACGTTGCTAGTTTGTATTCAATGTGTTAGTGTATCTAAATCTGCGAGTGCACCTAACACTCCCTTCCCCCTAGAATGACAATGCTGCCTCCTGTGCTCCTTCATCCAAAGTGTAGTCGCTCAAATTCAGGAGGTGTGTTACTGGCCAGATCACAGGTGAAAACAGCGGGAAAACAGCCTAAAACTAAGGCAGCCACCACATACATTGATTGGTAAGCTGTGATATATTACATTTACTGCTTTAAAAGCTGAACCCCAGTCAGCCTTTAACCAGGGGCGTCCCTAGGTGCGCCGCACCGGGTGACACCTATTGCACAGGGTGACACCGGACCCGCTCCACGAAAAGGTAAGTTTTAAAGCAAGCCGACAATCCCCGCAGGATGGATCGGATCTGCGGATTGAGCATAATGGATCGGAGTCTGATCCACTATGCTCCCCAATCCACAGATCCGATCCATCTTGCGGAGATCGTCGGCTTGCTTTTAAACTTACTTTTACATGGAGCTCCTGGAGACATCAGTTAACCCCGTATAGGTGGCAAGGCGACGATCCCCGCAGGATGGATCGAATCTGCGGATTGAGCATAATGGATCGGAGTCCGATTCATTATGCTCCCCAATCCACAGATCTGATCCATTTTGCGGGGATCATCGGCTTGCTTTAAAACTTACTTTTACGTGGAGCTCATGGAGAGATCAGTTAACCCCATGTAGGTGGCAAGCCGATGATCCCCGCAGGATGGATCGGATCTGCGGATTGGGGAGGATAATGGATCGGACTCCGATCCATTATGCCCAATCCGCAGATCCGATCCGTCCTGCAGGGATCTTTGGAGGTGGTGTCACCAAGTGTTTTCACTTCACCGGGTGACTCCAACCCTAGGGACGCCCCTGCTATTAACACTGACTTTTGCTCCCCCCATATTGTAAGATGGTGTTCCTGTATATTGTGACATATCCGGAATTTATTCTTTCCGATTATAAAGTTGGGGACGGGTCCACCTTGAGCCAGACGCAGTCAAGAAACTAGTATTTTCAGGAGGAGGTCAGTGAAGGGCATATTTTCCATGAAAGGGTTTGCTGAGCAGGCAGCTATTACAAGTAGGCTTTTCCTGTTGACCCGGGGCTCCTCTTTAAGCCCACAGCCATATGTAATTGTGTGCAGCGTCTGTGCGGATTGCTGGGAGCGCCCCCTTTATGTATTGGCTCTGGCTGGATAAAGCGTATTAGGTGACAGATCCTGTACATTGTAACAGACAAGTGATTTTGTTGAGTGCTACCGGCCGGCTCAGCACCTGGGTGGGGGGAGAGTTTGGTAAATCTGGGTCATTGTGCGTGGAGTGTGTCCCCCAGAGGCTCAGCAGAGTGGTGCTGCAGACTATTCCTTCACATGTGACAGCACAAAGATGCTCAGCGTGGTGTAGGGAACGCTTGATCCTCACACTGCAATATCACCGCTGATACCCAACAGCTGCCTATTGTCTGGCCAGACATAGCAGAGAAATTCGACAATCGTCCACACCGCACAAGACCTGTCACTACAAAGAGAGGGAGAAGCAGACCGCTGTGCATTCCTGTGTGATTCATATGTGGGTCTACGCAGTGCGATTTCATGCCCATTCATTTTAATGGGATGAAATTGCACCGCACTGCGCTAAAAGTAGTGCATGCACTCCTTTTTTTAAAACCACGACAACCGCATCACATGGTACTTTTTACCATGCGGTTTGGTGCGGGCCAGTGTGGGCAGACGCTATGCATTTGCGACCTGCATTCAGGGTGTCGTTAACTTTAACTGACCCCCACAGCAGATCTCAAGGGCATTGCGATCAGAATGTGGTGCAGGAAGCCACACACGTAGCTCTCCCGTATTCCAGTGTGAACAAACACTTAAAGGGGGACGCCATACACAAAACTTCATTTAAATATATTCCCCAAGCATCACAAAGGATATAAACCCACTTTGTGTGCACCAAATGCCTTTGCAAACCCAGATATTACCTTGTGACAGTAGCAGTGACAGCAGCCTGTACAGAGAGCAGAGTTGTGGGAGGGACCCAGCTGGACACACCCACTACAGGCTGCCTACAGAAAACCACTGGAGGGGCAGAGACAAGACCAGTCACCCCGCACAAGGAGAGAGGGAAGCAGTGACTGGTCTTTATTACAGAAAACTCCTGAACAGAGGTAAAGTTTCACACTGGATTACTGCACAGATCTGGAGGAAATACACAAAGTACACCAAGATTCAAGCAGAATACACCAGTTTACAACCCCTGCAATATTTTTATCACTGTCTGTGTCCCCACTGGGGAGATTCACCCTCTTTATTTGTCCTGATACAGAAAGTGATGGGAAAGGCATCATTCTGAGGTGTCACTAGAGCAGGAAGTTAGGGGAAATCTTCCAGCGGTTGACATCTGTTCTGGTAACAACTGTATGGGAGGGGAGATTGCCACTTTTGCAGGATGTTAAAGGAAATCACTGACACTTTTAGGCTACGTTCACACTAGCCTTGTGTGCAGGCGGCAGAGAGGCGTTTGGGAAGCGTTTTTACCGCTTCCCAAACGCCTCTGCCAATTCTGCACATTACAGCACATGGTGCTGTTCTAACGGGAGCGTTTGCGTCGCGTCGCGGCAAAACGGACGCCTCTGGACGAGTCAGGAGGCTTTGAAGCCTCCTATTCTTGTCTATGGTGCCGCTCCGCAAACGCCCGGCTGGCGTTTGCGGTGCGGTTGCGTCGCGGTTGCGGGGCGTTTGCGGAGCGGTAACACCACTCAAACTGCATTATAGGCGTTTGTGGGGCGTTATTAACGCTCGGCAAACGCCTAGCAACCGCCGCTAAACCGCGCATGCGGCGTTTGCGGAGCGTTTGCCGAGCGTTAAAAACGCTCAGCAAACGCCGGACCAACGCTTGCCAAACGCTATAGGGGCGTTTGGCAAGCGTTGGCAAAACAGCCTAGTGTGAACGAGCCCTTATAAAAAGAGTGCTGGAAATTCCAACATGTTACACCAGTTCAGTGACAGTTGTGCCTGAGACTGAAAGAATATCTCCCTAGTGGGGACAAAAATCAAAGAAAAACAAATACCTAAAAGGGATACTTAAAGGATAAGTTCACCTTTTGGACAAAAATAATAAATGCAGATTTTTTGCAGATAAAAACATGTGCATTTGTTATTTTTGTTCAAATAAGCCTGGAAAGCATTGTGCTAGCAATCAGTAGATGGCTCATGCCATGCGGGTCTACTGCAGATACATCTGAATATCTGCTTGCTGTATGGGATGCATGATCAAGCAGATATACTGACAGGAAGCTTCAATCATCTATCATGGTGGTCCACTGCACCCCCTATCAGTCTAACGATGTGCACAGGAGCCTTGGCTGTCCCCTCTCCTTGTCAATCATAGCCAGTGATTGAACAGGGGGGGCCAGAAAAAGCGGGGGGAGGGGGGGGCGTGCTGAGCCACAGCTCTATGTGTCATAAGGATGCACAGAGCTGGGGCTGAGAGAGAGCACACACCAGTGCCCCCATAGTAAATGGCTTGCTGTTAGAGGCACTGGTCAAGGGGGAGGAGACAGGAGCGCTGGCAGGGGACCCGAGAAGAAGAGGATCGGGGCTGTTGTGTGCAAAACCATTACACAGAGCAAGTAACTATGACGTTTGTCATTTTTTTAAAATGGCCGAACCTTTAATACCACTTTAAGATCCTTTTTTTCCTTTAATATGTTCTTTTAATGTTAAGTAGGTTCACATTATTGCGTTCCAGGGACATGTGAAAAATCATGTGTGTTCCAGGCACACAGAGAAACACACCGCACTTTATTAGGCATGTGGGGGGCCATTATTTGTTAATGGCACTCCCATGCATTGGTAACCATGGCATGTTCAGTGCGGTGTGATTCACATGTGTATCTGAGGATGGCTGCATGCCAGTGCACGTTTTTTCGCACATTAATGTTCTTTGCATTAAGGCAGCTCATTCCAAGGAACGGTTTGGCAATGTACTGTAAGATTTAAAAAAAACAAACATGCACCATTTTTGGCAGGACAGCTCACCCCAGCCATGTTGAAGCTGCATTGGGGTGCTGTTCAAAATGAACATCGCCGTTACATGCTAACGTATGCAAGGCGCTTTGAAAAATGCGTGTGTTAACACTCCACACTGATGAACCCAATCTGACAAGCCAATAGTTACTCTTGGCTGCTAAACACAAGAAACACAGCAAGGGGCAGACATATGTGACATAATCTACTGTTTTCATCTGCAGCTCAGACAGTCTCATGTTTCAGGCAATGATGGAGCAGAGGAGAAGAGTTCAGGTCAGTGTCAAATACAGGGAAGAGACTTCCAGAAATAAATACAGTCTAGTACTGTACTGCAAGTAGAATAGCTGTTTCTGCTTGAAAAGGTTTTTTCTTTTTATCTGTTGCTGGAGTTCCCCTTTAAAAGTTAGCATTTTCAAGATGACAAAGTTGTACTTTCTAACGACATAAACAGTGACGCTCTCTTCCCGCGGGGTCTGCCGTTCCTCCAATGTGCTTTATCAATCACTCTGACCTGATCTTGTTTCCAGATTTCTCGATGAAGTGTTGGCTACGTTACGCACAAAATCGAAAACCGGGAGAGCGCACGGTGTAGCCCCCTTGGCCCCGCCCTTCCCCCCTCTGCGCGGTCTGGGAAAGTCGCTATCAGTGTCGTTCAGCCAGTGTTCTGTTTACCTGACACAATATGAAACACCTCGCTCTTGTGTGCAGCAGGAAATAGGAGGGCAGAGATTCCCAGGATGTCGGAGAACAATAGTCATTGTTAGGAATTAGAGGGGAATGAGCTCATATCCAGGATACGGGCAACGGAACTGCCACCAAATTCACCGCCATAGTCAACCCGCACAGCCGACACCTCCAACTGTATGATATCAGGAACAGAAAATTCACATTTTAGTAGTAGATATTTTAAAGTAACTGAACACTCCGATTCTGTAACATTGAATTTTATTCACAATGTGGCATAAACAATTGCCATGTTTGTATTATATAAAATCCTTGCTTTCACCTTTTTTCATCTCAGTGCTGTTGATCTCCTGCAGTCTCTTTGCAGCCACTTCCTGTCAATTTACAGTCCAGAATGACTGCATGTCATTGATCAGGGCAGGTTTCCTGATGGTGACAACAATGGACCATGCCTGTGTAATATGTGCTGGAAAGGTCACTTGTAGTCCCCATCAGAAACCTGTGCGACAGGATGACAAAGCAGGAGCACAGTTGGGAGACAGGGAGCTAGCGTTGTCACCCTATAACAGGAAGTGTGTAAACAAGGACCTTCATGCCAGGATCACCAGGGATTATTTTAACAAAAGCTACACATTTATGAACATTGACATTTCATTTTAAAATCACATTAACAAGCTATTGCTTAGAAGATGAGGTTTTAGGCTAGGTCCACATCTGTGCAGGTGGTGCCACTGCTGGACCCGCACAAATACCTGCAGCCGCACCACCCACACAGAGGAATGCGGGACCCGCACAAATACCTGCAGCCGCACCACCCACACAGAGGAATGCGGGACCCGCACAAATACCTGCAGCCGCACCACCCACACAGAGGAATGCGGGACCCGCACAAATACCTGCAGGCGCACCACCCACACAGAGGAATGCGGGACCCACACAAATACCTGCAGCCTCACCACCCACACAGAGGAATGCGGGACCCGCACAAATACCTGCAGCTGGACCACCCACACAGAGGAATGCGGGACCCGCACAAATACCTGCAGCCTCACCATCCACACAGAGGAATGCGGGACCCGCACAAATACCTGCAGCTGGACCACCCACACAGAGGAATGCGGGACCCGCACAAATACCTGCAGCCTCACCATCCACACAGAGGAATGCGGGACCCGCACAAATACCTGCAGCCTCACCATCCACACAGAGGAATGCGGGACCCGCACAAATACCTGCAGCCGCACCACCCACACAGAGGAAAGCGGGACCCGCGGCGGGTGCCACTAGTTCAAAAGGCATGTCACCAACAACTGGAAATTGCAATTGTACTGGGAACCTCGGTTCACGCGTAGGCTTCCCTGCATGTTTCGGCGCATGGGAGTCCATTCAAATGAATGGGCTCCCGTGCAAATCGTAGTCCGCACGGCCGCACATATGTGAGTCTGGCCTTAGTGATTGGGTTTACATCTATTTTAAATAAACACAGTGGATGTAAAAAGTCTACACACCCCTGTTAAAATGTCAGGTTTCTGTGATGTAAAAAAATTATACAAAGATAAATCATTTCAGATCTTCTCCCACCTTTAATGGGACCTATAAACTGCACGACTAATTGCCTCTGATTAACCCCAAATAAAGTTCAGCTGTTCTAATTGCTTTCCTGACATTTTCTTAGTTGCATCCTACAGCAAAAGCCATGGTCCGCAGAGAGCTTCCAAATCATCAAGGGGATCTTTTTGTTAAAAGGTATCAGTCAGGACAAGGGTACGAAAGAATTTCCAAGGCATTAGATATACCATGGAACACAGCGAAGACGGTCATCATCAAGAACTGGATGTACCTCCAATATTGATGAAAAGACGAGAAGAAAACTGGTCTGGGAGGCTGCCAAGAGGTCTAAAGCAACATTAAAGTAGCTGCAGGAATATCTGGCAAGTACTGGCTGTGTGGAACATGTGACAACAATCTCCCGTATTCTTCATATGTCAGGGCTATGGGGTAGAGTGGCAAGACGGAAGCCTTTTCATACAAATTTTGCAAAAACACATCTGAAGTCTCCCAAAAGCCTGTGGGAAAATGTGTTATGGTCTGATGAAACCAAGGTTGAACATTTTGGCCATAATTCCAAAAGATATGTTTGGCCCAAAAACAACACTGCACATCACCAAAAGAACACCATACACACAGTGAAGCATGGTGGTGGCAGCATCATGCTTTGGGGCTGTTTTTCTTCAGCTGGAACTGGGACCTTAGTCAAGGTAGAGGGAATTATGAACAGTTCCAAATACCAGTCAATATTGGCACAAAACCTTGAGGATTCTGCTAGAAAGCTGAACATGAAGAGAACTTCATCTTTCAGCATGACAACGACCCAAAGCAAACATCCAAATCAACAAAGGAATGGCTTCACCAGAAGATGAAAGTTTTGGAATAGCCCAGCCAGAGCCCAGACCTGAATCCGATCGAAAATCTGTGGGGTGATCTAAAGAGGGCTGTGCACAGGAGATTTATTTATTTTATTTCAGGTACTTATATAGCGTATCAGTTTACACAACATTTTACATATATATTGTACATTCATGCCCTCACAATCTGACAGATTTTGAGTGTTTTTGCAAGGAAGAGTGGGCAAATATTGCCAAGTCAAAATGTGCCATGCTGATAGACTCATACCCAAAAAGACTGAGTGCTGTAATAAAATCAAAAGGTGCTTCAACAGAGTATTAGTTTAACCCTTTGAGGACCAAGGGACGTATTTGTCCCATGTTTTTAATTGCATGTATCATCTGATTAAGAACTTAAAACTTTTTTTTTTTTGGTTTGAGTCAAAATATTAGTTCTTATCAACAAATAACAAATGGATCTAGCTTTTTGCCAATTATTTCATGAAATGGCTTAGTTACAGCAACTGAAGTGTACGAACTTTAAAAACAAAAAAATTGATTCTTTTGGCGTTCCAAAATCTTACGGTCCTCAAAGGGTTAAGGGTGTGCACACTTATGCAACTATATTATTTTAGTTTTTTTATTTTTACTTCCCTCCACCTAAAAGATTTCAGTTTGTTGTTCAACTGAGTTGTACAGTTTATAGGTCACATTAAAGGTGAAAAAGTTCTGAAATGATTTATCTTTTCTAATTTTTTACATTACAGAAACCTGACATTTTAACAGGGGTGTGTAGACTTTTTTTATATCCACTGTACCTTTGTATGCTGGTTTGTAATTGACAGCACTGGTTTGAAAAAAACAATAAAGGATTTATGAATGCTTGTTCCACCATGTAATAGTTGCTGCTGCCTATTGTAGATGTTGGGTCCAGTGTTAGATGCGGGGCCCTGTAGTAGAAATTGAGCCTTTTAGTAGATGTTAGGCCCTTTACAAATGTTGGTTATTGTAGTAAATGTTGAGTCCTGTAATAGAAGTTGGACCCAGTAGTAGATGTTAGTCATGTAGTATATGTTAGGCCCTGTAGTAGGTGTTGGGCATGTGTAGTAGATATTTGGCTGTGTAGCAGATGTAGGGTCCTGTAGCAGATGTCGGGCCCTGTAGCAGATGTCGGGCCCTGTAGCAGACGTAGGACCTGTAGCAGTTGTCAGACACCGTAGTAAAAGGCAGTTTGTCAGGAAAAGAATATTCGTGTGCGCAGGTGCACGAATCTTCAGAACTGTCAAGAAATGAAAATTCGTGTGCACAGGCTAGGGTTACCACCTCATCCTTTAAAACCGAACACATATTAATTACACAGGTTCTGAGGCTAATTTAATGCAGATAAGGCACTAAGGGCGTCTAATTACCACCTTGATCAGCCACAAAACCTGTGTAATTATTACGTGTTCAGTTTTAAAGGGATGAGATGGCAACCTTAGGGCAGGCTCACAAATCTTCGTAACTCTGCCCACAGTCAGATTGTAGGCGCATGAAAGGGAACATGTGCAAACACGAGTGCACATTGGCATCAGAAGGCCTATTTAAACGTCACTAGTGCAGTCTGTCAATGCCATTTGGTCTACTAAGTTCCAGTGTTCCTGATACCAGTTACTGCTTGATCTTCTGTTACTGGTCTGCCTGTGACTCTGCCCTGAACACCGCCTGTACTGACCCCTGGCTTGTCCCTAGACTATGTCTCTGCCTGATTTTTCTGTTCTTAACGTCTGCTGTTACCGACTTTGGCCTGACTCCTGACTACTCTCCTGCCTGCTGCTTGAACCTCATCTGCTCGCTCGCTGACCCTGTCTTGTGCCTGATCATTGACCGCATCTGCTATCCTGTGTCTGCACCTGCTCCAATCCAAGTCTGCCAGATTGTTTGATCCTGAGGTCCCTGCTCTTCAGACACACATCTGCACCAACCAGCAAGAGACTTATCAGGCACTTGTGCCACCCTGTGCTCCGGCGTTTCCTGTCACCTGACCAGGGACTCCTGAGCCAAGGCTGTAAGAGAGGCCTTCCCCTACACTTCAGGCTCCACCACCAGGTACGTTACACAGTTCCTGTAGTAAATCTCAGGTCCTATAGTAGGCATTGGGTTCTGTAGTAGGTGTGGGGAGCAGTAGTAGATGATCGGCCCCGTAGTAAATGTCTGGTCTTCTAGTGGTTGCTGGGAACGTTAGTATTTGTGGGGTCTTGTAGTAGATGTTGCATCTTGTATCTGTTGGGTCCTAGAGTTGGTGTTGGGTCTTCCTGAATGTTGAGATCTGTAGTAGATGTTGTTTCCTATATGAAGGGCCATGTAGTAATTGTCAGGCCCTGTAGTAGATATTGAGCTCTGTAGTAGATGTTAGGTCCTGTAGTAAATGCCTGGCTCCTTATTATATGAGGGACCCTCTAGTAGATGTTGGGCTCTTTCTAAGATGCTGGGTCCTGTAGGAGATGTTTGTCCTTCTTATATATGTTGGACCCCATAGTAAATCTGGGACCTGTAGTTGATGTTGGATCCTGCATGTTGAGCTCCGTAGTAGATGTTGTGTCCTGTATGTAGGGTCCTATAGGAGATATTGGGTCCTGTAGTACATGTGCACCCCTGTAATTAAAATTGAGCCCTGTAGCTGATGTTGTGCCCTGTAGTCACAGTCTGGGCCCTGAAGTAGCTGTGTTCCCCTGTAGTTTATGCCAAACCCTGTAGTAGATGCCATGCCCTCTAGTAGAAGTTGGGCTTTGTAGTAGATAATAAGCCACGTAGTAAATGCCGAGCCCTGTAGAGAAGTTGGACTCCTTAGTAGATACTGAGCTCTGCAGTAGATGTTGTGCCCTGTAGTAAAAATTGGGCTCTGTAGTAGATATTGAGCCCTGTAGTAGAAGTTGAGCTCTGTAGTAGATATTGAGCTCTGTAGTAGAAGTTGAACCCTGTAGTAGAAGTTGATCTCTGTAGTAGATATTTAGCCCTGTAGTAGATTTCATGCCCTGTAGTAGATGTGGAGCTCTGTAGTAGATATTGAGCCCTGTAGTAGACGTTGAGCTCTGTAGCAGATATTGAACCCTCTCGTAGATGTTGTGCTTTATAGTAGATATTGAGTCCTGTAGTATATGTTGTGCCCTGTAGTAGATATTTAGCCCTGTAGTAGAAGTTGAGCTCTGTAGTAGATATTGAGCCCTGTAGAAGTGTTGTACCCTGTAGCAAATATTGAGCCCTGTAGTAGGTATTGTGCTCTGTAGTAGATATTAAGCTCAGTAGTAGAAATTGAGCTCTGCAGTAGATATTGAGCCCTGTAGTAGGTGTTGTGCCCTGTAGTAGATATTGAGCCATGTAGTAGAAGTTGAGCTATGTAGTAGATATTGAGCCCTGTAGTAGGTGTTGTGGCTTGTAGTAGATATTGAGTCCTGTAGTAGAAGTTGAGCAGTGTAGCAGAAATTGAGCTCTATAGTAGATATTAAGCCCTGTACTAGATGTTGAGCTCTGTAGTAGATATTGAGCCCTGCAGTAGATGTTGTGCCCTGTAGTAGATATTAGGTTCTGTAGTAGATGTTGATCTCTGCAGTAGATATTGAGACCTGTAGTAGATGTTGTGCCCTGTAGTAGATATTGAGCCCTGTAGTACAAGTTGAGCTCTGTAGTAGATATTGAGCACTGTAGTAGGTGTTCTGCCCTCTAATAGATATTGAGCCCTGTAGTAGAAGTTGAGATATGTAGTAGATATTGAGACCTGTAATAGGTGTTGTGCCCTGTAGTAGATGTTAAGTCCTGAAGTAGAAGTTGATCTCTATAGTAGATATTGTGCACTGTAGTAGATACTGATCCCTGAAGTCGAAGTTGAGCTCTGTAGTAGATATTGTGCCTTGTAGTAAATATTGAGCCCTGTAGTAGAGGTTGGACTATGTAGTAGATGTTGAGCTCTGTAGTAGATGTTGAGCTCTGTAGTAGATATTGAGCTCTGTAGTTAAGTTGAGCTCTGCAGTAGATGTTGAGCTCTGTAGTAGATATTGAGCTCTGTAGTAGAAGTTGAGCTCTGTAGTAGAAGTTGGGTCCGGTAGAAGATATTTAGCCCTGTAGTAGATATTGAGCCCTGTAGTAGATATTGAGCCCTGTAGTAGATGTTGAGCCCTGTAGTGGATGTTGAGCTCTGTAGTAGAAGTTGAGCTCTGTAGTAGAAGTTGGGTCCGGTAGAAGATATTTAGCCCTGTAGTAGATATTGAGCCCTGTAGTAGATTTTGAGCCCTGTAGTAGAAGTTGGGCTGGCAGTAGAAGTTGGGCCGATAGTAGATGCCAGATCTTTTGTGGTTATATTAACACTACAAAACAGTTTAGTCTGCAGAGGATTGTTATTCTTCCCAGATCTTCCATATCGATCATTGAATGATTCCGTATAAACACTCATTACTGGAAATTATCTCCAGGAAGCATGTGTTTATAGCTCAGCTACACATCATGTCTGAATATACGGTATATAGGTGTCCACACGTAAATCAGTGCAGAATATCCACATGTGAGGGCATTTCATCACGCCACACTGGGCAAATCATCAGCCGCGCTCACACTATACAAGCTTCTACCTGCTGTTCATTTACAGTGTTCCGGTAGTCGGTTAATAGTATTAATATAAATTCCTATAAACTATTATAAATTCTTGTTCCCATTCTGAATTTTCAACAATATAAGAACAATAATATATGAGGGATTATAAATATAAAGATACATATCAAACACATTTTCATTACAACCAATTGCAGTACATTTGTATTAATGAAAATATTTATGTTCTCTAATAAATATATCAAATACAGCAACACATAAACAGTAACTAAGCACAAGGTTTAGAAATAACCCAGATCTTGTTCTTACAGTTACATTAGAAGAATATCAGGTGTCTGAGTTTGAAAGTTTTTAGCTGGGAAGTGTGTGCTGTTTGTGTGCTGATATATTCCTAGAGCAATTAGGTATATTTACTCATTACCTAGGAATAATGCACTTCTAGAAACAAGCGGGAATGGATGTGCCTGTCTCCCCCCCTATCTCTGCTTATCTATAGAAATCTCAGTGTGCACATTCATTGAGAGTTGTGGGAGCGTGCTCCCTACTCTACACTGGCAGTCCAATGATTATTGATATGTCCTCTCCCTGTCTTTTTGGCCAAAATTTCCACAGTGCAGCTCTTCTCAACTTTTGCTTTCGCCATTGATTCTAATTTGTTTTGAATGTCCAAATATCTGCCAGAATTTGAACCCAGCAGCAGTTTCATGTTACATTGTGACAATGACCTGGACACAGCTTATCACTCTTAAATCATTTTTTTATCCTGCAAACATTAAAGTGAAGCTCCACCCAAAATGGGAAGTTCCGCTTTAAAGCGGAGTTCAAGTCCTTTTTAGGAATTACCCACATTGTAATGTATACCGCTAGTGAATCAAGATATGGATACTGAAATGTATAAATTTCCCGCAGAAAGTACTTTTTTAGTAATGTTCCCTACTACTTCTGGTTGGGGCCTCCTAGGCGATTCTATCATCAGGCTTGCCTGTTGAATCCTGGGATATCTATGTCATCGATCCCAGGAGTCTTTGTGCAATGAGGGTACACAAAGCGCGCCTCGCAGTGTCATTATGCTCATGCGCAAGATCCCGGAAATCCAGGAAATGAAGCCAGGCCGGCTTCAGCTGATCAAATCCTGCATGACCGCAGCCAGACTTGAGGGGGGACAAAAGAAAAATAAGCAGTTTGTAAGTAGTTACAATGTTTACATGGGCAACATTATCCATTCTGCTTATGAGGAATTACAATGATCCCTGCAATGCTATTAATGCAATGTTGGCTAGGAGACTGGAACTCCGCTTTAAGTACTGGTCCCCGGCTCTCTATGAGGAATTGGCACCTTTGGGGATGGGTACCCGATTTTGACAAGTACCTGCTTCTACTTTGGTTGCAATCGTGTAGATGATCGGGAGCAGAAGTTGTCCTCCTCCCTTCCCATAGTCTTCTGGGACACGTGACAGGTCACAGAAGACTGCAGGACCATTCACAAGGCACAGCGCTAGTCACATGTGCACAGTGGGCCCCCGGCTGTGAAGCTGCAAGCTGTCACAGCTTGGTGCCCAAACTTTGGATGCCGGTGCCAGGATGGCCAGTTAAACCGGCTGCAAGGAGGACACTGCGGGATCGAGGGACAGGTGAGTGGCTGTTTTTTAAAAGTCCGTAGCTACAGTTATTGTAGCTGCTGACTTTTATTTTTTGTAGGTTTGACTGGAGCTCCGCTTTAAATATGTCATTAATATATTCCCACAATTTATTGGGACCGGTCCAGAGTGATCTACTGTCTACACTGTTTGTGTATTTATTTTATAGGAATAATTGTTACACTTACCTAGAGACAAACAATACGCTCCATTAATCTGCCCTGCACAGTGGACAATGGAATCCGAACAATGCTGGTCAGCGAGTCAACACAAGTTTGACACTGATAGACAATTGGACCAACGGCAAGGAACGCCAAGGGAGTCTGCTACTTCCCCACACCATCCCATTGTATTATTATGTGGGAGCTGGACACCTGAATAGGTATTCTGCAACCTCACAGAGGTTAGGATAGATAAACTAGATAGATAGATCTAAGATATGAGATAAATGGATGGATAGATAGATAGATAGATAGATAGATAGATAGATAGATAGATAGATAGATTGCTATACGGTTGATATGAGAGAGGGGAGAGAGAGAGATAGAATAGATAAATGAGAGAGAGAGTATAGATAGATAGACACGAGATAGATAGACACGAGAGAGAGAGAGAGAGAGAGAGAGAGAGAGAGAGGCAGGCAGACAGGCAGACATGAGAGAGAGAGAGAATAGATAAATGGGAGAGGGAGAGAGAAAATAGATAGATAGATAGATAGATAGATAGATAGATAGATAGATAGATAGATAGATAGATTGCTATACGGTTGATACGAGAGAGGGGAGAGAGAGAGATAGAATAGATAAATGAGAGGGAGAGGATAGATAGATAGATAGATAGATAGATAGATAGATAGATAGATAGATAGATAGATTGCTATACGGTTGATATGACAGAGGGGAGAGAGAAAGATAGAATAGATAAATGAGAGGGAGAGGATAGATAGATAGATAGATAGATAGATAGATAGATAGATAGATAGATAGACAGACAAGAGAGAGAGAGAATAAATGAGAGAGAGAGAGAGATATGAGAGAGAGAGAGAGAGAGAGAGAGAGAATAGATAAATGAGAGAGAGAGAGAGAGAAAATAGATAGATAGATAGATAGATAGATAGATTGCTATACGAGAGAGAGGGGGGGGGGGTAGATAGATGAGAGAGAGAGAGAGAGATTGCTATACGAGAGAGAGAGAGAGAGAGAGAGAGAGAGAGGGAGAGGGAGAGATGAGAGAGAGAGAGAGATAGATTGCTATACGAGATAGATAGATAGATAGATAGATAGATAGATAGACAGAATTGTCTCTTTTTATGGCAGTCCTGATTAAACACAAGGACGCTCGCGTTTGGCGGGGTGCTTGTGGTGCAGGAATGAAATTAGTAGGTAGTGCTCGGCATGGGGGCAATTTCATTATTTTCACACACGGCCCTCTGTTCTTTCATTTTCTCATTTTCCGTAAGAGAAAAATGCTAACCAAAGGAAGAGAACACAGACATTTTAATATAATGCGCGTATCACTGGGCGTTTAATTGAGATCACATCTTTAATCTTCCCGCTGCCACCACCTCCCTTCCCTGTTTCATCTTGCCGTCTATTATCCCGCAGACCTGGCCGCCTCGTCACCCACTGCTTTTCAATTACGCACACATCCATATTGATCCCGCCACTCTTAACTTGATGCTGAAAAATGACTTATTTAGGCAAATAAAACAGAACAGGTTGGACGCCTGGGACAGCCACTCGCGGTGTGTAAAGCTTTATCGATTGAACAGAAGTACACAAGTGACATTAAGGTGCAGATAATTCTCAGCCTCGTTCACACCGCTTTCTGCTTACAAGTTTTATTTAGTGCAAGTCACTTTCAGCATTTTTGTGGCATTCAGGAAGCGTTTTCTAGGTGTTCTCAGGGGGTGCTAAAGCTGTATTTATAAAGTCCTTCTATAGTCATATAATTTTATTTCCCCCACCATGGGGTGTCTATGCACACCAAGTTTTTATTTTTTAACTTGTCCAGAAAAGTGATGTCATCAAGCAGGGGCAGGGATTAGAGCTGGTATCCTCTATTGTTTCCATCAGATAAAGGGACAATGCGGAGAGCACTATGATGCCAAGCACAATGCCTAGGGGTAGAGCATATCGTGCACTCATTAGCATTAAGAAGGATAGTTATCAATGGCTTTGTTTGTAAACAAAGCCAAACCTTCCCCTAATGCTGAAACTAACTCTAAATCCTGATGCTAACTCTAAGGCCCCTTTCAGATGGGGCAGAACCATCAGCGTGATCTGCCTGCTCAGGGGGGATCTCTCCGCTGATCCCCACTGAACAGGCAGATGATAGGTCTCTGTCCGCTCTGCTGCTGCAGAGCGGATTCAGACACTGCCCGCCGATTTCAATGGGATGGTCGGATGGAAACACACAGCCTGTCCGTTTCCATCCAATTGTACTTCGATCCGCTGGATGGATCCCCATCTGTCTGTTTTTAGTGTACAGGATTAGAGCGGATGCCGGCGGGTGTCAGTGGACTATTGTCCACTGACACCTGCCGGTCCATAGAAGTCTATGGATGGACCAATGGGGTCCGCCTGAAAAACGGACAGGCGGACCCCATTTGTCCACTTATGTGAAAGGGGCCTAACTCTATGTTAAACCCAGGGCTTTTTTTCAGCAGGAATGCGGGGGAACGCAGTTTCAGCACCTCCAGCACTTAATGTGTGTAATGGCATTAAGTGCCCAGGTGTGCTGGAGGGTCTATTGATGCTGGTTGCTGGAGGATCTATTGTTATTGGAGGGGATCTATTTGTGCATGGAGGTTTATTGTTACTGAGGAAGTCTATAGTTGCTGGTGGGGAATCTATTGTTGTGGGGGGAGGGGTCTTATGTTGCTCGGGGCCAGTTGTTGATGGGAGGGATCTGATGTTGAGGGAGAGGTCTATTGATGCTGGCCACTAGAAGATCTGTTGTTGCTGCTGGGGCTCTATTGTTACTTGGGTGGGTCAATTGTTGCTGGGGTGGTATTTTGTTTGAGGGGTCCATTGTTGAGGGAATCTATCTTACTGCTTTTCTTGTTATTATCAACAAATTTCACCACAAAATGATCCTTGGTTCTCTATTCTCAAAACGGGGCGGTACTGGATGAATAGGTTCAAATTGCATCACACAGAATCGCATGTAAATTGCACAGGAATGCAAGCTATAGTGTGAAGCGGGTCTAAAGGAAAATTGTTTAATGTATGGCCAGCTTAAAGTGGTTATAAAGGCTGAAGGTTTTTTACCTTCATGCATTCTATGCATGAAGGTAAAATACCTTCTGTGTGCAGCAGTGCCCCCAGCCCCCTCAATACTTACCTGAGCTTCATCGCGATGTGAATAACAGCCTCAGTTGTTCCAGGTCTCTGTCTCCTCATTGGTTCCCGCTTTCTGTCTCAGCCAATGAGGAGGCAGAGATGGACACACGGAGCAGCAGGTGCCCCCATAGCAAGCTGCTTGCTATGGGTGCACCCGACAGACAGGAGGAGCCAGGAGAGCCTGCGGGGGACCCGAAAAGAGGAAGATCCAGGGTGCTCTGTGTAAAACCACTACACACAGCAGGTAAGTATAAATATGTTTGTTATTCTACAAAAAAAAAAAATGACCCTTTAGAATCGCTTTAAGGCTCACTTACAGGGACATAGACATGGCAGCTTTTCTCATTACAACACTGAGATTGCTCAGGTGCTATAAGATAATCACCCCCTCCCCCCCAAACCAATTCAGAAACCAGTTTGAGAGATGAAACGTTTTGTTTATAGGCCAATTCCATTTTCTCATCTTCCTTTGACATATGAAAAAAAAAAACGTGTGTGCACACAGGTTAATATAATTCTGAAAGTGCTTTGATGCAAACCTGACCCTAGATGATACAATTTGATTGTATTATC
This sequence comes from Staurois parvus, assembly GCF_062004578.1. Taxonomy (NCBI): domain Eukaryota; kingdom Metazoa; phylum Chordata; class Amphibia; order Anura; family Ranidae; genus Staurois; species Staurois parvus. The sequence continues at coordinate 369,795 of NW_028318424.1, forward strand.
TCTTTATGGTCTACTAGCAGCTATGTTTTATCTGTCTGGATACAAAATCAATGGATTGGCCCTCATGTTACATAGTTTTGGTAAAAGAGGGTGTTCAGAGATTGTACAATCAGGTTGTAATGTGTATGGCCATTTTCTTTTCTTTTACTTGAATATCCGTAGTTAGGTGAAGGCACTCCATTTCCATTACAGAATCAGTAATATAACAATTTGTACTCACATTGTACCTAAATGTTGGATTGATAACCGCAGACAGCGCGCACAAAAATCACCCTAAACGCGCACGGCTTTTTAAACTTCTTTAGAGTACTTAAGACGACTAGGATGAATTATTCCTCAATAGGTTAATGGTGATACAGTCCACGGTGAAAAAGGAGAGTGCCCTATTATTGTGGCGTCTCTACGCAACCAGCGAACGGCTCCACGGAGCTCCTCCTCTTTCTGATATACGGTACAATTTAGAGGGCTTTATATAATCCATAAGCCATTACGGGGAATACATCATAGCTGCAGAATGTGCACTCTGCAAACAATAAACGTTTTATTATAGCAATTTCTCTCTGGACAATTGTGACTGGCAATATGGCTTAATGGACTCGAATTCTATAATGCAGCGGTGGTGGGCTCCCGGCGCACTTCAATGTATTGTAATAGTGGTGCACAGAGCGAATGGCAATTAGGGGGGGGCTGCCTTAAAAGTCCCACTCCAGGATAATACGTGCACTTCTCTTGTTAAAGGAGTTAATTGGAGGAGCCGCGGTCACCGGGCATACATTAGGCTACCATAAGCTAAAATGTGTAATTTCGCTTGGATAGCGAGAACCTTGCGACCTTTCTACTCAATCCCACCGTTGTCTCCCGGCGACGTCCGGAGCCACTCTGAGTGACATCCAGATTAGGAATCTTGCTCCAACCCACGCAATTAATCCCACGTACTTCACAGGAGAGACACTTGCCGACATCGCAACCAACATGAATCAGGAGATTCAATGTCGGCTCGAAACATTAAATGTCAATATTATTAGCCTTGCGACCCTTTAACTCAAACACTGTAAAAATCACTTAGCATATATGTACGTGCGCCACTGCGGGCACAATCTGATTTAAAGTGATTTCACTGTGTATTATTCCGCTCAAATATACATTAGCCAAAGGACAGAGAAGGGCATGTCAGAGGGATAATAAAGGGGGGATGCCTCTTCTACACACAGTAGTGGAATCTTGACTGGTAAAGCAGTAGGAATTGGCAGAAAAAATGGCACTGACATGAGAGACATGCAGAAGAGTCTAGTGAAAATGGACAACCCCAGGAAATGGAAGACTCTACTGAACAAAATCTGGGCCATGGTTAGGAAAATTAGCAATATTGGGGGGGGGGGGGGGCTTCAAAATAAGAATTAGAGAAAGAAATTAGGGAAAGATGGTGAGTGCAAAAGGAAAGAGTGAGAGAGAAAGATAGAGAGAAAAGAAGGAGTGTAAAAAGAGAAAGCAAAATAGAGAGAGAAAGATAAATAGAGTGAGAAAGAGAGAAATAAAGGGAGAGAAAGGAAAATAAAAAAGGGGGGGGGAGGATAGACAAAGAGAGAGAGAGGAGAGGGAGGAAGAGATAGAAGTTGAGAGAGAAATAAAAAACTCTTTACCCCTAATAATGTTCTAGTACTTATTCCTACCACCACCCAATCCAACCCAAAGGAGAGAGAGAAAGTGAGAGAAAAGACAGAGAGAGCGATAGGAAAATAAAGAGAGTAATAGAGAGAGAGAGTGAGAAGAGGGAGGGAGAGTATATATATAGAGAGAGAGCAGAAAGAGAGAGGGAGAAGAGAGAGAGAAAGAAAGAAAAAAGAGAAAGAGAGAAAGAAATAAATAATCTTTTACCCTAATAACATTCTAGTACTTATTCCTTAAACCACCATCAGCCCCCAATCCAACCCAGAAAAAAAGAGCGAGAAGAGAGAGAGAGTAAAAAACAGAGATAGAAATAGAGGGAAAGAAAGAAAGAAAGAAAGAAAGAAAGGACAGGAGGAAGGTAAATGAACAGATTCAATCTGACAGAAATGGAGATAAGCCGCCATGTTTCACTTAAACAGATCTGAATTAATTAGACAATGCAGACAGCCCCATGGCATAGAGGTGACCTTTATGAAACGGATACAGCTATCAATTGTGCAGATGATTTCAGGTCCTCAGACTGGACGAGGCTTTTATCAAAGGGTTCCTCTGCATGATGACTACAGCGAAGTGTCAGAGAGCGTTCGATGCCAGTAGATGTGTCAGCTCTGAACATAAAGGCAGCTGTCCTTTCCTTCCATTGTCATATTAAGGTTGTGAGCCATCATCCCTTCTTTCTTATACAGACTTTAGTCCTATAACAGTGGTCTGCATAATACAACAATCCATTTACAAGCTCAGTGCCAGCCTCCTAGTTCTTGTAGTTTCAGATCAGTCACACCTGACCCATAGACCTACACCAAGAGAGGTTCAGTAAAGCACAGTCACTCTGCAGTAACCTGATTATTGTGCAGTAATCAGGAAACAGAGCCTGCCAATGTAATGAACAAATATGGCTGCCCCATGTAAACATATAATCACACCAAGCCATGCATGGCAAAGCAACGGGATCATTTAAATGACTCGGAACCCCCTCCTCTTCCACTGCTGCAATCAGCCACAATCAAAAATACCTGGTGCTTCTGGGTGTAGGGATCATGTGACTAGCTTCCCTTTCCCCAGTGATTGCATGTTGGTTTCCCAAGCTATGTATAAGCTCAGACTGATTTGGAGCTTGCACAGGGCTCGTTCTCTTTGAAAGTTAAATTTTTACACACTCCCTACATTTGTAAATGAGACCCTACCTTAAGCCTTGGTCCACATTGGATGCGACTTGGCATACGATGTGCATGCCCTGCAAATTACATGCCAAGTCGCACCCTATTTTCCGCAATTGGAGCGATCATATTTAAAAATTAGTACATGCACTACTTTTGGTGCGATTTGCATAGACATCTGTATCAGATGTCTTGCAAATCACACCTGAAATCAGCGGGTCTCCCGACTTTGAAATCGTGCAACTTCACTGTAAGTCACTTCACTGAAAATGATTCCTAAAGTGGACCTTTGGGTAAATGTTTGTACTTGCTGCACAGACGCATTACTTAGCATACATGCACTTAACATGAATATACATATCTGATGACATGTCCACTTTAATAAGTAACCTAACCTTAACACTTAAACCTATCCTTTTCCCTGACCTTTACTCTTACCTACCCTTTACAAGAATCGCTAACGCTTAACCAACCCTTTATAACGCAAACCATATTGGTTCAGGGAAACTTTTATTTAATTATTTGTTTTCCATTAATTTTATTGAGTTTTTGCATTTTATGTTCTTCAATACAATATTACAAATAAGTACAAAACAGTACAGAAAAATATAAGAAGGGTATCAAGGCACGATGCGTTCATGAAATTACATTCTTGTACATGACATTACAACTTATTACCTAAGATGCTATACTTGTATGTTTCTTAACTATCTTCATTAAGTCTCCCAGCGGATCCCCTCACGCCGAGTTCCCCCATCCAGAGAATGGAGAAGGTTCCCAGCAGCCACCGGCCCTGAGATCCGATCCCATCAGCTCTGTATTTATTTAATTATTTGATAAGTTTACATTTTTTACACCTGTTTTGTAATCATTTATTTTTTTTTACAAATGTACATTTCATATAACATGCACACATGCTGATGATGTCACAGCTCAAAGGGACAATACAGCAGTAGCTGTTTGCCTTCAGACACTCACTATAATATTGACTCTCCATAGAGCTGATAGGGAGGGGAAGGAGTCACTGTTCTGACTCAGTAACCTGTGTTTTTTCTAACTGAACTATTAAGCTCTGTAGTTCTTTAAATAAAGTTGTTCAGCTTCATCTCTGGAATAACTACAGATAAACCCACCACCTGTTACCCAACTGCTCTCAGAAGAGTCCTCTACAGGGGTCCTAAAAGGATCCTGAAGACATTAGGAAGCACCATCATGACAGCATGGTGGCAACAAGACTAGTTGGGGGACATGGATGCAACGTCTGAGCACAGTTTGCCATGGAGGATCGTGTGTCTGGAAAGTTTTTGTTTAGCGTGTAAATAGGTTCCTGCAGGAGGGAGGGATGGACAGGTTTAAGGATAAATGGGATTAGAAATGCAAGTATGGAAATAAAAAATATTTATATGCAACATCTATCCGGCTAAAGAAAAAATATATAAAAGTAATAATAATAATATAAATAAACATATATAAATATACACACACACTATATTGCCAAAAGTATTGGGACCCCCCCCCCCCCCAAACCATTGGGCCAGCCCTCCAAATCATTGGATTCAGGTGTTCCAATCACCTCCATGGCCATAGGTGTATAAAATCAAGCACCTAGGTATGCAGACTTCTACAAACATTCGTGAAAGAATGGGTCACTCTCAGGAGCTCAGTGAATTCAAGCGTGGTCCCGTGATAGGTTGCAACCTGTGCGATAAGTCTATCCATGAAATTTCCTTGCTACTAAATATTCCACGGTCAACTGTTAGTGATATTATAACAAAGTGGAAGCAACTGGGAACAACAGCAACCCAGCCATGAAGTGGTAGGCCACGTAAAATGACCGAACGGGGTCAGTGCATGCTGAAGCGCACAGTGTGAGGAAGTCGGCAACTGTCTGTAGAGTCAATAGCTAAAGACCTCCAAACTTCGTGTGGCCTTCAGATTAGCACAATAGTGCGTAGAGAGCTTCATGGCATGGATTTCCAAGCAGCTGTATCCAAGCTTTACATCAGCAAGTGCAATGCAAAACATCAGATGCAGAGGTGTAAAGCACGCCACCACTGGACTCTAGAGCAGTGGAGATGTGTACTCTGAAATGGCAAATCACGTTTCTCTGTCTGGCAGTCTGATGGACATGTCTGGGTTTGGTGGTTGCCAGGAGAACGGTACTTGCCTGACTGCCTTGTGGCAAGTGTAAAGTTTGGTCTGGGGGTTATGGTGTGGGGTTGTTTTTCAGTGGTTGGGCTTGGCCCCTTAGTTCCAGTGTAGGGAATACTTAAGGTGTCAGCATAAGAAGAGATTTTAGACAATTTCATGCTCCCAACTTTGCAGGAACAGTTTGGGGATGGGCCCTTCCTGTTCCAACATGACTGCGCACCAGTGCACAAAGCAAGGTCCATAAAGACATGGATGAGCGAGTTTGGGGTGGAGGAACTTGACTGGCCTGACCTCAACCTGATAGAACACCTTTGGGATGAATTAGAGTGGAGACTGCAGCCAGGCCTTCTCGTCCGACATCAGTGCCTGACCTCACAAATGTGCTTCTGAAAGAATGGTAAAATATTCCCATAGACACCCTCCTAAACCTTGTGGACAGCCTTCCCAGAAGAGTTGAAGCTGTTATAGCTGCAAAGGGTGGGCCAACTCAATATAAAGTTCATGTGAGTGTAAAGGCAGACGTCCCAATACTTTTGGCAATATAGTGTGTGTGTATATATATATATATATATATATATATATATACACACACACACACATATAAGTACACGCTACAAATTGACCATACAAACTTTATACAATCAATTTTAGATTTACTTAGACTATGAGGCTATAATATGAGCACCTACCTAATTTAACCAATCATTTTGTATCCAATCAGGCAGGCTCTTGCACTACACAATTTGGTAGATGCAATCAGAAGGTAATGTGTATGGTGATTTTAGGCTAACTGTAGCTTAATCCCTTCATGATGAAGGTAAAACAAATCTTAATCTCTGAACACAGTTTTGCAACTTTGACCTGTGTTAGTAAAATTGTACATATCATTGCAACTACTTAGTATATCCAGGTGAATTATACCTTGTGTTTTTTCAGGACGAATTGGACTGTTTTGGTGGTAAATGGTAATCTGATTTTTTTCTTATTATCAAAGGAAAACTGGCCAAAATAATATTTTTTTGAAACTTTAGCTGTATATCTCTCGCTATTACCATAACCTACCACCTAAAAACAATTCAAAATAAATTCCCCTTCTCCTGATGATTGCAGCAATACAAAACATGTGTTTTTGGACGCTTGTACCTGTAGTAGGGCCCAGAAACAATAGTGCATATTTTGCATGTTTATCTTATCTAACATACACTGACACTGAATTAAATTTAATTTTTTTTTAAAATCCTATCCAAAATACACTGGCCCTGACCTTTGACCCTGGCCATTGACCCTGACCTTTGACTGACCATGACTGTTGACTTTAACCCGGACTTGGATCAAACACTGATCTAACAAATTTTTTTTTTTTTATACAGTTTTGTTTGTTTAAACTTTTCTCCTCTAAAAAGGAGAAAAAATATCAAATGTATTTTTTTTCACCATTCATGAGAAGAAAAAACACAGGAATGGGCTGTACAGTGACTGATCGCTGTGATAGCCAATCAGAGGTTATCACAGCGATCAGGTGATTTTTGGTTCCTGATTGTTAGTGCAGGACCCAGGCCTCTCAGTGAGAGCCTGGCCTCTGTGCTGGGAGTGCGGTGTGGAGTGCGCTCCAAGAACAAACAGGTATGCATATATATGCAGCCCAACGGATAAAGACCCTCTTCCGTGAGGCTGCATATGTGTATACAGCAGGGGTGGACTGACCATTGGAAACTCGGGCGCTGCCAGTAGGGGGCCCCATGAGATGCCCCTGGTACCTTTTTTATAGGCTTTTTTGAGTTTGGGCAAGGACACAGGGGCCCCATGATCCCCTATTGCCCGGGGGCCCCATGACTTGTCAGTCTGCCCCTGGTATACAGTTGGCAGAAAGGAGTTAAAATAGATATTTTATCTGTGCTCTGTGAGTTGTATACAGTCACCATGTCTTAAATAAAATCCTTTTTTTTACTCTTTGTTACATTACAGTACTGTTGATCTCCTGTAGTCTCTATGCAGCCACTTCCTATCTACCTACACTTCAGTGATGGCTGATCTGTATTTCTCAGAGTGGGTTTCTTGATGGTGGTATGAAAAAAAACAAAAGGAGAAGAAGAAAAAAGACTGCACACCTAAAAGGCTAACCTCAAAGGAAATTTATTATGCACCATAAACAGTGGATAGGAACAAAAAGGGAATACAACCCAATAATTGGAAATAATAACATATCATAGCAATACCTAAATCAAGAAAATGATGCATATGCATATATGGGCTGGTATTATCTCCCTCAGCTCCTCTCCTCTCTCTCCTTTGTGAGGGGGGTGGCGGTATGTGAGGGTCCTCCATCTAGGGGAGGGGTTACTTGTGGGGGTATTGGATGGTTGGTTAGGGCTGGTGGGGTGGTTTGGGTCAGGGGTTGGATGTTGGAGGGTTGGGTCGGGTCAGGTTAGTCCCAGTGGACCGACTCCATCCTTGGTTCATCCCTGAGGGTTCCCTTTTGATATCTCGGGGAGGTAGAGTCCTCTGTCATGCAGGATTACCATGTGTCTGATGGCACCTCCACTTTTACACATTGTACGTGGATTCCCCAATTCCATTCTCCCTGATTTTTGGGACTATGTCTGAAGCCTGTGTGACAGGGTGACAACACAGGAGAACAATTGGGAGACAGGGTCAGAGAGTTGTCACCCTAAAACAGGAAGTATGTGAACCTGGGGCAGGATCACAAGAGATTATTTTAATAAAATCTGCAGATTTAAAAAGACTGAAAATTAGTTTTAACGTAACATTAACATTCTAAGGATTATATATAATTCTAATGATTTGAATAACACTCTTGTTAACCCTTAAATAACACTCCAGTGCTAACTTACCCTTGAAAAGCAAAGTAACAAAATTGATACTTACTTAATCGGTGCTAAAATTATAGGCACCACCAGCTAACAGAGATGAACCAACGCTAAAAACTGATCATCTGGAATAACTGTGATATATTTTTAAAAAAAAAACTACAAGAAGACTCTAGTCCCCTTCAAATTTTCAGAAAGCTGTAACATACATAAGAGAGATCCGAATGAATTCCTGTCACAGCTCCATTGTGCGAGCCCCAGTAATGGAGCAGACGGATCTGACTGATTTTGTGTTATTCATAGGGGAGACAATGGGGGGTCTGTATATATATTTGTTTTGGTGGATAGAACAAGATTTCAATTCCCCGTCTGTGTCAGCCACGTCATGGCAATCTTGACATTTCCCCCGGGGAGTCTAATTATATCACATAGGCCAAACTTGTGCAAAAAGAAGAAGAAAAAGGGATTGTTGTGCAGACTCCCATCTGCGTGCTCACATAGGGTTTACTTCACAGAAAGCCACAAGATGCTATTCAGTGGCAGAAGAACCACAAGTCTCAGAATGGCTGAAGGCAATTTACAACAAATAATCACGCCTGTGGATTCCAAGCTTCAGCTCACAGGAGATTGCTTTATTTATATATACATTGCATACGCAGTATATATATATATATATATATATATATATCACATAGCACAATATACAGCAACGGTATCTTTTTTTTTTTTTAACCACTTCAAGTCTGGACACTTTCACCCCCTTCCTGTCCAAGTCAATTTTCAGCTTTCAGCTCTATCACACTTTGAATGACAATTGCGCGGTCATGCAACACTGTACCCATATGAATTTTTTAGCATTTTTTGAGACAGATAAAACTTTATTTTGGTTCATTCACCACTGGGATTTTTATTTTTTTGCTATATAAATGAAAAAGTCCAAACATTTTGAAAAAAAAAGTGTTTTTCTTATAAAATTTTTCAAATAAATAATCTTTCTTCATAAATCTTGGCCAAAATGTATTCAGCTATATTTTTTGTAAAAAAAAAAAAATAATAACCCAAATTAGTTTATAACCAAAAATTATAATTTTTCAAAAAATGTTTGACATTTTTATTTATTTTTTTATATTATTATTTATGTTTTTTTTTATTTACATACTGTCACCCTAGCAGTACAGTGTCACCATAATGACACTGTACTACTTGTGGGGGTGATGAAGATTTTTTTTTTTTTTACGCTGATTACTTTTACACCCGTAAAGGCTGTAAAAGCAATCATTTCTCCTTCTCTCTGGCTGCATTCTTGCAGCCATTGAGAAATGCTGTGTGAGCTGTGATTGGTCACAACTTGTCATATGGTACAATGCTGTTGTGACTAGCCTTGTACCATGTGACTTCTGTGATCATTCTCACATTTCAATAGTAGTAAGCAATGATGTCAGAAGTGACATCTTGCTTAGTACTATTAATGTGATCACTAATTTGCCAATCAGTGATCACATAATTGGGGCCTCACACAGAAGTCCCGTACAGGCACAGGGAGCGCGCACAGTAAGGGAAGCAGGACGTTTATAAACATCAACCCGCTCCTGCGCCGTCTGGCCGTTTATATACATGGGCCGGACGGGAAGTGGTTAAAGCTGTCATTTTACAAAATAAAAAGCCATCCTTCAGCTTCAGTTCAGTGACTGTGCCCGGACTGAGATGATGTCATCAGTCTGCTGCAAGCAGGAGGAAGCATAGAAGTTTCAGGATGGGATAAGTCACTATTACAACAGCTCGGGTCAGAATAAAGGGAGGGGAGAATGTAGTCTGGAGGCAGGTCAGTGCTGTATGGATTTACTGCAGTAGTGAAAAGTCAGGTCACTGGATCACAAGACTAGAAAACCATCCAGCAGTATACCAATACACTCAATATTGGGGTGCTTGTGACATCAAGTTGTAGCTCAATTACAAGAAGTAGCCAGCACACAGCCCATGTACCTCAAAATGTTGATGGCAATTGGCTGGTTTTCTTGCAATTGGATCACAAGACTGACTGAACAGAATTTATTTTTTTCTGTAGAGTTATGATTAAACGGTTATTTCACCTTTACAAAAAAAACTGTCTATGTAGATAAGAAGTGTCTGTAGATAAAGACAAACTGCAGCTTTGACCAAAGGTGGATAATGCATTTGCAGTAGGTGTAGGCCTTTAAAGTACCTCCTGAAGCCTGACTTGAAGACTCCTAGGATGTTGCTAAGAGACTCCTAGCTGTTACTGTTCATCTTTGCCATCACAGGACAGGAGTGAGCTTTCAAACGCTGAACTCAGAGCTAATGCATCAGAGCAAAGAAAGTGCATGTGAGGGGGTTTGAATCAGGGAAAGCACTCATTCCTCTGATGGTAAAGGTGAGCAGTAACAGCTAGGCGTCTCTTAGCAACGCACTTAGCAACGTCCCATGAGTTTTCCAGTCAGGCTTCATGAGGTATGTAAATGGCCTACACCTATAGCAAGGATATTATTCAGTTTTAGTCAAAGCTGTACAGTTTGTTTTTGTCCACAAACACCCCCTCTCTTCATGGACAATTTTTTTGGCAAAGGTGAACTGTGCCTTTAACACGTTCCTGCCTGGCCTTTAGCAGATTATTGCCGTTGTGACACAGCTGCAGCGGTGCGATCTGTCACAGGCTGTGTCCACGGGACACAGCCGATGACATATCACTACACCGCCCCGTTGCCAGTGTCATGTGACCGCTGTGACCAATCACAGCAGATCACATGTCAATTGTATACAATGGATGGCTTCCTGTCATGCCATCCATTGTATACAATTATGTTGTAAGCTGTGATTGGTCAAGGCAGTCACATGATACAGACAGGGCCAATCACAGCCCATGTGTATCATGTGATCAGCTGTGCCCAATCACAGCTAATCACAACAAAAGACTGAATAAATCAGTTTCATTCAGTAACAATGACTGCAAATATCAATGAAATACATTGGTATTAGCAATCACAATGTGTTAAAAAAATCCTGATCACTTACCCAGAGTAGTTCAATGTTACTATGGTAACATTGTATTGCTTTGGTCATAGTGTGCTGAAATATAAAATAGTAAAAAAAGAAATAATGTAATAAAAAATAAAAAATTAATAGAAACATTTGAAAAAAAAATATAAATGCAATTATTATCATTATTTTCAACAAAGAAATGTAGCAGAATATGTTTTGACTTAAATTTATGAAGAAATGTTATTTATTTGCGAAATTTTATAACCGAAACAAAGAAAAGTGCATCTTTTTTCAAAAGTTTCAGGTGTTTTTTGTTTTATTTAGCAATAAATAAAACACTCAGTGGTGATTAAATACCACCAAAAGAAAGCTCTATTTGTATGAAAAAAATGATAAAAACTTCATATGGGTACCGTGTTGCATGACCGCGCAATTGTCATTCAATGTGCGACAGCGCTGAAAGCTGAAAATTGGCCTGGGCAGGAAGGGCGTATAAGTGCCCGGTATTGAAGTGGTTAAACAAGCTGAGTTGTAGCATGTCAGAACGCTGGTGAGCCATGCATCTAACTAAGGGTCACAGTTGATGTGGCTCACTCCACCTTCAATAATAAATGATGGAAGTGCAGCATCTCCTGTGTGAGGTGACCCCACAGTCAGACTGTTGGTAATCCATGCGTCTCACTCAGGGTCACAGTTGTTGTGGCTCACTCCACCTTCAATAATAAACGATGGAAGTGCAGCATCTCCTGCGCGAGGTGACCCCACAGTCAGACCGCTGGTAATCCATGTGTCTCACTCAGGGTCACAGTTGTTGTGGCTCACTCCACCTTCAATAATAAATGACAGAAGTGCAGCATCTCCTGTGTGAGGTGACCCCACAGTAAGACCGCTGGTAATCCATGTGTCTAACCTAGGGTCACAGTTGATGTGGCTTACTCCACCTTCAATAATAAATGATGGAAGTGCAGCATCTCCTGCGCGAGCTGACCCCACAGTCAGACCGCTGGTAATCCATGTGTCTCACTCAGGGTCACAGTTGTTGTGGCTCACTCCACCTTCAATAATAAATGACGGAAGTGCAGCATCTCCTGTGTGAGGTGACCCCACAGTCAGACCGCTGGTAATCCATGTGTCTAACTCAGGGTCACAGTTGATGTGGCTTACTCCACCTTCAATAATAAATGATGGAAGTGCAGCATCTCCTGCGCGAGCTGACCCCACAGTCAGACCGCTGGTAATCCATGTGTCTCACTCAGGGTCACAGTTGTTGTGGCTCACTCCACCTTCAATAATAAATGACGGAAGTGCAGCATCTCCTGTGTGAGGTGACCCCACAGTCAGACCGCTGGTAATCCATGTGTCTAACTCAGGGTCACAGTTGATGTGGCTTACTCCACCTTCAATAATAAATGATGGAAGTGCAGCATCTCCTGCGCGAGCTGACCCCACAGTCAGACCGCTGGTAATCCATGTGTCTCACTCAGGGTCACAGTTGATGTGGCTTACTCCACCTTCAATAATAAATGATGGAAGTGCAGCATCTCCTGCGCGAGCTGACCCCACAGTCAGACCGCTGGTAATCCATGTGTCTAACTCAGGGTCACAGTTGATGTGGCTCACTCCACCTTCAATAATAAATGATGGAAGTGCAGCAACTCCTGTGCGAGGTGACCCCACAGTCAGACCGCTGGTAATCCATGTGTCTAACTCAGGGTCACAGTTGTTGTGGCTCACTCCACCTTCAATAATAAATGATGGAAGTGCAGCAACTCCTGTGTGAGGTGACCCCACAGTCAGACCGTTGGTAATCCATGTGTCTAACTTAGGGTCACAGTTGATGTAGCTCACTCCACCTTCAATAATAAATGATGGAAGTGCAGCATCTCCTGTGCGAGGTGACCCCACAGTCAGCTGATCCAATATGAAACTTTACAGGACTTATCAACAACATTCCCTAAAGTTTTCCCAGGAAGCCTGAGAGTCCAGCTCATTAGCCGGACACTTGTGTCAGGCCTGCGGACAATGCGGCCCGTGAAACACAATACGCCCAGGAAGAAGAAGACGATCCGTGACAACAACGGAGAAGAATTCTGGGGTCAGGAAAATGGGTTTAATAACGTGTCAGTGGAATAGCTTAGAATCCTGCCGGGGGAATTTCGGGAAAGCAGAGAATAGGACGGAGAGAGGAATGTCAGGGACATTCACAGGCGTCTTCAGTTACACAGTAAAATGAAGAGCTCGTCGCCTCTCTAAATTTACACTTGGCTCCCGGGGTCACCATTATAAAACTGCCTGATGTCAGTGGAGGCTGCGAATCGCTACCACGTGGATGCCAGTCTCCCATGTGGAAGCCATTAGTGGCCAGAGTCCAGTCTACGGGGCACAGGGGCCCATTTAATGAAATTGTCCTGGTCAGGTCTGTGTGGTGGGTGGTCCTGGGAGTGAAGTCATGGAATACAATGGAGAGGTATTGTCTGGCCCTCCCTCCACTTTCCATTCTCATCCCCAACTTCTCATTGTGGAAATTGGCTGAACACAACGGGCAGGTTGTGCCATGAATAGCTGGCAACAATAAGGTGTAATTGTGTTATTTTTAGGCACCTTGAAGGAGAAGGGCAGGAAAAATCCAAAATTCACTCAACCGAAAGACCTGCGCCAGCGTTTCGGCTTTCACTGCGTTTTGGGCGGTGTTTGTTCATTTGGGATAAATGATATAAAATATACATAAAAATAAATCTTACAAAACCAAACCACAGATACCTTCCCATAGGGCCTCCGCCCTCCCGTACTGTCATTGTTGTACAGGGGCCAGGCTCACACGTGTAAAGCAAAACCAGTGCACATTTTATGCTATTATTGAAAGGTTTATTGTTCAATTTTTGTCATTACTTTTGCATTCTTGCTGTACCATGTTCCTTTTCATCTCCCTTTAGTTTTTGATTTTCAATACCTGATCAGCAAATCCCATAGCAACACATGGGGGTTTATATACTAATATCTGGTGCAGCTGTGCATGGTAGCCAATCAGCTTCTAACTTCAGCTTGTTTAATTAAACTTTGACAATAAAACCTGGAAGCTGATTGGTTTCTGTGCCGAGCTGCACCAGATTTCACACTCGCCACTTCTAGTAAATCAAACACATAGGGGTTTATTTACTAAAACTGGTTCACTTAGAATTTCATGCGCTTCTGCATGGAAACCAATCAAGTTACAGGTTTTATTGCTAAAGCTTAATTGGACAAGCTGAGGTTAGAAGCTGATTGACTACAATGCACAGCTGCTCCAGATTCTGAGTGAGCCAGCCTTAATAAATCTCCTCCATAGAGTAGATTGATTTTACAGCTGAACTCCATGCACAAAAAAAAATAATTTTAATATATTCCCCAGCAACCATAAGTATATAAATCCATGTTGTGTGCCCCAAATGTCTTTGCAAACCCAGATATTACCTTGCAAAGTAGCTGTGCCATCATCACTGTGCTGTACATAGTTTGTGCAGAGAGCATATCTGTGGGTGGGACTTAGCAGGCCCCACCCACTATAAGCTGCCTGCTGTAAATTGCAGGAGGGGGCGGAGATAAGACCAGTCACGCTGCATAAGGAGAGAGAGCAGCATTGACTGGTCTTTATTATTATAGAATGTTCCTCCACAGAGGCAAAGTTTTACACTGGAGTACTAAATCTGGAAGAAATACACAAAGCACACCAAGATTTAGGCTAGGTTCACACTACAGCGGTGCGGTATATCCCATGTGATTCGCACAGGAACCGCACCACATTCCTGTACAAATCACATGCGATTTGTAAGTGGTGCGATCAGATCCATACATTCTGTATGGCTGTATTCGGACCACACCCACACCGAAAACGCGCAGGACCCTTTTTGCGGTCCACACTAGAATCGGATCACATAGGCATTCACACCTATGCGATCCGATTCTTTTTGCAAACCGATGTCGGGGGTGTTGTTAACTTAGCATACACACCCGCATCGGTTCATATGAACGGGGTGCGATTGTGATGTGGTGCGGAATGCGCACTGAAAACATTGCGCATTCTGCATCAGTGTGAACCAGGGCTTAACCACTTGCCCGCCTGAGGATTTCCCCCCCTTCCTGACCAGGACATTTTTTTGCGTTACGGCACTGCGTTACTTTAACTGACAATTGCACAGTCATGCAACACTGCACCCAAATGAAATTGACATCCTTTTTGTTCCACGAATTGAACTTTTTTTCAGTGGTATTTGATCGCCTGTGCATTTTTAATTGTTTGCGCTATAAAAAAAACCTGACAATTTTGAGAAAAAACAATATTTTTGACTTTTTGCTATTAAACATGTCCAGTAAAAAAATTTAAAAAATCCAATTTCATCATAAATTTAGGCCAAAATGTATTCTGCGACATGTCTTTTGCTAAGAAAAAAATCCCAATACGTGTAAATTGGTTTACGTGAAAGCTATAGCGTTTACAAATGGCGATATAGATATTGGGATTTTTTGTTCTACTAGTAATGGCGGCGATCAGCAACTTTTAGCGGGACTACAGACTGTGGCGGACATTTTGACACTGGGGGGGAACTAACTTGGTGTCACTGACATCTCCAATGACACTAATACAGTGATCAGTGCTAAAAAAAAAAGCACTGACACTGTACTAATCGCACTGGGCAGGAAGGGGTTAATGTGAGGGGCGATCAAAGGGTTAACTATGTGCTGTGAGTGTTTTACGAGGGGTCCGGGCCCCCCTCCCCCGGGGGGGGGGATGCTCGAACTGACAGGGAGGAAGTCTGTTTGTGAACAAAACAGTCTTCCCCCCTGTTGGTGATTGTTGGTATTCACCAGGTGCTGGCGGCTAGTTACCGGCCAGGACCTGGTGACTGACATCCGCAGTTGGACCCTACCCAGAAATGCAAAATCATGTATATATACATGATTTTGTGCACAGGTGCCGCCCCGTAGCAGTATATCTAAGCAGACTTGCTGCAAAGTTACAGTGTTGCAGTCTGATTAATGTAGGAGAGGAGACTGAGGAAATGCTTCCTCCTGCCTGCAGCAGACTGATGACATCATCTCAGCCAAGGCACAGTCACTCACTGGAGCTCAAGGATAGCTTTTTAATGATAAAAGGTGGATCGTTTCTGAAAAATGATACGGTTACTGTATATTGTGACATGTCAGGAATGTATTCATGTGGATTTGTAACTGACAGGTCCACTTTACCACTTACTGTATTTGTGTAATTCAGTGAGGAGATTGAGGGGTAGAATGATACTATACAACTAATTTTCAGGTTAATAAAAATAAAATTCATCATCACACGAGACATTGAAAGGATTTGCAGCCTCATTAGAAGCTATTTTATTGTAATTGCAATGATGGTTCTTTCTTCCAAACTGGCTGCACAGATACAAGATATTTGGAGCCATCGCTCTACATGAAGAACAAAAAAAAGAGATGAATGTGAAGTCCAGAACAGTTTATAAAGAGTCCGGCTGAATGGGCCGTAATTCCCAGCAGATACCCGGCAGACAGATGTATTAATATTGTGTGTTTGTAGTGGACGAGGCTCAAAAAAAAGGGGGGGGGGATACTTCTCTGAGTTTATTTATAGAGAACTGCATTGTATCTAATGGCAGACTCTCCAGCAGCACCTTCAGTGATGGACAGCTGAGGATTTCATAGGCAGTAAAGCCAAATTAAAGCTCGTGTGTAAAGGAACTATTAATGGGAGCTTGCTGTCCTTTTAAAATGTTGGAGATATGAATGTGAAAAGCACCAGTGTAGTCTTCTCTGTACAGCACTGTGGCATAAGTCAGGGATACATAAATGTAAAATAATAATAGTGTGTGAACGTGTGGGACATTAGAGCACAAGCTCCTCCGTATAATAATAGTGCATGACTGTAGTGGACTCATTAGAGTGCAAGCTCCTCTGCTGCAAAGACTGATGTGATCGGCTCAGTATTCTCTGTACAGCACTGAAGAATATGCGAAAGCTACAGTATATAAATATATAATAATAATAGTGTGGAAATTCAGTGGGACATTAGAGCGTAAGCTCATCTGTTTAATAATAAGGGTGCACGACTGTGTTGGACACATTAGAGTGTAAGCTCCTCTGCTGCAAAGACTAATGTGATTGGCTCAGTGTACAGCACTGCAGAATATGTGAAAGCTACAGTATATAAATATGTAATAATAATAGTGTGTGAATGCAGTGGGACATTAAAGTGTAAGCTCATCTGTTTAATAATAAAGGTGCACGACTGTGTTGGACACATTAGAGTGTAAGCTCATCTGTTTAGGGTGCACAACTGTGTTGGACACATTAGAGTGTAAACTCCTCTGCTGCAGAGACTGATGTGAGTGGCTCAGCGTTCTCTTTACAGCACTGCAGAATATGTGAAAGCTACAGTATATAAATGTATAATAATAATAGTGTGTGAATGAAGTGGGACATTAGAGCAAAAGCTCATCTGTTTAATAATAAGGGTGCACGACTTTGTAGGAAACACATTAGAGTGTAAGCTCCTCTGCTGCAAAGACAGATGTGATTGGTTCAGTGAACAGCACTGCAGAATATGTGAAAGCTACAGTATATAAATATGTAATAATAATAGTGTGTGAATGCAGTGGGACATTAAAGTGTAAGCTCATCTGTTTAATAATAAAGGTGCATGACTGTGTTGGACACATTAGAGTGTAAGCTCCTCTGGTGCAGAGACTGATGTGAATGGCTCAGTGTTCTCTGTGCAGCACTGTGGTATATATCACAGCTAAATCAATGTATAATCATAAAAGTGGATGAAATCAGTGGGACATTACAAGAGATGCAAGCTCCTCTGTTTAAAAATAAGGAAGGCTGCATTCACACTTAGCATTTTGTAGCTTGAAGCTCCAAAAAAAGCTCATTCTTAAAAATTCAACTGTTCTCTATGGTGCCTGTTCACACCTGATAGCATGAACAGGCACCATAGAGAACTATTGATTTTTTAAGTTTGAGCTTTTTTTTTTAGCTTCGAGCCTCAAGCTATAACGCTCAACTGTGAATGCAGCCGAAGTGTGACTGTGATGGACACATTAGAGTGTAAGCTCATTGGGTGCAGAGACTGATGTGACTGGCTCAGTGTTCTCCGTACAGCACTATGGAATATGTCAGAGCTATATAAATGTATAATTATAGTGTGTAAATGCAGTAGGACATTAGAGCATAACCTCCTCAGTATAATAATAATAGTTCATGACTGTGGTGGACATATTAGAGTGTGAGCTCCTCTGGTGCAGAGACTGATGTGACTGGCTTAGTCTTCTCTATACAGCACCGCGGAATATGTCAGAGCTATATAAATGTATAGTAATAATAATAGTGTGTGAAATCAATGGGACATTAGAGCATAAGCTCTTCTGTATAGTAGTAATAGTGTAAAGAGCTGCGTAAATTGACAGCGCTATATAAGTACCTGAAATAAATAAATAAATAGTGCATGACTATTGTAGATACATTACAGTGTAAGCTCCTCTGGTACAGAGACTGATGTGACTGGCTCAGTCTTCTCTATACAGCACTGCGGAATATGTCAGAGCTATATAAATCTATATATAAATATAAAAAACTATT
Organism: Staurois parvus; assembly: GCF_062004578.1. NCBI lineage: Eukaryota > Metazoa > Chordata > Amphibia > Anura > Ranidae > Staurois > Staurois parvus. The sequence goes on from NW_028318424.1 coordinate 388,216, forward strand.
AATAACAGCGTGGGACATTAGAACGTAAGCTTCTCTGTATAATAATAATAGTAATGCTTGACTGCAATGGACATATTAGAGGTTAAAACGGAGCTCTAGTCTCCTGTGAAAAAAATAAAGGTCAGCAGCTACAAAAACTGTAGCTGCTGACTTTTAAAAAACAGACACTCACCTGTCCCATGATCCAACGGTGTGCTCACACCAGCCATTCTCTGTCCCAGTTCCGGCATCTTAACTGTGGGCACCCGGCTGAGACAGCTTGCAGCTTCACAGCCGGGTGGCCACTGCGCATGCGCAACCAGTGCTGTGCATTGTGAAGTGTCCTTCCTGCAGTCTTCTTGGAGCTGCCATGTGTCCCAGAAGACTGTGGGGGGGGGGGGGGATTTGGAGGAGAACTTCCGTTCCTGTTGAAATCAGGTACCCGCTCCCTAAAGGTGCCGATTCTTAACAAGGAGCGGGGGACAAATTCTTAAAGCAGACTTTCCCCTTTTGGGTGAAGCTCCACTTTAAGCTCCTTTGGTGCACAGGCTGATGTTATTTGCTGAGTGTTCTCTGTACAGTCCTGAATATGTGAAAGTTATATAAATGTATAATAATAATAGTGTGTGAATGCAGTGCGACGTTAGCTTTTCTGTATAATAATAACAGTCTGTGACTATGGTGGACACACTAACGTGTAAGCCCCTCTGATTCACAGACTGGTGTGACTGGCTCAGTGTTTTCTGAACATCCCTGGCGGAATAAGTCAGAGTTATATCAATTAATTAAAAGATCAATATGGCATTACATTTATTTTCATAAGATGTTCCCCAATCTTGGCTTTAATGAAGAATATATTGCATGCTTTGACCTGTGTTTGTGTCCCGTCAGCCGTGGCCAGTTTATGATTTGCCAGACGATCCTCATTACTTTAAAAACTGTAATAGTAAAAGTTTTTTTTTTAAAACTCATAAATAGTCAACAGAAATAAAATACTGAGTGCCTTTGTTTCTTCGACAGCTGAGAAAACACAAACGCTAATTGAATTAATAAATCACTTGATGCGGGGTTCGTGTTCCCGGGTTGTGCGAGGACATGCCAGCCATGACATATACACACTGAGGGACCTCTTTATAAAATTTCAGAGTCTATATTTTGCTGTTTTTTTTTATTTACAGAAAATATTACATGTATTATTTTACTGATATAAAAAGTTCTGGGATTTTTTTTCATCTAATTTTCACCATTTTTTAAACAATAGTAGAGCATTGTGCCATGATAGTCATTGATACGTGGATAAAGTTTGGAGTTTCGGTGATAGTCTTTATTGGCTAACTTAAGTAGCTGGCTTGCCATGACTAAATAGCTCCATAACTGGATAAATAATGAAGAATTAAGTACAGGGAAGTAAAAAAGCAATATTTCTTCTGATCTTTAGATATAGGCCCTACATACTGAGTGATTTTTCATCCAAGAGCCGTTATATATGGCGATACATTTAGTTTTGTGTGTTTTGGTGCCTTGTTGCACTGCGGTTCACTTTGTGCACCGCCAGCGAACTCGTGTTCCTATCCAGCCAGACCGTGTGCCGCTGATGCTGTTTTCCTCCTATTTCAATAAATGATCAGAGTGGCAGCTCCATGTTTAGTAAACAGGAAACGCACACTTGACTCTGCTTTGTTTCTCTCTAAGTTTTCACATCCTGGAGGAGGAATTCAGTGCAGATCTGCACCTCCACAGCACAATGTACATGTGAAGCTTTGTTCCAGGAACTATATTTGTCCTGCGGAGCTAAATGTAGCATGGTGGAGTTCAGCAGTGTGACGCTAGGTGGCGAGCTTTCATCTTTATTTCCATGACCTGGGAAGGAAAATGAACTTTTTGTATCCTCATCTGGAGGCTTGACATACACTTGTTCTTGTTTTAAAACTATTTCTCTGTTCTTTTTTTTTGCTGCAGTTACTAATTTGTTATTTTCTTCTAAGAGACATTGTTAACAAGGATACAAAACGACATAGGCCACATGCACCCATGGTGTTTGCTTTTCTCCTCTGAACACCAGAACTCCTCGCAGGAAAGAAGCTGTTTTAAAAATGCACTTAAAGTTGCATTTTGTACATACTTTTAGGCTCGGCAAGCCATTGAGGGGTAATGGATTCCATTGGCCAAAATACTAATTTATTCTGGCCATTGAAATGCATTAACGTTTATGCGCGCCTAACTGTATCTAGAGTTTATATGCGTTTACACGTGTTTAGGTGTGTCAAGCGTATTTCCTGCTCAAAAGCTCCTCTCCTAAACTCACTTGTGATGTTTTTTTTTCCTACACCCCATCAGATACATAGGGTATCTGATGGGCCAGGCCTTCTCGCCCGATCATCAGTGCCTGACCTCATAAATGTGCTTCTGGAAGAATGGTCAAACATTTCCATAGACACACTCCTAAACCTTGTGGACAGCCTTCCCAGAAGAGTTGAAGCTGTTATAGCTGTAAAGGGTGGGCCAACTCATTATTGAATCCTACAGACTAAGGCTAGGTTCACATCTGTGTGGGTGGTGCCACTGCAGATCCACATGAAAATCCGTGCAGCCACACCACCCGCACAGAGAAATGCGGACCATTGGGCGGGTGCCATTAGTTCTAATGGCACACCGCCCGCACTGGAAAATGCAACTGTACTGGGAAGCGAGGTTCCTTTGTTGGCTGTGTTTTTGGAAGAAGTGCAGGGACTTCTTCCCTGCATGTCACGGGTTACGGGAGTCCATTCAAATGAATGGGCTCTCGTGTCTGCGCAGGACACGGTCCGCACGGCCGCATATATGTGAACCGGGGCTAAGACTGGGATGCCATTAAAGTTTATGTGAGTGTAAAGGCAGGCATCCCAATACTTTTCTTTCCCTATTGCCCTGTTATATTATTGATTTCTAGCAGCCTCGTGTAATATGTCTCCAGTCTGACATTTACTTGAAGCATGTACCCAGTCTCCAACATCTCCAATTACATGTTTACAATCTCTGACAGTCTCCTGCAACATGTCTGCAGTTTCTGACCATCGCCTATAGCATGTCTGCAGTTTCTGACCATCTCCTGTATCATCTCTGCAGTCACTGACCGACTCTTATACTATGTCCACAATCACTGACCATCTCCTGTATCATCTCTGCAGTCTCTGACAGACTCTTATACCATGCCTGCAGTCTCTGACCATCTCCTGTATCATCTCTGCAGTCTCTGACTGACTCTTATACCATGTCCACAGTCTCTGACCAAATCCTGTATCATCTCTGCAGTCTCTGACCAACTGTTATACCATGTCCGTAGTCTCTGACCAAATCCTGTATCATCTCTGCAGTCTCTGACCGACTCTTAGGGCCAGTCCACATCACAGAAAAGCACTCCACATACATTCCAGATACGTTTTTGCTTACAGTTCATGCCACACTCAGGTCCGGTGCAGTTTTGATGAAGTTTGCTATGTTCCAGTACAGTTATGTGCAGAAAAAAATGCAGCATGTTCTACTTTTTTTCTGCACTGGAAACTGACTGGAACTGACTGCACTAGTGTGAACTAGGGCCATTGGAATACATGGAAAACACTGTGCATGCATTTATGGATGCAGAAAAAAAGTGCACTGAACTGCATCTAATGTGACCTAGCCCTTATACCATGTCTGCAGTCTCTGACCACCTTTTGTATTATGTCCACAGTTGCTGACAATCTCCTTTATCATGCTCTTAGTCTTTGACTATATCCTGTTGTGTGTCTGTCCCTGATAATGAATATTAACAGAATTGTATGTGAGACCTTTTGGTGATGTCAGGGGACACACTTGAGCCTCCCTCTATATCAACAAAGTTGACCACCACTGATCTACAGAATATATGAATATTTATCTGTTAGGAGGTATATGGGGCAGAGCAATGTTCTGCAGGTCTCTAGAGAGGTCAGTAATGGAATAATCTGCAGAATTTATCAGTACATATCACGACTAATATGCCTGTTAATGTCTATGTGTGCATGGACAAGTGGGCTAACACAGGCTGAAAAAAATGCCAAATCCCTGTAAAAGTGGTGTTTTTTTAAGCTCAGTGTTCAGGAGGCCATATTCGTCAGGTCCAGCCATCCATAGACTTCAGCAGATTTGTCTCCCAGTAAAAATAAATCTCACTGCGCCAGATGAGCTGATTCTCAATAACAAGGGGAGTAAAAGCTCCTTCCAGACCCCACAAAGAACATTCAGATCAATTCCCTGGATCCAAATATACTTATACTGTCCTTTAGTAGTTATGACTGAGGTTACTATTAGTTGCAAGAAGATCATTCAGTGTGTTTTTATTTTATGTCATCACTGCCCTCTCTCTGATAAAGTATTCCACGACTTGCTGTTACCATTAAGAAGCCTTCCTTTACCTATGGAAAAACGTATTTCCTTCAAACACACAAACACAGGGATAGAAAATCAATTAACAAATTCTTTACATTGATCTTGTAAATATTTATGGCTGAACTCCAAAAAAAACAAATATTATTTATGTAGAAGAGTCATGTATATTCTTCCCTGAATCTTGGTATGCTTTGTGTATTTCTTCCAGATCTGTGCAGTAATCCACTGTGCAGGAGCTTCCTGTAAGAAAGACCGGTCACTGCTTCTCTCTCTATTTGTGTAGGATGACTGGTCTTGTCTCCACCCCCTCCTGTGGTTTTCTGCAGGCTGCCTGTAGTGGGTGGGTTCTCCTGGGTCCCTCCCACAGCTCTGCTCTCTGCACAGACTGTATACAGAACAGTGATGCTTATTCTCCATCCCCCCCTTTCTCTCCCTCTTTTTCTTTTTAAGTGTTCTTGCATGGAAAGACCACTTACTGTTATCTCACATATATATTCTTATTATTATAGCCGAATTTACCACCCTAACTCCTCCCACAGTTTTTACACTACATAGACAGTAATATACCAAAACGTGCGGATTGTTCCCGATTGGTGTGCTATTACTTTGTGGAACGTTTCGCCGAATGGTTCACGAAATATCGGCATTTTTGTGGTGAAATTCGTCCCATAGGAATGAATGGCGCAATGTTCAAAACTAGAGTATATTGATATATATATATATATATATATATATATAAAATGTGCTCTATAGTATGTATGGTGTTCTCTGTACTGATATATATGTATGGTGTGCTCTGTACTGATATGTATGGTGTGCTCTATACTGAGATATATGTATGATGTGCTCTATACTGAGATATATGTATGGTGTGCTCTATACTAATATATATGTATGGTGTGCTCTATACTGAGATATATGTATGGTGTGCTCTATACTGAGATATATGTATGGTGTGCTCTATACTGAGATATATGTATGGTGTGCTCTATACTAATATATATGTATGGTGTGCTCTATACTGAGATATATGTATGGTGTGCTCTATACTAATATATATGTATGGTGTGCTCTATACTGAGATATATGTATGGTGTGCTCTATACTAATATATATGTATGGTGTGCTCTATACTAATATATATGTATGGTGTGCTCTATACTAATATATATGTATGGTGTGCTCTATACTAATATATATGTATGGTGTGCTCTATACTAATATATATGTATGGTGTGCTCTATACTGAGATATATGTATGGTGTGCTCTATACTGAGATATATGTATGTTGTGCTCTATACTAATATATATGTATGGTGTGCTCTATACTGAGATATATGTATGGTGTGCTCTATACTGAGATATATGTATGGTGTGCTCTATACTAATATATATGTATGGTGTGCTCTATACTAATATATATGTATGGTGTGCTCTATACTGAGATATATGTATGGTGTGCTCTATACTGAGATATATGTATGGTGTGCTCTATACTAATATATATGTATGGTGTGCTCTATACTAATATATATGTATGATGTGCTCTATACTAATATATATGTATGGTGTGCTCTATACTAATATATATGTATGGTGTGCTCTATACTAATATATATGTATGGTGTGCTCTATACTGAGATATATGTATGGTGTGCTCTATACTGAGATATATGTATGGTGTGCTCTATACTAATATATATGTATGGTGTGCTCTATACTGAGATATATGTATGTTGTGCTCTATACTAATATATATGTATGGTGTGCTCTATACTAATATATATGTATGGTGTGCTCTATACTAATATATATGTATGGTGTGCTGTATATTAATATATATGTATGGTGTGCTCTATACTGAGATATATGTATGGTGTGCTGTATATTAATATATATGTATGGTGTGCTCTATACTGAGATATATGTATGGTGTGCTCTATACTAATATATATGTATGGTGTGCTCTATACTGAGATATATGTATGGTGTGCTCTATACTAATATATATGTATGATGTGCTCTACACTGAGATATATGTATGGTGTGCTCTATACTAATATATGTATGGTGTTCTCTATAATAATATATGCAGGGTGTGCTGTATACTGATATATATGTAGGGTGTGCTCTATACTAATATATATGTATGGTGTGCTCTTTACTGATATATATGTATGGTGTGCTCTATATTAATATATATGTATGGTGTGCTCTATACTAATATATATGTATGGTGTGCTCTATACTGATATATATGTATGGTGTGCTCTATACTGATATATATGTATGGTGTGCTCTATACTGATATATATGTATGGTGTGCTCTATACTGATATATATGTATGGTGTGCTCTATACTGAGATATATGTATGGTGTGCTGTATACTAACTTATATGTATGGTGTGCTCTGTACTGATATTTATGTATGGTGTGCTCTATACTGAAATACACTATATTGCCAAAAGTATTGGGCCAGCCCTCCAAATCATTGGATTCAGGTGTTCCAATCACCTCCATGACCACAGGTGTATAAAATCAAGCACCTAGGCATGCAGACTTCTTCTACAAACATTTGTGAAAGAATGGGTTGCTCTCAGGAGCTCAGTGAATTCAAGCGTGGTATCGTGATAGGTTGCCACATGTGCAATAAGTCCATTTGTAAAATTTCCTTGCTATTAAATCTTCCACAGTCAACTGTTAGTGGTATTATAACAAAGTGGAAGCAACTGGGAACAACAGCGACTCAGCCACGAAGTGGTAGGCCACGTAAAATGACAGAGTGGGGTCAGCGCATGTTGAAGTGCGCAGAAGTCGCCAACTGTCTGTGGAGTTATTATTATTATTATTATACAGGATTTATATAGCGCCAACAGTTTGCGCAGCGCTTTACAATATAAGTTAGACAGTACAATTACAATACATTTCAGTACAAAAGAAATAGGAGGGCCCTGCTCATGGAGCTTACAATATAGCATTCTTTTAATTTTCATAAACAATGACATCCATAGAAGAGTTATTAGCTAAAGACCTCCAAACTTTGTGTGGTCTTAAGAGATTAGCACAACAAAAGTGCGTAGAGAGCTTCATGGAATGGGTTTCTATGGCCGAGCAACTGCATCCAAGTCTTACATCACCAAGTGCAATGCAAAGCTATGGATGCAGAGATGTAAAGCACGCCGCCACTGGACTCTAGAGCAGTGGATACGTGTTCTCTGGCGTAATGAATCACACTTCTCTGTCTGGCAATCTGCTGGATGTGTCTGGGTTTGGCTGTTGCCAGAAGAGAGGTACTTACCTGACTGCATTGTGCCAAGTGTAAAGTTTGGTGGAGGGGGATTATGGTGTGGGGTTGTTTTTCAGGGGTTGGGCTTGGCCCCATAGTTCCAGTGAAGGGAACTCTTAAGGCGTCAGCATACCAAGACATTTTGGACAATTTCATGCTCCCAACTTTGTGAGAACAGTTTGGGGATGGCCCCTCCTTGTACCAACATGACTGCGCACCAGCACACAAAGCAAGGCCCATAAAGACATGGATGAGCAAGTTGGGGTGGACGAACTTGACTGGCCTTCATAGAGTCCTGACCTCAACTTGATAGGACACTTTTGGGATGAATTAGAATGGAGACTGCGAGCCAGGTCTTCCCGTCTGACATCAGTGTCTGACCTCACAAATGCGCTTCTGGAAGAATGGTCAAACATTCCCATAGACACACTCCTAAACCTTGTGGATCGCCTTCCCAGAAGAGTTGAAGCTGTTATAGCTGCAAAGGGTGGGCCAACTCAATATTGAACCCTGTGGACTAAGACTGGGATGCCATTAAAGTTCATGTGCATGTAAAGGCAGGCATCCCAATACTTTTGGCAATATAGCGTATATGTATGGTGTCCTCTACAGTGACTCATATCAGTAATAATGACAGTTTTCCTTCAAATTCTCACTAATAATATTCTCACCTAACCCTAATTGGGAATGTGTCATACCATACAATATCAAAGGAGGATATTCGTTTTGCTGTAGAGGTTGTTATTAACTGGAAGGGTGAAGAAATCCCAGCGTCTGTATGTTATGTGACATGGCCCCCAGTCATCGCACCCTTTGTCTTTTCATGTTCCTTAACTCGAGTCCTCGGGTAGTACATGACTTTTCCTCATCGGATCAGTCTCATACATACAAAAGCAAGACATGGCAGCTGTGTAATATGTCACAATGCAAGACATTGCTTCAGCAGCAGCAATACTGGTATTATTTCATGTAGATAAAGATATCCTCTAAGTAACATTTGTCAGAAATTGTCACATAACATACTGATAAATAGTGCATTATTGCATTGATGACCTCTCCAGAGATCTTCAGAGCATTGCCTTGTTCCTTCTCCCTACTGACATATACATATTGATATATCCTGCACATTATACCATCACTGACCTCTCTAGAGATCTGCAGAACATTGCTCCATCTTATCTACACCTTGACAGATACATACCAATATTTGCATGCAAATTATTCCATCACTGACCTCTCTAGTGTTCTGCAGACCATTTCTCCATTCTGTTTCTACTCTGGCATATTGATGTATTTTCCATTATTGCATTGTTAGCCATTCTAGAGATCTGCAGAACATTGCTCTGTTTAATCTCCTTCTCGACAGATACTTGTTGACAGGGGCGGACTGACCATTCGAGCACTCGGGCACTCCCCGAGGGCCCAGGGACAGTAGGGGGCCCCATGAGATGTCCCTGGTACCTTTTCATTGGCTTTTTTGGGTGTGGGCGAGGACACAGGGGCCCCATGATCCCCTATTGCCCGGGGGGCCCCATGAGTTGTCAGTCCACCCCTGCTTGTTGATATAGTCTGCAGACTATTTCAGCACTGACCTCTATAGAGATCTGAAGAACATTGCTCCATCCAATCTTTACCCTGATATATACAGTACATATTGATATATTCTGCAGGTAATTGCATTACTGAACTCTTTAGAGATCTGCAGAACATTGCTCCATTCCATCTCTCTTTCAATAGATACAAATTGATATATTTTGCAGAGTACTTTATCACTGATCTCTCTAGAGATCTGCAGAACATTCCTCCATCTCATCTACACCCCATCAGATACAGATTGATAAATTCTGAAGATTATTACATTACTGACATCTCTAGAGAGAAATCTATCTAGCAGTTAAATATTCATATATTCTGTAGATCAGTGGTGGTCAACTTTCTTGATATGGAGGGAGCCTCAAGTGTGTCCCTCGACATCAAGAAAGGGTTGCACAAAAAATTATTTTAATATTCATGATCAGAGACAGACACACAACAGGATATAGTCAAAGACCAAGGGCATAATACAGGAGATTGTCAGAGACTGTTAACATAATAGAAAAGAGTTGTTCAGAGACTGCGGACATGGTATGAGAGTTGGTCAGAGACTGCGGACATGGTATAAGAGTTGTTCGGAGACTGCGGACATGGTATGAGAGTTGGTCAGAGACTGCGGACATGGTATGAGAGTTGGTCAGAGACTGCGGACATGGTATAAGAGTTGTTCGGAGACTGCGGACATGGTATGAGAGTTGGTCAGAGACTGCGGACATGGTATAAGAGTTGGTTAGAGACTGCAGAGGTGATACAGGACATGGTCAGAGACTGCAGACAGGCTATAGGAGATTGTCAGAGACTACAGAAATGCTACAGGAGATGGTCAAAAACTGCAGGCATGTTTCAGGAGACTGTCAGAGACTGCAAACTTGCAATTGGAGATGTTGGAGACTGGGTACATGCTTCAGGCAAATCTCAGACTGGAGACATATTACATGAGGCTGCTAGAAATCAATAATATAACGGTGCAAAATGAAACACAGGTTAGTGTCTGCAAGGGCCCCGAGGGCTGCACAAAAAGTGCAAAAGGGCCACAGGTTGGACGCCAGGGCTGTAGATGTTTGCATTACTAACCTCTCTAGAGATTTGCAGAACATGCTTTTTCCCATCTCTCCCCCAACAGATTCATATTGCTATATTCTGAGGTTTATTCCTTCACTGACCTCTCTAGAGATCTGCAAAACCTTTCTTCATCCCATCTCTCTTATGATAAATACTTATTGATAAATCAGCCGATTATTCCATCACTGTTCTCCCTAGAGATCTGCAGAGCATTTCTCCATGTCATCTACAACTCAGCTACATATTGATAAATTCTGCAGATCATTCCATTACTTACCTCTATAGAAATCTGCAGAACATTGCTCCAATCCATCTACCTCCTGCCATACATAAATTATATACCAGTTTAAGGTCTGCAGTTTGCAGTTGCCGTTTCATCTGTCTGTTCTAACATACTTTTCTGAATTCAGGAAACATTACACTGATGGCACGGCTTGCGAGAAGAAGGAATATTTAATTTAGATGTAATGTCACCTGGGCTTTTAATCTTCACAATGATAGCCGTGTAACACTGTTTGTTTTGCCGAGCATCTCGCTTCCATCATGTGATTAGCGCTTAACTAGTTTGAGCATTAAGTTAGGAGATGAAAGGAGCGAAGATGATTGTGCATTAACCCATTGTCTCTCCATAATACTCACTCAGACAGGTGTTAATATTTCAGTAACCTTCGCTCATTAAGGTTCAGATGAGCCTTGTGTTAGTTTTGAAACTTTTTCATTTTGTCACACAACTTTAAATACAATTTCTTTATCATGGCTGCCTTTATTTGCATCCATTATACGGAGCTGCTTTGTTGTCAGAAATCACTAACATAAAAAAACGTAATGTGTCCTTCAAATTGGCGGTTAATGGAATATTTTATGTTCATTGTCAGCTCAGCTTAAAATAAAATCTGTTTGTTACATTTCACGGGAAATTGTAAAGAGTGGGACAGCTGGTAAACTCAGAGATTGACTCCGGGGTGAGAGAGTTCCATTTACTTCCAACATCCAGAAAATATATAGGTAGGTTAGCTGGTCTGGGGACATTAGATTGTGAGCTCTTCTGGTGCAGAAACTGATGTGACTGGCTTGGTGTTCTCTGCACAGCATTGTAGACTATGTCAGAGCTATAGAAATGTATACAGTGCTCAGCATAAATGAGTACACCCCAACAGATTTGTCCTTACTTTACTTTCAGAATCAACATTTTCTATGGAACACTATACTACAAAATACTCCCACAAATGTGGGCCATTGATTGAAAACAAGATTTGTTAAATAAAAAAAGTATTTTTCTTAACAAATTCATTCAAGACCATGTTGCAAAAATGAATACACCCCAATGAAAGTCTTAGGAGCAAAGCTAAATTTTAGACAACAAAATTCTAATTAACAAGAATTCAACTACAAGTGAGTCTAATTATTCATTAAACAGGTGTCCAGCAGACAGTTGATTATAAAAGGGCGTTACTTAACAAAGAAAACCCCTTCCCATTTCATGCTGTCAGCAATGGCACCACATAGAAGAGAAATGTCACAAGGCTTGAGAAAGAAAATAATTTCTTTACACAAGAAATGTGAAGGCTACAAGAAGTTCAGCAAAGCTTTACTTATCAGTCAGAATACTGTAGCAAAAGTGATACAAAAGTTTAACAAAGATGGAACTGCAACCATCTCACAGAGACGTCCAGGCTGTCCACGGAAGTTAACACCTGGTCAGGAGCATCTTCTGATGAGAAGGGTTGAAGAAAATCACCATGCAAATTCACCGCGGTTAGCTAAAGAAGTAGAAAGCCAAACTGGGGTGATTGTTTCCCATGACACAATATGGCGTACACTGCAGAGGAATGGCATGCATGGTTGTCGTCCATGAAGAAAGCCTCTCCTAAAGTCCATGCACAAAAAAAGCCGGCCTAGAATTTGCCAGGACCCATACTGAAAAAGAAAACTCTGTACTCTGGAGTGATGATACCCAGATAAATATTATTAGAACTGATGGCTTCTAAACTGTATGGTGTTGCAAAGGTGATGAATACAAAGACAAATGCATGGTGCCTACAGTGAAACATGGTGGTGAAATTGTCCTTCTGTGGGGCTGCATGAGTGCTGCTGGTGTCAGGGAGCTGCATTTCATTGATGGTATCATGAATTCACAGATGTACTGCTCTATATTGAAAGAGAAGATGCTACCATATCTCCATGCCCTTGGTCGTCGTGCACTCTTCCAACATAACAATGATCCAAAACACACATCTAAGGCCACTGTTGCATTTCTGAAGAGGTGAAAGTGATTCAGTGGCCAAGTATATCTCCTGATCTGAACCCAATCGAACACCTATGGGGAATTCTGAAGAGACAAGTTGAGCATCACTCTCCATCCAACACCCAGGCTCTAAAAGAGGTCGTTCTTGAAGAATGGAAAAAGATTGATGTTGCAATATGTCGCTAACCTGTTTATTCCATGTCTAGAAGACTTAGTGCTGTCCTTACAAATCACGGAGATCAAACAAAATAATATATTTAGTAGTTTATGTCTTGGGATGTATTCATTTTTTCATCAACTAATTTGAGTAAAACTGAAGATTTTGTAATCTAGGTTATATTATTAACCTTAATTTCATGTAATGAACAACACAAATTTTCTATAAAACTCAGTTTTGTCAACATTTTGGAAATTGTTCTTGTGTTCATTGAGATATTGATTAAAATCTTACTTTTCAAAAGGGGTGTACTCATTTATGCTGAGCACTGTAATAAAAATAGTGTGTCTGTGGTGGGGAGAGTGTATACATCTCTGGCTTATAGACCGATGTGACTGGCTCAGTGTTCTCTGTACACCACTGTAGCATATGTCAGTGCTATATAAATGTATAATAATAGTAGTGTGTGACTGTTGTGCAGACATTAGAGTGTAAGCTCCTCTTGTGCAGAGTTTGATGTGAATGGCTCAGCGTTCTCAATACAGCACTGTAGAATATGTCAGAGCTTTATAAATGTATAATAGCAATAATGTGTGACTGTGTTGGGACATTAGAGTGTAAGCCCCTCTGGTGCAGAGTCTGATGTGAATGGCTTAGCATCCTTAGTAGCAAAATTCAGAAACACTGAAATAACAGCACTTTTTACAGGTTCTGTAGGCTGTTCATAATCAAACTGAAATCCAACTTAAGTAAGGTGACCAAAATTAAAGCGGTATTAATCCCAAACCCAAAACTGTATTATGTTGCAGAAAATCATTAGATGTGGTGGTTGCATCAGTTTTTTTTTTCTTTGGCTTTATTCCCTCTATTTTCACCTGGTATTCTGGCCTGAAACACACCGCCTGTATTGGTGAGACACCACTTTGGAGGAATGAGCACATGATACAGCAGAAAGCAGCATTGTTAGTCTGGGGGGGGGGGGGGGGAAGAGGGAGTGTTAAATGTATTAGCAGATTTGAATACAAATAACAAATTGAAGCCAAACCCCAGCTTACACTTTGTAATCAGTTTTGAATACACAAATGCTGATCTTTTTTTTATCACCCTTGCAAGTGGTAAATGGATGGTCTCATCCATGTAAGTTGATTTCACCAGATGAAAATAGAAGAAAGAAAGCCTAAAAATGGAAACTAATGCACCAATTACATCTAAGAATTGGTAAACTGAAATATAATAAATGTTTGCTTTTGGGTTTAATACTGCTTAACCCCTTTGCGCCGAAACCTCCTGGCCCTTTAAGGGTCTCAGAAGCCGGGAGGCAGGGTGGGGTTTAGGGTCATGTGACCGCCGTGACAGATGTCCAGTACTCACGGAGAGGTCCCGATCGAAAGAGGAGATCGGGACCTTTTCGTGAGTACTGGACATGTGTGCTGGGAGCGCGCAGGGTGCGTGCTCTCAGCACATATGGTTTTTTTATAGAGCGCAAATGTTCGGCGTCTAGGCCCAGATGGTGGGAGGCCGCAAATTTGAGTTCGGCCAGCGCCAAGATGTTAAAATCTGGGGCACCATAACCATGATTGGAACAGCTGTATCGGGTGTGAGAATGGGCGGGGCTAATTGTGGCACGCCAAATGGTAAGCATGACCAAATTGTGCTACTACATGGTAAGGTTTCCCGTGAAGACTGAGATTGAGCTCTGCACTCACTTTGGCAGCAGTTGTTTTCTTATTCTAGGTAGGAATTCTGCGCAATGTCATTTTGTCTCTTTCAGTCAGTGGACCATGGCGACTGTATATACCGTCATAACCTCTGAGGCTAAACAATGGCTGCAACAGCACAGAATACGCCTTCTGGAGTGGCCTAGTCAGAGTCCTGACCTCAACCCGATTGAAATGCTGTGGCATGACCTTAAAAGAGCGATTCACACCAGACATCCCAAGAATATTGCTACACTGAAACAGTTTTGTGAAGAGGAGTGGTCCAAAATTACTCCAGAATGTTGTGCAGGTCTGATCTGCAACTACAGGAAACGTTTGGTTGAGGTTATTTCTGCCAAAAGAGGGTCAACCAGTTATTAAGTCCAAAGGTTCACATACTTTTTCCTCCCTGCACTGTGAATGTTTACATGTTATGTGCAATTAAACCATGGCAACATCTAATGTTTGTGTAGTATTATGTTCAGCAGACTGTGTTCTTCTATTGTTGTGACTTAGATGACGTTCAGAGCACATTTTATGCCCAATTCATGCAAAACTCCACGTAATCCCAATGGGTTCACATACTTTTTCTTGCAACTGTACATTGGCAACTTCAGTCAGAGGCACCAGCTACGCACACCAACAATTTGCCCTCTTTGAAGCTCAGTAAGCTCTGACATGACTCCGTATTACTAGCAGCACACGCAGTGAATGATGAAAGTGAGGCTTCCCACCTGTTAGCTAGGTGTCTCATCACACAGCGGAAGTAAAAGAATGTTACATCACTTCCATTTTTAACGCAAAACATGTCATCACTTTCACACCTGCAAATCATGTAGTGTTTCCATTTTTTTGTCTAATCCCTTTATATATTGCCAAGGTTTATTGATGACACATTTTATACTGGAAAGCTGTAAATACATATATTTTATATGTTTAGTTGCTGTTTAACACGTATACCAGCTAGCAGTTGCAGATATCAAATTTCTGTATTGCTTTAAAAAAATGTGCACATTTGACCTATAAACTTCTGGGGTCATCACTTAGTACTGACCGCTTAGACTTAATTAGTTCTTCTGTCCGTTAAGGGGAATTGCGCTTGTTTGCATAAGAAGCCGGCAGCAGCGGAGTGGAGTACAAAGTGACTGCGTAAAGACAGCTTGAATGAATTGTCTCTTGGCCGCCAACCCCCAGACCCCGGGCTGTCACTGACTTTATGTGACATTTACAAATGTCAGACGCTTGGAAAGGGTTAAGTGAATGGCCTGTGTGTTTATAACAATGTTTCTTTATCTTTTGTAAGATGAAATTTTAGACATTTAACAAGACATTTTTGTTATGGCCAAGGTATTATTCACTGTGCAGTTGAAAAGAAA
This sequence comes from Staurois parvus, assembly GCF_062004578.1. Classification (NCBI taxonomy): domain Eukaryota; kingdom Metazoa; phylum Chordata; class Amphibia; order Anura; family Ranidae; genus Staurois; species Staurois parvus. The sequence goes on from NW_028318424.1 coordinate 403,999, forward strand.
ATAGGAAACGGCAAATGCATTTATCACCTTGAAAAAAGAATTGGGTCTCCTGGAAAAGCTGAGTCTTGTTTAACCACTTGCTTACCGGGCACTTATACCTTCGTGCCCAGGCCAATTTACAGCTTTAAGTGCTGTTGCACTATGAATGACAATTGTGCAGTCATGCAACACTGCACCCATATGCAATTTTTATAATTTTTTCACACAACTAGAGTTTTCTTTTGGTGCTCACTGCTGGGTGTTTTATTTTTTGCGCTATAAACAAAAAAAGAGCAAAAAAAAAAAAGTTTTTCTTCGTTTCTATTATAAAATTTTGCAAAGAGGTAATTTCTCTTCTTCAATGATGTGCGTTGATGAGGCTGCACTGATAGGCAGCACTGATAGGCACTGATAGCTGGCACTGATGAGCTGGCACTGATGAGTTGGCACTGATATGCAACAATGATGTGCACTGATAGGCGGCACTGATGGGCGGCACTGACTGGCGGCACTGCTGGGTACAGGTGGGTGGCACTGCTGGGATCAGGTGGGTGACACTGCTGGGCACTTGTGGGTGGCACTGCTGGGCACAGGTGGGCGGCACTGCTGGGCACTGATCATCAGTGCCCTGATGATGGGTGCCGATCAGTCCTCTGACAATACCCGGTTATTGTCTCCACTTTCCTCATGGTGTGACAGTAAGCCGATAACTGGCAATTGTCAGAGGACTGATCGGCATTTACCGGTGATCTGCTGTGTCACTGGACACGGCTGATCACGTGATAAAAGGCCGCTGTGATTGGCCTTTTACAACATCACGTGATCAGCTTTGTCCATAGGACACAGCAATTACGAAGACCGCCGGGAGCGTGTCCTCCCAGAACTGGCCGGCCGTGATGAAGGCGTCATTCGGCTATCTGCGGTCGGCAAGTGGTTAAAAACTAAGAACTGGTAAAAAATGGCCAATGTGCAGATTTTCCTATAGTATATAGCTTCCTCCACCCCTCCACCCCTTTACACAATGGTGAGATGTCCTTGCAATTGCATGTGTCTCTTTCCTTTCACTAAAATATTTTGTGTCTCTGCCCTCCAAGACTTATGAGATTTTCCTGCAGTATTTTTGTGTCTCTGCCCCTCCCACAATGGTGACATTTCCTGTAGTAGTTTGTGCCTCTGCCCCTCCCACAATGGTGAGATTTCCTGCAGTAGTTTGTGCCTCTGCCCCTCCCACAATGGTGAGATTTCCTGTAGTAGTTTGTGTCTCTGCCCCTCCCACAATGGTGAGATTTCCTGCAGTATTTTGTTTCTCTGCCCCTCCCACAATGGTGACATTTCCTGAAGTAGTTTGTGTGTGCCCTTCCCACAATGGTGAGATTTCCTGCAGTAGTTTGTGTTTCTGCACCTCCCACAATGGTAAGATTTCCCGCAGTAGTTTGTGTCTCTGCCCCTCCCACAATGGTGAGATTTCCTGCAGTAGTTTGTGTTTCTGCACCTCCCACAATGGTGAGATTTCCTGCAGTAGTTTGTGTTTCTGCCCCTCCCACAATGGTGAGATTTCCCACAGTAGTTTGTGTCTCTTCCCCTCCCACAATGGTGAGATTTCCTGCAGTAGTTTCTTTCTCTGCCCCTCCCACAATGGTGAGATTTCCCGCAGTAGTTTGTGTCTCTGCCCCTCCCACCAGGGTGAGATTTCCCGCAGTAGTTTCTTTCTCTGCCCCTCCCACAATAGTGAGATTTCCCGCAGTAGTTTGTGTCTCTGCCCCTCCCACAATGGTGAGATTTCCCGCAGTAGTTTGTGTCTCTGCCCCTCCCACAATAGTGAGATTTCCCGCAGTAGTTTGCGTCTCTGCCCCTCCCACAATGGTGAGATTTCCCGCATTAGTTTGCGTCTCTGCCCCCTCCCACAATGGTGAGATTTCCCGCATTAGTTTGCGTCTCTGCCCCTCCCACAATGGTGAGATTTCCCGCAGTAGTTTGTTTCTCTGCCCCTCCCACAATGGTGAGATTTCCTGCAGGTAGTTTCTTTCTCTGCCCCTCCCACAATGGTGAGATTTCCTGCAGGTAGTTTCTTTCTCTGCCCCTCCCACAATGGTGAGATTTCCTGCAGGTAGTTTCTTTCTCTGCCCCTCCCACATTGATGATATTTTCCTGTAGTAGTTTGTGTCTCTGCCCCTCCCACAGTGATGAGATTTCCTGCAGGTAGTTTGTGTCCCTTTTTCCCCCACAATGGTGAGATTTTCCCAGCAGTGGTTTTGAGTCTCTGATATTTCTCAGTAATAGCTTGTGCCTCTGCCCCTCCCACAAGCCCATATTAAGGGTGTCACTAAGTTTTGTTTGGTTTTAGACACAGTGGAGATGGATTAGAATACCTGTATTTCTGTCTTTGCCCCTATTAGGGAGATTCCCCCTCACTATTTGACCTGTTTACCATTTTCATCAAAAGTGAAAGTAAAGAAAACCCCAAATTTTGGGTTGTCCCCAGAAAAGTAATAGAGGGGAAATCTTCCAATGGGGGTCCCCAAGGAATTCTGTTAATTGTTGGGGATTATTTCTTACTTCTGGTATTGCTATGGGACAGGAAGTGAAAGTTAATCTCCCCAATGGACACAGATGGCAAAAATAAACTGACAGAGGTTATAACCCTCCATTACCCTATCCAAAATGAAAAAAAAGGGTTTTGCCTATAGTTCTACTTTAAAAATGGACTTCACATTATGAAGAGTCCATCTGTGTGTGTGGGAAAGGGTGAATGAGGCTGATACCATCATTAGGCTCCGTGCCGACAGCTAGGTAGAACTGGAAGTCTGGTGCGGAGATCTCACTCCTGCAGTCACTAAAGGAAATGAGAAGGCAGTACGGCATTTAGGTTTCAGTAACCATTGTAAAATTAAAGTGTTACTAAACCCCGGACCCTGCATTCACTATATCTGGTCTCCCACAGTACACACAACATGGAAGTGCAATTATTTTAGTAAATATAAACTGCTAAATACCTTTTCTCATCAGAAATTAGATCAGTCTTGTGGCTTCTATCAGTGTCCAGCCCACCACTAGCTAAAGCTTGTAGGAGGAGTTTTCTTTCTGCTCTTGGAGGATGCAAATCCCCTGACCTCTGTCTGGACAGTGCTGATTGACCCTGTGCTGATGACATGCACTCTCCCAAGTTAAAAAAAAAACCTCTAGCAATACACCAAACTGAGCATGTGCATGCCTACGGTTCAGGTGGAGATAAGAGGTGGTCACTTGAAAAAGGGAGGAACAGAGAAGAAAGGATCAAACAGCCTTTTTACACAATGCCGAGGATTAACCCCTTAGGTTCCACAGTGAGTATAACAAGCATGCTTTATGGCATATACAGACTGATTTTACTTTTGTGGGTTTAGTAACACTTTAAAAATCAATTTTGGGGGAAGCAGGCAACATTCCAGACATCCTAATGATTACATGGTGACTATGAGGGGTTAAAGTAGTATTAAACCCAAAAACAAAAATGTATTAAATTGCAGCTCACCAGCTCATAGATGTGGTGGTTGCATTCGTTTTGTTTTCAAGGCTTTTTTTCTTTATTTTCACCAGGGGATTCAGCCAATACGTCTGTTATTTTTCAACTTAGTATAACAGACCAGGCTGTCCAGACAAAGTGACAATTAGAGGGATGAGACAAACCATTTACAACTGACAGGGGTGCTTACAATGATCATCTTTTATTCATTCATTATCCAGGTGAAATTAAGGGGGAAACAAAGTTTACAAAAGGAAAAATAATATCTAATAACTTATCTAAAGATTGGTAAACTGCAATAATTACATATTTATTTTTGGGTTTATTACCGCTTTAATGTCACCCTTGCTGTAAATAATTCCCATTGAAGTCTTGACATAAAGCAGAAACTCGTGGCTCGCCCTCTACCTTATCTCGGAGCACTCTGTGACGTTCCATTGTATTGTCATGTATTATTTAATCCTGGCTGAGAAGGAAATTGGGGCAGGATGCTGCAAGATTACTTCCAACCTGTGAAAAGCCACAGCCATTTCCCGCCATCATTTATCTGTTACATTGTTACAAGTTCCGACTCCTCCCATTCACCAGACTCCGAGAATGGCAGCTTCTAGCTGTGCTGTTACAATTTGTCAGCGAAATACACTGTAGATTTATTTAACAGCAGGCCCTCAAAATAGAAATGTTCTTGTAAAATGTCATGTAGAAGACCCATATTTTTCCTTTATATGAAAAACAAGCACCTGCAGTACCCTTTAGGTTGTACTTTAGGAAAAGTAGTTACCTTCCATCCCTGATATTCCCAGCCTTGCCATATTTTACACAATGTGCTTACAGCCCAACTGAACCTTCTGTTTAAATAATCTAAAAACGTTCCTGATGCAGCAGAACATACGATGTGCAAGGTCCTACATTTCTTTTATGTTAGAAAGTTGCCAACATTTATTTATTTCAGGTACTTATATAGCACCATCAATTTACGCAGCGCTTTACATATATATTGTACATTCACATCAGTCCCTAACCCTCAAGGGGTGTTCAATCTAAGGTTCCTAACTCACATTCATACATACACATACTAGGGCCAATTTAGACAGGATCCAATTAACCTACCAGCATGTCTTTGGAGTCTGGGAAAAAACTGGAGTACCCGGAGGAAACTCAAGCAGGCACAGGGAGAACATGCAAACTCCAGGCAGGAGGTGCCATGGCTGGGATTCGAACCAACGACCCTAGTACTGCCAGGCAGAATTGCCAACATGCTTCAAAAAAGGACTCTTGCTCTGTGTGGATACAGTGGACTCTCTGCAGAGGTCTGACATCCCCCAACTAAATTAGACCAATCAGTTAAAGTGGAACTAAAGGAAAAACTTTTTTTCTTTTTTTGGATAGAGTAAGGGAGGGTTATAACCCCGTCAGGGTTTTTTTTTCATCTCTGTCCATTGGGGAGATTTTCCTTCACTTCCTGCCCATGGCCAAAATAGAATGTGAGAAGAAATCCTTCCAAAGTGAGGGAATCCCTGGTTGTTACCAGAAAAGAGTGTCTTTATTGGAAGATGTCCCCTCTATTACTGTTCTGGGGACAACCCAAAACTTGGGATTTTCTTTTACTTTCACTTTTTGGTGATAACAGTGAACAGGACAAATAGAAAGGGTGAATATCTCTAAAAGGAGCACATGCATCAATAAAAATCTGACAGGTGTTCTAATCCCTCTCTACTCTATCCAAAACTAAAAGAAAAAAAAAAAAGTTTTGCCTTTAGTTATACGTTAAGCTCATGTTCACTGCTGTTGTAGGTTTGTCTCAGCAGGGAAGGGTGTTAGACCCTGTAGAGAGACCACTGCTTCCACCCAGAGAACATGGGTCCTTCTCTGCAGCATGCTGACAGGTGACAGGCTTTTCTACTGATTGTGTGGCTGCTTTCTAAACAAAACAATTTGCAAGACTTTGCAAACCTTTTTATTTGCACCTGAAATGTATTTATCTGATTTTACAAATTAATATTCAGTTGGGCTTTAACCAAAAACGAATATGGCCTATATACAGTTGCAAGAAAAAGTATGTGAACCCCTTGGGATTACGTGGAGTTTTGCATGAATTGGGCATAAAATGCGCTCTGAACGTCATCTAAGTCACAACAATAGAAGAACACAGTCTGCTGAACATAATACTACACAAACATTGGATGTTGCCATGGTTTATTTGCACATAACATGTAAACATTCACAGTGCAGGGAGGAAAAAGTATGTGAACCTTTGGACTTAATAACTGGTTGACCCTCCTTTGGCAGCAATAACCTCAACCAAACATTTCCTGTAGTTGCAGATCAGACCTGCACAACGATCTGGAGTAATTTTGGACCACTCCTCTTCACAAAACTGTTTCAGTGTAGTAATATTCTTGGGATGTCTGGTGTGAATCGCTCTCTTAAGGTCATGCCACAGCATTTCAATCGGGTTGAGGTCAGGACTCTGACTGGGCCACTCCAGAAGGCGTATTCTGTGCTGTTGCAGCCATTGTTTTGTTGAATTACTTGTATGCTTTGGGTCATTGTCCTGTTGCATCACCCATCCTCTGCAGAGCTTCAGTTGGCGGACAGATGGTCGTAGGTTTTCCTACAAAATGTCTTGATAAACTCTGGAATTCATTTTCCCATCAATGACAACAATCCGTCCAGGCCCTGAGGCAGCAAACAGCCCCAAACCATGATGCTCCCTCCGCCATGTTTTACAATGGAGATGAGGTTTTGATGTTGGTGTGCTGTGCCTTTTTTTCTCCACACATAGTGTTGTGTGTTCTTCCCAAACAACTCAATCTTGGTTTCATCTGTCCACAGTATATTTTGCCAGTAGTGCTGTGGAACATCCAGGTGCTCTTTTGCAAACTTCAAACGTGCTGCAATATTCTTTTTGGACAGCAATGGCTTCCTCCGTGGTGTCCTCCCATGTACTCCATTCTTGTTTAATGTTTTCCTTATTGTAGATGTGTCAACAAAAATGTTAGCATGTGCCAGAGATTTCTGTAGGTCTTTAGCTGACACTCTGGGATTCTTCTTTACCTCATGCAGCATTCTGCGCTGTGCTCTTGCAATCATTTTTACAGGACGACCACGCCTAGGGAGAGTAGCAACAGTGCTAAACTTTCTCCATTTGTAGACAGTCTGTCTTACCATGGACACATGAACATCAAGGCTTTTGGAGACGCATTTGTAACCCTTTCCAGCTTCATGCAAGTGAACAATTCTTGATCGTAGGTCTTCTGAGAGCTCTTTTCTGTGAGGCATGGTTCACATCAGACAGTGCTTCTTGAAACCAGTAAACCCAAAACAGGTGTGTGTTTTTTAAGGGCAGGACAGCTGTCAGCAACACATCCAATATCATCACACTGATTGGAGTCAAGGTTGGCTCACTCCTGGCTCCAATTAGCTCTGGGAGAAGTCATTAAGCTAGGGCCTCACATACTTTTTCCTCCCTGCACTGTGAATGTTTCAATGTTATGTGCAATTAAACCATGGCAACATCTAATGTTTGTGTAGTATTATGTTCAGCAGACTGTGTTCTTCTATTGTTGTGACTTAGATGACTTTCAGAGCACATTTTATGCCCAATTCATGCAAAACTCCACGTAATCCCAAGGGGTTCACATACTTTTTCTTGCAACTGTAGATACTTGAAATTACTGTATATAATACCATAGCCTCTTCAGTAGGAAAATGGCAACCAGAAGCAACAACAGGGGCACTGCACAGGGTGTGAAGAAAGACATATTGTCACACCGTGAATGCTGCTCAACCACCAGCGCTGAGAGTGAGGCAAATGCCTGAGCGTGTTATTATTTACCTGAGTGTGGTCATACACCTTTGCTGAGTCTAAACTAACACCAGGGAGATGGAGACCTGCCATTTCTGCAGACTGTGCACCTTCACTCAGGAGCCCAGTTACACTAAATTTGGGTTGGGTGGGTGCTGTGACTTGCTGTCATGTAGACCTGAACCATTCTACTGTTTTGTAATAATAACTGTAAATCCACTCCATGTGCATAAACATCAAATATTCAAAACAACCCATGTTTCATGCTGAGTGACAACTTCAAAAGAGTATAGAAGGCCTGAAGATGAAACACGTAGGGTGGAGCTTAGTGGTAACGTCATCATGTCTGCTCAGTGGAGCGGCAGTTTCTGAAATCTGCTTAAATTTTACCATTGTGAGTATTTACCTTTATTTCAGTTAAACAAAAACCGTCATGAGTTACTGCATTATGGAGTACCTCTTTCTTTTCATCTGCATGTGCCACTGAGCTATGCGGCAAACTGCCACTGATGTATGAAGTGAGGGAGAGAGCCACCCATCCATCAGGTTAGAGGTAAATGTTAGGGTTAGCGGTAATTGTAAGGGTTAAATTGCTAACCCTAACAATTACGGCTAATCCTAGTGATTACTGCTAACCTTAACCCTAACTCTAACCCTTAACTCTAACCCAGGCTCTTAACCCTAAACCTTTACCCTAACCCTAGACCTTAACCCTAACCCAAGCTCATAACCCTAGCCCTTAACCTTAACCCTAATATGCAACTTTGGTCACATAAAGGTTCCTGGACTACTTTGATGCCAGTTTGATACTACATTGATGCTACTTGAGTGCCAAAAAGCGTAAAGTCGCATCAAAGTTGCACAACACTGTCATACTTTTCTATTAGCAAAATAAAATGCAAAACACGGCAAAACATATGTTTAAAAACGCAACTCGGAATGGAAAAACGCATCAACTGCAACATGCATAGATGTGAACCTAGCTTGTCTAATATTGGTTGAACTTGGGGGCCCAAGAATTAATTTTGCACAGGGCACTAACTTACTGGGGGAAAACGTATCAAAGACTATTTGGAACAGAAAGGAACAACATAGCCTTCCTCTTCCTCTCCCCACAGACTTCAGATTGTGATTAAACCAGAACACAAGTTGAAAATGCTTCTGAAAAAGAAAACAGTTACATAGTTAGTCTGGCTGAAAAAAGACAAAAGTCCATCCAGTTCAACCATTAAAAAAAAAAGTTATAATACTATACCCACTGTTGATCCAGAGGAAGGCAAAAAAACCCAGCAAAGCATGATCCAATTTGCTCCTGCAGGGAAAACAATTTCTTTCTGATCCCCCGAGAGGCAATTGGATATTCCCTGGATCAACTTTACCTATAAATGTTAGTATCCAGTTATATTCTGTGTATCTAGGAAAGAATCCAGGCCTTTTTTAAAGCAATCCACTGAGCTGGCCAGAACCAACTCTTGAGGGAGTCTATTCCACATTTTCACAGCTCTCACTGTGAAGAAATCTTTCCGTATTTGGAGATTACATTTCTTTTCCTCCAGACGTAAATAGTGCCCCCTTGTCCTCTATTGATGACCTCAGGGTGAATAACTCTACACCCAGTTCACTATATGAACCACTGATGTATTTATACATGTTGATCATATCCCCCCTTAATTTCCTCTTCTCAAGAGAGAATAAATTCAGTTCCTCTAATCTTTCCTCATAGCTGAGCTCCTCCGTGCCGCTTATCAGTTTGATAATTACATAGTTAGTCTGGCTGAAAAAAGACAAAAGTCCATCCAGTTCAACCATTAGAAAAAAAAGTTGTAATCCTATAATATGGAATATAAAATGGATCCAATCATGATACACATCTAGATAGGCTTAGGCAAGCATGATCTGAAAGCTGAAGATGTCTTTAGGTCCATCTTCAGTTATAAACATCACTCTTTTGTGTTGGCCAAGTATTCATATTAATGCCTATTGGAGCATGCAGGCACCTTTTCTTATCTACCCTCACTACCCTCACTAGGCATGGGGCATTGGGACCGTTGTGGCATTTTTACTCCCACTGACCAATGCCGCGGGGACATTTTTTACTCCTACTGACCTTGAATGCTGGGGAAATGTTTTGTCTAGGTTCACACTTGTGCATCTACATATTTATGCATTTTTCATGTGTTTTCAGGCATTTTTCATGCACTTTTATTGAAGTCTAAAGGTCCAAAATTGGACTGTCACACCAAAAGAAGCATATGCGCCTTTTTCCTAGTTGTTCCGAAACACATTGCATAGATATGAATTGATGGCATTCTTTTTGTTGTGCATTGTACCCATTTGCTTTGGCCAAAAAGGCATGCCAAGAGGATTACTATTATTTCCATGGGGCCCATTCACACCTGCATGCACCTGCAGTACAGGTCATTTTTTTTTTTGTGCGACTGCATGTTTTTGGCCTTGCATAAAAATGCATGAAAATTCATATGCACAAGTGTGAACCTAGCTTTAAAACACATGAAAATGCATGAGTAAAGGAATCAAAAGGAATAAAAAATGCACAAAAATGCAGATGTACTAGTTGTACTCCCACTAACCATGTGGCAGTTTGACCACAGACATTTTATGCTCCTACTGACCAATGACCCAGGGGCATTTTTTACTTCTACTGACCTCTGATGCTGGGACATTTTTTTCACTTCCACTGATTATAGTACAACTCCCATAACGTATGCCAGACATTGAAATGGCCCTTTCTTTCAAAAGTTTGGGAACATCTGTTTTAACCTATCTATACTCTATCCAAAACAAAAAAAGTCTAGGGTTGGGCAATAAGTATGTTCCAAGTCTGAAAGGATGTAAATATATAACCGTGCACCTGTGCACACACAAAAAAACAAAAATTTAATGCAGCAGACACAAAAAATGGATATCCCTACGGCTAACTATACTCAAATAGAATGTGTTGCATTCAACCTAAATAAATATTGCATGTGTTCAAAATATACAAAATTAACATAAACATATACAGTAATCATACATAAATACTAATGTGAAATAAGTGAAAGAAAGTCCATGTACAAAGTCCCATTCAACAAGTGTTAATAGGTGTAAAGTTTGTTTCTTCCAAATAACATAAAGTGCCACCACTCGACACCATCACCCAAACTGGTAATGGGATACACGCTTACCAGCTACCAATGACCCCCTTACAATATGGGTGGACAAAAAGAGCTTGTATGAAATCCTCCAGTATCAAAGGTAATCTCACAGCAGCCTCACTGGTACACAGGAACACCACCAATAGGGTACATATAATCCTCACAGAATAACAGCCCATGTAAGGCAAAAAGAGGAAGAGAGCATCTCCTTCTTAAAAATGATTTTATTTTGTAAAAATATACTCACATATAGTAGAAAAACATGTATTTAATTACAAGGAATTAAGCTGGCATAGACATCATCTTCCTCAAACACGATGACGCCAGTGCAAGGCTTTCGTCATCAAAGAACATCTTCCTAGGGCAACAGGCATTGCACTAAGTCATCGTATAAAAATACACTGCCTGGAAAAGCCAAGCCTCGTTATCATCTTAAATCCACATCTCATTTCCAATATGGGAGAAGGGTATTCCAAGTCTTGTTTCCAGTTTTCACCAAGCTTCGATGTCACAGCCAGACAAGTTTTTGAACAAGAAGTTAACAATTTGTACAAAGCCGTATTAGTGGCCAGTCACAGTGTTTATTAATCCCGGGTATGGGCAGTTATTACTGCGTAAACTGGCACCAATACTAGGCGATATTACTGTGTAAAATGGCACCAATACTAGGGGCTAATATTGCATACACTGGCACTAATGCTGGGGGATACTACTGCATAAACTGGCAACAAGACTAGGGATTATTATTGTATACACTGGCGCTAATACTTGGGGTTATTACTGCATAAACTGGCATCAATACTAAGGATTATTATTGCATACACTGGCACTAATGCTGGGGGTTATTATTACTGCATAAACTGGCATCAATACTGGGGATTATTATTGCATACACTGGCACTAATGCTTGGGGTTATTATTACTGCATAAACTGGCATCAATACTAGGGATTATTATTGCATACACTGGCACTACTGCTGGGGGATAATACTGCATAAACTGGCATCAATACTAGGGATTATTATTGCATACACTGGCACTACTGCTGGGGGATAATACTGCATAAACTGGCACCAATACTAGGGATTATTATTGCATACACTGTCACTACTGCTGGGGGATAATACTGCATAAACTGGCATCAATACTAGGGGTAATTACTGCATATACTGGCACAAATACTAGGGATTATTATTGCATACACTGGCACTAATTCTGGGGATATTACTGCATAAACTGGCACCAATACTAGGGATTATTATTGCATACACTGGCACTACTGCTGGGGGATAATACTGCATAAACTGGCACCAATACTAGGGATTATTATTGCATACACTGGCACTGCTGCTGGGGGATAATACTGCATAAACTGGCATCAATACAAGGGGTAATTACTGCATATACTGGCACAAATACTAGGGATTATTATTGCATACACTGGCACTAATTCTGGGGATATTACTGCATATACTGGCACAAATACTAGGGATTATTGTTGCATACACTGGCACTAATTCTGGGGATATTACTGCATATACTGGCACAAATACTAGGGATTATTATTGCATACACTGGCACTAACGCTGGGTGATATTACTGCATAAACTGGCACAAATACTAGGGATTATTATTGCATACACTGGCAGTAATGCTGGGTGATATTACTGCATAAACTGGCACCAATACTAGGGATTATTATTGCATACACTTTCACCGATGCTGGAGGTTATTTTTGTGTAAACTTGCACTAATGCTGGAAGTTATTACTGTATAAAATTGGCATCAATGATGTGGGGGTATTGATGCAGAAATTGGCACCAGTGATGTGGGGGTATTGTTGCAGAAATTGGCACCAATGATGGAGATTGTTATTGTGGAAACTGGCACCCGTGCAGGGGATTTTTTGCTGCTCTTGACGCCAATGCAGAGGGTTATTATTGCTGCAATGATCAGGCTTATTTTACTTCTTATAAAATGTGAATTTGAATTATTTAAACCTAAGTAAATTTATAATGTTTTAAATATGTTCTTGTCTCGAAAAGACGGGACACAGATGACCTTGTCTAACCACTGATTGTAAGCTCTAATGAGCAGGGCCCTCTGATTCCATTGTATTGTAATTGTACTGTCAGCCCTGTTGTAAAGCGCTACGTAAACTGTTGGCGCTACAGTATATAAATCCTATATAAAAATAATAATGCTTTTTAGCGCTGGGTAAGACACTGTGGGACAAGGAAAATGTATCTCTTGAACATAATCATACTATGTGTCCTGCATTCCCTGACAGATTGCCCCCTTCGTACTCTGTCACCTTAAATTCATCATCCCCTAATTCTGATGAGAACACGCAAACTCTTTGTTTCTGTGAACAATCATTCGTAATGTGGATTTTATGCGCCTGGTGCTTTCTCCTCCAGACAAATGTAAATTCTTAACGTAGCACACAAAAAAGTCCAAATTTCCATTTATCTGGCCCTTAGCATTTTTATTGTGCTTTCAGAACAGCGATGAGTCGGGAACCAAAAGTGCCATTCGTCTTCCACTGAATAACTTCTCCCAGGCTTGGTTTAACGTGCATCTAGACTGAATACACACATTTTAATGTTAAAGTGGACCTGTCAGTAACGTTACCTGTAATCTATTAGATATAAACTGGAATGAGAAAGACGCTCATACCTCATGTTCTCTAGAAGACTGTAAGCAGTAATAATCACACCCCTCATACCACTTGTTCTTTATTACATGTAAGCTGTAACAAGAAGGACCCTCATACCCCCCATTCTCTGTTTGACTGTAAGCTATAATATTCAGGACCCTCATACCTCCAGTACCCTATTAAAAGTAAGCTGTAATGATCAGGACCCTCAGACCTGCAGTTTTCTATCAGTTATAAGCTGTAATGATAGGTGCCATCATATCTGCTGTTCCCTTTTAGATGATCCTTGAAAGAGTAGGACCCTCATACCTCCTGAGACTATACGCTGTAATGAGCGGGACCCTCATATCTAATGTTCATTATTAAATGTAAGTTGTAATGATCAGAACCTCATACCTCCTGTTCCCTAGTACATTTTAGCTGTATTGAGCAGAGCCCTCATACCCCCTGTTCTCTTATGGATGCCAGCTGGTATGAGCAGAACCCCATGTTTCCCATTCCCTATTGGATGTAAGCTGTTATAAGATGTTAACTGCAGTGATCAGAACTCCTAATCCCCATGTTCCCTGATAAATGTAAGCTGTAATGTGCAGAAACCTCATACCGCCTTCTCTCTATTAGACTGTATACTGCGATAGTCAGGACCCTTATGCAGGTTCAGCAGGAATCCAACTTTTGGTCTGTGTGTACAGCTGTCTATTCAACAGAAGCTGGTCTAAGGACTGGCTTCTTCATGCATTGGCCCCCCACAAATCCATACCAGACTCTTATCCAAGCATGCAGTCTAGCTTGCAAGGAAAGGGGAGGGGTGTATGTTTACCCCCTCCCTCTCCTCAAACCATGCATGGCCACATGCCCTCAACATGGCCAGGTACCTGCATGCCCCCCTTTTCCTGCATTCTCTTATAAGAATCTGTTTTTTGTGGCCCGAAGAAGGAGCATGCATTCTCTGAACGCACGCCAAACAGCCTACTGGTCCTCCCCCTTCCATTTCCGGTAACATCACTACCATCTCTCAGCGTCCCTGAAGCCCTGGATACCACCAGGGTGGCTGAGTGGACCACGAGATACAACGCTTCCAACGCTGCTCACCTCAACTGGAATATACCTTGGATGGAGGAGCCAATATCACCTTATATGCAAGTAATTTCCTTCCTGTTGTGAGTCTTTTTGTATGGTTTTTATTAAAGGTTTTATCTCTACTACTACATCTAGATTAGAGCTGCTGTCCTATCCTTTTTTATTTCCTACACAAAGAAGCTTCATTATTATTATTATACAGTATTTATAAAGCGCAAACAGTTCGCTCAGCGCTGTACATTACAAAAGGAGACAGAACATGCGACAGTACAATAACAATACAATGTGATACACGAAGGGTTCGAGGGCCCTGCTCCTTTGAGCTTACAATCTAGGAGGGAGGGGATAGTGGTACAGGAGGAGATAGCTGTGGAGGATGGAGTGGTAGGGAGAGTGGAGGAGGTCGGCAATTAGCAGGGGGTGGGGTAGGCTTCCCTGAAGAGGTGGGTTTTCAGGGTGCGCCAAGAGGAGAGGAGAGTAGGTGATAGTCTGATGGATTGGGGTAGGGAGTTCCAGAGGATGAGTGACGCCCTGGAGAAATCCTGGAGGTGGGCATGGGAGGAGGAGACCAGGGAACTAGAGAGAAGGAGGTCTTGTGAGTAGCGGAGAGTGCGTGTTGGGTGGTATTTGGATATTAGGTCGGTGATGTAGTTTGGGGCGGTATGATGGACAGCTTTGTACGTCAGTGTTAGGATTTTGAATTTGATCTGTTGTGCAATCGGAAGCCAGTGGAGGGATTGGCAGAGGGGGGTGGCGGAAACGGAGTGGTTGGTAAGGTGGATGAGTCTGGCTGCCGTATTCAGGATTGACTGAAGCTGGGATAGTCTGTGGCGAGGCAGGCCAGTGAGGAGGGAGTTGCAGTAATCGAGTCGTGATATGATGAGGGAGTGGATGAGCTGTTTAGTGGTTTCTGGGGTTAGGATAGCTTCATCTCTGGCAGCTATCAGGACTATAGCCATTTATTTGTGTATGGACATATATGGAATCTGGGGTGGTTTATTGCCACCACTCCTGCATTGTTCATATTGCATATTGATTGTATGTCTCCTCAATTGGGTCTCCTAGCGCCTCTATACCCCATTATCTAGTTAACCTTAAACTCAGCCTTACTTATATTCCCTATTAGATGTAAATTGTAATGAACAGGACCCTCATAACGTCTGTTCTGTATTAGATATAAGCTGTAATGAGTAGGACCCCCATACATCATCTAATTATTGGATGTAAGCTGTAATGATCAGAATCCTCATACCTCCCATTCCCTGATAGATGTAAACTATAATAATCTGGGCCCTCATACCTCCTGTTCCCTATTAGATGTAAGCTGTAATGATCAGGACCCTCATACCTCCTGTTTCCTCTTAGATGTAAGCTGTAGATATCAGGACCCTCATACCTCCTGTTTACCATTAGATGTAAGCTGTAATGATCAGGATCCTCATACCTCCTGTTCCCTATTAGTTGTAAGCTGTAATGATCAGGATCATCATACCTCCTGTTTCTCATTAGATGTAAGCTGTAATGATCAGGACCCTCATACCACCTGTTCCCTATTAGATGTAAGCTGTAATGATCAGGACCTTCATACCTCCTGTTCCATACAGTATGAGATGTAAACTGTAATGTTCTGGACCCGCATACCTCCTGTTTCCCATTAGATGTAAGCTGTAATGATCAGGACCGTCATACCTACTGTTCCCTATGTAGCACCCTCTAGTGTGCTACTAGAATAGTGTAGCGTATTATAGGTAAAATCATTGTGTATGACTCATGGTAGTTGTGTGAGTCATCTGATTAAGGTCAGGTTTTTGCAGGTCAGCAGGTTGTGCCTCTATCACCTCCTCCTGACTCTGGAGGACCACAGAACCTTCCAGAAGTCGGTAAGCAGGAAGGGGTGGAAACCAGATCTGTAAGTTCATGGAGGTCTGGCCAATCCCAGGTTTAGAGGCACTGGTAGAATGGTGGATTGACCCATAAATATGGGAGAGTCAGACTGACAGGGGAGTCGGGTGGAAGATGGCATGCTGAGGAGACTGCTGGTGCCTAGGAGGGGTCCCTGAGATCTGGTGGAAGGCAGATTCCAGGCTGGGCTTGGGTTGGCTCAGGAGGGTACATTCAGGAGAGAGGCGTTGATGGAATCAAGGCCTGGAGCAGCAGAGAGCAAAGAGTACAGTGTAAGTACAGCAGCACACTCTGGGAACTACAAGGGGAAAGACTGTCACACGTAGAAAGCTTTCTAAGGACAGCGCTGGGCACAATCCTTAATCCTTGTCCCGGGATATCTTTCAAGAAGCCAGGAGGGCTGGTAGTGCTTGCAGGCTGTAGAGCTGGGAGCAGCTCTGTAGGGGGAGAGAAGACATCTCTGCATGTAGCTATGAGAAACAAAGTTGATTTTTGAGGGTCTGCTAGTTTTTCACCCATAAATGGCAGCTGCTACTAATAGGCAGTAACTGATGGATTTCAGGATAACAGTCCAGGATCTGCCTTTGCATATAGGAAGGAAGTGTCCCCATTCCATTGATTCAAGCCAAACTGGGCATCCTATAATGCTTATTTCCCTATCCAACTTGAATACCCCTAATAAAATGACAAAACCAAGCCCATGGACTGGTCATTGTCCCTGGATGCACGTCGGTGTGGGAAATACCTGTTGCCTGGCTGTGTGGGGAAGAAGCTTAGGGATACCCACTACACAGCAGCCTTAATGAGGGTAGTGCCACACCTATTAGATATAAGCTGTAATGATCTGGACCCTCATACCTCCTGTTTCCTGTTAGATTGTAGCAGTAGTGAGCAGGACCCTCATACGACCTATTACATAATACTGTAAATGTTGCAGGAACAAATAGAACATGTATTTGCTGTAGTTTACAATGCAGTTTGCTGGTCGGGACCGTCCATGGCAGAGTTAAGCTTCTTTAAAACTGAAAAGCTTCAAGTAGCGAAGAGTCCTGGGAGAGGATTTATTCAGAGACGTCTTAGCTCAAGGCAGCAATTGTGCCATAATTTAGGCCAGCATACGCTTCAGAGCTCCGGAGAACATCGCCGGCCCTTAATGCTGCACTTGAGGACGGCCGCAGACTAGTCATTTGCTGAAAGGTGGCTTCCCTGTTGACTTGCCGCTGTGACATCTAGATAAACACAGAGGCCGGGGCTGCGCACTGCGGCTCTCACCACAAGCGCGTAATAATGGAGAGGAGCAGGGGCCCTCAGCGCCAAGCTGGAAATGACTTAAAGGTTCTAATTTCCCAGACAAAATGCAGAGAGGACTTGTGGCAGAGAACATTCTGCTCCGGGCACTTAATAATACTTGAGATATTTATAAATAAGAGTCTCAGCGCACGACATGCAACTTCCTCTTATTATAAATTACATGATGGGGTTCAGCAGCTTCATCGCCAGCGGAATTCATTAGATAAATTAACAGGACACTTTTATTTCATCTATTCCTCTGTCTCATATCTATTGCATTATATCTATCTATTTCATCTATCTATCCCTCTTTTTCTCAGACCATCTACTACATATCTCTCTGTATGTCTGTCTGTCCATCTTTCCATGTATCTGTCTATTGATCTATCTGTTGCTCTTTCTCTCCCAATGTATCTATGCTTATCTCTATTTATGTAATAATCTATCTTATCTATCTATCTATCTCTCTATCTATCTATCTATCTATCTATCTATCTATCATCTATCTATCTATCTATCTATCTATCTATCTATCTATCGTATCTCAAATTGATCTGTATATCTGTCTGTTTGTCTGCCCCATCCATTTGTTGCAAGGATAGGTTGGTGACACTCTCTCCATGTTCCCCTCCTTGATGTGCGCCTAGTGTGGGTCACATAAGAAGCCTACCACGGCGTAGGTTCTTCTGAGCTACATTATGCACCTTAGATGGATCACTACCTTACATGTCCAGTATATCTCCGCTTCCTCACTCACAGTAATAGAATGGAACTCCGCAGTGCATCTAGCATGAACTCCATACATGCACTCAAATAACTCTGCCATACCCAGTGTGCAGGCTGGGAATTTCTGACGCTGATCTGCTCCCGTTACTATGGTAGACGGATCGCCAGGGGAGATATCTCCACAACACTCTGTCGCTACAAGAGGATGTCCCACCTGTCACAGATACAAGCTTAACGATTGGCTGCTTGGTAAACCTCCGGCACCACTTGTGTCTTCATACCCCAATATGTCCCAACTCACCCGAGATGAAGACAGTGTGCTGGTTACTTACATTACACCTCTTTAATAACTTCAGACCAGGCAGCTGGCAAAGTTTAAAGGCTGTACTGAGAAATTCTGAACATAAAGTTCAAGACACAATACAATTCTTTCCCTGCATCCCTAGTCCCTATCTCAAGCTTGGGTGTTGCCCCAACATACCTGCATAGATAGAGTCCATTTGACACTTGAACAAAAATGAGCTGCGTGGTCGAGGTGCCAGAAAGAAGCCTTTACTGCATCAATGACACAAAAAGGCCTGGTTAGGCATGTCAAGGTGTTGTCAGGCATACTGTAACTGGGCTTTTTTGTGGCATTGGTGCAGTAAAAGCTTCTTTCTGGCACCTCAACCAAACAGCTCATTTTTGTTCAGGTATCACCGTATTGCACTCCTTAAAAACAACCATACCAGCTTTTTCCAGAGCAGCCTGTATTTCTTTTGAGGTTGCCTGTGGGTTTTTCTTTGAATCCCGGACAATTCTTCTGTCAGTTATGGCTGCAATCTTTCTTAGTCTACCTGACCTTGGCTTGGTATCAACAGATCCTGAACTTTCCAGATCTTAATAGGTGATTTAACAGTACTGATTGGCATATTCAAGGCTTTGGACATCTTCTTATGTCCTTTTCCATCTTTATAAAGTTCCATTACCTTGTTATGCAGTACTTTTAACAGTTCTTTTCTGATCCCCATAGCTCAGTATATAGCCGAGTGAGTGCTTCCACATAAGAGCTAACAAACTCAATGACTATTTATACACTGACACATTAACCTCTAATTGGCATTTTAACCCGTGTGTGTCACTTTGTGTGTCTGTACCAAGGCCAAACATTCCAGGGTATGTAAACTTTTGATCATGGCCACTTGGGTGCTTTCCGTTATCATTATGATTTAAAAAGGAGCCAAACAACTATTCGATAATAAATGGCTTCATACGTTCATCATCCTTCAATAAAAGAGCATTTTTTGGCATGATCAGTGATATTTTCAATATCAATGCCAAAATTTCACAATTTCTGCCAGGGTATGCAAACTTTTGAGCACAACTGTATGTATGTATGTATGTACAGGTGAAACTCGAAAAAATTAGAATATCGTGCAAAAGTTCATTTATTTCAGTAATGCAACTTAAAAGGTGAAACTAATATATGAGATAGACTCATTACATGCAAAGCAAGATAGTTCAAGCCGTGATTTGTCATAATTGTGATGATTATGGCTTACAGCTCATGAAAACCCCAAATCCACAATATCAGAAAATGAGAATATTTTGAAAAGGTGCAATATTCTAGGCTCAAAGTGTCCCACTCTAATCAGCTAATTAAGCCATAACACCTGCAAAGGGTTCCTGAGCCTTTAAATGGTCTCTCAGTCTGGTTCAGTAGGAATCACAATCATGGGAAAGACTGCTAACCTGACAGTTGTGCAGAAAACCATCATTGACACCCTCCATAAGGAGGGAAAGCCTGAAAATGTAATTGTAAAAGAAGTTGGATGTTCCCAAAGTGCTGTATCAAAGCACATTAATAGAAAGTTATGTGGAAGGGAAAAGTGTGGAGAAAAAGGTGCACAAGCAGCAGGGATGACCGCAGCCTGGAGGATTGTCAGGAAAAGGCCATTCAAAAGTGTTGGGAACTTTCACAAGGAGGGGACTGAGGCTGGAGTCAGTGCATCAAGAGCCACCACACACAGACAGATCCTGGATATGGGCTTCAAATGTCGTATTCCTCTTGTCAAGCCACTCCTGAACAACAAACAACGTTAGAAGCATCTTACCTGGGCTAAAGAAAAGCAGACCTGGTCTGTTGCTCAGTGGTCCAAAGTCCTCTTTTCTGATGAGAGCAACTTTTTGCATCTCATTTGGAAACCAAGGACCCAGAGTATGGAGGAAGAATGGAGAGGCACACACTGCAAGATGCTTGAAGTCCAGTGTGAAGTTTCCACAGTCTGTGTTGATTTGGGGAGCCATGTCATCTGCTGGTGTTGGTCCACTGTGCTTCATTAAGTCCAGGGTCAACACAGCTGTCTACCAGGAGATTCTGGAGCACTTCATGCTTCTTTCTGCAGACGAGCTTTATGGGGATGCTGACTTCAGGACTTGGCACCTACCCACACTGCCAAAAGCACCAAAACCTGGTTCAATGACCCTGGGATTACTGTGCTTGATTGGCCAGCAAACTCGCCTGACCTGAACCCCATAGAGAATCTATGGGGCATTGCCAAGAGAAAGATGAAAGACATGAGACTGAACAATGCAGAAGAGCTGAAGGCCGCTATTGAAGCATCCTGGTCTTCCATAACACCTCAGCAGTGCCACAGGCTGATAGCTTCCATGCCACGCCGCATTGAGGCAGTAATTGCTGCAAAAGGGGCCCAAACCAAGTACTGAGTACATATGCATGCTTATACTTTTCAGAGGTCCGATATTGTTCTATGTACAATCCTTGTTTTATTGATTGCATGTAATATTCAAATTTTCTGAGATTGTGGATTTGGGGTTTTCATGAGCTGTAAGCCATAATCATCACAATTATGACAAATCACGGCTTGAACTATCTTGCTTTGCATGTAATGAGTCTATCTCATATTTAGTTTCACCTTTTAAGTTGCATTACTGAAATAAATGAACTTTTGCGCGATATTCTAATTTTTCGAGTTTCACCTGTATCTATCTATCTATCTATCTATCTATCTATCTATCTATCTATCTATCTATCTATCTATCTATCTATATATGTTACAGCTTTATCTTTGCACCCAGGTATTGTTCTGCAGAGCTGACACTCTTCTCTGTCAGTGGGACTTTTCAGCAGGCAGAATGAGGGTCAAATGTTTCCCCCATGTAATCAGACTAAACTCACCTTGTTTAACATGAGGGAATTATCTAGAAGCATGTATTGATTTCCACCTTATCTACATTACATTTCAATGTTCAGCGCTCCCACCTCCCACGACAAACCTGCGAGTTGGTGAACAGATGGTGTTGTATTGTTAAGCGGGGCTGACTCCTAGAACACCGATCTAATACTTGTTATTATTGCTTTACACTTCCTCATCTAAGTGAACGGAGGAGACTGAAGCGGGTGAGAATGGTGTCAGTGTTTCTTGAAGACAAAAGAAAATCTCTGCGATTAAAAATAACTTGCGGGTCCTTCAACAGCACACCAATACACTGCTGTTATTGTATACAAAAGGGAATGCTGAGAAACTGAAGCTCTAGGCATGGAAATAGTTACAGTATAGCTCCAGTAGGATAGTGCTTAATTTTTGGGTAGAGGCTTGCTTGTTGAATGGTTCACTTTGGATTAAATATTTGGGAATAAAAGAGATCTCATCCTTTTGTTAGATTTTTTTCAATATAAGAGGCATTTTTGCCATTGACCCCCAAAGAATTAATTGTAGTAAGGGTTTCCCTGAGACCTGGAACTTATTTTAGAGGTTCCTCTGGGGTAAAAAGGATGAGGAAGGCTGGTCTAGGAAAAATTTTAAGTTGTATCGTCACAGCATAAACATCAGCATTGTAATAACAATACAAACAATAGTTATATTTGACAATTCACTCTCAGTCTACTTGAAAAATCTCTTTTCATGTTGTGAATTCTGCCAATCTGCTGGTCATCTCTTTCCACAACTTCCTGGATTCCCTGCATGCTTTGCAGCTTCTCTTCTGCTGTTTAGTTTCCATTTCCAAGGACTACATATCCCATGGTACCTTGCTGCCTGCAAGCAGTGATTCCTGTACTGATTCGGCCTTCTGAAACTCCTCCTCTCAGCACCTCTGTAGTTCAGAAGGCAGGCTCTGTGAAATGTGTGACACAGCAGTGCCTACATGTGTGGGATCTTCACAAAGTCAGTTTACAAACTATTAGATCAGGGTGTCCAACCCGTTGCCCACATGTGGCCCCAGAGAGGTTAGCATGTGGCCCAGGTGACACTGTGCAAGGACAGCAGCCATGGCTGCCGACACAGACAAGTCCGGCCCATGCACAGCCGTAGGGTGCCGGGGATGCAGCCTACAATGGCAAGCAGGCAAATGCACGTGTGGAGGGATGCTGGGGCTGCCATGTTTGCAATATCACCAGAAGCAGGGAATTTAGGGGTGCCAGGTAAGTAAATGCTGCATGGCCAGATCTAGGGGGGTGCTGGGGGGCATCCAGCAGCAATCACTGGCTGCTGTGAATAGGTGCAGCCACCTGCGACCTGCCATTATAGTGAACAGGGCTGGAGTTTGCATCTACCGCTGAGAGTCGCAAGAGGAAGTGCTCATCAGCTGGCCTTATCGTTAGTGTGTTTTATGTATGGCCCAAGACGATTTCTCTTTTTCCAATGTGGCCCAGGAAGGTCAAAATATTGGACATCCCTGTTTTAGATCCTTTAGATTAATAGGAGAGGGCTAGAAATGATTGAAATACAATGTGGAAATGATTGTATAATTTTATATTCTGAGCATGGGTACACTTTAACATTAAGGATTCTAGGTTAGGCGGAGCCTTTCTACTTTCAGCTTCTACATACAGATGCACAAAAGCAATTTGGAGATTCTTCTGTCTGCTGCAGCTGTGACGTTGGGCAGTATGATGTACTGGCGGAGGGAGCACAGATACATCATTTTTGAGGGTGTTGGGTACTGCACTCCAATTAGCTTTTCCCTCATGCAATGATAAAAGAGAAATTCAATATTTGCCAGCATATAGTGATTTTAGTAGCTCCTCATTTTATAGCAAAATTCCTATTTATGGTTAGACTAGAGTATTTAAAAAAAAAAAAAAAAGATTTTATTTATAAAATGGAAAGTCAGCTGCTTTTTGTTTTTTTTGTTGTCTTGTTTTTTCCATTGCTACAATTCAGCCCTTACATGCTGATAAGATGGCAGAGTGCACAGCTCCCATCCATCATTTCGGCCGTTTTAGATTCCATTGTTGCCCCATTTATAAAACAATATTGAAATTTCAGATATAATAGTAACACATAAATACCTGAACACTGAAAGGAGGAAAGGGTTCTTCTTTGTTACTCACCACTTACAGAACTTTAAAGCTGAACTCTGGGCAAAAAACTTTCATATAAATATATTCCCTAATAGCCACAAAGAATATACATCCACTTTGTGTGCACTATATGTTCTTGCAAAGCCAGATATTATTTTGTAGCAGTGACATCACTGTGCTGTACATAGCCTGTGCAGAGAGCAGAGCTGTAGGAGGGGTCCGTCAGGCCCCATGCACTCCAGGCTGCCTACAGAAAACTATAGGAGGGGGCGGAGACAAGACCAGTCACCCTACACAAAAATATAGAGCAGCAGTGATTGGTCTTTATTACACAGAAGTTTCACACTGGATTGCTGCACAGGTCTGTAAGATATACACAAAGCACACCAAAATTCAAGTAAAAATACTCATCTCTTGTATTTATATTTGTTGTTTCTGGAATTCAGCTTTAGGCTCCTTTTACACTGACCGTCCAATTGGGTCCGTCTGTCAGTTTTTTAGGCGGACCCGATCAGACCATCCATAGCCCTCTATGGATTGGCGTTTGTCTGCTGACACCCACCGGCATCCTATCCGATCCTGTATGCTAAAACCAGACGGATGGGGATTTCCCCATCCATCTGGCAGATCGGATCGGATGACAGTCGCATGGAAACAGACAGGCGGTCCATTTCCATCCGTCCGCCCCATAGAAAACAGCGGGCCGCACGATCGGAATGGACACAGATCTGTCACCCACTTGCTCAGTGGGGATCAGTGGAGAGCAAACGGATTCGCTGACAGGTCCGCCCTGAATGATAGGGGCCTTAAGCTGCTCATTCCATGCAGTGGTGCTGTTTGTGTGTATAATCAGAATTTTACAATAAAAGGAAAGAAGAAGAAAGAAAGACACCCTCCAAAGTACTCCGTCCATTAAAGCTGAAATTTAATCTGCTTATATTTTGCCTTTCCTAGTCACCCCCTCCCCATCAACATGCTAATGACATTTTTAAGCAAAACCTTCAGATTAAATACATAATACTTATTTTGGGGCCAATCATGTGATCATGCGGTCTCTGTGCTTTTCTAGGCAATGCAGGCAGATAATGGCAGGTGAGAGGGGTCAGCATGGTGCTGTACATATCTTTCTGGAAACATCACTCAGACTGAATGAAAGCAGTGTGCTGGCTCTTGGGAGGAGTTATGCAAATATCAAAATGTCTTGATGGGTGGATGTGAGTCTGGAGAAATGGGTGACCTAGGCAGATTGCCAGATTGCCACATGTAATGCAGGGCTTGCAAGCTGGCCTGGGGAGACAAGAGCTAGATGATACTAGATGTCCTCTATCCAGATAATAGGATGGGCTCTGACTTGCTGCAGCTTCTAATGCACATCGTGAGAAGCTCACAGTGTGCAGTGAAATCAGAGTAAGCAAATTAAGTACAGGAGAGGAGCCGAAGGATGGAAGGAAGGAAAGGTAAATGACTATAAAGTAGACTACATGAGAGCATTACTTAAGCACATGCTGAGGGACTACAAGTTTCAGCGTTCCCTGGCAGACCCTCTGAGCAGTTCGCTGTCTGCCTTTATACAAGGCACAATTTCTCATCCTGTTATCACTTTTCCCCAGCACCTTTCTAGAATATTTATCCGCTGTCTGATACTTTGTTGTCATAGGATCCAAACATTAAACGTGGCACATTGCGCTTAATTACATGTCAGCACCTAGAATGGCAGACTTTAATCTCTGCGGGAAGCTGATTAATAAATAGCAGGATTATATCGCCCGCCTGAGCTCCTTTCTAAAGTTTGTTGCTTCTCAGTTTGAATTAATTTTGATGAGTAAAAGTATTTAGCAGCATAAAGAAAAGAAAAAGATGACAGTTTAAGGTCCCATCAAGGGAGCTGATGCCCTCTGAGATAGGCACAAGGGGGGTAAATTGTAGACGTTCTTACCTCACCCGCTATTGGCCTCTGCCCCTTATGCCAAGGAATGGTTGTGAGTCTCACCCTAGGTTCACATCTAAGCGGTTTGCAGAAACACAGTACAGTCCATTTAGCATGATATCCTATGGGACATGTTCACATCTCCGCGTTTTCACCCGGTACATTTTTTGGAAAGGGTCAGGGACTTTTTTGAATGCAAAAAGCTGCATTCTTGGTTCTATAGACTTCAATGGAAAAGCTGCATAAAAGCATGTAGCGTTTTTGCTGCGATTTTTCATTTTAAATCTGCCTAGCAACAAGGAAAAAAAAATCTGCATCAAAAACGCGGCAAAAACACAAAGCAAAACGCAATGCAGAAACGGCTCAAACACAACCTGCATAGGTGTGAACCTAGCCTTATACATTTTTGGTGTCTTGTATTTTTATGTTGAACAATACTGCCACTGGTATCAGAGAGATTGGTTCAGTTAACAGTTTTTTAGTAAGGTCATATTCAGCTGCCATTAGGTTCAACTAACTGTCATGTTAGGGTCCACTTACGGCAGATGATCGACACATGCAATCACATACACTTTTTATGAAAGTAATGTATTTCAACAGGAGCAGTTCACACCAATGCATTGTACTGATGTGCGCTGCCCCATGCGGAAAAAAAAAGTAGAACATGCCCTACCCATGTAAGGTCACCACAATGCACATAAACACAAAGATTAAAACAGACAGTTAAAGTTTCCTTTACAAATATAGCTTTAGTAAAGATAAAACAAAACCTAAAAAATGTCAGCCCATAGCATGCAAATGTATGTCAACACGCGTGTGTTCAGTGCATGTATTGCAGTCTGAATGGACCCTAAGATTCATCCTGTAATTGAATGTACTGATGAGAATTTTGATACGAATGTTCATAAATCTACTAGTGCAGGGATTAAAGGATAGGTTCACCTGTAGGAGCATGTTACATGTTACAGCCAAATTTACGGTGGTGTGTTTCTGGCCAGAATACCAGGTGAAAATAGAGGGAATAAAGCCAAAGAAAAGAAAACTGATGCAACCATCACATCTAATGATTTTCTACAACATAATACAGATTTGGGTTTGGGATTAATACCGCTTTAATTTTGGTCGCCATACTTAAGTTGGATTTCAGTTTGATTATGAACAGCCTACAGAACCTGTAAAAAGTGCTGTTATTTCAGTGTTTCTGAATTTTGCTACTAAGGATGCTAAGCCATTCACATCAGACTCTGCACCAGAGGGGCTTACACTCTAATGTCCCAACACAGTCACACATTATTCCTATTTTACACTTTTTTAAAGCTCTGATATATTCTACAGTGCTGTATTGAGAACGCTGAGCCATTCACATCAGACTCTGCACAAGAGGAGTTTACACTCTAATGTCTGCACAACAGTCACACACTACTATTATTATACATTTATATAGCACTGACATATGCCACACTGCTGTACAGAAAGCACTGAGCCAGTCACATCTGTCTATAAACCAGAGATGTATACACTCTCCCCACCATAGACACACTATTTTTATTACAGTACTCAGCATAAATGACTACACCCCAGGGGCGGACTGACCATTTGGACACTCGGGGACTGCCCGAGGGTCTGGGGTCAGTAGGGGGCCCTTGAGATGCCCCCGGTACCTTTTTCATAGGCTTTTTTGAGTTTGGGCAAGGACACAGGGACCCAATGATCCCATATTGCCTGGGGGCCCCATGAGTTGTCAGTCAGCCCCGGGGGGGGGGGTCTACTCTTGAGACAGTCTCTATTGTTGCTGGGGAGGTCTATTGTTATTGGTGGGGGATCTATTGTTGCTGGTGGGATCTTATGTTGCTTGGGGTCAATTGTTGCTTGGAGGACTCTACTGTTGAAAGACAGAACTATTGTTGATGGCTGCTGGAGGGTCTATTGTTGCTGGCTCCTGGGGGATCTCTTGTTACGGGGGTCTACTGTTGAGATGGTCTCTATTGTTGCTGGGGAGGTCTGTTGTTACTGGTGGGGGATCTATTGTTGCTGGGGGGATCTTATGTTGCTGGGAGTCAATTGTTGCTTGGGGTGATCTACTGTTGAAAGACGCAACTATTATTGATGGCTGCTGGAGGGTCTATTGATGCTGGCTGCTGGGAGATCTATTGTTGATGGCAGGGGTCTATTGTTGCTGCTGGATCTATTGTTGCTTAGGGGATATTTTGTTGCAGAGGGTGTATCGTATTGTTACTGGCTGCAGGGGATCTATGTTATTGCTTTTCTTCTTATCATTACCAAATTCCATACAAGTTGCAAAATGATGCTTGGCATCTTCTAAAAAGGGTGGTACTGGGAGATAGGTAAGAGACATTACTCGGAGGTGGGTAGGGGGTGGAGACAAGGAGTGATTCAGAAGGGGTGAATACCTGCACCTATTTTCTGACAAAAAAAAGGCCTGGTAGCATGTGACATGCTCCTATGCATCAACCTCCCACCACCAGCTCTCCCCTTTCTATGACAGCGGGCGGGGGATCTTCTCCCTGCACCCGCAGTCACTTGAATTGGACACATTTGATTGAAGTCTTTTGAAGTGTTTTTTGTGCTGCATTTTTATGTTGAAAATACTGGCACTAGTATCTGAGAGATAGTTCAGTTGATAACAGGTTTTGATGTAATAGCACAAGTGATAAGGGTCAGGTTCAGGTTGAAGACCAAGGTGTTATCTAACCCCAAATCTATTCTTAACTCCTCACCCTATCCCTAAACCTTTCACTAATGCATAACCCTGTCTGTAACCCTTCCCCCTAACACCTTAACCCTGTCACTAACCCATAACTCTATTCCTAAACCCTTGCCCCTCTCCCCTAATCCCAACCCAGTGGAACAATTATATTATCAATAATCAAACATATATCAATGCTGCTTTTTCTATGGCTTTTGTCTTTTGTGTGTTGTTGTTTTGTGTTGAATAATTCTGACACTGGTATCGGAGATTAGTTCAGCTGATAACAGGTATCCAGGTAATAGTACAAATGATTAGGGTCATGTTCACCTTTAGGATTAGAGGGTCAGGGTCACCCATTAGGAGGTTAGGATTTGTTTTCAATTATTACATGGCACCAATGTCATAAGATTTAAAACTACCACTGAAATTTTATTTTTGCAAAACACAAATGTACCAATGTAGTAAAAACTTTATGAATGGGATCATTTTAAATTGCTGTGTCTCTTTTTTTACACCCAGCTGGGATTGCGAATAGAGAAACATTTAAACTGGTATTAAACTCTTATTTTTAAAAAAACACTGACTGGCAGAATTTTTATGAAAGTGGAGACCCTATCAGTCTCTTCTGTCATTTATTTATTTCAGGTACTCAATTTACGCAGCACTTTACACATATATATATTGAACATTCACATCAGTCCCTAACCCTCAAGGGGTGCACAATCTAAGGTCCCTAACTCACATTCATACATACACATACTAGGGCCAATTTAGACAGGATCCAATTAACCTACCAGCATGTCTTTGGAGTGTGGTCATAAATCCTTCCCCCAGCCCGTCAGCTGTAATGTACACTGAGCTGCACATGCACGGCTCGACATGCATTTACAGCACTGTTCTGTCCTGTGATAAAGTGACTGGCCAAAGAAAAGATGGAATTGTTTGTGACCAGCAGGAGTGGTGACAGCTCTGTCTGTCATAATGAGCTAATATGCGGTGCATACTAACAACTTGGTCCATAAACTACCTGGGGCCTGTTTAATTAAAAAAAAAAGCAAAGTTTAATATCACTTTAAAGGACATTTTTGGGCAAACCAATCCTCCCCCCCCATCTCTAACACACCACCCACCCACCCACTAACACAAGCTTTTAAAAAAACACCAAAAACTTTATTTATTTAGTGAAGTCCACCATTACATGATCCTCCACAATGCCTCTTCCTCTAGTGAGGATTGGAAAGCCACCATAACAGTCCACTGCTGAGTGGTCTAAATCTGGTGAGGACCCGATAGGCAACAAATAGGAAGTGTGCACGTCACTAGGGAACAAGGTGCCCACCTTAGGCCCCATTCACATTTGAACGTTTTGAAGCTTGTAGCGTGAAGCTCAAATACACTCAACAAGCAAAAAATGTATTGTTTTCAATAGCCCTTGTTCACATCTGAGAGTTCCGTTGCTTGCAGCAAATCGCCTGTTGCTCAAAAAAGTATATGAGCTACTTTTCAGGCAGAATTGAACATTTTTGTCTCCATAGATTTCAATGGAAATGCCTAAAAAGCAGGACATTTTCTGCTCAAACAGCAGCTCTCCACAGCTTTTAGTTTAAAAACGTCTGAAAAATATGCCTGACAAAAGCTGCAAAACATGTAATTGTGTTCCAATAAATGCTTAAAAATGCTTGAAAAAAACGCTTGAGAAAAACTCTTGAAAACGTGACACTTAGGTGTGAATGTAGGCTTATGTGAGATCCTTCCACACTGCAACAGAACAGACAACTACTCCAGTGCTCAAAAGCACATTCCCCAGACCAGGATAATGTGTGGGGTCTATATCTCCTCTGGAACAATGCTTCAGTGGTGCAGCCCTCCTTGGATGGGGGAATCCAACCATATACTGCAAAAGAACGCACAATGGGTGCAAATGGCTAGTGCATTACTCAAGTTTTATTAAAAGAAACCAAATAGCAGATTAAATATTCACAAAGGACAGAAGAAACAGTCATGTCAGCAATCTCCGATGGTCAACCTGTGTGGCAACGAGTGACCAGACTGTTGGTGATGTTAGCAAGATGACGTGTTATGCGGTTGTATCCCCTTCCTCCTGCTCAAAAAGCACCCTTTAGTTGAAAAACACCTGAAAAAACATTGGCAAAAGCTGCAAAAACCTGCAATTCTGCTCCAATAAAAACCTCTGAAAAAAACACTTGAAAAAACTCTTGGAAAGGCAATGCTTAGGCGTGAATGTAGCCTTATGCAGGATCCTTAACACTCTGCAGGCCAGACAAGAAAAAACTTTGGACTTGGTGTGTCATGTAACACTTTATAAGGCACAGTGATCTGTCAAGCCCACAGGTTTGTTTGTAAACAAACCTCAGTTGAACAATATCATCATTGCTGATTGGTTTCCAATCTTTAGTGTAGACCAGCGGCCGTCTTGGAACTAGGAGTGTTAACAGCTGAGAACTCCTAGTTCTACAAGAAGACATAGATGAACCTTTCCTCAACATGGAACGCCCTGTTACGAAATGTTTGTTAAAAGATTGCACTTCGTAACAAAGAAGTCGACACCAATTTGTAGTCAGTAATGTTGTGCGTTTTTTCCATTGTTTGTCACATGGCCATAACAGAAGCCTCTCTCTACATGATATAAATCTAATTACAACAAATGACAGAATCTGACCATGTGACTGGAGTTTGCCTGTCTGCATCTTATCTGTCCGCTGTAACGGGATAAACATGGCCTATTTGTTTCTTTCAGATGGGATCAGGCTGTAGGACTGACTGTATCTCTCTGTGCTCCTTCCTGCGGCATGCGATAAGACAAAGTCAGAATCAATAGTTCATTAAAATCACAGCCACCCCGGAACAAAGCGAGGAATGATACGGGGCGTGCAGGATGGATTTTGCTAAATGCATGTTGGGGATGGGAGGTGTCCTCTGCTACAGAATGCATGCAAATGTCTTTGTGGCTTCAAGAGCTTTTTAATTACTAGCCGAACGATTCCAGAGGACAGATATCTTTCTTGTGTCTGGAGCAATTTCTCTTTTTTCTTGTAATTCAGCAAAGTCAAAAATAATCTGGTGAAATCTATTCTGTAGACAGCTTTCAATATTTTATTCATAGAATTTATGTCATCATAGCTCTTGCATGGGCAAGGTGACAGTGTTTCTATAACCACTGATTATCCATAACCCCTGTGGGATGTTCCCCCACCTACTGCATCTCCTGTATCTTCTATGACAGTAGAGTTATCCTTTAACCCTAATAAGCATTTTTATCTCCTTCTAATACCAATAATTTCATCATCATCCTTATATATTTTTATATCTGCATAGAGTTCAGCTTTATGGGGTTTTTATGGTCAAAATGTAAAGTCCATTGAATTTCAATTATTTTTCACCTACTATTAATCTGAATAATCTTGGAGTTTGTAAACTTACTTTGTGAAGCTCTTCACACATTTACTTCCTTGAATTCTGTAACACGTAGTCACTATGCTCTATGGGTAGGCACTGCTGTGTCACACATTTCACAGAGTCTGCCTTCTGAACTACAGAGGTGCTTTGGGGGAGGAGTTTCAGGAGGCGGAGTCAGTACAGAAATCACTGCTTGCAGGCAGCAAGGTACCATGGAATATGTAGTTCTTAGAAATTGAAACTAAACAAAGCATGCAGGGAATCCAGGAAGTTGTGGAAAGAGATGGCCAGCAGACAGGCAGTATTCACAACGTGAAAGAAGATTTATCAAGTTAGGTTATACTGGATTGTCAAACAAATTGTTTGTATTATTATTACAATGCTGATGTTATAAAAAGAAACTGTATGCTGTGACCAAAGATCTCCTAGACTACCTTTTTACCCCACAGGAACCCCTAAGATAATTTCCAGGTCTCAAGGCACCCTTTCTAAAACCAATATTTGGTTAATGGCAAAAATGCCTTCTACATTGGTTGTCAGTAGGGAGAATGCCCCCTTATAGTGGTAGTGAGAATACCACCCTTACCGACAGCTAAAAAAGGTCATCAGTACCGAGATATTACCATTAAATAGGAGGTCAGTTAGGGGCACGAAGCCTCTAGCAACCTCTAGAGCAGACCAATTTACTGATGTAAATTGGGGCTGTGATGTGAAGGGGAGAATGAAGACACCAATGTAAAGAGGGGCTGTGATCTGAAGGGGAAAATAAGGACACTGATGTAAAGTGGGGCTGTGATGTGAAGGGGGGGATGAGGACGATGATGTAACGAGAAGCCTGTGATGTAAGGGGGGTGTGACAGACCACCTGGCACCTCACTTGAGTGCCTCCTTCAGAGAACTGCTTCCTCACCACTGGGGCACAAGACCAAGCTATTATAGCTGGGCATTGCACCCAAGGACTAGACTATGCTAGCTTAGGTGCACCTGGAACTCTCTATCAAACAGAAATACAGGTTTTTATACACTTCAGAAATAGGGGCAGTCCCCACATGAGCAATAAAACATATTACCATTGGGATAAACATCTCACACTGATTAGATAATGAGGTAAAGCTAACACCAGACTGATCCCATCATATAGGAACCTTCAGGAGGACTAGCCAACAGACAGAAACAATAGAGGCCTCAAATAACTCAATTAACAATGGGAGAAAGACACAGTAAAAACATCACACCATTATAAACAGATTACAGCTTCAGGATCAGGATGTTTTGAACAGAATACATTAAAATCTGTTTAGAGTCTTTGAGTCTAGGAGGGGGGTCTAGGAGGGGGTTGAAGCAGTTATTGCTGGTTTGGGCACAGAGACCCCAAATCTGTATCCTGTTACTCCAGTTCTCAAAGTCTGTGAGGGAAATTTACTAAAGCTGGTTCACTCAAAATCTTGTGCACCTGTGCTTGGTAGCCAATGAACTTCTAAACTCAGCTTGTTCAATTAAGCTTTAGCAATAAAAACTGGAATCTGATTGGTTTCCATGCAGAAGCCCATGAGATTCTGAGTGAACCAGCTGTAGTAAATAAACTCCTGTGTGTTTTGGGAGAGACTTGGACTTGAATCCGAAGTAAAACTACTCCAAAGGTCCCCCCCAGGCATACACCTCCCAAAGAATAGAGCCCTCTCAGATGCCAGGGCCCATGGTCAATAGGCAAGAGGCTAGCCTGCAGTCCCTCCAAAAGCCCCTGCCTCAGTTGGGTCTATAACAGGGGGAATGAAGACATTGCTGTTAAAGGAAGGCACTAATGTGAAGGATCTGAGTCACAAACCTAAGATTTGGACCTCTGCTGGAAGAAAATTTTACTGACCGAACACTGCATGAATTTTAATTCAGTACCCCTGTTCTAGAGGAATTCTAGCATTCCCTAGAAACCCTAATTGAGAATGGCTGCTCTAGATGAGAGAACTAAATTAAGTCTTGTTTATGCTTCGAAAAAAAATCACTTTTCTCATCCCTAACTATGATATCAGTGCTGTGATAGCTGGTCATCCCATCAGATCTGTGCAGACTTCATGCACTAAACACACAAAGTCTGGGCTTTTGGGTGGAACACATACTCAGTTCACATGTTTAGGCAGACATTTAGACACTGAGCTTTGTGTTGAGTTTTTCCTTACAAGTCATCACAAACTGAGATCACGAGAAGTCATCATATCAGAAGGATCCCTACTGCGGAGTATGAATCTATTAATAGATATTTTGCATCCCACATGGCTCCCACTCAGCTTCTCAGCTGATGTGTCTAATTTTAAAGCTATATTAAATACGCTAAATTGGGCTGCCCTTCTTCTGTGTTGGCAATGAAACATGCATTAAGCGATGATTACAGGTGTATCCTCTGGGGCGCGATGATTACAGGGGCTGGTACCGACATAATAGGGAATGATGTCCGAATCTTCTTTATCTACTAAAAATAGAATTTCTTCCTCACCTGTGTGCTTCTCTGTGGAAATAAGAAACACCAAGTCTAACGCTGGACTCTAGGTACAGTGGACTTTCCTTGGCAAACAGAGTGCCCACTTATTGCCCCCCCCTTCCCCAACACTAATAGCCTTAAAAAGCAATTTGTAACAAAACCGCTTGCCCCCAACCAACATTTCCAAAAGGCACAGGTGAGAGCAATGCCATATCTGGGAGCACAAAATCCTGTGAAAATGCCCACTTGCAATCAGGCCCAGATCTAGGGCAGTGCCGGTGTAACCTGCGACCCCCAGATTTTAGTCACCTAGGTTTAAGAGTGCATCCTCTGAATCCATGAGCCAGTCTGATGTAGGCAATTGATGTAAGGTGGCACTCTGATGGGGACATTTGATGTTAAGCGAAGCTCTGATGGGGACAGTTGATGTAAGGAGGCACTCTAATGTAAATAGTTTATGTGAGGGGGCACTCTGATGTGGACAGTTTAAGTAAGGGGACATTATAACATGAGCAATTGATGTAAGGGGCACTCTGAAAGATATAGTTGAAGTAAGGGGGCACTCTGATGCAGATAGCTGATGTAAGGGGGCACTCATGCGGACAACTGATGTAAGGGGGAACTCTGATGAAGACAACTGATGTAAGAGGGCACTCTGATGAAGAAAAGTGATGTAAAAGGGCACTCTGATGAAGACAACTGATGTAAGAGGGCACTCTGATGAAGACAACTGATGTAAGGGAGAACTCTGATAAAGACAACTGATGTAAGAGGGCACTCTGATGAAGACAACTGATGTAAGGGGCACTCTGATAGAGATAGTTGAAGTAAGGGGGCACTCTGATGCAGATAGCTGATGTAAGGGGGCACTCATGCGGACAACTGATGTAAGAGGGCACTCTGATGAAGACAACTGATGTAAGAGGGCACTCTGATAAAGACAACTGATGTAAGGGGGAACTCTGATGAAGACAACTGATGTAAGAGGGCACTCTGATGAAGACAACTGATGTAAGAGGGCACTCTGATGAAGACAACTGATGTAAGGGGGCACTCTTATGAAGACAATCCATGTAAGCAGGCTTGTGTGTGGACAATTGATGTGTAGGGGCACTCTGATTGGGACAGTTGATGTAAAGGGGGATTAGTGAGGACTGCAGATAAAGGGGGACTCTAAAAGAGATACCTGACATAAGGGGGCATACATTTTTTTAGTCATCCTAATCTAATGACAGCCTAATATATTCCAGTGTTTCTTGTTCACTCCTGCACCGTCTCTGCATTACCTGCCATACATTACTTCAAGGATGTGACTTGTGGTTCATAAACTTGCTGAGTGAACGGGGAATACTGATTCACTATCAGTGACTCACACACAGTGATGGCATTATGCCCTCTGACATTTTTACTGCACCTCTAGATTGGATAGGCTAGAACCAACCCTGTTTGCAATAATCTGGAGTGCAACCTGTGGGATTTTGAGGTCCCAGCTCTGTCCACAAACACATTGATCTTACCTATGCCTGCTGGAAGCATCGACGGATGGGCCTGTGGTATTTTTTTGACAGTTTGTTTACAAATTTTAAAGTTATTTGTGTTGGGGGGCAGGGGGCTGGCAAAAAGCAGACCCTACAATTACCATAGAAGGTCCACTCAAAAGTGTATCGAAAGCCAAGAATAAAATGTATGATATTGCAGCTTCCCAGTGCTTAGATTTTGTGGCTGCTAGTGATGAGCAAACCAAGCAAAGTTCAGATCAGTGGACGTTCATCGAGCAACTGAAAAAAAATGTTGAGCCTCAAACATAGTGGCAATCCCACTGAATTCTATGAGAACTAATGCTTGTAGTTTATTTTTGGCCTTCTTCAAGGCCAGCTTGCAATCTTTTTGGAAAAAAAAAGACATGGAGAGCTTGGCACTGCCATTGCGACCATGTACCAATGCAAACATTTTTTTTCCTAAAATTTAGTTTAGAGGGAAGTGGGTATTTTCATGCGATTTAAAGAGTAACTCCACTTTTGTTGAGAAAAAACATTCCCCTCTGATATATGAACATTGCAAGGATTTTAACCTCTTTGTTGCAGATTCTTACCTTTTGTTATTCTGAAGAAATAGCTGCTTGTCTTGTGTCCATGTGCAGAGTGAATCTGTATGGGAGAGATTTTATAATTATTTATCAGCTGCTGCACCCACAGGGCTCTAATGAGGAAAGAGGCAGAGTTTTCCCTTTGGAAGTATCTCACCAAAAATGAAATTTTTGTTGCAGCAGATGCCCAAAATCTGACTTAGTGCAGACTTCTGGGAAAATCAGCGAGCCATTCACAGAAGCAGGAAATTACATTTCAGAGGGGGCATCTTACACAGTCTATCTACAGAACTCCTCCAGGTTGCCATATTGCATTGCATTTCACAGCGCTGGAGATTGAAAAGGAAAGGTTACTTTAAATAACATTCAATTACAACTGTAGCAATTGTATATGCTATATTAGTTTTTTGTTATTTGCTATTTTTTCCCACATAAGTGGAGTTACCCGTTTAACAGCAATATTAAAAAACACAAAGGGGAATTTATCAAAACTGGTGCAGGC
Source organism: Staurois parvus (assembly GCF_062004578.1). Taxonomy (NCBI): domain Eukaryota; kingdom Metazoa; phylum Chordata; class Amphibia; order Anura; family Ranidae; genus Staurois; species Staurois parvus. The sequence continues at coordinate 440,520 of NW_028318424.1, forward strand.
AATATCTGGAGCAGCTGTGCTAGACAACCAGTCAGCTTCTAACTATCAATTACAACACTTTTCTGGGGGAACTGAAGATAGAAGCTGATTAGTTGCCATGCACAGTTGTTCCATATTTTGTCTGCTCAAGTTTTGATATGCCCCCCCTCCAAATTGGGGGGACGCCTTAAACCTGACCATGAAGTAAGTGACACACCTGCATGATGCACTAAAGCAAAAGTGACACTGACAAATACCATTTTAAACAAAGTAAACAAAGCAGCCAGTATTCTTCTCAACATCCTTACCAGACCCTTATGCAAAATGAGGATACAGTGAGGATTGTAAAGGGGAACTCCATGCAAAAAATGGGGTTCCCTCTAACAATCCATACCAGATGCTTTTCTGAGCATGTGGCCTGGCTGGCCATGAAAGGGTGGTAGTGAGCTTGCACCCCCATCCTTAACCATACCAGGCCACGTGCCCTCAGAATGTTGATAAAGACAAAGGGCCTCTTCACCACAACCCTGGCCTGGTGGTTGTGGGGGTCTCTTGGGGGCCTCGGATATCTGCCTCCCCATGTGAATGAGTAAGAGGTACTACTATGCTAAATAAACACACGCCATTGTGAAAAAGTCCTTTATTAAACAAACTAAAAATCCCAATAGCGTCCAATGGCCAATGGTATGAACCCATTGTCAGTCATGTCATCCAGTGACATAGATCCCTGTCAATCACAGTGAATTAAAATGGATGGATCTAAAGCAGCGGTTCTCAACCTGGGGGTCGCGACCCCTTTGGGGGTCGAACGACCATTTCCCAGGGGTCGCCTAAGACCATCGGAAAACACATATTTCCGATGGTCTTAGGAACCGAGACACTGCTGCTGTCTCCGGCGATGTGTGGGCGGGATGACACGCTGCTCCTGTCACCTCCGGGATCGCTCAGCAGCTCCGCCTCCTCGCCGCTGATTGGCCACCGGAACTGTAGCTCAGGAGAGGCACACAGGCGGCCAATCACCGGCGAGGAGGTGGAGCTTGGAGAGGAGGAGCCGAGCGGCAGCGCGCGGAGATCGAAGAAGACCGAGGGAGCTGCCGGAGCGAGTGAAGAGGAGAGCGGCCAGAGAAGGAAGACAGCTGACAGGTAAGTGAGAGAGCGAGCCCAGGCTGGAGCAGGGGTCAGCAAAGTAAGTATCATTGGTGTCAGTGGGAGGAATAGTGCCCCATCATTTGTGTCACTAATACCAACGATGGGGCACTATTCCTCCCCCAACTGACACCAACGATGGGGCACTATTCCTCCCCCCACTGACACCAACGATGTGGCACTATTCCTCCCCCCACTGACACCAACGATGGGGCACTATTCCTCCCCCCACTGACACCAACGATGGGGCACTATTCCTCCCCCCACTGACACCAACGATGGGGCACTATTCCTCCCCCCACTGACACCAACGATGGGGCACTATTCCTCCCCCCACTGACACCAATGATGGGGCAGTATTCCTCCCCCCACTGACACCAACGATGGGGCAGTATTCCTCCCCCCACTGACACCAACGATGGGGCACTATTCCTCCCCCCACTGACACCAACGATGGGGCACTATTCCTCCCCCCACTGACACCAACGATGGGGCACTATTCCTCCCCCCACTGACAACAACGATGGGGCACTATTTCCCCCCCCCTGACCCCAATGATGGGGCACTATTCTCCCCTCCACCACACTGACATCAATGATGGGGCACTATTCCTCCCACTGACATCAATGATGGGGCACTATTCCTCCCACTGACACCAATGATGGGGCACTATTCCTCCCACTGACACCAATGATGTGGCACTATTCCTCCCACTGACACCAGTGATGGGGCACTACTCCCCCCACTGACACCAGTGATGGGGCACTATTCCTCCCACTGACACCAATGATGGGGCACTACTCCCCCCACTGACACCAATGATGGGGCACTATTCCTCCCACTGACACCAATGATGTGGCACTATTCCTCCCACTGACACCAGTGATGGAGCACTACTCCTCCCACTGACACCAGTGATGGGGCACTACTCCCCCCACTGACACCAGTGATGGAGCACTACTCCCCCCACTGACACCAATGATGGGGCACTACTCCCCCCACTGACACCAATGATGGGGCACTATTCCTCCCACTGACACCAATGATGGGGCACTATTCCTCCCACTGACTCCAACGATGGGGCACTATTCCTCCCACTGACACCAACGATGGGGCACTATTCCTCCCACTGACACCAACGATGGGGCACTATTCCTCCCACTGACACCAACGATGGGGCACTATTCCTCCCACTGACACCAACGATGGGGCACTATTCCTCCCACTGACACCAACAATGGGGCACTATTCCTCCCACTGACACCAACGATGGGGCACTATTCCTCCCACTGACACCAGTGATGGGGCACTATTCATCCCACTGACATCAGTGATGGGGCACTATTCCTCCCACTGATACCAACGATGGGGCACTATGCATCCCACTGACATCAGTGATGGGGCACTATTCCTCCCACTGACACCAGTGATGGGGCACTATTCCTCCCACTGACACCAGTGATGGGGCACTATTCATCCCACTGACATCAGTGATGGGGCACTATTCCTCCCACTGATACCAACGATGGGGCACTATTCCTCCCACTGATACCAATGATGGGGCACTATTCATCCCACTGACATCAGTGATGGGGCACTATTCCTCCCACTGATACCAATGATGGGACACTATTCCTCCCACTGATACCAACAATGGGGCACTATTCCTTCCACTGACACCAATGACATGGCACTACTCCTCCCACTGCAAAATTACAGTTATGAAGTAGCAATGAAAATAATTTTATGGTTGGGGGTCACCACAACATGAGGAACTGTATTAAGGGGTCGCGGCATTAGAAAGGTTGAGAACCACTGATCTAAAACATGGCAAAGCGTGTTATGCGCATTATTTACTGCACGTTGCAGAAAGCATGGTTAAATAGCCTGGAAAGGTTTGCTGGAATAGAAAATTTGGAACAAGAAGAGCATTCCCAGTGAGCCTCCTGCAGATTATAATGGTGCACTAAGCTTTACTAAAAGACTTATCAATACTATTGAAATATGACAAGTACATATGCCAAATAGTTATGAACAAAACTTTTGAAGCAACCTTTAGTGTTTGTACATATATATATATATATATATATATATACATAGATAGATAGATAGATAGATATATTATTGTAGCTCTAGTTCAGAGAGAGCACCTGCTGTCAGTATGCTGTATTTATTAATAGTAATATCGGTGTAATTCTTTTCCTCCCACGCTGCTCAATGTTAATAATAACAAGAGAACATGTTGATGAGTTTGTTAACATTATTCTCTGGCCCAGAAAATTACCGTGTAAGATGCATGCGTCAGCTGGAAGGGCCTGGCCACTTGGGACTATCAATTTTAAAAGAAGAGTAAAGAAAAGGAGACAGGAATAGACCTCGTGGTCCATCTCTACGCACAGACAGGGCCTCTTTCAGACATATATTTCTATGTTCTCATGTCATGTACTGCACTTCCCCACAGACTGCTCAGTCATGGCATCTTGCTGCAGGCCTCTCAGAATCTCTGGAGATGACAATTCGAGACAGCGAGGGCAAGAAGAGACAATGGAACTGCAGTGTGATGTTCTTTCCTTGAAGACCATAACAGAAAAGAGATTAAAATGCGCAAACATGAACAGAACAACACTGTCACTTGTACTGTATACCCCTGTGATTTCCAGCTGTCTAAATCTCTTTGTAGCAGCTCACCATAGCAAAGAAATACCCCACCAATACCAACACCACCTTTGTAATGCAAGGCATTTAAAACTGAACTTCACAGATGATTTTTATTGCAGTTACATTGGTCCAGCTTTGACTTCTGCATGTAACTATATCTTTTCCATACCTGTGAGACTGCTGGGGACGGGAAGAATTACTGTGTAGTAGTAAGCGCTACTACAGGGATTGCCTTGGTCTTTAAGGTTCTGTGCCAAGTGGCTGCTCCTCTGTATAGTGAACACAGGGCATTGATGTTTGGCGCTGCCACCAGCCTCAGAACACCTTGTATTTTTTTCATTGAATACAAGACTTTCTCTGATCGGATGATAGAGAGGGGCAGTGATGTCCAAATCTCCCCCTCATCCAATCAGAGAACCCCATTGTATTTATTGAAAAAAAAAAGAAAGAAAACAAGGCATCCGGTGTTCAGCAACAATTCCTCTGTGTTCACTATGGTGTGGGAAATACACTCAGCACAGGACCCAGAAGACTTTGGCGATCACTGTAGCTGCACCTACTAATACTGTGATTCTGAAGGGATTCCACAGGGTCCCTTCAGGTATAGAATATGTACACATACATTGGTCCAATCTAGACAAATGCAACTATGCAATTAAAACCATACCTGGACTTCAGCGTTAAGCAGATCTTAACCTAAGAACAAAAATGTAGTATATTGCAGCATATTAGTCATTAGATGTGGTGGCAACATTAGTTTTCATTCTTCAGGCTTTTCCCCTTTATTTTCCCTTGATGATCCTACCAATAATACTTCCTTTCCTAGAGTGACAAAGCTCACTCACTCTACAGTATCTATGGAGGAGCAGCTTTGTCACCCTAGGACTGGACTACAAAACATCTTCCCTTCCCCACTTCTCCGTAACATAGGGGAAGGGCTAGGTCAGGAGTGGGCAACTGTGGCCCTCCAGCTGTTGTAGAACTACAAGTCCCATGAGGCATTGCAAAACTGACAGTTACAAGCATGACTCCCAAAGGCAGAGGCATGATGGGACTTGTAGTTCACCAACAGCTGGAGGGCCACAGTTGCCCACCCCTGGGCTAGGTAGTCCTCTGTACATCTTCTGTTTGTATCCTGCATTGTTTGAGTTTGACTGGAGATAAAATAGAGGTTTTATTGGTAATCTCTCTTTCTGAAAATGCTAGTTGTCAAAATGATCCAATAGAAGCATATCTAAGTTCATAGTTTCACCTTGAGATTAACTATATGACCCAAAGTACATGGACCCCTCCAAACGATAGAGTTCAAGATTTTGCAGTGATGGGTATTGTTAATACTACACCATACAAAGACATTGTAGACAATTTAACTCTTCTGACCTTAAAGTAAGTGCCAGTTTACATACAGTATATGCAGAATGGATGCAGTTCGAACCATTTCTAAACCGCACATGTCATCAGTTGTGAACAGGATAAAATCCTGACCTGAACCTGATCTAAACCTGACCTGAATTGCTGAACAATAACTGTATCAATTAGCTGTGAAACCGGAGCTTCAATCAGCACCACACGTGTGAATCAGCGCTGAGCAGGGCTGCTGTTAGAAACCATGGGGCCCCATACAGCCAACCTGACAGCTCCCCCCCCCAAAAAAAAAATAGTTTACTATGCTTCAGTTATGATCGGACACAGTGAGTGATCAGTACCACTCACTCCTTGTGTTCATTCAGGAAAGGAAGGGGCTGGTAAAGCTGATATATTTTCCGGACCCTTCCCCCACTCTCCGTCCTGAAGGATCCTATTGTGTGCTTGTAGCTGCTGGTGGGAAGGAGAGGACGGAAGCTGGCAGCACTGCAGGGTTGGGGGCACACAGGGGGAACCTGGACAACAGGGTGAAATGTATGGAGCACAGGGAGGGTGATGGGTGTAGCAGAGGGCAAATACTGAACTCCCTGCCCACATTCGATTCACCTAGCTGCCTGGGCCCCCCTGCTGGCCTGAGCCCCATACAGGAGGACTGGTGGTACCTCCTTATCCATGGCCCTGGCACTGAGTGTCCTGCACAGAGCTCTGATGTCAACTCTACTGAACACATCTGAGATTAATTAGAACACCGATTGTGATTCCTATCTAACATCAGAACCTGAACTCACAAATTGGACGGAAGGGGGGGTTGGCTCCCCATTAATGGGCTTTTTTTGGAATAGGATATCCAACAAGCTCTTATAGGTGATATGGCCAGGTTTCTTCAAACATTTTGGCCATATAGTATACTGTAGATATATCTGGACTCCATCACTGCTGTCTGTGAACTGCCCTGGGGCACCCTGTCCACCCATACAGTTTAGGGCTCATTCACATACTTTTTTTTAAAGCATGCCAACGTAAGGACCTGTAAAAGATAAGCTATGTAAAAGGTAAGTAATTCACATTTTTTGCATTAAAAACTGAAAAAGTAAAGTAAGCCCTACTTTCTCTCAGTGGAACACGACGCAATGCATACTAATGTGTATCAGTTCAACATGCATTAATACACTGGAAGAACACAAGTTTGGTGCCTCTTCCTTGCCATAGACCCTTTGTATGTTCCAAGAACTGAGGAGAAAGGTACAGTACATTTTAAAATGCAAAGCCCCGCAACCCAGCATGCCAACGCACGTCCATTTAACTGCACTCAATGCACACTTTGCAGTGTGAATGGACTCTTAGAAGGACGATACAGGTTCTTAGCATAGGTCAATCTTCAGCTCAGCTCACTCTGTTCCAGATCCTGCCTTCAGTGTTCAAATATATTCATCAAGCAGCAGCTCAGCAGGAACAATCAAACCCACAATAGCTAAATGTGGAATATGCTGATATCTTATTGTGAATGTGATTTTGGGGGAGATTTGCATTTTGCTTGTCTTTGTGAGAAACTTGTGAACAGAAGGGCAAGATCAGCAGCTCCACTACCAACTGTACTGTATTTGTGCGGATCTCAGTGCTATTTACTTCCTCCATCAGTGTGGATATCTGGTGCGCTATGACACTAAAATATATACGCTGGGTGTAATTCTCAGTATCTGATCTTATTCTGTATGTATGGACTCTGCACAGTACCACTTCTCTTCTCCTGTATATTGGGTGTAATTCTCAGTATCTGATCTTATTCTGTATGTATGGCCTCTGCACAGTACCACTTCTCTTGTTCTGTATATTGGGTGTAATTCTCAGTATCTGATCCTATTCTGTATGTATGGACTCTGCACAGTACCACTTCAATTGTCCTGTATAATGGGTGTAATTCTCAGTATCTAATCTTATTCTGTATGTATGGACTCTGCACAGTACCACTTCTCTTGTCCTGTATATTGGGTGTAATTCTCAGTATCTGATCTTATTCTGTATGTATGGACTGTGCACAGTACCACTTCTCTTGTCCTGTATGTTGGGTGTAATTCTCAGTATCTGATCTTATTCTGTATGTATGGACTCTGCACAGTACCACTTCTCTTGTCCTGTATATTGGGTGTAATTCTCAGTATCTGATCTTATTCTGTATGTATGGACTCTGCACAGTACCACTTCTCTTGTCCTGTATATTGGGTGTAATTCTCAGTATCTGATCTTATTCTGTATGTATGGACTCTGCACAGTACCACTTCTCTTGTCCTGTATATTGGGTGTAATTCTCAGTATCTTATCCTATTCTGTATGTATGGCCTCTGCACAGTACCACTTCTCTTGTCCTGTATATTGGGTGTAATTCTCAGTATCTGATCCTATTCTGTATGTATGGACTCTGCACAGTACCACTTCTCTTGTCCTATATATTGGGTGTAATTCTCAGTATCTGATCTTATTCTGTATGTATGGACTCTGCAGAGTACCACTTCTCTTGTCCTGTATATTGGGTGTAATTCTCAGTATCTGATCTTATTCTGTATGTATGGACTGTGCACAGTACCACTTCTCTTGTCCTGTATAATGGGTGTAATTCTCAGTATCTGATCTTATTCTGTATGTATGGACTCTGCACAGTACCACTTCTCTTGTCCTGTATATTGGGTGTAATTCTCAGTATCTGATCTTATTCTGTATGTATGGACTCTGCAGAGTACCACTTCTCTTGTCCTGTATATTGGGTGTAATTCTCAGTATCTGATCTTATTCTGTATGTATGGACTCTGCAGAGTACCACTTCTCTTGTCCTGTATATTGGGTGCAATTCTCAGTATCTGATCTTATTCTGTATGTATGGACTCTGCAGAGTACCACTTCTCTTGTCCTGTAAATTGGGTGTAATTCTCAGTATCTGATCCTATTCTGTATGTATGGACTCTGCAGAGTACCATTTCTCTTGTCCTGTATATAGGGTGTAATTCTCAGTATCTGATCTTATTCTGTATGTATGGACTCTGCACAGTACCATCTCTCTTGTCCTGTATGCTGGGTGTAATTCTCAGTATCTGATCTTATTCTGTATGTATGGACTCTGCACAGTACCATCTCTCTTGTCCTGTATGCTGGGTACAATTCTTCGTATCTGTTCTTATATTCTATGCCTGGACTCCAGTAGACGGAGCAGCGAAGCATTCTTATACAAATGTCTCTAGCCGCTCAATGTCAGATCCAAAGAGGAGATATTACAGGTGTAAAACAGAAACATCTGCCTGAGCGGAGGTTGCTAGTGAAAATGGGAGATGATTAACATTAATTAAAACTTTTAATTAACACCTTGCTACATTCCATAATAAATTCCCTTATGTAAATGCTGCAAGTGTGATCACTCTGCTTTATTTACCTGCTTGACAACATAGAGTGAATGAAAGACGAAGTGTTTGAGCCCAGGGTTTGGGTGTCACTTCCCGAATCACAAAAGGTTCTGATGCTCCACCAAGGCCATAATCTGCACTCCTTTATTAAATATTTATTTCCTTCATTTATAGAGCTCTGACATATACCATACTGCTGTACAGAGAACTTACAATCTAATGTCCCACCATAGTCACACGCTGTTATTATTATACATTTGTATTGCACTGATATTCCACAGTGCTGTACAGAAAATGCTAAACCAGTCTTATTGGTCTCTGCACCAGAGAAGCTTACACTCTAATGTCCCTCCACAGTCACAAACTGTTATAAATTTATATAGCTCTAACTTATTCCGTAGTAATGTACAGAGATCACAAAGACAGTCACATCGGTCTTTGCACCACCAGAGGAGCCAACATATTCCACAATACTTGACAGAACACAGTGCTGTATATAGCTACAATGTATATATATATATATATATATATATATAAATCATTGTTCAAAGAACACGGAGCCAGTCCCATGTCTCTGCACCAGGAGAAGCTTATTTATTTATTTAAGGTACTTATATAGCGCCGTTAATTTACACAACGCTTTATATACAGTATATATTGTACATTCATATCAGTCCCTAACCCTCAAGGGGTATACAATCTAAGGTCCCTAACTTTCATTCATACATACACATATTTGGGCCAATTTAGACAGGATCCAATTAACCTACCAGCATGTCTTTGGAGTGGAGAAGCTTACACTCTAATGTCCCCATTGCAGTCATACACTATTATACTGAGCCAGTCTCATCAATCTCTGTACCAGAGGTTACACTCTAATGTCCCCCATTGTTGAAACGCTCCTGTTGCACATTTCTATAGCTCTGACATATTCTGCAGTGTTGTACAAAGTACATTGATGTGGACAGGATGAAGTTGGATCATGCACTGAAGCTGATTTTCCTCTCCTCTCTTGCCTCCATTCCCTGATGGATTTTACTTGTATCCTGGGTGAATATATAATCAGCTACAATGTAGAAGTATGTATGGAATCTTAGTGATCTTGGGACATCCTACAAATTTCTTTAAAATAATTGGCAACAGTGAAGGCCGAAAAGGTACACGTCACACGTTTGTCATCTTTGTGTATCCAGATTGTACAGAGGGATCAGTCATTCTGTAATGATACGTTTTTGGGGGATAAACAGTGTTTTATTGCGTGTTTCATGTTGGGACTGTGTATCGTTCTCACAAGTGGATATTATTTTTGGCTCCTGGCCAGGGAAATGGCTTCAGTCGGTATAAAATAACAGGTTTTATTAATGGCCAAGCAGCAATCATCACAAGATGTGTAGGACCCAGTCTGCAGCTGGGAGGTCTGGACAACTTCCCTCATATTGTTTTGTAATCTTGTCCGGGGTGATGGACAGCTTGTTGATGTGGATTGTGAAGGGAATTCTCATGATCCAGATGTTTAATGAGATGGTTCTGCCGGCAGCATCGATCAGCACTAAGAAGAAGCTCCTGTGTATTGTGTCCAGGGGAAGAAAGCATAGATAAAGCCGGCTACATCAGATATTACTTACTAATTAGCTTCTATGCTGTAATTTAAGAAAATACCCGATATATAAAGAAGAACTCCAGGCAAACAGCTGACTATACTATAGGGCCAACAGCTGTATATTGTTTCTGTGGGGCCAAAATCGCACTTCAATCATTCCAAAGTAGTACAAGAACCTTTTCCAAAATCACGCCGTGCTAAGTCGCATTGATGTTAATGGACATCAGTAAAAACAATGTGATTAGCCTTGTCAAGTGATTCTGTGCCACTCAAGTTGCATATGAAATCACACTATGTGAACCAGGCCTTAAGGAAGTTTTTTAACCTGACAAGAAATGTGTACTGATGTCCATCCAGTCCTGAGATTTATATTGCTTCTGCTACACAGCACAGCCCTGTGTGAAAGGGTAGGGGATCAAATCTTTAACTACACCTACAGGTCATGTCTCTCTCGGAAGGCCTGTAAGCAGACATTGAAAGAAGAAGCAACAGACTGATGAGCTCATCACTCTGCTCTCTCCTCATGCTCCTGACACAGCCACTGATTGGACTGATGTGCTGCATCTGCCTTTCTCAGTATGAGCTCTGCTGTAAAACACTACAAGAGGTTGATACCGAGTCAGATTCAGGAACTGACACTGCTTGCATAATACTGTAAATAATTATATAATGATGTTATGTTTTCCAATTATTCTTTATTAAAGAGGATCTTCAGTCTTAAAAAATAAATAAAATTCAGCAGCTACAAATACTGTAGCTGCTGACTTTAAAGAAAAGACAATTACCTGTCCAGGGATTCAGCACTGTCCTCATCTGGGCTGGTTCTTCGCCAGTCTTTGGCTCCCCGGGGCCATCATGTTTACTGAGGGAAGCCAGCTGTGAGTCCTTGTGACTTCACAGCCGGCTTCCCATTGCGCATGCACGAACCATGCTGCGCTGTTGTTTATGGCCGCACAGCCTGTGATGTGTCCCAGAAGGTTGCAGACAGAGAAAGGGGGGCGTAGAATTTCTGCTCTGATCACCTAGGCGGCTGGAGCAGAAGTGGATACCTGCTAAAACTAGGTACCAGCCCCCCCCCCCAAACCTCTAAAAATGGGAGAGGAGGGGGGAAGGAGGTGTTAAAGCGAAATTTCCCTTTTAGGGTGAAGTTCCTCTTTAAGTTTATCAAACAATTGCTGTTACATAGACATTAAAAAAGTCCAAAATGTAAATTAAATGTGTCAATCCAGTATGGAATCAAATGGTAGAAGATGCGATGCCATTATAACATAAGGCTCGCTGTGCAATGGTATAACATAAGGCCTCACGCACACTGCTGCACCTAAACTCAAGTTTTTGTGGGTTTTGGCATTTTTTTTCTGCCCCTGAACTCCTCTCTATGTTATCCTATGTGTCCATGCACACATAGAAGTTTACAGCAATTTAGTAGCAGGGAACTGAAGAGGAAGTTTTCTAAACGCACTAAAATCACATGTAATAGCGGGAACTATGACTAAAAAAAAAAAAGCTGCTAAACGCATGTAAACATGTCTAAATGTGCCTAAGCACTAGGTGCATTTAGCACTTCCGCATTTATTCATTTCAGTGATCAGACTAAATTAAAATTTTGGCCAATTAAATAAATAAATGCCCAAACACCAAATTTTGCTAAGCTCTACAAAACTCACCTAAACTGGTTTGAAAAAATGCAGCTTAGATGAGTTGTTTTTCTCATGTCAGAAAAAACAGCATTTACAATAAACCAATGTGCATGAGGCCTAAGAAAGCATATCAGTAATCGGAAAAAGAAAGGTGAAGTAATGCAGAAGAAAGAAGGTAGTTATAGATCAAGCGATGGGTATTAGTTGCATTAATTGGGTATACATTCAGTATGATGTAGTGTTCTGCAGACTTAAAGTGGAGCTCCACCCGAGAGGGGAAGTTCCGCTTTAAGGACTGGTCCCCCCGCTCCCCGTTGAGGATTGGCACCTTTGGGGAGCGGATACCTGCTCCCACTTCCGCTGCGATTGCCTAGGTGTTCGGAAGCAGAAGTTGTCCTCCGTCCTCCATCCCTGTAGTCTTCTGGGACACGTCACAGGTCTCAGAAGACGTTGGGACCATTCACAAAGCGCAGCGCTACTCACACATGCGCTGTGGGCACCCGGCTGTGAAGCCACAAGCTGTTACAGCCGGGTGCCCACACTGAAGATTCCGGTGATGGGAACATAGGGCTGCCGGTGAAACAGGCTGCGGGGGGGAAACCACTGGATCAATGGACAGTTAAGTGTGCGTTTTAAAAGTCAGCAGCTACAGTTTTTGTATTTTTTTTATTTTCACTGGAACTCTACTTTAATTGACTGTATGTTACATAGAGGGTGGGCACCTAGTGGTCCCCTGCTTTTTGTACATTTCAGGACTTATTATTCTTAATTGCAAAGATTATTTAATAAGCACGCTGCAGGTTAACATCTGCAAGTCTCAGTGGTGTAGTGGAATTCTATTTGCCTGCTATGTTATGTTTAGCCTCCAATAGTATATTGAGGGCTATTGTTCTGGATTGAACAGGTACAGTATGTTGTCATCTTCTGAAGGATTGCTAGTTCCATAGAAGGCATACCTTCCAACTTTTTGAGATGGGAACTAGGGACACCTATTAGCAAATGTAAGTAGCAGGGGCGGACTGACAACTCATGGGGCCCCCGGGCAATAGGGGATCATGGGGCTGCTGTGTCCTTGCCCAAACTCAAAAAAGCCTATGAAAAAGGTACCAGGGGCATCTCATGGGGCCCCCTACTGACCCCGGGCTTTCGGGCAGTGCCCGAGTTTCCAAATGGTCAGTCCGCCCCTGGTAAGTAGGCATAGGACACACCCCCTGAAAAAAAAAAGATTAGTTAAACCCATAAGTGCTTTTTTACCACTACTATTCTTTTTTATTGGCTTTTGAAATTTACAAATGCAACAATTTAGACATTGGATAAAAGGTTTAGCACTGGGAAACAGTTTTTGAAAGAAAAATAGTGCATTATATATATATTAATAGAGATGAGCGAATCGAACCTGGCGAAGTGGAATTCATTTCGAATATTAGGAAAAATTCGATTTGCGTTGAATCCGAATATTAGCAAACTTCGGATGCGCGAATCGAATTTTCCCCGATCGGCCGATTTTCATCCCTTCTACAGCCGGCAAAAAGTGTCCCTGCAGAGAGCTCCGCTATTTCTGACAGTTCTCTGACAGTTCCTTTACATTTACAGCAGTTGAAACATTGTATCTATTTGCTTCCATTTAGGATACAGATGTTTTTATTCGGAAACAAATAGATACAATGTTTCAACTGCTGTAAATGTGAAGGAACTGTCAGAGAACTGTCAGAAATAGCGGAGCTCTCTGCAGATACACTTTTTGCTGCACTGGAATTCTTCTTCATCCTCATCCTACGTCTTCTTCTTCTTCATCCTCATCCTACTTCTTCTTCTTCTTCTTCATCCTCATCCTTCTTCTTCTTCTTCTTCTTCTTCTTCATCCTCATCCTACTTCTTCTTCTTCTTCTTCATCCTCATCCTACTTCTTCTTCTTCATCATCCTCATCCTACTTCTTCTTCTTCATCCTCATCCTACTTCTTCTTCTTCTTCATCCTCATCCTACTTCTTCTTCTTCTTCTTCTTCTTCTTCTTCTTCATCCTCATCCTACTTCTTCTTCTTCTTCTTCTTCATCCTCATCCTACTTCTTCTTCATCCTCATCCTACTTCTTCTTCTTCTTCATCCTCATCCTACTACTTCTTCTTCTTCTTCATCCTCATCCTACTTCTTCTTCTTCTTCATCATCATCCTCATCCTACTTCTTCTTCTTCATCCTCATCCTACTTCTTCTTCTTCATCCTCATCCTTCTTCTTCTTCTTCTTCTTCATCCTCATCCTACTTCTTCTTCTTCTTCTTCTTCTTCTTCATCCTCATCCTACTTCTTCTTCTTCTTCTTCATCCTCATCCTACTACTTCTTCTTCATCCTCATCCTACTTCTTCTTCTTCTTCATCCTCATCCTACTTCTTCTTCTTCTTCATCCTCATCCTACTTCTTCTTCTTCTTCATCCTCATCCTACTTCTTCTTCTTCTTCTTCTTCTTCTTCATCCTCATCCTACTTCTTCTTCTTCTTTTTCTTCATCCTCATCCTACTTCTTCTTCGTCTTCTTCTTCTTCATCCTCATCCTACTTCTTCTTCTTCTTCTTCTTCTTCTTCATCCTCATCCTACTTCTTCTTCTTCTTCATCCTCATCCTACTTCTTCTTCTTCATCCTCATCCTACTTCTTCTTCTTCTTCTTCATCCTCATCCTACTTCTTCTTCTTCTTCTTCATCCTCATCCTACTTCTTCTTCTTCTTCTTCTTCATCCTCATCCTATTTCTTCTTCTTCTTCTTCTTTATCCTCATCCTACTTCTTCTTCTTCATCCTCATCCTACTTCTTCTTCTTCTTCTTCTTCATCCTCATCCTCATCTTCTTCTTCTTCTTGCCATGGGCCCCTGTACCGCCTCCTCATGCTGCTGCCAGGTCCAGAGTGTGTCATGGGTCCCTGTACGGCCTCCCATTGCTGCTGTCTCCATCGCCACACTCTGCCATGTGCCACTTTCAGGTCTCCTCACACTGCTGGTGGGTTCCATTTTGTCATAGGGTGCTGTATGGCCTCCCATTGCTGCTGCCTCCACCGCCACACTGTGGCTCCACACTCTGGTTTTGGCCCCGTGACTGCCCAAATGAGTGAAGTGTGCGGTGATTCTAAGATCGACGGCACTCATCTGCATGTCATACTGACTGACAGTATTATTTCTCTTCCCCAGCAGACTCCAAGGGCATTTAAATTAAAGGTACAGTGTTCTGCACTAATATAAAGGCTCTCTGAAGCCTAGAAACCCTTTTTATAAGTTAAATTCGCAGCGAATAAATTCGCATCGAATCAAATTTATTCCACAAATTCGGCGAATCAGCTGAATCTAATTTTTTAATAATTCGCTCATCTCTATATATTAACTATATAGATTAGACCAAAACGAGGAACAATTAGGAGGAAGGAGGGACAGAGGGACTTGGGAGGTATGAGAAGGAGTGATCACACAGTTAGCAATATCTGAGATTAGTTTAAATATTTGGTTCCAGGAGGACCTTAAGGACCTGCAAAGGCATAATACATGGATTAAAAAACAGCAGACAGCCACAGGCTCTCCAACAAACATGTTTTTTTTTTAGGAATACAAAGCTACATTCATTGGTGTCTGCCCATAAGTCTCTCCAGTAGAGCCCCCTGATTTGCTGAAATTTTAACATTTCACTGCAAAATCCCAATTTTCACATGAAGTTAAAAAAATGAAAACTTCAATTTTTGCACATTTGCGTGGTCAGGTGAAAACAGGCAGCACTGTGTATATCCTATCTCATGTATATGAAGCTATTTAGCTGCTTTTAAACTGAATGTTTCTATATTTTCTAGATTAATAACAGGTTTATGTCTTGACATACAGATATTGCTTAAGAGAGATCAAAGCCCAGATTGTGCTCCGTATCTGCATATGTACATTGGTGGACATCCCTCTATAACTGTTTTTATTGGCTTTGTGTGCGGAGTGCCTGTGCTACATTTGTTTTTTTCCTCCACAATTAGAGTTTGTCATACAAATGACTATAAAACATTTGCCTTTTTAGCAATGGCTCTGTAAAAGAGCTATGAAATCCATTAAAAAACGGACGGGCAGCATAGGAGCACTAAGTTCTTTTGGACTGAGATGGTTACATATAACCACATGCCCTTCTTATCCTAGTCCCAATAAATGAACCCAAGGATTCCTTTTCATCATTTTATTTTTAAGTAACAAATGAATACAAAAATAAAGATAAACAGAACCACGCTGAATTGTTACAATGTCTATTCATCTTGATATTTCTATTCTGTCCACATTTTGAATAGA
Organism: Staurois parvus; assembly: GCF_062004578.1. Taxonomy (NCBI): domain Eukaryota; kingdom Metazoa; phylum Chordata; class Amphibia; order Anura; family Ranidae; genus Staurois; species Staurois parvus. Next base: position 456,595 of record NW_028318424.1, read on the forward strand.
GCTTTTAGGATACAGTAAGTCCATGCACAGGTAACCCTTCTCCCCTGTCCTGTGAGACACTGACCCGCAAGTTGGCAAACAATGAGATAAGTGCTCGTCAACCATCGGCAAACAATGTCAGTGAACAACCGCAGACATGACTGCTGGGGGAGACAAAGGCAGAAGTGGCCGCAACAGATGAATATTAAAGAAAGAGAGAACAATGTCAGTTCAGAGGTGACGCTGAGCTGCAGCACAAAGACACTTCTGACTAGATGGCGAAGCAGGGAGAGCTCTGCTGAGCATTGTTCTTGTTGGAGAGTGCTGAAATTTCACACATTGTTTGGTCAAGAGAGCCATTTAGTGCAAAACGAACCACCTTTCTAAAGGAATTTGTTTTCCTCGTTTATTATTCTTTATGTTATTTCATATTGTGTTGTCTGACACAAAAGGAACACAAAGAAATGGCAGAGGGGAATCGCCATATTGTAAAAGATCCTGCACTGTTGGAGGACTCTGCTACATCCTCTGTCTAAAAGTTGTCATACATGACTCAAAAGTTTGACCGATTTATGCTAAATCCATCAAAATTCAAGACGTATGTGCCCCTGTTGGCACCACCTGGCTCTACAAAAGTTGACTGGACATCTGTCAAAGGAAGCAGGTGGAAAATTGTCAGCTGAACAGCACCTGCACCATATGAGATCAGTTTGGGTATTATGGTAGGTGCTGGAACTGGCTGTGAGAATAGGGTAGCCGACAGGGGAGATTTGTCCATCCACACTCTTTAGAACGAATGGAAGAATGTTAGTGTTTTTGTTTTGTACAGAAGCAGGTTGAATGAAAAAAAAATGTAATCTATAAGGGTATGGCCAGCTTAACTCCTCTCTCCTAAAATACTCTGCACTGCTTGAGGACTCTGCTACTTTCTCTAATTATCCACCCCTGAAATACTCTGCACTGTTTAAAGTGTAACTAAAAGCAAAACTCTTTTTTTTAGTTTTGGATAGAGTGGAGATGGATTAGAACACCTGGTTATAATTGCTGTCTGTGCTCCCGCTACTGTGAGATTCACCCTCTCTATTTGTCTTGTTTACCATTATCACTGACAGTGAAAGTAAAAAAAACTCCAAATTTTGGGGTGTCTCCATAAAATAAAGGGACATTTTTCTAATTGGGACACTGGGGGTCCCCAAGAAATTCCCTTAATTTGTATGGGTCTTCTCTCACTTAAGCCCATATTAAGGGTGTCGTTATCTTAAAGCAGTGGTCTCCAAACTGTGGCCCATGGGCCGGATGCATCCCTTTGCATGCCTTTATCAGGCCCTTGGGGCATTGTTCCTACCACTGATATAAGGCACAATTCCTTCCACTGACACCAACAATACAGCACTATTCCTTCCACTGACACCAATGATGGGGCACTATTCCTCAAACTAATACCAATGATGGGGCACTATTCCTCCCTATGACACCAATGATGGGGCGCTATTTCTCCCATTGACATCAATTATGGGGCACTATTCCTCCCACTGACACCAATGATGGGGAACTATTCATCCCACTTGTACTAATGGTGGGGCTCTATTCCTCCCACTGACACCAATGATGGGGCACTGTTCCACTGACACTAATGACGGGACACTATTCCTCCCACTGACACCAATGATGGGGCACTATTCCTCCCACTGACACCAATAATGGAGCACTATTCCCCCCACTGACACCAAAGATGGGGCACTATTTTTTCTCCTACTGACCACCAAGTCTGAAACACTGGCTACTTCCACTGACGTGGGGCATTTTCTATTCTCACTGGGCACAGTCCAGCACTCTGATAGTCTGGGGGACAGTAATCTGGCCCTTTGTTTATAAAGTTTGGAGACCTTTGTCTTAAAGGATAAGTTCAGCTTTGGGAACACATTACATGTTCCACACGTATTTAGGGTGGAACATGTAAGATGTTCCCATAGCCGCAGCCACAGCCGCTGCTCGGATCCCCCATCCCTCTGACAGATAGCACGGGGAGAAGTCTCCCCATACTATCTGTCAAATTTGAAAACATCTCCACCCACACGGCTGCATCATTCATTCACAGACTTCCGTGAATGAATGAACTGCCAGTCCGGACAACCTTAGCGGCTGTGTGCTTGTAGTTTTCAATGAACTACCATGGTGCTGTGGAGCTCTGTGGTAGTTCATTGAAGCTTGTTGTCCAGGGGCAGACTGACAATTCATGGGTGCTCAGGGCAATAGGGGATCATGGGGCCCATTTGTCCTTGCCCAAACTCAAAAAAGCCTATGGAAAAGATACCAGGGGCATCTCATGGGGTCCCCTACTGATCCCGGCCCTCGGGCTGTGCCAAATGGTGTTTCCAAATGGTCAGTCCGCCCCTGTTGTTGTCAGAATATATGCTTGTTCATACATCCCGTACGGCAAGCAGATATTCTGACAGGTCTGCAGGAGACCTGCATGGCATCAGCGATCTACTGATCGTTGGTGCAATGCTTTCCAGGCTCCTGTAGACAAAAATAATACATGCACATTTTTTACCTGGAAAAAATATGTGCATTCATTATTTTTGTCTAAAAGATGAACTTATCCTTTAAAGTATAACTAAAGTCAAAACTTTTTTCTTAGTTTTGGTCACAGTGGAGATGGATTAGAACACCTGTCTTGATGTCTGTGCCCCCCATTAGGGAGATTCTCCCTCTCTATTTGTTCTGTTTACCATTGTCATAGAAAGTGAAAGTAAAAAACCCCCCAAATGTTTGGTTGTTCCCAGAAAAGTAATAGAGGGGAAATCTTCCAATGGGGACACTAGTTCTGGTGACCTGGGGGTCCCCAAGGAATTATGTTAATTTTCAGAGATTATTTCTCACTTCCTGTTTTGGCTGTGGGACAGGAAGTGAAAGGAAATCTTTGCAATGGGACACAGATGGCAAAAAATAAACTGACAAGGGTTATAACCCTCCCTTACTCTATCCAAAATGAAAAAAAATGTTTTTCCTATAGTTTTATTTTAAGGATTTTGCCCCTTTCTTTAAAGTAGAACTATTGGCAAAATGTTGTTTTTTCCATTTTGGATAGGTGTTCTAATCTATCTCCACTTAAAAAAAAAAAAAAGTTTTGCCTTTAGTTATACTTTAATTGTCCTCCTCTGATATACCCTGCACTACTGGATCACTTCTTTATCTAATGGAGGACTTTGCTCCTTGCCTCAATTACTAAAATACTCTCTATCTAATTCTCCTCTCCTGAAATAACCTGCTCTGCTAGAGAACTCTGCTCCTTCCTTTAATTGTCCTTCCACTATCTCGCTCTCTTTTCCTGAAATTTTCTGGACGGTTGGAGGACTCTGCTTCTTCCTCTATCTGACTCTCCTCTCCTGAAATATTCTGCACTGCTGGAATACTCTGCAGCTCCTTCTATTCATCTCTCCTATACTGAAATGCTCTGCTCTGCTAGAGGACTCCACTCCACTTTCTCTATCTGATGCTCCTCTCTAAAAGTACTCTGCACTGCTGGAGGACTCTACATCTTCCAGTAACTCTCCTCTCCTGAGATAATTTGCATTGCAGTAGGACTGTACCTTCCTCCATCTAACTCTCTTCTCCTGAAATACTCTGCACTGCTGGAGGACTCTGCTCCTTCCTCTAACTCTCCCTTTCTGAAATATTCTTCTTTGCTGTAGGATTCTGCTTTTTCTTCTATCTAATTCTCCTCTCCTGAAATAATCTGCTCTGCTGGAGAACTCAGCTCCTTCCTCCATCCTAAACTGGCTGTAGATAGGTCCGTTTTCTCATTCAACCAGTGGGTTGAACATAAAAAACCAACACGATTCCCGATCTACACATCCCCGCTATTTCTTTGTATTCTGACAGTGGGGAGATTTCCGATTGCATTTTTTCCAACAGGCTGGTTGAAAAGAAGTTGATAAGTAATGCAGCTTCTGTTCAATCATAGTTCCCAAGCATGGATGGAAAATTGGCTGGTCCCCACTGAATTGGGTGAATTTCCATCCATGTATGGCTGGCTAAATTTTTTCCCCTTGTGAAATACTTGCACTGCTGGAGGACTCTGCACTTTCCTCTATCTATCTCTCTTCTCCAAGACAAGACAAAATGACTTCAAAATTTGCCATTTTCTGTGTCCCCTCCCCATCCCATCCCTCAAACTGCTGTCATTGCTTCCTGATTTTGTTAATTTGGGGCTACCTCGGGTGTCATTCATTTGAAACTTCTGGTAGATTTCGTTGGGCTCTTATGTAGTGGTTAGAACCCAAATCATAGAAAACTCATAAGCAAAGACTACCAGAACTGGTAGATTATCTGGCAGTGTATACATAACAACAAACTAAAAAAGTGCACTGCCCACTTTAAATATGATCGATAAATAAAAATATATGCAAACTGAAATTCATATGTCAACAAACAATCATATTTTCATATTAGGAGTGACACAATACAAATAAAATTATATAAATAAGTCCTCAAATCCAATGTGACGAAAAAGTCATTTCTGATCTCCAATCCCAGAAGATGCCATTTTTGGGGAAACGCGTTGGGCGGAGTCTTTTTGTGACGTCACCACGCACAAGCCAATGGCCTGATACCACGGCCGAACAGTCTTAGGCTTTTAAACTGCTCTTTTTAACCATCTGAACTTAAGTACAATACTTATGTTTTAATAAATCATTTGGTTTTAACTGTGTTGCATTATGAAGTTTCTTCCTGTTTAAACTCTCCCATATATGATTACGGAGAGCGGTGTGAAGTGGTTAAGCCGGTTCCTGGTGTGAACACGCATTGGTTTGCTGTATCCATCCATGCTCCTTAGATCTGTCAGTGAGAGTGTCAGTGTGGAGTCTGGACACAATCTGCTCACTTGATATCTATCTTTGAGATCCGTTTGGTCTAAGAGGCTTGGCTGTCTTTTGAGGAGCACCTTTGAGCACATTAGCACCTTATTGGAAGATATATTTGGCACACAGCACTTTTTCTTCACATTGGATATGGGGGCTTATTTATATAATTTTATTTGTATTGTATCACACCTAATATGAAAATATGATTGGGTATTGACGTATGAATTTCAGTTTGCACATATTTTTATTTATCAATCATATTCAATGTGGACAGCACACTTTTTTAGCTTGTTGAAAAATGTATTCTGGTATCCAGGAAGGTAGAAGCAGAAGTTCACTTTTTCATCATTTTATACACTATTTGGCTAAGCGCAAAGATCTTTCTTTTTATACACAGTGTATACATAACATTATGGCAACGTTGTGGCTACTGAACCTGTCCACAGAGTAGACCACAACTGGCAAAACTATATAAAAGGAATCAAACAATCACTAAATCACTAAAATTAGAAATGGAACTGTTTTAGCACTGAATCTCATGTATACTTGTTACTGTTTCCTCTGTTCTGATTTTGATTACTCTGAGCCTGGTGTCCTTTTTTTAGCATTGGCCATTAGTGTGTCATGCTGCTCGCCCTCCACTGCTGTGACACGCCAACAACAACAACCATACGACCTCCTCCAACCCCAGTGTGTATAAAATGCGGACACCGGGATAAAGACTACAGTCATTTCATTTAGTCTTTGGAATAATCTCAGACTGCGCCAGGGGTCCACTCACTGCACTACACATATAAAAATAACCTTCAGAAAAGGTGGATTTTAATACTTCATGAGGAGATAATTTACTGTCAGCAGTGGCAGTTATTGCGAGTTTTCACTTCACGTAAAGCTGTTTTGCTACTCTGACTACATACAGAACTTTTGTCAGCTAAGTGCATTTTCCTGCAGACCCGAAGTGCTCTAAGCACAGACCCCCCCGGGCACACAATGCCTTTGTATTACCGCAGACGTTCCAGTTTAAAGGAAACATTAGACGCACTGACGTTATTTGAAGCGATCCATGCGTTTCTTCCTCTAGTTACTTTACAGACTTTACATCCATGGACATTAAATGGATAGTTTCAGCTTGATTATTTGATACATTTAAATGACAGCTTTTGAATGCCCCCACCACAGTCACACACTGTTATTATTATTATTGTACATTTATATAGCTCTGACATATTCCATAGTGTTGTACAGAGAGCACTGAGCCAGTCATACCAGTCTCTAAACCAGAGCAGCTTACACTCTAATGTCCCACCACAGTCACAACATTTTCTTACATAATTATATAGCTCTGGCATAGTCTGCAGTGCTGTACAGTGAACACTGAGCCAGTCACATCAGTCTCTGCACCAGAGGAGCTTACACTCTAATGTTTCACTATTCTTGCTATACATTTATATAGTTCTGACTTATTCCATAGTACTGTACAGTGAACACTGAGCCAGTCACATCAGTCTCTGCACCAGAGGAGCTTACACTCTAATGTTCCACTATTCTTGCTATACATTTATATAGTTCTGACATATTCCATAGTGCTGTACAGAGAACACTGAGCCAGTCACATCAGTCTCTGCACCAGAGGAGCTTCTAATGTCTCACTGCAGTCACACACTATTGATATTATACATTTACAGTGAAGGAAATAAGTATTTGATCCCCTGCTGATTTTGAATGTTTGCCCACTCGCAAAGAAATGCTCAGTCTAAAAATCTAATGGTAGGTGTATTGTAACTGAGAGACAGAATAGCAACAAAAAAATTCAATAGAAATGCATGTCTAACAAATTATGCACTGATTTGCATGTTAATGAGGGAAATAAGTATGTGATCCCCTATCACTCAGCAGGATTTCTGGCTACCAGGTGTCTTTCATACAGGTAACAAGCTGAGATTAGAAGCAGTTAAAAGGAGTGTTGCTAATCTCATTTTGTTACCTGTATAAAAGACACCTGTCTACAGGAGCAATCATACAATCAGATTCCAAACTCTCCACCATGGCAAAGACCAAAGAGCTGTCCAAGGATGTCAGGGACAAGATTGTAGACCTACACAAGGCTGGACTGGGCTACCAAACTATCGCCAAGCAGCTTGGTGAGAAGGTGACAACAGTTGGTGCAATCATTCGCAAATGGAAGAAACACAAAACAACTGTCAGTCTCCCTAGGTCTGGTGCACCATGCAAGATCTCACCTGGTGGAGTGTCAATGATCATGAGAACAGTAAGGAATCATCCCAGAACTACACATGAGGATCTTGTCAATGATCTCCCCAAGCAGCTGGGACCACAGTCACCAAGAAAACAATTGGTAACACACTATGCCGACAAGGACTGAAATCCTGCAGTGCCCGCAAGGTCCCTCTGCTCAAGAAAGCACATGTCCAGGCCAGTCTGAAGTCTGCCGCTGAACATCTGAATGATGCAGAGGAGGACTGGCTGAAAGTGATCTGGTCAGATGAGACCAAAATCGAGCTCTTTGGCATCAACTCAACTCGCCGTGTTTGGAGGAGGAGGAATGCTGCCTATGACCCCAAGAACACCATCCCAACTGTCAAACATGGTGGTGGAAATATTCTGCTTTGGGGGTGTTTTTCTGCTGAGGGGACAGGACAACTGCACCGCATCAAAGGGACGATGGACGGGGCAATGTACCGTCAAATCTTGGGTGAGAATCTTCTTCCCTCAGCCAGGGCATTAAAAATGGGTCGTGGATAGGTGTTCCAGCATGACAATGACCCAAAACACATGGCCAAGGCAACAAAGGAGTGGCTCAAGAAGAAGCACATTAAGGTCCTGGAGTGGCCTAACCAGACCTTAATCCGACTGAAAATCTGTGGAGGGAGCTGAAAGTTTGAGTTGCCAAATGTCAGCCACCAAACCTTAATGACTTGGAGAGGATCTGCCAAGATGAGTGGGCCAAAATACCTCCTGAAATGTGTGCAAACCTGGTGGCCATATACAGGAAACGTCTGACCTCTGTGCAGGTGCGGACTGACAACTCATGGGGCCCCCGGGCGATAGGGGATCATGGGGACCCTGTGTCCTTGCCCACACTCAAAAAAGCCTATGAAAAAAGGTACCAGTGGCATTTCATGGGGCCCACTGACCCCGGGCCCTCGGACAGTGCCCGAGTGCTCGAATGGTCAGTCCGCCCCTGCCTCTGTGATTGTCAACAAGGGATTTGTCACCAAGTACTAAGTCATGTTTTGTGAAGGGGATCAAATACTTATTTCCCTCATGAACATGCAAATCAGTACATAATTTGCTAGACATGCGTTTCTTTTGAATTTGTTGTTGCTATTCTGTCTCTCATTGTTACAATACACCTACCATTCGAATTTTAGACTGATCATTTCTTTGTGAGTGGGAAAACATTCAAAATCTGCAGGGGATCAAATATTTCCTTCCTTCACTGTATATAGCTCTGACATATTCCACAGTAATGTACCGAGAACACTTATAAATTCACATTGGTTTCTGCACCAGAGGAGCTTACACTCTGATGTTCCATTACAGTCACACACTATTATTATTATACAGTTATATAGCTTTGACGTTTTCTGTAGTGCTGTACAGAGAACGGCAAACTATTGCGATCAATCCCTGCACCAGAGGAGCTTACATTCTAATATCCCTAAACCAGGTATATTATTTGGATGTGGGCGGTAACTGGAATGCTCGGAAAAAAGCCATTCAACTGCAGGACGAACATGTAAAATCGTTGAGCTGCTCTGTGAATTGAATTCAGGACCCCAGTGCAGTGAGGCAGCATTGCTATCTACTAAGCCACCATGCTGCCCATGAAATTGTTTGTAAACAATTAATTTGTGCCCTGGCTTTAGTTCATAATAGAAATAATCCCCGGGCTGGATACAAAGAGATCTGAATTTATCTTAATACTTTAAACACCATTTCAGCGCTCAGGAATGGGTCTTGTATAAGGTTGCTCAGACAATGGATTATTGGCTGCGCCGGCAAAGGAAAATGGGATATTTCAGCACAATGCTCTCAATCATATTCCTTTGAATCCACTTTAATTGAAATGGGCCGGGCCCCACTGTAAGGAGACGTGTTTTACAACCACTTCACGCCACCTACCCGGCCTTTGTCCCACTTAGCTGGACCAGCAATCATGCAATTTATTAGCTTCAATTTCCACTTTTCCCCTCATCATCTATTTAGACGCTTTCATCAGTAAAAGGAGCATTCAAATCAATGCTGGGCGCACACCGACTGTTGTGCCGCTAAATTCTATATTTTAAACAGGGTTTACCCCATGTCAAAGCCCTCATACACAAAGTGTACACAGTGATTATGTATCACACAATTACTGGTAATGATCCATATGAAGAAAATCATGTATTAGAGAGTTTGAGGAGAAGAAATTCACGTACAATATTCCTAAAAGGGAACCTTGTGGGAAAGAAAGATAGAAAGAAAGTCATAGAGTTAGAGAGAGAGAGACGCTGTTAAGACAGGTGCAGGATCCAGAGAAGTCCTTTCCATCTTGGCTTCAGTCCTGGGTGAGCCACTGCAGGGGAAGAAACATGTAGCAAGTTAAAGCAGTTGTTCAGTCTGGGGAAAAAAAAATAAAAGGACACTCACCTGTCCAGAGATCCGGCACCGTCCTCCTAGTCTGGGCTAGTTCATCACTATCATTTTGGTTCCCAGTATACTAACTATGGGCTATGCTGCTTTCGGCTTCACAGCCAGCTGCCCTCTGCACATGCGCAAGCCACGCTGTGCTATGCTTTGTGAATGATCCTGCAGTCTTCTGGGACCTGTGGCATGTCCAAGGATACTGCAGGGAGGGAGGGAGGGGGAAGGATAAATGGTCAAAACCAGGTACCTGCTCCCAAAAAAAAACCAAATGTGCCAAATGGTAAAAGAGGAGCAGGAGAGGAGGCCTTAAAGCAGAACCTCCCCTTTTGGTAGGAATTCCACTTTAAGTCAGAAAAGTGTAAAAGTGAACCTTTACAAGTCTCTGTAAGTCCTTGACTTGTAACACAATATACAGCAACAGCATAATTTTTGATTAATCAAAAGCCATCCTTGAGCTCCAGCCAGTGAACTTGCTTAGGCTGAGATAATGTCATCAGTCTGCTGCAGGTAAGAGGAAGCATTTCCTCAGTCTCCTTTCTCTCAAAGATCAGACTGCTAGTTTGATGGGAAGGTGTGGCAGGGCTGATCTGTGTCAGACATTTGTAAACACAACCAGCAGCTGCAGGGGTACCAGGATTGTTTTATCTCTGAGCTGGCATCTCAGTCCAGAATGTAGATGGTGACCCTGAATGATATCTGAACAAAGATGAGTTCTAATAGATAGACAAGGAGAGCTCCATGTAACATCTATTTATTTTATTTCCTGAGTCTATATAGCACCAGTATCTTACATTATGCATTACAGAGAACATACAATAATTCACCTAATTCCTGTATCCTGAAGGAATCAAATGCCATATGTCAAATATGTCATATCAAATGCCATCATTACTTTTAGGCTAGTCATAGATAAATCAAAATTCGGCTGGTTCAGTAGCAACTGGTCGATCCATGTATGGCTGTTCCCACTCAACAGAAGTCTATCTAACGATCGACTTCTGTTAAACAGGAATACTGAAAATTTTTCATTCTGTCAATGGCTGCAGCCAATTAGCTGCAGCACTGATTGGTGGTTTCTGACAGCAGAGGGGTCCCAATGTCAGAATACCATAACACAGCGTTGAGGATTTCTTCATCCACCTTGTTTGTTCAGATAGGGGAATCCATTTGTTGTTTTCAATCAGCCCACAGACTGATAGAAAAAAAAAATCATCTATGGGCAGCCTATTTTTGGGAGAAAGCCAATGAAAGCTCAAATTCACTTTCATTTTGAATCAGCTAAACACATTCTAGTTGTATCAAAATGAAAGGGGTTCAAAGCTTTACCTTTTGTTTTATTTATGAAGCAGCTCTCTGTAAGGAAGCAGTAGCCTCTCTGCAGAAGTCTGACTTTCCTCCTACTGAGTTAGAGCTCTCCAATCAGCAGGAAGCAGGAGCTTTGCTGATTGCAGATCTATAGGTATGGTTCAGCAGAGGAGGGATGGACCTCTGCAGAGACCACTGCTTCAACATAGGGAGCAGGGTCCTTTTCTACAGCATGCCACCAGGGGACAGTCTTTTCTACTCAGGATGTGGCTGCATTCTAAAACAAATGGTAACTCTTTGAACATTTTTAATTTTGATGCACCTATGTAATAATGTGTTCCTGTGTTTTGTTTTCCTGTCACTTTTTTTTTTTTTGCAGAGCTTTACACCTAGGGACATCTGTGTTACATTCCCTTCCAATCAGTCTGTGGAAGAGTCCTGTGTATTCATAGTCCTGTGTTAGGGGTTGATGCAGAGAGTCCTGCCTGTTCTGTCAGCTGGCTGTCCCTGGTGGCTTGTCATGAGTGGGCTGGATGAAACTTTGACAAAAATGGGAGGCAGTGTCTTGGAAGGGTCCTTGTTTTTTCTTCCCATTTTGGGAAATGTTCTAGGGGAGCTTTCCCTGTGAGAAGGCTATGCACCTGGTTTGAGGCTCCACGGTTGGAGCCTGGGCCTACGATGCCATAAAAAAGTATACATACCCCTTGAAATATATGAAAAATACACAGCAAAAACAATCCCAATCCAATATCCCAAAAAAGTTATCCACCTCCACCGTTGAAGGCCAAACAAACAAAATATATAAAACTTTTTCTTTTTTTACCCAAATAATAAATATGTCCGCCAATCCCACCTAACAAAAAGTGTCCAAAAAATATATATATAGTGTCCCAAATGTCTCAATTATCAAAATAAATCTCCAAACATGTAGATCATTAAATTCTTTCTTCTTCAAACTTGCAAATCCTGATGACAATTAAACCTCAAAAGAAAAAAACTTAACATAGTGTCATACCATTTAAATAATAAAACACATGTGCCACTCTCTGTGCAACATGCAAAATCTATGTACACGTGTATACTCTATAAGTGAGTATCTCTATACAAGCAAAATTTATATCAATGGACGACACTCACATAAAGTGTCAGCTACAAACAAACGTGAAAACTAAAGATATCACTCCAAACGATGTGTATATATAAGTGTACACCTTAGACCCAAACCCACAATCTCCACCTCATGTGCTGATGGATAATTACCCTATGCAGGAAAATATAGGGCATCACATCACTCTGGGTTGCTATCTCTTCATTCAGATATCAGGCTTCCTCCAATCCTAAGATTATTCCTCCATTTCCCTCATGAGGAAATACACAGTTACCAATCGTGGATAAAAACACAATTTTCCTTTATTTGCCAACTTACATTACAATAAGGGTGAAGCAGCTCCTCCTCACAGGGATACAGATACAAACAAGTTTTAGGGAAACATTAGCCACATGTTCCCACTTCCAAGATGGCCACGATCGCACTTCCGGTCAGCGTCGATACGTCTGACGTCACGTGTCACCTAATTAGTAAATTGAGCCCACCTGTGTGTAATTTATTCTCAGTATAAATACAGCTGTTCTGTGAAGCCCTCAGAGGTTTGTTAGAGAACATTAGTGAACAAACAGCATCATAAAGGTCAAGGAACACACCAGACAGGTCAAGGATAAAGCTGTGGAGAAGTTTAAAGCAGGGTTAGGTTATAAAACTTTATCCCAGGCTTTGAACATCTCACAGAGCACTGTTCAATCCATCATCTGAAAATGGAAAGAGCATGGCACAACTGCAAACCTACCAAGACATGGCCGTCTACCTAAACTGACAGCCCAGACAAGGAGAGCATTAATCAGAGAAGCAGCCAAGAGGCCCATGATAACTCTGGAGGAGTTGCAGAGATCCACAGCTCAGGGAGAATCTGACCACAGGACAACTATTAGCCGTGCACTCCACAAATCTGGCCTTCATTGAAGAGTGTCAAGTATTAAGCCATTGTTGAAAGAAAGCCAAAAGAAGTCCTGTTTGCAGTTTGCGAGAAGCCATGTGAGGGGCACAGCAAACATGTGGAAGAAGGTGCTCTGGTCAGATGAGACCAATATTGAACACTGCACATCACCCTCAACACACCATCCCCACCGTGAAACATGGTGGTGGCAACATCATGTTGTGGGGATGCTTTTCTTCAGCAGCGACAGAGAAGCTGGTCAGAGTTGATGGAAAGATGGATGGAGCCAAATAAGAGGCAATCTTAGAAGAAAACCTGTTAGAGTCTGCAAAAGACTTGAGACTGGGGCAGAGGTTTACCCTCCAGCAAGACAACGACCTTAAACATAAAGCCAGAGCTGCAATGGAATGGTTTAGATGAAAGCATATTCATGTGTTAGAATGGCCCAGTCCAGACCTAAATCCAATTGAGAATCTGTGGCAAGACTTGAAAATTGATGTTCTCACACGCTCTCCATCCAATCTGACAGATCTTGAGCTATTTTGCAAAGAAGAATGGGCAAAAATGTTACTCTCTAGATGTGCAAAGCTGGTAGAGACTTACCCAAAAAGACTTGCAGCTGTAATTGCAGCAAAAGGTGGTTCTACAAAGTATTGACTCAGGGGGCTGAATACAAATGCATACCACACGTTTCAGATATTTATTTGTAAAAAATTTTAAAACCCATTTATCATTTTCCTTCCACTTCACAATTATTTGCCACTTTGTGTTGGTCTATCAGATAAAATCCCAATAAAGTACATTTACGTTTTTGGTTGTAACATGACAAAATGTGGAAAATTTCAAGAGTTATGAATACTTTTTCAAGGCACTGTCAATTATACTGTCAGTGTTAAGAGGATGTTTTTTGGAGACCATGTAGACTAAAGATTTTCTGCTAGAGTTATCATTGGAACAGAGATAGACCCGAATCTTTTGTTTTGAGGTGCACCAGATGAAGCTCTGTGTGATACTTCTGGATGCCAACACTCACCCAGTGACATCTAGATCAAGGAGTTGTAGGAGCCCCATGTGAGTGTACGTATCCCTCTTGTCCTACCTCAAGTACAAGTAAAACTTTGGAAACTGCTTCAATTGTGGACCTACTTTCCTTCAAAATGTGTTTTTTTTAGGAATGTCCAATGGAGGAGTCACTCTTGTATCCACAAGACCCCTTGAAGTAGAGGCACTATAGCACAAGAACAGCAGGACTCTAAATGAAATCATTCCCTGTTAGCAGAGATTCAGAATCCCCTATTACCTAGGGTCTGCTGAGGCATTGGATGTTATAGCAGCCAGGTAGGGTTCATCTTGCATGGTCACTCCCTCAAAACAGAGTTAGACCTGGAATGTTTTTAACAGTTTAAATGGATAGTTTAACTTTTCTAAATGTTTTTGATATTTGGTTCCTGAACAAATTGGCAGAGAATGTATAAACTGCAAACAGAACACTTTGTTGGATTTGAATCTAGCACCTTAGGCACTGTAAGGCAAGCATGCAACATCTATCTATATATATTCTGTGGTTAGCAATTGTTAGAGTCATTGTCATTTTGCTCATTAATTTTGATCATATCTTATGTGCTTTTGGTGGACAACTTTTTGATATGTCTTGAATTCCTCCTTGCGCCATTCTCCTTCACATTTTATGTGTCTTTTCTTTTTAATTTCATCTTTCCTTTTCCCAGGCAGAAGGGAAATAAAGTGGAAGAATAACTCATGAAGCCCAGTAAATCTATGCTGCAAGAAATTTCTAACTTACTACAAAAAAAGAAAGGTCATTGTCAGCTGCAGGGCTCTGACATTGTTCCTTTAAGTTAGACCCTCAACGCTAACTCTTCTCACCACTTGGCATGTAGAGCGCGCGACCTTTCATAACTTGCCCAGAAGACACGCTGGGTATTAGCACAATAAATGTACTTTTCCTTCATGCGCTTCTCTGACTTATTACTCTGGTTTAGGTGTTTTATTTTCAGAGAAATAATAGAAAATAATAATATATATCTGTCAGGGTTGGGGAATCAGTTGTGTTTTGATTTGGGTTAAGATGTCGACGTCCAGTGACCAAATTCCTGTTGCTGAACTGTTACATTTGTTTGGGAGCAAGAAAAGCTAAAGCTGGCCATGGAATTTCAATCCATGTATGGGCAGGGTGGTTGTACAGCATTCGATCTACCAATTCATTTCTGTACAACGTGTCGGATTTTTGCTGCTCGAGCAGTGCTGCTAGCTTATAACCAGCAGCTCTGATCAGTGTATTTCCCCTACTGTCAGAATTTAATAGCACAGCAGGGAGGATCCCTCCATCCACCTCAAATGTGTGGATGGGGAAACAGTCATTTTTTTTCATTCAACCAGATGGTAAAAAGAGAAAAAAAAAATTACTCATCTATGGCCAACTTAAGTTATGTCTTTAGATTATGGGTTGAGATAAGGGGTGAGGCTGAGGGATAGGTATCTTTATGGGGATTGCCTGAGGTTTAGGCAGAGTTTTGGGAGTTACTTGGAAAACTACAAGGGGCGTTCAAGTCAAACTAGGACTTTTAATTTTACAGGTATAAAAAGGGATGCTAGAGTGGCGGCACTACGTGCAGTAGTAAGTGGCAAATGTGTCCTCATGTCGTGGGACAGTCCAGGGACTGTTAATCAAGATGGCAGACAATAGAGTTAGTGTGTGCATGGAGCAGCGCGTGGTGATGAAGTTTCTTGTAAATCCCAAGGATATCTACAAAAGACTTCAAGCACAGTACAGTGATGAGACGCAGTAAGACATTTGAATGATGTAAACGTTTCAAAGGTGTCCGCATGTCCATCAGTGAGTATCCCGGCCAGGGTGGTTCCCAACCCACAGCAGTCATTCCTGTGAACATTCAGCGTGTGGAACACTTGATACTGGATAACCGACACATAACCTGTCATGAAATTACACAAGAGACTAGTCTTTCTGTGGTCAGCATTTCAGCACTGATGACAATGTAAAGCAGGCTGTCCTAGATTGGTTCAGGCATACTGACAAATCTATCTATGCCAAAGCTTTCCAGGCATTAGTAAAGCGATTCTAAAAGTTAATTTTTTTTTAAATAACAAACATGTCTATACTTGCCTGCTGTGTGTAGTGGTTTTGCACAGAGCAGCCTGAATCTTCCTCTTCTCTGGTCCCTTGCAAGCTCCCCTGGCCCTTCCCTCCTGTCAGGTGCCTCCACAGCAAGCAGCTTGCTGTGGGGGCACCCACTGTTCCATGTGTCCATTCACACACAGAGCCATGGCTTGGCCCTGCCCATACTCTTCCTTCATTATCTGACTGTCTGTGATTGACAGCAGCGAGAGCCAATGGCTCTAGCTTGCTGTCTCAGCTAATGAGGAGGCATAGACCAGGGACAGCTGAGTTAAGGTTTTGGATAAAGGTTGATGATTAGTGGTGTAAATTAGATCTGGATTACCAAAGTCTGGGGTTAGGTTGAGATTTAGAGTTTTGGGTTAATGTCAAGATTAGACAAAGGTTCAGAAGATTGGTGAAAAAGTAGTGTAAAAGTTAGGTGATAGTTCAGGGCTTAGGAGGAGGGTTAAGGTGAAGGTGCAGTAGTTAGGTGGAGGGTTAGGATTATGTAAAGGTTCAAGGGTTACATGGAGGGATATGTGGGATTTAGGTGAAGGTTCAGGGATTGCGTGGAAGAACATGTGAAGGAACTAGGTGGAAGGATAGGTGAGGGTTGGGTGAAAGTTCAGGGATTAGGTTTATTGATAGGGTAATGGTTAAGTGGAAGGGATAGGATGAAGGTTTAGTGAAAATTCAGGGGTTAATGGAGTGGTAGGCTAAAGGTTAAATAAAGGTTTAGTGGTTATGAAGAGGAATAGGGTGAAGGTTAGATGAAGGTTCAGGAAGGTAGCTGGATATTAAAGTTGAAGGTTAGGTGACTGGTCAGGTGTAAGATAAAGGGATATGGTCAGGGTTAGGTGAAGGGTCTAGGGTTAGCTGTAGAGATAGGTGTGAGTTAGGTGAAGGCCCAAGGGTTAGGTGAAAGTTAGAGTAAGGGTTAAGGGAAGGTCCATGAGTTAGGTGGAGGTATAAGACGGTGGTTAAGTCGTGATTTCAGGATTAGGAGGATGGATGGAGTGAGGTTCTTGTGAAAATTAAGGAGTTAGGCAGATGGATAGTCGAGGGTTAGGTGAAGGTTCAGGGTGAGGTAGAGTGAAGGATGAGAGCTGAAGGGTTAGGAATTAGGAAAGGGTGAAGGTTTGGTGAAGACCCAGGGTTTAGGTAAAGGGATAGTTGAGGGTTAGGTGAAGGTTCAGGGGTTAGGTGTAGGGATATGGTGAGGGTTATGTGAAGGGTCAGGGGTTAGGTGGAGGGATAGTTGAGGGTTAGGTGAAGGTTTGTGGGTTAGTTGGCAGAATAGATAAAGGTCCAGGGGTTAGATGGAGGTTCAGGGTGCCAGCAGAGGTTGAGGGTAGGGTTAAGGATCAACAATAGGGATCACCTACTGGTCTGTTTACTGACTGGAGACCAGGAGGGAATATTTTGCAAGCAATAACTGAGCAGATTGTTAAACACAGCTAATAGGTCGGACTCACAGTTATCCCTGTTTGATTGAACCCAACAGCTCCTCATTAATTGCAGTCATTTGCGATACCATTGCTTTTTGCTCCAACTGACAGCAAGATATGAAACAAAGCAGACAGAGCACAACTGCAAGGACACATTATATCTAGAAAATAGCTGATCAAAATGAAATGCTTCTGATACTGCTGGTCCACATTACCCTTTATGATTTAAATTGAATTTCCTTATTGAATTGAGACTGCTTTTCAAATACCTTAGAACTGCAGGTCTCAGACCCATTCCCCCTTTTCCCCCGTATAGGGAAGCCCCTAACTCTTTCTAAGATATCTTCATGCCAACACATTATGCTAAATCATACAAAGATCTAAAAAGTCCCTGATGTAATATTAGACCTCCTCATAGACTCATATCATTGAGTGTTGTGGCTGGAATTCACCGAATGTCCAAGAACATCAGACACTGCGATTAGATCTCAATCTCTTGGCAAGAAAATTTATTAAACAGAAAAAAGTGACCTCATGTTTCACGCTGAACTCATCCAATCCTCGGAAGCCCTTCCCAGTGAATTGTGGTCTGGACGCCATCTATGATACAGTAGCCCAGATCTTGGAAATAATGGCGTAATGTGCTGACAGCACTGGAATTCTCCAGCTTCCTGAAAACCATTATGGGCTCATCTTACTCTGCACGACCCAAATTTTCTACAAACTTTTATCACAGAGTAGCTGAAATGAAATCTTCACGATTTGTTCTTCTGCGGGCTGACTTGAAACGTCCTTTGAAAGATGCTTTGTGTTTTATTGGCTCTGTATTTCTCCTTTGAAAGAGATAATTCCACGCAGGCAGAGACTGTCTGTCCCAAAAACATGTGTTCGACATTTCCTCTGGATTCCGGCAGGGGGTCACAGTGGAGAACGTCGGGGATCTTTTGTTCTGCCATAAATGACCTTTCACCCCCACACTTGCAATGCTGTCAGGGGATCTGTCATTTTAATAAGTGAGCAGAGACATAATTCTAAAATTGCAGTCTCTTTCCCCTAATATATGAAGAATTTAAAGGGAAACTATTCTACCCACTAATGGATTTGTATCTCTGATCAGACAGTCTTGTGGTCCTGGCTCTTTTGGCAGAATACACAGCCAAATTCCTAGCACCCACTGAAGCAGTGCTGCTCTATCAAAAACACTGCTGACTGGACAATAAAGCAGACGCAGCAGCAGCAGCACAGCCTGGGCAGCCTTCTGATTGGACAGAATCAAGGGCCCATTGCTGAAATCACTCCTGGGACCTCCCCTCCTGTAAGAATATCCAGAGTGTTATGCTGGCAGAACCACATAATGTAATTGAGTTTTATTGGCTAAAACTTCTAATCCTTCCTCTCCTAGCCTTAAATGGATTACAGGTGGATATAAATATAGAATATGCTGTATATAGCAGTTGTATTTAAAGATGCATGAGATAAAATAGACAGGTGAGTTGCTGATCACATGGCTTTGTAGATAAACAAAGGCTTACTGTTAGACTTTGGGCTCCTTTGTTCTTCAATATTGGATGTCAAGTTCCCAGCTAATGAAGGGCTATTTTTTGGCAGAACAACAGGTTAAGGATACGTGAAAGGAGCTTCTCTAAAGCCTAGTACATACGGGCCGAATGTTGGGCAGTAACAACATTTGGCCCCTGTGTAGGCAAGCTTCCGTCAAAGGGGCATGACCAAAAAAGGTCTGCCAATCGGGTTCTGTTCAGCTCTCTCAGTGGCTGAGAGTGCTGACTGGAGTGTTCTGGTGAAGAAGGTGAGGGGGGGGGGGGCGTCCCTCCTGTCAGAACACAATAGCAGGGGAGATTGCTGTACTAACGGCTCCTCCTGAACTGTCAATTTTTTTTTGTTCAACCCACTGGGTTGAACAAAAAAAAAAAATAGTAGTATGTACCAGGATAAATCCTCAGAAGCCATATAGAGCCCATTGTACACTTAAACACCGAATACAGCCTTCATTTTACCTTCACTGTTGACATCAAAACAAGCATCCCTAAGTGCTACATAAGGAATTGCAGGCTATATCCTATGACCCCCTATAAATAATACTAGCATCCACAGCCATATCCCATAACCACATGCACCAGTTAAAGTGTATCTGTGTTCAAAATGTAACATTATATATTCATTTTTACATTCAATTTTAATTATTTCTTGCCTACTCCTACAAGCTTCATTCACACTTGTATGACTTTTGACACAGGCATTCATTTACGAAAGCTCGATTCTGCATGGAAACCAATCAGCTTCTAACCTCAACTTGTTCAATTAAGATTTGACAATAAAACCTGGAAGCTGATTGGTTTCTATCCAGAAGTGAGTCTGATTTTGAATTCTTCAGCTTTAGTAAATAAACTCCATAAAGTCGCATGACTAGTTGCAGTCCATTGACTACAATAGATCCAACTCGGATCTATGCGACTTAAATTCGCATCAACTTTTAAAAGGTTCCTGCACTACTTTGATGCAACTGGAGTGCCAGAGAGTGTAAAGTCGAATTTCAAAGTCGGACTAGAAATCGTGTGACTTTGGAGTAGCACTAGTATGAACCAAGCCTTAATCTGAATGATCTTGAAGTTTGTAAACTGATGTGAAGCTCCCCACGCATTTACTTCTTTCAATTCTGTGACATGTAGTCACTATGCCCTGTAGTAGGCTGTGGTGTGTCACACATTTCACAAAGCCTGCCTTCTGAACTCCAGAGGTGCTAAGAGGAGGAGTTTCAGGAGGCAGAGTCAGTACACTGATCATTGCTGGCTGGTTCCATGGGATATGTAGTTCTTAGAAATCGAAAGTAAATGGCAGAGGGGAAGCTACAACGCATGCAGGGAATCCAGGATAGAGATGGCCCGCAAACAGGCAGAACTCACAACATGAAAGGAGATTTTTCAAGTGAGCTTATATTGGATTGCCAAATGTAACTATTGTTTGTATTGGTATTAAAATGCTGATGTTAAAAATGAAAGTGTATGCTGTGACAATAGAACTCCTTTAAATAATGCAGGCTGCATCCTAACAGTGAACTGCTAAATTAGGAAACACTATAACAGCCTATGTTTTTAAGAATTGCTTGCAGATGGACTTGGTCGTTCTGATTCTAAGTTGAATCTGCACTGTGCATCCTCCTTCTCATGCTCCATCTTGAGATTGGCACTAGAACTAGGGAACACACAGATCTAAATTTTGAAAGGCTAAGATTCAGGTTCTGAAATGCAAACTGCTGGCAAATATAAAGATGTAACTGGCTAGGTGCAGGAAATGTGCGTCAGGGCAAAAAGGAGAGCCCTTAGTGCGGTAGGTTGCACCCCCCCGTCAATTCATGTGCAAAGTTTTTATGTTTGCCTGGAGAGTAACTTTAAACAAACCTTTTAAAAGAAAGAAAAAAAAAAGATGCAAGATAGTAAAGGGAATGCTGCCTGTAATTGTCAGAACGACCTTAGCGTGACATTCAGGATCAAAAGTGCGATGTCGAGGCTCATCAGGACGGATCCGCCGCTTCAAAGTCGCCGATAAGATATTACGATCCAACCTGCTAGGCTTGAGCCTCTTTCGGTGTTTACGGCACAGACTGTTCCAATTACACCATCAAATAGATTTTAAAAAATGAGGAAAAAAAATAGAAAGAAAGAGAAAAAAAAGCAAAACGGGGGGAAGATGTCAGATGAAGCCTCTTAATCAGTTACAACACGACTTTCCTGATTAAGGCTAAAAAGGAATTGAAATAAATGTTTTCAATATTGCAAGATCTAAACGGAAAGTTAACAAAGAACGGTTAACGCGTTTGTTCATTAGGCTAAAAAAAAAAAAGAAAGAAAAGGCATCAGACTTTGTGTGGAAACGGTGTCAGTCTTCTGCAAGCCGTTCTCATTTTAAAGGAACAACAAAGCGAGCGCCAAAGCGCACAATGGCGTGCCGTTTTGATCATGATAATTAACAACCATTTTGTTTTAAATAAACAGCTACGTCTCTAATTGCCTTTTTTACATAAGAAAGGGGAGATCTTAAAAGGGAAAGCGCAGAAGAGATCAGACGGGCGCCGATAAGGAAACATGTTCTGATGTTATCCCAGATGATCAGAGAAGGCTGACAGGCGAACGTGACACACTAAGAATGCTGAGGAACCTGAAGAATACCAGCGACAATCGATGGGGAACAGGTCCTGTGGCCATGTGTTCACTCCGGAACCAGAAAAGGGTCAAGCGGACTCAGTTGAGGGCTATCAGGCATTACATATATGGTCAAAACTGGCGTGCAACTTTGGGTGAAGTTCTATTACCAATCAGCTGCCTATACTTCTTGATAAGCAGTGACACAGGGACCCCCATGGGAGCAGTCTCATGTCTTGTCCCCACTTTAGGTTTGAGCATTAGCAGAATAGAAAAACTTAACTATTATGAAGAATGGTGGCTTGCTCCTGTGAGCTTTGATATCACCAAATGATGCACATCTGTACGTTTTACTACTTTCATAACATTGGGTCGTAAAGTGAGCAGGGAAGGGGGACATTAAGAGGGGGGCAGGGTAATGTTTGCACTTGAGCTTGCACACCTTACAGAAGACCATATACAGTATCTCACAGAAGTGAGTACACCCTTCATATTTTTGTAAATATTTTACTATACCTTTTCATGTGACAACACTGAAGAAATGACACTTTGCTACAATGTAATGTAGTCAGTGTACAGCTTGTATAACAGTGTAAATTTGCTGTCCCCTCAAAATAACTCAACACACAGCCATTAATATCTAAACCGCTGGCAACAAAAGTGAGTACACCCCTAAGTGAAAATGTCCAAATTGGGCCCAAAGTGTCAATATTTTGTGCAGCCACCATTATTTTCCAGCCTTAACCTTCTTGGGCATGGAGTTCACCAGAGCTTCACAGGTTGCCACTGGAGTCCTCTTCCACTCCTCTATGACAACATCTGGTGGATGTTAGAGATCTTGCGCTCCTCCACTTTTCCGTTTGAGGATGCCCCACAGATGCTCAATAGGGTTTAGGTGTGGAGACATGCTTGGCCAGTCCATCACCTTTACCCCCAGCTTCTTTAGCAAGGCAGTGGTCGTCTTGGAAGTGTGTTTGGGGTTGTTATCATGTTGGAATAGTGCCCTGCATCCCAGTCTCCAAAGGGAGGGGATCATGCTCTGCTTCAGTATGTCACAGTACATGTTGGCATTCATGGTTCCCTCAATGAACTATAGCTCCCCAGTGCCGGCAGCACTCATGCAGCCCCAGACCATGACACTCCCACCACTATGTTTGACTGTAGGCAAGACACACTTGCCTTTGTACTCCTCACCTGGTTGCCGCCACACACGCTTGACACCATCTGAACCAAATAAGTTTCTCTTGGTCTCATCAGACCACAGGACATGGTTCCAGTAATCCATGTCCTTAGTCTGCTTGTCTTCAGCAAACTGTTTGTGAGCTTTCTTGTGCATCATCTTTAGAATAGGCTTCCTTCTGGGACGACAGCCATGTAGACCAGTTTGATGCAGTGTGTGGTGTATGGTCTGAGCACTGACAGGCTGACCCCCCACCCCTTCAACCTCTGCAGCAATGCTGCCAGCACTCATACGTCTATTTCCCAAAGACAACCTCTGGATATGACGCTGAGCACGTGCAATCAACGTCTTTGGTTGACCATGGTGAAGCCTGTTCTGAGTGGAACCTGTCCTGTTAAATGTATGCTGTATGGTCTTGGCCACCGTGCTGCAGCTCAGTTTCAGGGTCTTGGCAATCTTCTTATAGCCTAGGTCATCTTTATGTATAGCAACAATTCTTTTTTTCAGATCCAGAATTCTTTGCCATGAGGTGCCATGTTGAACTTCCAGTGAGCACTAAGAGAGTGAGAGCGATAACACCACCTGCTCCCCATTCACACCTGAGACCTTGTAACATTAACAAGTCACATGACATCGGTAAGGGAAAATGGCTAATTGGGTTTAATGTGGACATTTTCACTTAGGGGTGTACTCACTTTTGTTGCCAGCGGTTTAGACATTAATGGCTGTGTGTTGAGTTATTATGAGGGGACAGTAAATTTACACTGTTATGCAAGCTGTACACTCACTACGTCACATTGTAGCAAAGTGTCATTTCTTCAGTGTTGTCACATGAAAAGATTTAATAAAATATTTACAAAAATGTGAGGGGTGTACTCACTTCTGTGAGATACTGTAATATAGGTCCTCCAGTTGCTCTTGAAATCACCAATTAAAAAATAGCCACTGATCTCCCAACTACTTTCCTCTCTGCAGTTCTGGTATCCCATGCCGAAAAAAGCTTAGTGGTTGGCACATCTGCATTGCAGCACATGAGTCCTTGGGTCAAAGCTGGCTAGGATACTGTCTGCATAGAGTTTTCATGTTCTCCTGTGCTTACAAGGGTTTCCTTTCACACTCCAAAGACATTATGGTAGGTTATTTAGGATCTAGGTCTAGGAAGTGGTGGTTGGCTCAGATCTGAGGGATTTGGTCCTGGAGGACTGGCCAATAGTACCTGGTTCAGTTCAGGGTGTCCACTAGAACAGAAAAGAGGGAGGCCAAAAGCCCTTATAATGTAGTTCATTCATTCAAAAAGGATAACTGGGTTAAAAGCGGTTCAACAATGGGAAGAAAGACAATGACTTACTGTTGAGGGGGTGTCAACACACAACCTTCCAAATATACAAGTAATGAGAAGCCTATCTCCACACTGGATGAAGGTGGTTCCTCTCAATGCCATGGGGGTCCCAATCCTGGGTCCTCTCTGGGGTTCTTGGGCAGGTGTGTGAAATTGGTGAGTTTAAAAGGAGCCTAAAAGAAAACTCCTCAGTGGTCCAATCAGCAAAGGCGTCCCTTGTCTTATATTAAGTGCAGTGTCGTGATTCATCAGGTTCAGCAGGATGAATACAAAACATCATTCATTCAGGTGAACCTGATGACATCACAACACTGCCCTTAATATATGGCAACAGGCACGTCTGCTGATTGGACCACTGAGGAGCTTTTTTGTAGACTTCTTTTGAATTCACTGGTAAAGTAATTGACTTCTGTCTAAATTGGCCCTAGTATGTATATGTATGCATGTAAGATAGGGACCTTAGGTTGTAAGCATCTTGAGGGTTAGGGACTGATACAAATGTACAGTATGTAAAGCACTGCATAAATTGTCTGCGCTATAAAAATACCTGTAATAATAAATACATGTTCCTGGTTGAGCACCCTTACCATAAAAGAAATCACAGGAAAATGCTATATGTTTAATATGTGGGAGTGCTGCACATAACTAATTTAGTGAGTGGTATTGCCACATCTGTGCCAGGCAAAGGCTCAGATTGGCTGGCTTTACCTGGGCAGCAATCACACAGAACACATCTAAGCTACAGCTGGCAGATAAAAATGTAGATAACAAGTTCAAGAGTGGGTTCCAGGTGGGCCAAAGGCTCTCATTGACTGCTAAGACAGAACCAACTAATCAGAGCCTTTGCCTCACACAGATCTGAGCCTTTACTGTGGCTAACAGAAAGGCTTAACAGATCCAACTTGGCATGATATGAACTTACTGGAGGAGCACTCCATAGTCTCCAACCAAAGTGGAATTGTTCACTTTATATTATTCTGATGTGAAATAAGCGCAATTTCCCTCTGTGTTCTCCTGTAATATAACCTGTTACTGAGCAGAAAGCACATTATAAGGAATTGATTAATGCCCTGCATTGTCCATTGTTAAGGCAGTTCATTATCAGCCAACCTTGCTCCCCCCTCTATCAACTGATAACAGCAGGTACATCATTGGATCCGTATATCACAGCACCAGCAGGAAAATCACTTAAGACAGGATGCTGTTTTTAAACCAGAATGCTGGAAAATGCTGAAATGTGAATGGGATGTAAATTTATTAAGCTGTTATAAACACCAACCTCCAACTGCACTATACCGTGGCTGGAGGACAAAGTAGGATTGGCATGAAATCTAGTCTTTAAAAAAAGGGGATTTAAGTTGCTTTTATTTTCCGAATCAATAAATTCTGTTGTGAGAGTCATTTTATTAAAAATTCACACCTCACCCATTTAAATTAATGTTGGCTGTGGTTGTGGTGCATTATGTTGAACATCAACCAGCATTGGGCTAAGGAAGCCAACGCAGGACAACTCAAAGTAATTTTTTTTCTGCCCACACATTGTATTGTTGTGCGCTACAGTGCTGGTGCATTGGTTTACTGTGTTGGGTTGCTATTCAAAGTGAATGGCACTGTTACACAACGTACTTGTGCATATTACATCCTGTTACCACAGAGCAACAATATGAAAGGACAAATACCTTCCTTAGACTGCATGTTGCTAAGGCCCCATTTACATTATCATGTAACGGAAGTGACCGTTTCACTACGCAATTGTGACAGTGCGATTTTCATGCGATTCCACATGTCGCATATTCACTTGAATGGGCTGCCCTATTTACATTTGTCGCCAACAAGGTCCTGTTCCTTTTCAGGAGACAAGCTTGATGTGATTTTTTAATGGCGCGGTTTGGTGTAGGATCCTATCACTCGACACTCACAGCAGGATCACGTTGTGTTTGAAGTATCATTGAAGGATAATGACACCCAAACACATGCCACATGTTTTGCCACAATTGCCACAGAATTTGAAATCATGGTCAGAATCACGGCAATTCCGCAAGCAATTCCAAATAGCAAAGTGTGAATGGAGCCTTAACAACACTATTATTCCTGTAAGTAGTCTTTTTACCTTTTCTGTGTACTGCCAGGGATTTTACTTTGAATGATCACATTATCATGCCACCATCTTTCACTACATTGGCTCTGAATAATCATGTGATAAGTATACTGCCTGTAATAGGATCTGTGAATGGGGGAGCATTTAATTGTGTTACAGGCAGAGTAATCAGTAAAATAACTTTTCTTAGTGGAGGAGGCAGCAGAGGGTTTGTGTCCCCAACAAATCCATCAGATCATCTTTAGTGCAGAGTCCAGGAACCCAAAGCTGTTAACCCCTACAGCACTGGACGTTCAGCAACAGGAAGGGCACAGGACAGCTCTGCAGTGAAGGTCTTTACAGAATCCAGCAGCAAGCACTTTATGGGTTGTACACTTAGTACAAGTAATGCAACTAAAGTTATAGGGATTTTTATTTTAAATGGAAATTCAGCTACAGGAAGGGCACAGGACAGCTCTGTAGTGAAGGTCTTTACAGAATCCAGCAGCAAGCACTTCATGGGTTGTATACTTAGTACAAGTAATGCAACTAAAGTTATAGGGATTTTTATTTTAAACTAAACATCAGCTTAAATATTTACCTATGGACAAGCTATGTATATTCGAACATTTCAATATTCTTAATTATCAGTACATTTTTTAAAATAAGCCTGCACTTACCTCTGAAGCTGCATGCACTTTGGAACAATCCATCCTCAAATTTCAAATCAGAAACACTGAAGTCATTCAAGTCATTGTCTTAGCCCCCTCCCAGCAGTGACAGCACAGCATTTCAACCTTCTAAGATTTAAACACAGAGAAAGAGCTCTGGCAGGGAAAGCAGGGTGACCTGAACTGCTGAGTCTCTGTTGGGAGGGGTAGT
Organism: Staurois parvus; assembly: GCF_062004578.1. Taxonomy (NCBI): domain Eukaryota; kingdom Metazoa; phylum Chordata; class Amphibia; order Anura; family Ranidae; genus Staurois; species Staurois parvus. Next base: position 483,607 of record NW_028318424.1, read on the forward strand.
AGGGGGAAGTTGAGCTGCTGAGTCATTTCTGGGACAGGAATAAGGTGGGCTGAGATGAAGAGTCACTACTGGAAGTGGGAAGCTGAGCTGATGATTCACTACTAGGAGTGAGAGCTGAGATGTTGAGTCTTTGCTGGGATGAGGGAGCAGGGTAAGCTGAACTGCTGAGTTACTGCTGAGATGTGAGCTGGAGTTGATGAGGTGCTAAGTAACTGTTCGGAGGTGGTTAGGAGGGTGTGCTGAGCTGCTGAGTCACTGCTGAGAGAGGGAACAGAGATGCAGTTTGAGCTTCAGTGCTTCCATTCCTAACTTTGAGGATGGATTGCTCCCCAGTGCTTGCAGCTACAGAGATCAATTAGGGATTGAAAATGCCCTGTGGGTGGGACCAAATGCGTTGATGCACTTCCGGTCTGCCGTCTTCTTGGCCTACGTCACTTCCGGTATTTGGAACGCACGCCGACTTTTGCGGTTCAAGCAGCCATTTTTGAGGTGGAAAGCTGGTCATCCTCTACAGTGATCCTTAAAGCGTGAGATCCCTATATTTACAATTTGGAAACTTGTTCCTTTGAAGCCTTTGAGGCTATTAAACAAGGCCTGTTATTTTATTGAAACATGTGAGTGTCCTTATTCTATGGATTTATATGGTATTGAGTGGCAGTATTACACTATGTAGCCTTTCTTTCCTTGCACACTATTGAGGATTCCATGGAGAAGTAGAGTGGAGTCGATTGCTGTATCTAAGCAGGGTGAAGGCGATTTGAGTTCCTCCTGAGGGGCTATAGGATCCCTTATATCCTATGAGGCTTATTACTCACCTCCATCTGGTGAGTGCGGTCAATATTATTCTTCACGTGGTGATTAGGTGGAAGCACATTTTGGAACATTGTTTTGAAAATCCTTTTGGGAAAATAAGGACTTATGTTTGAAATATTATATATATATTTTTGCACGGACATTTATTTATTTGTGATTATTTTTATTTATTTAATTTTTGCGCTGTTTTTTGTGTTATTTATTATTGGTGGTTTTCACTGGTGCACAGCTGCATAATTGTATACTTTCTTTGATTGGCGCTGGGATTTTTTTAGTTTATCAATGAGGGATTGTTTCACAGAAATTTACAGGCTTTTATGAATATTTAAATACCTGGCTACAAGTTTGCCTTAAGCACAAAGTATTTCCTTAAGAGGGAGAGGACCTCTTTCAGCATAGAGCTTGGTCCTTCCAGCACTTCACAGGAGCTGTATAGAGCACTGGTACAAATCACATGTTTGCCAAATTTCAATGCAGTTTTACAGAAAAATCACAGCTGGGACAGTCTTGGAGGATACCGCAGCTAACCCACAATCCACTGTTCAGAAACCACATCTGACACATCTGCTAAAATATTTGAGATTTCCAACATTTTGTCACCTCTGTGTTGAAGGCTTATGTTAGTGCTTTACGTCTCAGAGGCTGAAGATTGAACTGATACAAGTCTTGTTGTGGTTTTGGTGGTATATTTCCAACCAACGGTCTCCATGACAATGACCTCAGTGGTGAGAGGCACCGTCTTCACACCGGACCTCCGATTTACCTTCTATTTCCATGTAATTTGATTTGGCTGCGAAATGTCACTTGCTGCCCATTGATTAAGGCTGGACTGTGCCCTGTGTACGGGGTGAAAGATTAGCTGCTGCTTGTCATTATGTTTCCATCTCCCACAGCCCGGTGTTTAGAAGCCTTTATCTCCTCCGTGTTTATGTGAAAGTCACGCAGAAAACAACAAAGGATTCTTTTTACTGCCATCGATTTGAACTTCATTTGAATCTTCTCTGAACATTAAATAGAAAACACCTGAGTGCATTAAAAGGGTCATCTGGGTGACCAAAATGTTACATTTACATAGCGTGTGTTCAATCACACACCATCAACTTGGTGAAGAGACCACAATGATCAAATGCTGTGCTAAAATCAGCCATAATCTGACATCTGTGAGTCTTTGGGCATAACAAGCAATCCGAAGGGCTATCTTGCCTAATCCCAATGTTCCCTCTGTGATAAATGACGCCAGCAGTGTCCACCACTCCAGCAGCATCCCCCACCACCATTCTCCTCTGTCCTCTTTGCTCCATTGACATAAATATGAATATTTGATCAAGCCGAGCGCTCATGTTTATGGCGCACTCAGTAAAGATAAGCCAAATGATTTGGGCGGTATTGGTTTTTAAATTTCCTGCAAAATCCCAATTTCTCTCATTGAGCTGCTTAGGTGAAATTTACCTGGATGGCGTGCAGAGGTTTGTTGCATTTAGGATAGTTTAGTTTTATTTACAGAATTGTTTTGGATAGAGTAAAGAAGAGTTATAACCCCAGATTTTTTTTTTCACCATCTGTGTCCCATTTTGGAGATTTCCCTTCACTTCCTGTCCCTTAGCCCAGGGCTTAACAAATCCCAAGCACCAAATCAACATGGTTACTAGAAACCGTTGCCTGGCACCTGAGCTTTTGTCAGCGCCAGTGGCGTAGCATGGGGGGGAAGCCCGGCGCAACCTTTAGGATCTATTCACACCAGATGTGGAGGCAAAATGTCTTGTCTCCTGTGTGCCCGATTCATGCCACTGTGTTGTGGTGGTGTGCGGGCACGTGGCTGGTGGACCCTTAGAGAGAGTCACATAACAGGCGTCCCAAAACAGATGCCAGTCCTGTCATTGCTGGGCAGCTGGCAGGTGTCATTCTGCTATGTGTATGTATGAGGCAAGGGGGTGGGGAGGGACAGCGCTGTGGGGCTGGTTAAAGGAGGAGAGGGGCGGGACTGTGAAGGGCGGGTTAGGGGAGATGTGGGGCTGTAGTGTAGTAGGAAGGGCGGGTCAGGGGAGGAGCAGAGCCCCTGGCAGGAAGTGTGCCCTGTGCTGCTCTTGAGCCTCCCACTCAGGGGCGGACTGACAACTCATGGGGCCCCCGGGCAATAGGCAATCATGGGGCCCCTGTGTCCTTGCCCACACTCAAACCACACCCAAAAAAGCCTATGAAAGGCACCAGGGGCATCTCATGGGGCCCCCTATCAACCTCGGGCAGTGCCCGAGTGGCTAAATGGTCAGTCTACCTCTGCTCCCACTTTAGGCTTCTCCAACAGGATCACTGGGTGTAGGTCCAGGCCAAGCTGTCCGGGCAGACTCTCAGCCTCACCTTGGAGAAGGAACTGGTGGTGCTAAACAGGCTCAGCAATGGCCCCGAGCCAGACACCCCCTCGCAGGGGACCCCCTGGGCGCTCCAGGGCTCCAACTGTGGCTTCAAGTCGGGTCTGGGCAGCCCAGGAGCTTGCTACCCCCTGAAGGGGTGGTGCAGCCACCTATCAGTGCCCATGAGTGCAGCCCATCAGTGCCTATCAGTGCCGCCAATCAGTGCAGCATATCAGTGACCATCAGTGCTGCCTATCATTTCCCATCAGTGCAGCATATCAGTGACCATCAGTGCTGCCTAGCAGTGACCATCAGTGCTGCCTAGCAGTATCCATCAGTGCAGCATTTCAGTGACCATCACTGCAGCCTCATCAGTGCCCATCAATGCTGCCTTATCAGTGCAGCCTATCAGTGCCCATCAGTGCAGCCTATCATTTCCCATCAGTGCAGCATATCAGTGACCATCACTACAGCCTCATCAGTGCCCATCAATGCTGCCTTATCAGTGCAGCCTCATCACCGCACATCAGTGAAGAAGAAAAATTACTTATTTATAAAATATAAAACCCAATGGTGAACAAATTCAATGAAAAGGAAGTTGTGTGTGAAAACAATTGATAAAAATGTCATATGGGTACAGTGTTGCATGACTGCGTAATTGTCATTCAAAGTGTGACAACGCGAAAAGCTGAAAAGTAACCAGTAGGCAAGTGTTTAAAAAAAACTGGCTACTAACTTTTTTAGCTGGCTCCTAGATTCAAAGCAAATTTGTCAAGCCCTGCCTTATGCAGGCCATAGATGGGTCGAGAATCGGCTGATTTTTCATCCGAAAAAAAAATCGGCCGATTTTCGCACCGTTAATGGGTTAATTGGTCAGCCGTTTTTCTGGATTTTGGCACATTTTTTTTAGCGGTAAAGTTGGAAACAAATCAGCTGATTTTCACAGCAATGATGGGCAAATCAGCCGATGTTTTTACCGATAAAAAATCTGCGCATGAGCCGTGACCTGCAAGAAAAAGAAGAAGAAGAAAAAGAAGAAGACGAAGAAGAAAAAGAAGAAGAATTCCAGTCCGCTATTATATTTGACATGAAAAAGTATTGTGGTTGCAACAATGTATCTATTTGTATCCGAATAAAAACATCTGTATCTGAAATGGATACAAATAGATACAATGTTGCAACCGCTATACTTTTTAATGTCAAATATAATAGCGGAGCTCTCTGCAAGGGACAGAAGTAATTAAATGCCGGCCGTAGATGGGACGAAAATCGGCCATTTTCTTTACCGTTGGTGGTAACATCGGCCTATTGAACGACCGATTTTTCTTTTTTTTTTTAAAACAAAAAACGTCCGGTTTTCGACCCATCTATGGCCTGTATTAGCCAAACAGGAAGTAATAGGAAATCCCTGCAAATTAAGGGAGGACCCCCAGGTCACCAGAACTAGTGTCCCCATTTGAAGATTTCCCCTTTATTACTTTTTTGGAGACAACCCAAAATTTTTAATTTTCTTTACTTTCACTTTTAATGGTAATGTTAAACAGGACAAATGGAAAGGTTGAATCTTCCTAACGGTGGGCACAGAAAGCAATAAAAACTGATAGGGGTTCTAATTACTCTCCACTCTATCCAAAACTAAAAAAAAAAAAAAAAAAAAGTTTTGTCTTTAGTTATACTTTAATTATGCTGTTGTTTGTGTTTGTTTTCTCCCTTTTCATAAATTTGTTCATTATTTGTGTTCCGACACTAAGTTATTTGACAGTTTTCACTTTTTTTTTCATTTCTGTAAAAACAATGCAAAATAATGAGGCTAATAGCACAGGCACAGAGCCAAGATAGGTGAAATAAGCTTCCCTAACCCCCAGGAGCCATGTAAACTCTATTGTATTCTTAAAGCTGATGTTTAATCTGCTTATATTTTGCCTTCCCCTACTCCTCCCTCCCTCTCATCAACATGCTATTGACACTTTATAAAGCCTTATTTATGGACTTAAAGTGAAAGGTTCATTTTTATTTGTAAAATAACAAACATGTCTATACTTACCTGCTGTGTGCAGTGGTTTTGCACAGAGCATCCCGATTCCTCCTTTTCTCGGGTCCTCCACAGGCTCTCGCTCTCCTGGCTCATCCTTTTTGTTGGGTGCCACAGTAGCAAGCAACTTGTTACGGGGCACCCACTGCTCCGTGTGTCCATTTACACATGGAGCTGTGGCTTGGCCCTGCTCCCAGTCTCTCCTCATTGGCTGACTGGCTCTGACTGACAGCAGTGGGAGCCAATGGCCCCCACTTGCTGTCTCAGCAAATGAGGAGACAGAGACCTGAGGCTGTCATGTACACTGCTGGATTTCGATGGGGCTCAGGTAAGTATTGAGGGGGCTGGGGGCACTGCTGCACTCAGAAGGTTTTCTACCCTCATGCATTGAATGCATGAAGGTAAAAAACCTTGAGCCTTTACAACCACTTTAATTAAATCCAGTGAAGTCATCACTGGGTCTCTGTGCTTCTCTGTGCAATGCAGGTAGATCATGGCTGATAGGAAGGGCTGTCAGGGCACTGTACATAGTTTCCTGAAAACATAACAGCATCCTTTCTTAGTACTCCTTTCATGAGCCCTCATCCCTGGTGCAAGCAGTGAGCTGGCTCTTGGGAGGAGTTATTCAAATATCAAGTAAAATGATGGTGGATGTCAGTCTAGAGGATCAGGCATTCCTAGGCAGACAACATTTGCATGAAGACTGCTCTAGGTAACACCCACACATGATACCAAGCCTCTATGATTGAAGGAACTGAAATTCAATGGATGAAAGGGGCGGGCCAAGGAGAAAGTAGGGAGGAAAAGGCTATGTAATGCTAGATGCCCTTCAAACAGGTGTAGCCCCTCTACAACTCATTTTCCCAGATGCACCATCCAGGGGTGTTCCAAGAGCAGGGGCGGACTGACCATTTGGAATTTCGGGCACTGCCCAAGGGCCTGGGTCAGTAGGGGGTCCCATGAGATGCCCCTGGTACCTTTTTCATAGGCTTTTTTGAGTTTGGGCAAGGACACAGGGGCCCCATGATCCTCTATTGCCCAGGGGCCCCATGAGTTGTCAGTCCACCCCTGGCCAAACCAAATTCAGTACAAGAGAGCCTATACAACTCTACAAGAATGAAGAGAAGGCTGAAGTTCAGCTTGAAAACCGCACAGAAACATCTTTCAACATACCTTGTGACTCCAATGCATTTAGCTAAAATGACAAAAGTTTTGCAAAAATTTTGAAGGAATAAAAGCTGTCAATTTTGCTCATCCCTTGTGCTTGCGGAGGAGCTTAAGTTAGATAATACTTGCATGGCCAATCACCATCTCGTGATATTAGGCACCTTAAACTGGTAATGAGATGCTTTCTTATTGATTACATGATTATGTCACCTCTCAGTCGATCTCTCAGTCCAGGAAGTAGATGGTGGCAATGGATGATGTCTGAACAAAGATGGCTCTGTCCTTCTGGAGAGAAAAGCAAATGAAAGCATTATCAGGGGGAGTACTGTGATCTCTAATAAATAAATACCTGGACGTGCATCATTGAGCATGAAAAACATATCTGATGACACGTCCACTTAAAAAAAGTGACAGACCAGGCAATAAGGCCTGGAAGGCTTCATCTATAATTCAACTATAACAGAATACAGGAAGATTTTGGTGTCGGTGGATGCCATAGCTCATCTACATTGTTTTAAAGCCGGCCTGTTTGCTCCTGTTTGGATTTCACAGAATAAGCAGAAATAAATTTAAAGTGGAACTTTAGTCAGAATCTCCAGTCTTGCTAGATCACTTCAGAATGGCCCCTTTCCGGTATAGTTATGTCAAACATTAAAATAAGTGCCTATACTTTTTAAAGTCCAGTAATGCAATGGGGTTGATTTACTAAAAGTGGAGAGTGCAAAATCTGGTGCAGCTCTGCATAGAAAGCAATCGGTTAAGCATGTCAGGTATACAAAGCAATCGGTTAAGCATAGTGTCAATTCACTTACCTTTGCTCCGCGCGTTCCTCTCGCCGTGTGCCCGCGCCGTTCCGGTGTAGCATGAAAATCTGTCTCCTATGAGGATCTGTCCCCCTCGACGTATCTGCGCATGTGCCAGTTTCAGGCATTCTGGCGATCTCCGGCACATGCGCAGATACGTCGAGGGGGACAGATCCTCATAGGAGACAGATTTTCATGCTACACCGGTCTTCAGGGCGGACTGTGAGAGGAGCCTAGCTCCGCGGGCCGGATTAAAAGGTCCGCTGGGCCGCATACGGCCCGCGGGCCGTAGTTTGCCCATTGCTGGGCTAGGCAAATGAACAGCATGAATATGAATACATCTCTAGCCAATTGCAGGGGAAGGCAGTCCAACTGCATGCTGGGAGTGGTATTTATATTTGGCGAGCACATGGGTTCAGTGTCTTTCCCGGGAGTGGATTGCAGCAACCAGGCTAAAGGCAGTCTGCCTCACCTGGCACTGGCTGCCATGTGGCCTTGGGTAGGTTGACCTGAGGGCCTGAAATTAGAGAGAGTGACCCTGGTTTTGTAGTAAGCTGACTGTCAAAGATATGTCTAGTATCTCTGGAGAGAGTCGCTTGGAAGATTGGAAGGAGGCAACCATTCTGTCCTTGGACTTGTGAGTACAGCTACTGAGAGATCTTGGAGACTCTGTGTGTTTTGCTACCCCTCTGGTGCTTGATAGTCAGCGTGGGTCTGAGAAAGGGAACACTGGCTAGTGTTCTGAAGAGCTTGTCCAATTGATGCTACTGTGAAGGACTTTGCTTAGTCGCTATTACTTCTGGTCTGCCATAGTTCACCGTAACAAGCCTGTACCTGAGGAGCTCAACCCTGCTACTACTACTACAGCTAAAAAGGACTTGGCTCACTCCTAAAACTACTTGCTGCTATATGTTACAGGGGAAGTCTGCTAACTACTGTCAGCCAAGACTTCATAAGTGTTCAACTAAGAGATCAGCTAGATGTCTTCAGTGTGAATAGTTCTGATTCTGGAATGTCCTACTACAATTCCCCATCCCTATCCCCAGTTCTGCAATAAACTAAAAAAAACCCACACATCTAGACTGGTCACTGAAGACAATGAGCAGACATGCGTGTGAGTGTATTTGGCTGTGCTTGGCTGCAAGCAGAAAAGGGGAAGCCCTTGTAAAACATACAATCCTTTGGGGGTAGTGCTACATTTGTCAAAGTTTAATTGAACAAGCTGAAGTTAGAAGCTGATTGGCTGCTCCAGATTCTGCACTCTCCAGTTTTAGTAAATCAACCCCTCTGCTTTACCCTGCTCTGCACATGCTCAGTTCCTCTCTATTTTTCAGCACTGTGCCAAAAAATGTAGAGGCCGATCTGCTGACAGCCTAAAGATTTACTGCTGCTCAGGGGCTCTGGGCTTCAGCAAAATGTAAGCCTTCACCAAGAAGAAAGAGGAGCAATGCTGGAGGCAATTTACAGCACATGCTCATTTTGGTAGCATGATTATTAATGTGGAATGTACTGTATGTTTCTTGCTAATGAACACTATTTTTTATTATGGGTATAGTTCTGCTTTAATTCATTTTAAATTTGTGTTTTCTTCCCAAGGACTCCATATATTTACAAAGCTCATCAAAATCTATAGTCAGCACTTAATACCACTTATATTTCCAGTTCTTTTGCTCACCTAAAGATTCTTAATTCTGCATTAGCTCCATAGAGACCCCCCCCCCCCAGCTAACATCTTATTCGCTGCCCTGCAAACTGTGCATGCCACCAGAGTCCTCCCTCATAAATCTCCCGGTTCTGTTTGTTTTTACGGCCTTGTTCAGGGTTTACAGCTATTGTTCCCTCCATAACCACCTGCTATAGAAAAGGCACTTTTATATGGAAATTTCTTTAACAAACAGATCAAATCTACTTTACAGCAGTGGCAGTCAGTGGCAGTACGTGGGGGTGCATACTACAAGGCTTTTAAAGTGAATTTTCTCACAACTTATAGCTTTGTTTTGTCTGACGTGTAAACAATTCAGTGCTGGAACGTGTATACATTGCTGGAGAGGCTTAAATAAGAATGCTGTACAATAAACCCACCTGACAGGCAATGCACTTCTAGATAACCTTTATGAAAATTTTCTCAAGCATCTTGCGTTTGACAGTAAATAACTGTACAATGATTTACTGGCGGTCACAATAGGCTGTTATGCGGAAACAATGGCTGCCCTTCACCGCCTGTAATAAATTTATAGAGAGAGGAATATATAAAACATTAGTACAGAAGGTAAAAATGCATATAAAGTGGCAAAGAGAGCATTGTTAAAGATTTCTTTCACACCTTTTCTGTGCTCGACCTCCTATACAGCTAATATTATTACTATGTATGCTGTGAATACAGTAACATTCAATTCAGTGGCACTGGAAGACTTTCCATTGCTTATATCACTCAAGGTTTATGGAGATAAAAAAAAACTGCTGAAAAAATACTCAAACCAATAGAATCCTGATCACTTGAGGCTCAGGATGTCCAAAGGACACTGAACACTTGGGGTTCCAGAACAATGGCACACAGATATTATTATTATTATTATTATACAGTATTTATAAAGCGCCAATAGTTCGCTCAGCGCTGTACATTACAAAGGGGGACAGAACACGTGACAGAATAATACCAATACAATGCAAAACATGAGGGGATTGAGGGCCCTGCTCTTTCGAGCTTACAATCTATGGGTATCCAAGAAAAAATGGCACGTTGACACTTAGGGGTCCTAGAAAATGAGAACACTGACACTTAGGGGTCCCAGGATAATGACACCCTTACATGTGGAGGTCCCAGAACAATGACACGCTGACACTTGGGGGGGTCCAAGAACACTGGCATGCTGACACTAGAAGGTCCAAGAGCAATGACACACTGAAATTTGGGGGTCCAAGAACAAGGACGGCCTGAAATTTGGGGGTCCAAAAACAATGACGCTGACACTTGGTGGTCCAAGAACAATGACACACTGACACTTGGGGGACACAGAACAATGACACACTGACACTTGGGTGACCAGAATAATTACGCACTGAAACTTGGGGGTCCAAGAACAATGACAGACACACTGACACAATGGTAACTTTGAATATCTGTCTTGATTGTATTCAGAGGCGCCTCTTGAAATTGTCTGGCATCAAATAATACAACAACAAAGAAATAATTCTGCCATGTATCCTGGCTCATAACATTAACCATTGTTTTCTCGCTGGCTTTATTATTGCTCTGAATAATCTACTAACCCCTCGCAGAAAATAACCCGGTGGCACAATTGATTGGTTCTGAGGCGTATGTGCAGAAAGAGCTGGTCCAATATGCAGCCATGAGATAAGACTGCGAGAACAAAGTTTATAATAGGTGGAAATCCTTCTGCTCTATTTCTGCTCTATCGCTTTGTGCTTTCTGTAGGTAAGAGAAATTAAAACACAAACGCTTCCTAAAAACTGCGGAGGTGTTAAAAAACAAGAGCAGAACAATAGGTGAGTACAAGACGGAGGAACTTGGCGCTTCCTTGGTGCAGGGGGGATTTTGACAGGTTAGCAAAATAAATGCTTGCATTTGTTGCTCAAACCTTTCACTAAGCACCAGATTACAGAGCTTCTATATGGATCCATTTTAGATCTAGAAGTTGCAGAGCCATGCCCACAAGCTTGTGGGTTGAGACAAACTATTAAGGCTAGGTTCACACCTATGCAGTTTGCATTTGATCCGTTTATGCAGTGCGTTTTGCGGTACGTTTAGCATTTTTTGCATATGCATTTTGCATTTAAAAAAAAATTGTTGTTGCTAGGCAGATTAAAATGCAAAATGCATCAAAAAACCACTACATGCTTTTCTGCGGTGTCTCCATTGAAGTCAGTGAACGAGAAGTGCAACGTTTTGCGTTTAAAAAAGTCCCTGATCCTTTCCAGGAAAACGCACCGGGTGAAAACACGGAGCTGTGAACCTGTCCCATATTAAATGGACTGCTGTGCAATTCTGCAAAACGCTGCGGAAAACGCATGAGTGCGAACCTAGACTAAAGCATATCTAAACCCAAAAGCAATAATGTAATATATTGCAGCTTACAATTTCTTAGATTTTCTGGCTGGATTTGTTTTCTTTTTCAGGCTCCATGAACACTAATGTTATTTTAAGCTCCTAGAAGCTGTTATCAGTATTTTTTTCTGCTCAGAGAAGTTAAATAGTGTTATCATATTTATCCATGTACAGTATTTTAGGCTAGTATCCTTTTTCAAGCTTCAACATTTAGGAGCAGGAAAAAAATAGTTTTTGTAGAGTTTTCGGGAACGTTTTTCCGGCAGAAAAAAATGCTAAATTCTCCTAAACATTCCTAACAGCTTTTTGCTAGCTTTTTTTAACCTACATGTATTGTAAAATGCTAATAAAATGGTAACCCTCCTAAATTTATTTAAAGGCTACTAAAAAACTTTTACAAGCATTTTTTATCCAGCAATTTTTGAGCTAAAATAAAATGCTAGTGTGCATGTTAGGCTTTTTTCCCTTTGATTTCACCTGGTAATCTGGCCAGTAAAACACGTTCTGTCCAAGGATGGCTACACTCACTTCCCCACAATATCTTTGGAAGAGCAGCAAAGTCATTCCTTAATATCACCATTATCAACCTATGTGTTAGATGGACTAACAGATTAAGGTGTCCGTTTATGACACAGAGAATAGCTGCGATTCAGAGGATCGCAGCTATTCTCTGGTCATTCACAGTTTATGACACTCAGGAGATCAGCGGAGAATATGTTCAGCCCTTGCTGGAGATCTGTGTTGTCCCTCCAGATTCTCCGGCCCAGAGCTGGAGAATCAGAGAGACCGCAAACTAAGCAGCGATAATATATCTCTGCTTAGTAAACTGATCTTTTCCTGTAATCTCGCGAGATTATAGTAAAATCAGCCGTTTTCCAGCGTTTGTAGACCGTTCTCCAGCGTTTGTAGACCGTTCTCCCTTCGTTTAGAGAACTGCTTCATAAAAGGCATTCACAGGAGAACTGTGTTCTCCGAGAATGCCGGAGAACTGAGCAGCAATCATTTACCGCTGGTTCATAAACAGACACCTTAGATGGACTTTACTTTAGAGACTAACAATTTAAAGCCATCATGTTTTAATAAGGTACATACATTTTTTTTTCCTTTTGGGATAAAGGTTTTACATTAGTGAATAAAAGCTGATCTTTGGATAGCTTCCCTTGTTGCTACCGTCAGTGTCCTATCACTGTTTTTGTAATCTATGTGCCATTGATAGCCCCTGCGTGGGCGCACCTTTTGCTCTGTTGGTGTTAGAGCACTGTTTTCTTTATTTTTTATGTGCGATTGATCGTCTCTGCATAGGCGTGTCTTGTTGCTCACGTTTTCTTGAAAGCTGATCTTTGTAAGCACCCCTGTCAGTATTAAATGTTTTTTCTCAACCTTTAACTGCAACTTTTGTTGGACAGCTTGGTATGTTAAAGGAAGTTGAAAGATAACAGACTTACTGGTAGGACCACCAGGTGAAAATAAAGGAAAAAAACTAAAAAAAAAAAGTGCAGTCACTACACCTAAGGACTGTTAAGCTGTATTTCGAGTATCAAAGGAAATACTCATGCGCTGCCACAGACAGATCAATGTATATAAAAAATTTAAGCTGCTGCAAACACCTCAATGTGTTCTTACGTCAAAAACTCAAATACAATAAAATAGTGCTGCGCTGCTCTATAAAAATCAAAGAAAACAGAAAGGATAATTAATAACTATTATCCATCAGTGACAATTTAAATGTGAATCTCATGTGATAAATTAACAAATATAACAGATAAAAAACAACCTGCTGGGTCTCAAACGCACAAATAGTGGAAGGATGACCAAACTCAGTGGAAATTTAAACTCATATACTGCATGTGAAAGCAAAATAAACCATATAGGTGTTGATGTTTTCCTTCTTCGGTTGTCCCCAATAGGTGATTCAGCCCTTGATTTACTTTATGAGATTTATTTACTATGTACTTGATCTGGGGTGGCCCATATATGGTACATTGTATTATTTGCACAGTGGTTTATTTCTAATTTATATTTGTTGTAAGTGGCTGTTTTTATGTATTCATATATTAGTGTAATATTTGAGCCAGCTTCTACATTATAGGTATTGGTCTTTAACAACATGGCCGCCATTGCTTAACAGGTTTTTGGTCTTATGGATGTTTGTTATTTATGATCTACATATTGTGTCCTCATGTGTACATTAATATTTAGGGTCATTTAATATATTTACCTTTTGCTATGGTCTTGTATTTAGTATGGTTTATCAATTATTTGGCCTGTATATGTATTAGCAGCTGGTCTCCAATAATATGGCTGCCGCTGTTTTAATATTTTCCCTGGGCTTATGGATTTTCCCATTTTATGAATTACACAGTTCTTTCATTTCTATTTTATTATTAATGACTGTTTTTTCTGTTATGGTCCTTTATCCATTACTTTCTATTATCAGAGTTAGGTTGTGTTTACATTGAACATGCCAGACTGCAACAACATGGCTGCGGCAGTTTGATTATTTTTTTGAGGTCACATTGTTCATTTACTCCCCATATAAGTGAGCTGTATGTCACCTGCTTCCTATCTCTGATGACGTCATGTGACTTGTGACACAATGTGTAGGACGGAAGCGCGGTGACGCCATTTCAGGTTGAAGGTGGAAGCCGCCATCTTGCTACACCCAGTCTCTGTAAGTGGTTGTTATATGCCTAAATGGGTTTGGTGAAGCCCTTTTTAATTTGTGAGTAGCATCTTAAATATATACTGCACTATGAGAATTCCTCTGTTCCTTGTTTTTTTAGTTAATTTCCATTGAAGTGGGATCACAAGGGATTATTATATCTAAACTTGTGGAGATCTATGGAATCCTAAGGTCCATCCAGATATTGATCTGATAAAGTGCATTTGACCTATACATTCTATGGGTAAGCCATTAAGGTGAGCGTGCATGCTGGAAGGTAGAGGAGCACGTGGGGTGATTATTTGTACCTGCAAGTCACCAGTGAATTATTTTAAAGATTGGAAAATTTGGGGCAAAAATAATATGTTATCTATTCACTTTTCATTTTCATTTTTGGATTTTAATTTACTTTTTTTCACACTAAAATCCATTGTTTTTGCCATACTTATTGTCCGGCTTCTTTTTTCACACTAGTTTATGAGACCGGAGACAGAACCTGAATTATCACACATTAACCACTTCAAGTCCGGACACTTTCACCCCCTTTCTGTCCATGTCAATTTTCAGCTTTCAGTGCTATCACACTTTGAATGACAATTGCGCGGTCATGCAACACTATACCCATATGAATTTTTTAGCATTTTTGTGAGACAGATAAAACTTTATTTTGGTGGTATTTATTCCCCACTGGGATTTTTAATTTTTTTGCTATATAAATTAAACTTCCAAACATTTTGAAAAAAAGTTTTTTTCTTATAAAATTTTGCAAATAAATAATCTTTCTTCATAAATCTTGGCCAAAATGTATTCAACTATCTTTTTAGTAAAAAAAAAATAAATAACACAAATTAGTTTATAACTAAAAATGTGCGTACCCCTGAAGACGTGCTGTCGCATGAAACGCGTTGGCTGGAGCCTCATTGCTGATGTCACGCCACCGCTACTGAGGAGCCATCTTGGTACATGATGTTTTCATTTTACTGACTCCACGTGGATGTTGTTTTATATATTGTTATGCAAATCTACCAATAAAATACTACACTATATAAGCACTTTCTGGCTCCTGTGGCTGAGCTGATTCCCCCCAGGATTACAGGAGACCTGACCCAATGGATGGATGAATGGAGCTGCAGGATTAAATCCGGAACTGTCAGTATACCACTGCACCTCTAGATGTGTGATATAAACAACTGCGCATTGTTGTCTGGTGAGGGTACATCCGTCCAAAGTGGTGGATTCCCTTTGTGAATATCTGCACGTTTGCACTTCATGAATAACTGCACGTTTGCACTTTGGCACTTCGAGTAATTATCTTACCATAAAGGACATTGGCAGTTTTTACTGCCTGCTTTGTAATATTTACAGTTGTCACGGACGCATATTGATGCACACAGTTGCACTTTTTACACACTTCTTTGCACTTTATTGCTTTAAAGTGATATAAGATATTTACGTTTCATGCATTTATAGTGCTGCACTTATATTTCATACGTTGATTTTGGGACTGTTGCCGATATCCTGAGTGCTAGCAGCTATTCTCATATCAGTAAATAGTTTCATATCTACATTTTATATATATAATTTATTAGCGCTCGCTTATACATTTTCTATACAACTAAAAATGATAATTTTTCAAAATTTGTTTTACATTTTTACTTTTTTTAATATTATTATTTATGTTTTTTGTTTTGGTTTTTTAACATACTGTCACCCTAGCAGTACAGTGTCACCATAGTGACACTGTACTACTTGTGGGGGGTGATGAAGATTTTTTTTTTTTTTACACTGATTGCTTTTACACGCATAAAGGCTGTAAAATCAATCATTTCTCCTTCTCTCTGGCTGCATTCTTGCAGCCAATGAGAAATACTGTGAGAGCTGTGATTGGTCACAGCTTGTCACATGGTACAAGGCTGTTGTGAATAGCCTTGTACCATGTGACCTCTGTGATCATTCACATATTTCACTAGTAGTAAGCAATGATGTCAGGAAGTAACATCTTGCTTACTACTATTCATGTGATCACTGATTGGCCAATCAGTGATCACATGATCGGGACCTCACACAGAGGTCGCGTACAGCGATTGGTGTTCTGCTGTGTCCGGAGGACACAGCGGGCACTGGATCACGGTGCAGCGCGCTCCCAGGGAGTGCACACAGGCAGTGAATGCAGGGGTGGTTTATAAACAGCCACCCACTCCTGCACTGCTCCTGTCCGGCCATTTATGTACATGGGCCAGGCGGGAAGTGGATAATGAAAAAATAGACAACAAACCTTACAAATGGTATGAATTAGCTGTGGCCCTTTTATTGTTGGTATTAACATATATAATAATAATTACCGCTTATATGTATCAAATAATATTAATTAATAAAATAACTAAAACAACTGTTAATTAAACATAAAGATTAGTTCAGCCATTACAGCTCGAACTAGCAATAAACTGTCCAAAAACTGTCCCCTTCCTTAGAAGGGACAAAACCATACAATACTAAGCCACGACATCAGGGCTGGAGGGATGGGTGGTTCTTCTTTTCTGTCACTGCTGCTTCTAATGGCTAACGACTTCTTCACCTTTTATAGGCTCTGCTCTAAACTACTGACCAATGGTTGCTTTTCAGGACAGATAAGTAACCAATCAATTTAAAACTTTTTTTTCAAACTGACACTCAGGGGTTTATTTACTAAAGCTGGAGAGTCCAAAATCAGACTCCCTTCTGCATAGAAACCAATCAGCTTCTAACCTCAGCTTGTTCAATGAAGCTTTGGCAATGAAACCTGGAAGCTGATTGGTTTCTATGCAGAAGGGAGTCTGATTTTGGACTCTCCAGCTTTAGTAAATAAACCCCTCAGGGTCTGCCCCAGTCCCATAGGTAGGGGTCACTAATGCGCTCCCCCTACTTTCATTTGTGGTATTACCACTTTTTATGGTGGGAGCTCAGCCGGGTGTTTATTTATGCATGTTTGTATTTATTATTAATATATCGAGTTTTTATTTACACTGTTTTATCAGCATATTTATTTTGGAGTGTATTTTCTCAGGCACTGGCATACTATTGGTAATGTTACCACCCTCTCACAATATTGGGATTTGAATTATGTTGATCATTCACTTTATTTAGATTGTGCTCAGCCAGGTGTTTACGTTTGTATTTTTTATTTCACCTTCACACGCAGTATATGGGTTTGAATTTCCACTGAGTTTGGTCATCCTTTCACTATCTGTGTGTTTGAGACCTGGCAGGTTGTTTTATATCTGTTATGTTTTTTATTTTATCACATGAGATTTGTACTGTCTCTCCAATCTAAGCATTGATAGTGTGATCTCTGTAACTAATGCAGGCCATAGACGGGCCGTTTATCAGCCGTATTGTCGGCCGATAAACAAAAAAATTGGTCATTGTCGTTGCCGATGCTGCCACCAATGTCTACGAAAAACGTCCGTTTTTCATGGATTTTCCAGCATGACCGATAAAAATAAACCAGAAGATCCGTGAAAAACGGCCGACGGCATTGCCCCACTAACTGCATGAATATCAGCCGATTTTTCGTGCGGACGAAAATGTGGCCGATAAACAATCCATCTGTGGCCTGCATTACAGTTGTGATGAGATAGTGATAACTTCAACCTCAATTGGATACCACACTCAGTGACTCAATTGATAAGACATCTTGTAGATCTTGTGAAGTTTATTCCATAAACTGAGAGAATCTTACAACAATGAACATTCGATAGGTCAAAAGATCATAATATTTCCTGCTCCATGATATGAGGCTAGAGCTGCAATGCATTTCTGGGAAAGGGGGAGGGCTATCTATACAGCATTAACTAAACCAAAGGAAAGGGAGGAGCAGAAACAAAATATAGAAAACACTTAAAGGCATATGACAGTCAATATGACAGTCATGTGAAACATGACAAGATTCACATTTATATTGCCATTTGTGGATAATAGTTATCCTTTCTGATTTCTTTGATTTTTAGAGAGCAGCGCAGCACTATTTTATTGTATTTATATTATAGGTATGTCTTTGGGTTTAGGTATGCTTACAATGACCAACTTTTATTCATTTATGTAAAAACTTTATCCCAAAAGGAAAAATACTTTCTGTAATTGCATACAAAGTTTTAGCTAGAGTTTGGCTTTAGTTTGTTAGTAAAGTCCATCAATCCTGCTCGCCATTGTTCCACTAGTGAGTAGAGCCATCCTAAGACAAGAAGTGTGTTACTGGCTGGATCACCAGGTGAGAATAGAAAAAAAAAAGAAAATGAATGCAGTCACCACATCTAAGGACTGCTAAGCGTTTGGGTTAAGGTACTTTTTAGGACAGTTTGGAGAAACTCAAATGGCCTTGCAGAGAACCACGACCTAAACCCTTGCACCGTGGTTAAATTTTTAATGCGCTTTTTGAGTCACATGTCCATGTTTCACAGGTGCATGCTGGGAGTCAGGCAACCAGAAAACGCACTGAAAACAAATAAAAAATGCATATGCATTTTTAGTTTGTTTTTTTCAGCAGAGCAGTGAGAAAGGGCCCCTAGATCTACACCAATGGTAGCTTGGAGCCCACTGTATCCTCCTTAGGATGTTCCCAGCTGTCCCCTGAGGGTTACATTTCATGTCAGGGTGATTTACCATACATGTGCAACATGTAAGTACATTGAATCTAATAAAGTGATTAATCAGATATGGTATGTTATACTATAATAAACTCACAATTTATTCAAAAGTCCATAGGTTAATTTATGTTGTCTAAAGAAGCAGATCTTATCCAAGAAACAAGCAACACGAGATGCCACCAATCTACCAACAAATCATTTAATATCATTACTGAGGATGACTCTGACTAACCTAAGAACAATAGAGCTCTGTAAATTCATTTGTAGATAGTAATAGAGACTGTATTCAGAACCAATAATAATAATAATAGTCAAGTTCTATTGAATTTTTTATGAATCTTTTCTATGAATTTTAGGAAGAAATTTATTTTTACAAAAAGTGTAAATAGAAGTGATATTTTTAAATTACTATGTACAGGTATCTACATGTACAGCGTATGACACATTGCAGAGAATTACTAAAACTGGAGAGTGAAAAACCTGGTGCAGTTCTGCACAGAAAACAATCAGCTTCCAGGTCTTAGTCTAGGTTCACACCTATGCAGGTTGTGTTTTTGCATTGCGTTTTGCGTTGCGTTATTGCACTTGCGTTTTTGCTGTGTTTTTGATGCGGTTTGCTTTTTTAAATTTTTATTTTCTTGTTGCTAGGCAGATTGTAAATGCAAAACGCATCAAAAACGTGGCAAAAACACAGCATAAATGCAATACATGCTTTTCTGCAGCATTCCCATTGAAGTCTATAGAACCAAAGATGCAACATTGTTTATTCAAAAAAGTCCCTGACCCTTTCCAAAAAACACACCGGGTGAAAACGCAGAGATGTGAACCTGTCCAATAGGAAATCATGTTAAATGAACTGTACTGTGTTTCTGCAAAATGCAAAACGCGTCAGAAACACTTAGGTGTGAACCTAGGGTAATTGTCAAAGTTTAATTGAATGAGCTGAAGGTAGAAGCTAATTGGCTACCATGCACAGCTGGTACCAGATTCAGAGTGCTTCAGTTTTAGTAAATCTCCCCCATTGACACCTCAAAAATCCCTTACTTTTCTGTGGTGTGGTGTTGTGATACTCAATCTGAGGAGCGCTGCACAACCTACTACACAAATTCCCACAGACAGACTCCAAAATCTTGTGGCAATTCTTCCCAGAATAATATAGGCTGTTATACGGGGGCAACTCCATTATTAATGGCTTTATAGTGGAATGTCCAACCTGCTCATATAGGTTTGACAGTCGAGCTCCACACACTTTTGGCCATATGGTGTGTTAAAGGAATGTTTGCCACTTCCTCCCTCTGTAAAGTACCCACAACAGAGGGCTTAAGCTGCCCAGGCAAGTCTGGATCACTCTTGTTTCTCTGTATTTTTAAAGTGTATTTCCACTTTTGCAGCCAAATTGGGATAACGCCTACTTTATATTTATTACATGTTCCCATTAACGTAGCAGAAAAAGTGCTGGTTGCCTTTTCAAGTGCTTTTTACTTGCCTAACCACTTGCCGCCCGGCCTATAGCCGTTTGGCGGCTGCAAAAATACATTACCTTTCCGGGGTGTACGCCATTTGGTGTCTTCCCGCACATGCGCAGTTCGCGCGGTTGCAGAGCCGCGCAGCGGCGCGATCTGTCACCGGCCGTATACCTCGGACACGGCCGATGACAGATCTGAGTACCGGCCCCTGTTGCCGGTACCATGTGACAATTTATGTGAAAAATTATGACAAAAAAAATACAACTTCAAAAAACTCGCCATGCCTCTTATGAATTACGTCGGACTGTCTACTTTACAAAAAGGGGTCATTTGGGGGATATCTGTACTATTCTGACATTCTTGGACCTCAAGAAATTAGATTGGCCGTCAGTACTTCAGGATTGATCAATTTTCAGATCTATACCATAGTTTGTGAACTCTATAACTTTCCTACAAACTAAATAATACATCCTAATTTGGGTTATTTTCACCAAAGACATGTAGCAGAATACATCTTGGCCTAAATATATGAAGAACAATTATTTATTTGTAAACTTTTATAACAGAAACAAATAAAAACGTGTTTTTTTTTTCAAAATTTTTGGTCTTTTTTTGGTAATTTAGCAAAAAATAAAAACCCCGGAGGTGATTAAATACCACCAAAAGAAAGCTCTAGTTGTGTGAAGAAAATGATACAATTTTAGTTTGGGTACAATGTTGCATGACCGTGCAATTGTCATTCAAAGTGTGAGAGCGCTGAAACCTGAAAACTGGCCTGGCAGGAAGGTGTAAAATTGCCCGGTATTGAAACGGTTAACAATCTTTGCATGCTATCTCTGCTGTGTAATGTTTAGGAGGGGACCGTGAAATATTGGTTAACATATTTAAAGGGTTTGTAGGAAGGTTGAGTTTTATGCTGCCACAGCCGGAGGGTTGGTGTTAATATGTTTCCTGGGTCTTTCCTGGTGGGCTTTCCTGAGTCCGACCCACTGGTACTGTATGATATAAAAATGGGACGGGTCTGGCCCAAGGGAAATACGCACACATACCAGGGTTTGTCCACACAGCCTTCTGCCGATTCCAGAGCACCTATGGATCAAGAACCTCTACAAAGTATAGGACCACTGAGAGCGACAAAACGCCCGAAGACACTGATGCTGGAATTTTGCCATAATGGACTCTCATCCAGTGCAGGCTGGGGCAGCTAGAAGCCTAGTTAGGGATTAGTTAAGGGAAAGACTGTTGCTTTTGTTCTACTGTTCATTTTGTAAAGTGCTGAGCAAACTGTTAGCGCTATATAAATCCTGTATTATAATAATAATAATAACTAGAAAAGCTACAATTTCTGGGGAAATTGTGTGAAGTGTTCTTGCCTCCACCAGTAGTCTACTGGAGACAACTGGAGTGGGCGGAGTAACTGGGTGGAGTGGCTTGAGTAACTGTTGTGTAGTTGGAGTGGCTGGAGTAACTGTGCAAAGGTTGGACTAGGCAGAGTAACTGTGTGAAGTGTTTGGAGTGAGTAAAGATAGTAAACATTACACTAACCAATTGATTAATAAAATTTAAAAAGTGCACATGGCAAGCTTGATAGCTCACACTCTAGCTTTTGTCACTCTGCTGCCTGCTCACACACCTGGGTTCCTATGGCAACTCACTCTACAGCAAGGGCAGAGAAGAACGGTTAAAAACAAACTGCTCCAACTTGCTCACTTTACTGGAGTTGCCATCTTCAAACGGTTGTAGTTTAAAAATTATAAATCCTACACTTTATATTGTGAGAATCACAAGACCCAGACCTACATTTTGATGCATAGTATGTCTGAAATATTAAAAATGAAGGCACAGTTGCAGTTTAGAATTGCCCTTCAAATTTAAGGTGGCTAGAGTGGAGTTTCAATGAATGTCAATGGGCGGCGTGAGTTGCAAACAAATGGTCATATTGTGAAAACTATCAGGTTGTAGTTTAAAAATTATAAATCCTACACTTTATATTGTGAGAATCACAAGACCCAGACCTACATTTTGATGCATAGTATGTCTGAAATATTAAAAATGAAGGCACAGTTGCAGTTTAGAATTGCCCTTCAAATTTAAGGTGGCTAGAGTGGAGTTTCAATGAATGTCAATGGGCGGCGTGAGTTGCAAACAAATGGTCATATTGTGAAAACTATCAGAACTATGGCTTAGCACATTTTTAGTGGCAGCAGGGATAGCTGAACGTTTTAATATAAGATTTGTGTAGGTGGGCTTGAAAATGAGGGAGTGATGGCAGTTTAGAAATCATGTCCTGATTTTTCAGCTCACACTCTAGCTTTTGTCAGCTCCCACTCTAGTTTTGACCATTCCGCCATTCATTCCTATGGGACCAATTTCACCACAAAAACGCCGATATTTCGTGAACCATTCAGTGAAACGTTCCACAAAGTAATAACACACCAATCGGGAACAATCCGCACGTTTCGGTATATTACTGTCTATGTAGTGTAAAAACTGTGGGAGGAGTTAGGGTGGTAAATTTGGCTATAATAATAAGAATATATGTGAGATAACATTAAGTGGTCTTGCCATGCAAGAACACTTAATAACTAATAATAATAAATAATACTGTTATGCCACATTATTTAACTACTTAGGGGCTGCCTAACACAGATTTAATGCGGCAGAGCAGCCCTCTGCAACAGATCATGTACATGTACGTGATCCAGCATTTCCAGGTAAGGGGCCCCATATGGAAGAAAAATATATTTGAAATGTAGTTTAAAAATATTCTTCCCAAATATATTGCCATATATTTGAAATGCTACAATTTTGGCCATACTCAATATATTTAAAAAAAATAAAAATAAATATATATATATATATATATATATATATATATATATATATATACTGTATATGTCTATATATATATATATATATATATATATATATATATCTATGTATGTACTGCATGTTGAAATGTGTTTTTATTACAAAATATGTGAAAAATATTTTTAAAAATACATTTCAAATATACTGTATGTCTTTAAAAATACAAATCTACATTTTTGGAATGCATTTACAAATATATGTGAAAATATATGTTTATATGACTTTAATTTTAAATAAATAAATTTTAATTAATTAATTAATTTATTTATTTATAGAAATATATTTTGAAATATATATTGAATATGGCCAAAATTTTAGCATTTCAAATATATGGCAATATATTTGGGAAGAATATTTTTAAAATATATTTCAAATAGATTTTTCTTTCATGTGGGGCACGCGTGTGACGCCCTGGCTGTGCTGTTCTTCGCTACAGCACAAGCTGATCAGCAGGTCTTGGACAAGGAATAGAGCTGGGACCCATTGATTGGCTGAGCAAACAACAAAAGAGAGCCCTGTGTTATTAAACCACACAGGGCTCTCTACAGAGTGCACTGATGTGGGTTTTTTTCTCCCTGAAAATCAGGAAGCTAAAAGTCACATTAGTAACTTCAGTTAAAGTTGAAGTTAGACAGATAAGCCGTGGCACTGCTCAAAGCAAAGATCCCCTGGTACTGAGATGTAAAGGTGTCTGCATACAGTGTCTCTAGAGTGATAACAGTAGGCTGGGCATTCGCTCGCGACAGGTCCCTTCGGATCACGGCGGTTGGAGTGCGCATGCGTGGGAGTGTGCGCGCGCGCATGTGCAGGAGCGCGGAAGTGCGCGCATGCGCAGTTGAGTCCACGTCACCACTAGGCAGGCTATTTAAACCTGCAATACAGTACAATCAATGCCTTCTGGTCTACAATGTTCCTGCACATAATACCTGATCCTGTTGCCTGTATTCTGATTTGCCTGACTAAGAAAGAACTCCGCCTGCACCGTCCTCGGCTATCCCTGACCATCCGCTTGCCTGCTCCCTTGTACTTGATCTGCCTGCTTAATACTGACCCAGCTTGTGTGACTCTGCTGCATCTACTTACCTGCACCTGGCTTGCATCCTGGTGGCTGCCATACTTACCTGCCGCTGCACCCATGGTCCTGCACCTGGCTTGCATCCTGACGTTTGCCAAACTTTCCTGCCGCTGCACCAACGATCCTGCACCTGTACTGCACCCTGGTCACCGCCATACCTTCCTGCTACCGCATCCACGCTCCGGTGTCCTGTCCCAGTCTGCATCCTGATTGCCGCCATACCTGTCTGCTGCTGCACCTAACATTCCTGCATCCGCACCTGACCTGCATCCGGATCGCTTGGGTCTTCAGCTACCTGCCGCTAGCTCCAGATCCACCCAGCACTCGTGCCACTCCTGGCTCTGCGCCCTCTGTTCCCACTATCAGGGGCTCCGAGCAGGAGTCATAAGAGGACACCTTCTCTCCACGTCAGGCTCCCCAACCAGGTACGTGACAGATAGCGATAACTTCAACCTCAGTTGGATACCACAGTCGGTGACTCAATCAATAAGACATCTTGTAGATCTTGTGAAGTTTATTCCATAAACTGAGAGAATCTTACAACAATGAATATTCGATAGGTCAAAAGATCATAATGTTTCTGCTCCATGCCATGAGGCTTGCTGCAATGCCTTACTGGGAAAAAGGGGTGGGATATCTATACAGCATTAACTAAACCAAAGGAAAGGGAGGAGCAGAGACAAGATATAAAAAACACTTAAAGGCATATATGACAGTCAATATGACAGTCATGTGAAACATGACATTCTCTTTAGAAACATCTAAAAGCTATGAAATATTTTTTCTAAGTATGCTGTGTGAATGAGAACACATAACAAACATATAGTGGGGTTTTCTCAAATTTGACTGCAAAAGTGGAAATACATTTTAAAGCGGAGCTCCACTCAAAAGCGGAAGCTCTGCTTATTTGCCTCCTCCTCCCTTCCACTTCCATGTGGCACCTTTTGGGGGGGAGGGGATACCTGTTTTTGACAGGTACCCGCTCCCCCTTCTAGCTCAGTTTACCGCAGCGAAGTGAGCTGGAAATTCGTCCCCCTCCTTCCTCCCGCAGTCTCCTGGGAACCTTCACAGGTCCCAGAAGACTGCTGGACCAATGAGAATGCGCAGTGTGACTCGCGCATGCGCACCTGGCTGTGAAGCCGCAAGCTGTCACAGCCTGGTGCCCACAGTTGTGATGCCTCGCCGGGGAGAGAAGAGGCAGGAAAGGGATGGCACGGGTGAGTACATCGCTGGACCCTGGGACAGGTGAGTGTGTTTATTAAATGTCAGCAGCTACAGTTTTTGTAGCTGCTGAATTTTAATAAACACAAAAATGGCTGGAGCTCCGCTTTAAGAAACAGGTAACCTCAAGCAATCTGATTACTCTTTTATACAGTCAAGTGAGTGGCTGGGTGACATAGGGAATTCCAAAGCTGCAAGCTCTAATGTAGTGATGGCACTGCTTATACAGAATGACAGGTATGTGTAAATCACAACACTGTCTGAACAGAATTATAAATTGGTAGAGAACACATTTCACATATATGGATCTCATCTGTGTGTTTAGCTGTTTGGTTGGAGTTTCCTCCTGACATCCAGTTTTGTAGCTCTGATGTCTGAATACTTCTCTGCTCTAGTAATGAATTTTGGTGACTGTTTCGCTCTTGGATGGGAACTCTGACTAACTGACTGTTCTAAATTCTTCATAGGAAGTGGCGTTTGGCATGACCCTGCGCCCAGTGTTTGGCGGCAGATGTTGGCCCGTTAAGGTATCTGGACAGAATTATTTGTCTGGCTGGTTCCGTTTATTTATATTGTTCTGTAAAAGCTCTTGTGCTTTTCTTTCATCCCGACACCATACGGAACATCCTGTCGTAAACGCCGTCCACCCTTTTATAATTCTTTGAACTGGCTTCACTTTCCACTGGAGAACAAAACAGGTTGCGCAATTTACGGCCGAGACACCAAAGAGGAGTATATGGGAAGCACATGAGGCTTTATTGACACGTGGGGGAGGCATGAGGCACCGTCCTGCTCGCTGGCCATCCAGACAAGCTGTTTATGATGAGAGATTATCCTTGTGTCAAAACATATTTGCAGCTGCTGTTTTCTCACAGCGTTCCATCAACGTTCTTAAAGGGACAGTTAAGTCTCAGTCAAAGTTTTCTTTGAGTAAAAAAAGAGCTGCTGATGTAGGTCAGCAGTTTGTCAGAATACAATATATGTGAGATAAAGTTCTAATCCTCAGGGGAAGTATAAGAATCATGTGACTGCCAAGCATGGGTGGGGCTAAGGTGTATTTGTTGCCCCCCCTTTTTGTCCCTCCCTCCATCTTTGTTCCAGAACTTTCCATATTTATAGTCTCATGTATAGAACACATTGATGACATGTCTTTTTACCTGTTTTGCCTTTAAATCCCCTCTTTAGGCAAACAAAAATAAAGATAATTTTTTTTCTCCTCTACATAAAGTGCAAGCAGTGGGGTCGAATTTTTAGTACAATATATTTATACAATGGACATGAGCCAGGGACCTAAATTCAGCATGCTGGAAATGCTGTGTGTGATCCCAGCAAAAAAATGATGATCAGGAGAAAACTGTGCGGGACTGTTCAGAAAAGTATTTTATCTAAAATTCCATCTGTGAAACATCTGCCTGTTTATCACCAACCACAGCAGACACAGTCCGAGCAAATACTCCACTGTGAGGGCCTCTAGAGAGGAAAATAGACTAAAATATCTATCTAAGAAATCTATTTATCCATCCATGTTCTAATATCTATCTATTATGTTCGAATGATCTGTCTATCTATCATATCCTATTTACCTATCGATTATCTATCTTTTTATCTATCTATCTAGCGGTTGCATACAACTCTACAACTGCAGTAGTTGAGAACAGGAGGTCCAGCATTGGAGTACTGGAAGTATAGTAATAGCTATGCTCCCTGTGCTTAGTAAAAGTGTAAATTGTAAATTAAAGAGATAAGTCCACTTGCTGGAATGCACCTTGTTGAGCTTTACCTCCATTCCTGTATATTCTGGCACATTTTAGAAAGTGGGTGAATTCCTGGAGTTTAGCTTTAAATTTATCTATTGCTACATATGTTCCAACGCTGCTTATTAAACTATCTATCTACTTATGTTTCTATCTATCTGCAGTATCCATCTATCTATATATCCATCTATCTATCTATCTATCTATCTATCTATCTATCTATCTATCTATCTATCCCTCCTTTTCTCACTCTATCTATACGTGTCTTTTTATTGATGTATTTATCTATCTATACAACTATATCATCTATCACTATCAATTTTATAGTATCTATCTATCTACTTATGTTTATATATATCTATAGCATTTCTGTCTCTTAGTCAATCTATACATGACTAATGCACCATAGATAGGCTTGTCCACTCCTACTTCCACCATTACCTATCCATACCACTCCACACCCCCCTTAACCAACTAAACTTTACAAAAAACATGACACCATTTGGAGTAAATGGCCAAAATGGCCTTTTATTAACAACTTCACATTTTAACATACATCAACCGTTCCTTAACGGAAAACCAAAGAATTGTTGTTGGTCTTCAAAGGCACCCACAAACGATCCAAAATGCACCTGCGGACAACCCTATACACTAGGCCTCCAGCCGCAACCAACCAGCTCGGAGACAACCATACCGTCCGCAGTGCAGCACCACCACCTTCCAGTTAAACCTTGGTTAACTGGGAATATCCACCGGGCCCCCCATACCACGGATGGGGTCCCACACCATTGTTTTACCTTCCAAGATGAGAACCGCCTCCAAAGACCAACAACCGCCCATGAACCAACAGAAAAACCCCCTTTCCAACTGGTGACCATTTTTTTTTTCTGTTTTCTCCGCCCTACTCACCTGCCCCCGGACGAGACCCTATACCCAACCAAACAGGGAGGGCGGGAGGGAAGCTCTGGTCCTTGCCACGTCCAGCTCCACTGATGCCCCTTCCGCAGAACCCCCCACCCTAAGGTACCACAGACCCCTCCTACACTCCACATCGCCAATAATATAATTCCCCAATCAATTCCCCACCCCCTGGAGCTAAATTTAACCCCTTCCATTCCCCACACCACTCTGGGCCTAGTCATGTATGCCCTGCGCTATTTCCATTCTTCCCTATTCGCTACGGGCATTTCTTGTCTGTTTATTGATGTTTGTATTTATGAAATTATCTATCTATCTATCTATCTATCTATCTATCTGTCTGTCTGTCTGTCTGTCTGTCTGTCTGTCTGTCTGTCTATCTATCCTTTTCTCACCCTCTCAGTGTATCTATACGTGTCTATTTATTGATGTATTTATCTATCTATACATCTATATCATCTAGCACTATCTATTTACAGTATGTTCTATCTATCTATCTATCTATCTATCTATCTATCTATCTATCTATCTATCTTTCTTTCTTTCTATCCACTCTGACATATATTAAAAACAATGTCACAGAACATTACCATGTAAACAGTATAGGAATTAGAAATGTCCTATCTCCCATGTATTTTATATCAATATGAAATGTTTTGCTGGCATACGGCGTATCCGTGTTTGTCAGATTACTTTTCTGCATTTTTTTCTACGGCACAATTTTCCTTGTTAATGTTTAATATACCAGAGAGTTGTTTAGTGCCAATATGGAGTAAAGTGCGATGACACGGAGAGCAATTATTTCCCTGTTCCTATAGACAGGTTCCCGATCGGAGGCTCTACCTCTTCCATATGTATTATTACTGACACAAGGCTCACAAGTTCTCTCGGCAAGTTGTGTAAATAAGTGATACGGCTGTTTGGCTGTGGCGGCGGCAGTGAACAGGTGGGCGCGTGGGTGTTCTTACATAATCTTATTTATTATCAGACATCTCCTGATTTTATTAGCCCCAAACTATCGACGTGAGAGAATATTATCAAGCAGCTTCCTCACTTCTGCTGCTGCTAAGATTAACACACGGATTGTAGGAAGTTTTTTTTTTTTTTTATTTCTCAAAGAACTCAAGTTTTTGATGGAAAAAGAAGTAACTTGTAGGAAATTGTCTCTATGACCTGTAGAAGTTACTGGCTTCCTTCACAAAACATGGATTGCCTGGCTGTCATGTGGTCTTAATGGATTCATCACCTCCTGAGCCACTGTAAGGCTGTAAGGCGACTAGGCGCAAGCGAAACTGATTGCTGCACCATTTTAGTTAAGGGCATTGGAGTTAAAGGGGAAGGTTAAATTAAACAAAAACATTTAGTTAATTTCATATTCATTAACCACTTGAGACCCAGGGCATTTTTCTTCCTTAATCCTCCTGAGTCTCAGTGTGTTTTTTAGTACTGATGTATGAACGCCAGATCTTCACTATCCAACATCAATGAAACTGGAAATAAAACAGAAATGGCAAAGATCCTGGACATGGCATACACCTTTTAGGAGTATACTAATTGTACACAGAACATTTTAATAAGAAAAATTCTGCTTTGCTTCCTTTTTTTAGTTATTATTAAGTTATTGAAGCCAGATTCAAAGTCAAGCATTTGGATCGTGGTTGCAGCACGCCCATGTACTTGAATGGGCTGTGTTTGGTGGCGGTACTGCCCCCCAATAAATTAGAAAGGGAGTATCATTTTTGCCACAGCATGTGTACAGCCCTGACTTGAGGGAAAGTGAATAAACCTGGGCTCAACCACCTGTTTGTACCGCCCCCCCATCCCTGTCTGTCAGTGTGAACAAGGCCTAATTTTTTATATTCCTTATATTTATGTTTGGTTTTTTTTCATTTATTGTCTGGCTTTACAAAAAAACATCAAATAAAAACACAAAAAGTGCAAAACAGGCACTTTGCAAAAGAACACAGGAAAGTTTTCATAACCTTTTAAATTTAATACATATGTGTGGCAAGAAAGAAGGTGGGCTTCAACGCCCACACACTGAACATATGCATCCATCGGTGGCAAAACTTTTTGTGCTGAGAGCACACTCACTCTGTGTTCTCAGCACAGTGATCAAGCTGTCAAAGACAGGTCTCAGTCCATATTAATGATTGGGAGTTAATGGGACCGAGTCACAAACATGTAGCATCACAATGGTCACATGGTTAGCCCCCTCCAGCATACAGACCCTATCAAAGGGATTTCTGGGCTGGGTGGAAATGTGTTGAAGACATATATTTTCTTTTCAAGCAAATTGTGCTGAAAATATTAGAATCTAATGTAGGATCCATTTACATTTTTGCCTTGCTGTAGCCACTTGTTACCACAATCCATGGCAATGCACACTACATGCGGTGCGGTGCCAATTATTTTGACTGGCACTCCAATGTACTAAAGCAGCCCACCAGAGTGATTATACAGTTCATTATATGACTAAATGTGCAGGATGTCAGATTTTGGAAAATTTTGGTGCATTGACAGCCCATTTATTTCAAAGGCCTGTCCTAGCACAATGTATGTTAATGTGCATCGTAACACACCACAAAATTGCAAACGGATCCATAGCCAATAGTTTGGAGAAATAGGTAATGTGTAGCAAAATCAATTTTGCTGAGAGCACTCTGCTCATTTCTAATGCTAAATTTGCTCTCTGCCATCAGCCATGATTTGCGATCTGGAGCAGAATTACTAGGGGCTCAAAGGTTGCAGTTGCGACCGGGACCTGGTGTTCCCCCACTGTGGGGAGCACCAGTGAAGTTGCTGGATGCAGGGCTCTGAGCGGAGTGTCTCGCTCACACACGGCTCAGTTGCCATCACTGACAGTGCCCCCCCACCCCCGCGGAGAAACGGGAGAGGAGAGAAAGAGCTGGTCTGCTCTTCCTCCTTCCGGCCCTCTCCTGTGTCTGCCATTCCCACCCTCTGTTCCCTGTCTGTGACTGAAGTCTCCACCCTCCCTCCCTTCTGTCTCCTGCCTCCCAGTGAATACACTAATGTAGGGGGTGTTCTGTGGACTCTGATGTAAGGGGGACTCTGTGGATTGTGTGTGATATAAGGGCAGTCTGTGGACTCTGATGTAAAGGGGGCTCTGTGGACTCTGATGTATGGGGGTCTCTGTGGACTCTGATGTACAGGGATCTCTGTAGATTCTGATCTAAGGGGGACTGTGCGGACTCTGATGTAAAGGGCGCTCTGTGGACTCTGATGTACGGGAGACTCTGTGGATGTTGATGTAAGGGGGGCTGTGCAGTCTCTGATGTAAGGGGGGCTGTGCAGACTCTGATGTAAGGGGGCTCTGGGAACCCTGATTAAAGGGGAATGCCAGGACCTCTGATGTAAGTGGGAGCTCTGTTTTCCAGAGACTGCTTATATCACAGTTCCCATTTACACCAGAGTCTGCATTACATCAGAATTCCCTCCTTACATCAGAGTTTTCAGTTTTCCCCCTTAAATTAGAGTTCCCAGAGTTCATCAGAGTCTACAGACTGCAAGTTCAGATGTAAGGGGAACTCTGCAGATCCAGATGTAAAAGGGGAAACCTGCGGATTCAAATCTAAAGGGAACTCTGTGGATTCAGATGTAAAGCAAAAACTCTGTGGACTCTGATGTAAGGGGGGCTCCTGTGATTAAATCCATATGATTAGAAATGTTAATCACAAAAACATATGTATAGTCACTATAGTGTATACTACAAAAAAATAGCTGTGTGCTGCTAAAGTGTTTGGCTTTGGCTTGAAGAAAAGGTGGCAGCTCTACCCAAGACAACAAGAAGGGGGCCCAATGTAGAACATTTGAAATGGTCCCGTTGTGGAACTGTAATAAAGGGTCCCGCAATGGGAGTAAAGGACCCAGGGCTTGGAGGGAAGAGGGGAAGTCAGGGGGGCCCTTCATTATTGTACTTACTACTCTGATCTGCAGGATGCACATGGGATGCATCTAAACAATTTGGGGAATGTAAAAATTGGTGATTGACCTGTTTTTCGAATCAATACGCATGTTGTTGATCTGTGGCCTTTGGAAATGTTACTACTGCTCTCTAATTCTTCGTCATTTTGCAGTTCTATTTGTTTTCCATGTTTATTGTTTTTTTTCAGGGCTGTCGATGAAGGCCATTGTTGTCACCACCAGTTCTGTGTCCAGTATGGGCCAGGGATTCGGCCGGGGTCAGTCATTTTAAGAGGAGTAGATCCAGATGGCGAAGATAATGGAGCAGCCTTGGCCATGGCAGAAGGTCACTTCTCTCCTTCCCGCCTGATTAATCCACGTTTACACATTGTATCATCTCTGCTTCGATTCTCCGCATTGAAACTGAAACTATGATACGCACAAGGAGCAGAGAAGTTTCCGCGCCATCGCCATTATTTCCAACATTAACCCTTCCATGGACAGAGACACACATCCTCTCTTATGGAGGGATTCTGACTTACACCATAGGGATTTTGCAGCCACCATGCCTCATTTGGAGTGTCACAGAGTATTCACTGGCACCAGTTTGCCAATTTATGAAGCTGTTCCTATAAAGTTTATTTCTACAGTCATTGCAGGCTGACATGGCCTCTCTGGTAGTAGAGTCAGGATATTTGCTGAACAGCAAATGTGAAAATACCCTGAATTAGACTAGCCAGCGGTTTTGTGCTCTAAAGGTGGCACTCACAGATTTCACTGGTACTTTTTTGTCCAGACCTGAGATGCACATTGGTGCCGAAACATGCAGGTAGACCCGCCTTGTTGTGTGTACATACAAAGGTGGCACAGTCTGGACATGTAATGGTAAATATGGCTGCCAACGTGCCCATGAACCCTGATTCAGTAATTGCAGCAATGAAGATTTTCAAAGAATTAGGCTACAATCACACAGCCGAATAGAAGTGGGCGGGTGGCTGCTGCCAAAATTGGTAGATTCTTGTTGGCGGTTGTAGATGCTGCCTGCATACACTGTGTGTGACCAGCAGCAGCTGTCAGATCTGTACTCTGTACAAAGTAATGGGCAGATCTGCTGTTGTTAGCATGTCCATTATGAGGGGTTCCCACCATCTCCCCTGAGTTTCTGGGTCTGTACACCTGCTGTGCTCATTATTAGGGGTACTCCTATCTTTGTGCTGAGCTCCTGAGTCTGTATACCTGCTGTGCCCTTTGTTCCCACATCCCTGTGCTGAGTTCCTCGGTCTGCATGCCTGCTGTGCACATTATGAGGGGTTCCCACCATCCCTGCACTGAGTTCCTGGGTCTGTGCACCTGCTGTGTCCACTATGAGGCATTCCTACCATCTTTGTGCTGAGCTCCTGGGTATGTATGCCTGCTGTGTCCATTATGAGGGGTTCCCACCATCCCCCCCTGGGTTTCTGGGTCTGTACAACTGCTGTGCTCATTATTAGGGGTACTCCTATCCCTGTGCTGAGCTCCTGAGTCTGTATACCTGCTGTGCCCATTGTTCCCACCATCCCTGTGCTGAGTTCCCCGGTCTGCATGCCTGCTGTGCACATTATAAGGTGTTCCCACCATCCTTGTGCTAAGTTTATGGGTCTGTACATCTGTTGTGCCCATTATGAGGGGTTCCCACCATTCCTGTGCTAAGTTCCTGGTCCTGCATACCTGCTATGTCCATTATGAGGGGCTCCCACCATCCCTGTGCTGCATTTGGGGGTCTACACACCTGCTGTACCCAATATAAGGGGTTCCCACCACCCCTGTGCTGAGTTTCCATGTCTGCACAACTGCTATGCCCATTATGAGGAACTCTCACCATTCCTTTACTAAGTTCCTGGTTCTAGACACACGTGCTGTGCCCATTATGAGGGGCTCCCACCATCCCTGTGCTGAGTTTCCACGTCTGCACAACTGTTATACCCATTATGAGGGGCTCTCACCATTCCTTTACCAAGTTCCTGGTTCTGCACACGTGCTGTGCCCATTACGAGGGGTTACTACCATCCCTGTGCTGAGTTCGGGGGTCTGCACACCTGTTGTGTCCATTGTGAGGGGTTCCAACTATTCCTCCGCTGAGTTCACGGATCTGTAAGATTACTGAGTCCAAATGAGATTAGGCAAGCCTACAGGCTCCACCTATAACTGACATATTTGTGAAAAGAAAAAAAAAAGATTGCCTTTACAAAAACCAAAAATAGCTGCAAGACCAGCAAATATTGCTCAGCATGCTGGACATTTATCCAGCTGGCCCATGACACTGCAGCAGAGCCTACACCTCTACTAATGCCTGAGCAAGCCGTCACACCGCCGTGCTCCATTCCAGCATGCCAACTGTTAAGCACAGGTGTTTTCTGCTCCCTCTGAACATCTACTTGCCTTTTACTAATCTTTGTTTTTCTCTCCATTATTCTAGAGAAAAGTACAATGGTGGATGTGAGAGCGCGGCGCGCACACAATGCACAATGCACAGTTCAGCTGGTGTCATTGTGATTAGTGTTTATCATGGAGATAATGTACAACGAGTCAGAACAACTGACATAAGGCGTTTTCTCAAGTACTAATTCAAGACCTGAAGCGTTCCGGGGTTACCATAGCGACGCCGGCTATTTCGGCCTTGAATAAACACGCGCCGCTGAGCCCCCTGCGCTCCACTCTTAGTGACAATTCCAGCTGGTAATAAAGACTTTGTGATACGGGAATTTATCCGGAAATAGCAGGCGCACAACGCGTTCGCTGTCTGAGACTCTCTCAGCGAGATTCACGAGCTGAAAGACAGGTGAAAACAATTGTTTACACCCCAAAAACTAACAGCTGGGGGGGGGGGCACAAAGTCCTGTCTTCTCTGCACAATGGAAAAATGATTGGCAGCAAGATATCTGACCATGTGTTAAAGTAGGAGTCAAGTCCACTTTGTAACTTGTACCTACATGTAAACCTATTTATTATACCTCACCTTTGGGTACTTGCACCGTTTAGGAGATATTCACACAGCATGCAGCCAGTGATGTCACCAGTGTATGCGCTCAAAAGTGATGGCACAGCATGCTGGAGCTTCAAAGCTCTGTGCCACAGCACATGCGCAGGAGTGACGTCATCACGGGTCATACTGCCAGACTCCGAGAACCCGAAAGGAAGACTGGGTGAAGATGGCAATGCCGGGGAGCCATGACAGTGTCGTGCTGGAGGGCTCCGTGTACAGGTAAGACCAGGGGCGGACTGACAACTCATGGAGCTCCCGGGCAATAGGGGATCATGGGGCCCTTATGTCCTCACCCACACTCAAACCACACCCAAAAAAGCCTATGAAAGGTACTAGGGGCATCTCATGGGGCCTCCTACTGACCCTGGGCCCTCGGGCAGTGCCTGAATGCCCAAATGGTCAGTCCGCCCCTGGGTAAGACTGTCATAATGTACTATGTGGTACATACTAGTACATTATGACCTAAACCTGCAGGGGGGGGCATTATTTTGGGTTTTTTTGTGCAGTTTACTACTGCTTTAACCACATTCTAACTGGCTACAGCACGGTTGTCCAGTTCTGGGAGGGCATCATATGACGTTCTCCTAAAACACACCCAGCGGTGCACACCGGGCGCTCTCTGTGATCGCTGCATCCTAAGGAAACAGCTGATCACGTGATGAGGTAAAAGGCCAATCACAACGGCCTTTTACCAGCGGTGTCCAATGACACAGCAGATCATGGGGTAAATACAGTTGTCGGTTATCAGCAGCACTTTCCTCACGCTGTCACAGTGTGAGGAAAGTACTGCCAATAACCGGCAGCAGTCACAGAGCAGACTGGCACTGATCATTAGGGCACTGATGATCAGTGCTCTGCAGTGCCACTCAGCAGTGCCACCCACCAGTACCCAGCAGTGCCATCCATCAGTGCTGCCCAGCAGTTGAGCCTATCAGTGCTGCAAAGCAGTGCCCATCAGTGCTGCTCAACAGTGCTGTCAGTCAGCGCCGCCCATTAGTGCAGCCTATCAGTACCCATCAGTGCTGCCTATCTGTGCCACCTCATCAGTGCCGATCTGTGCTGCCTATCAATGCCCATCAGTGCTGCCTATCCGTGCCACCTCATCAGTGCCCATCAGTGCTGCCTATCAATGCCCATCAGTGCTGCCTCATCAACGCACATCAGTGAAAGAGAAAAATTACCTGTTTGCAAAATTTTATAGTTGAAACAAAGAAAAACTTTTTTTTTTTCAAAATTTTTGCTCTTGTTTTGTTTATAGTGCAAAAAATAAAACACCCAGTGGCAATTAAATACCACCAAAAGAAAGCTCTATTTGTGTGAAAAAAATGATAAAAATGTAATATGGGTACAGTGTTGCAATTGTCATTCAAAATACGACAGTGCTGAAAGGTGGCCTGGGAAGGAAGGGGGTAAAAGTGCCCGGTAGGCAAGTGGTTAACCACTTGCCTACTGGGCACTTTCACCCCCTTCCTGCCCAGGCCAATTTTCAGCTTTCAGTGCTGTTGCACTTTGAATGATTATTGAGCGGTCATGCAACATTGTACCCATATGAAATTTGTATCATTTTTGAGACATATAGAGCTTTCTTTTGGTGGTATTTAATCACCACTGTGCTTTTTATTTTTGCTACACAAACAAAAAAAAGACCAAAAATGTAGAAAAATAATTTTTGTTTCTTTTATAAAATATTGCAAACAGGTAAATTTTCTCCTTCCCTGATGAACACTGATGAGGCTGCACTAATGGACACTGATATGCAGCACTAATGGGCACTGATAGGCTGCATTGATGGGTTCTAATGAGGCAGCACTGATGAAGCTGCACTGATGGGCACGGATGAAGCTGCACTGAAGGTCACTGATAGACAGCACTGACTGGAGGCACTGATGGACAATGACTGGTAGCACTGATGGACACTGTTGGGACTGCACTGTCGGACACTGTTGGGACTGTACTGATGTACCCCTGGGGCTGCACTGATGTCCTCTGATGTGTAAATACACTTTTCCCGCACTCCTCAGTGCAGCAAATGACCGGCAACTGTATTTACATTGTGACACAGCTGATCACGTGGTAATAGGGCTCTGTGAGTGGCCTTTTAACATGTCATGTGATCAGCTGTGTCCATAGGACACAGCAATCACAGAGCTCATCTGGTGTGTGCCTCAGAGGACATGCGGGAGGCGCCGTTCTAGAGGACTTCAAAATAGCGCCCTCCCAAAACTAGACAGCTGCTCTGTAGCCATCATTCTGCTATAGCTCATTTGTCAAGTGGTTAAGGAAGAGAATGTTTACTTATCCCCCTACTACTCTTTCTGCCAAACAATGCCCTGAGGAAGAGAAATAGCCACCTGAAATCTGTTCAAAAACTGACACTTGCAGAGCGGTTCTGGTCTCCCGGTCCTCAGGGGATTCCGTCTGGATTCTGTGAGAACTGGGTTCTCAGTGGATCTTTCTGTGGCGACATAGGGGTTGGCAGGAGGAACCACTGAGCCCATTTTATCATGCCTTACTGCAACTCAGGTAGTGTGAACAAGCCCTTAAAGGATAAGTTCACCTTTTTTTTGTTTTTTCTGTTTTTTATTCTAAATTCCAGCTCCCCCATGTACCAATATAACATTAATGTACTTCTTTTGTAGAAAATAAAAAACTTTTGATTTATCCTACACTTCCCTTACCTCAGTGTCCAGCTTTTTGTATATAAAAAAACAAACTTCCTGGACAGACCTTGGTGACAACTGCTATGACACAGGAAGGACTTCACCAGCTGACCTGATTAGCACACACCCTGCTGCTGCCTTCCCCTTCCAGGAGTTTAGGGGCGTAGATAAGGGGGGTCTGAACCCCCCCAGAGGAGAGTTGCCAACCATCCCTGCAGGCTGCAGTCCTCGAAATCTCCACTCACCCACAAGTGGAAATAAGGTGGAGGTGCGAACAGCACCAGGACTAGGGGTGTGTCGGAGGGGCGGTGGTGGTTGTGGCGACAAGCAGCGATCTCCTGTATGGCCTTCAATGAAACAGCTGAAAGCTGCATGAGGGAGAGGAGGAGAAGGGGCTTCCAGCTGCTTCATTGAAGCCATACAGGAGATTGCGGTTTGTTACCACAACCAACGCCACCCCTCCCACACCCCTCCAGTCCCGACACTGCTCTCTGCCCCCACCACTGCACACAACATTTCAGTTTTCTTTCTGGCACTCCCCTCCCTCGCTGTGTTCCCACCGCTGTATTCTTCTCAGTGCCCAGCCCCTCCCTCCATCCTCCGCACCAATAGGAGAAGAGGGGAGAGAGGCTGGATCTGCTCTGCCTCCCCCTGTGCCCGCCCCCACTCCAGTCCTTCAGCTTCAGAGGATGTGTGGGCGGGAAACAACACAGCAGCCGACAGCTCAGATGCATCTGAAGGAGTCATGGTGAGTCTGACCTCCCTTCCTTCCATCCTTCCACCCCCCCTTCTTTTCATCCCTCCACCCTTCCTTCCACGCCCCCTCCCTTCCTTCCACTCCCCTTCCTTTCATCCTTCCACCCCCCCTTCCTTCCATCCATCCTTCCACCCCCCTCACTTCCTTCCATCCTTCCTCCATTCCACCACCCCTACCTTCCTTATTTCCACCCTTCCTTCCATCCCCCCTCCCTTCCTTCCATCCTTTCACCCCCTCACTACCTTCCTTCCACCCCCCCCTCCCTTCCTTCCATCGTTACACCCCCCTTCCTTCCTTTCATCCCTCCTCCCTTCCTTCCATCCCCACCCCTCCCTTCCTTCCACTCCCCCCCTTCCACCCCCCCTCCCTTTCATCCTTCCACCCCCCCACCTTCCTTCCACCCCCCTGCCTTCCTTCCATCCTTGTACACCCCCTTCCTTCCACCTCCCTCCTTTCCTTCCATCCTTCCACCTCCTCCCTCCCTTACTGCTACCCCCCTTTCCATCCACCCCTTCCTTCCACCCACCCCATCCCCGTACTGTGCTTAAAGTCTCTTCCCCGTACTGTGCTTGAAGTCTCATCCCCGTACTGTGCTCGAAGTCTCATCCCCGTACTGTGCTCGAAGTCCATCCCCGTACTGTGCTCGAAGTCCATCCCCGTACTGTGCTCGAAGTCTCATCCCCGTACTGTGCTCGAAGTCTCATCCCCGTACTGTGCTCGAAGTCTCATCCCCGTACTGTGCTCGAAGTCCATCCCCGTACTGTGCTTGAAGTCTCATCCCCGTACTATGCTCGAAGTCTCATCCCCGTACTGTGCTCGAAGTCTCATCCCCGTACTGTGCTTGAAGTCTTCTGTAGACACCTGCAGTTTTTACACCGTTGTTCAGAAACCTCATCACCACATGCTGTTCCATGCACACACTAACACTGTTGTCTGTCATCTTGATTAACAGTCTCTAGACTGGACCGTGACATGTATGCTGCAGTAATAGGGCACACTTGCTACTTACTATTGCGTGTAGTAACGCCACGCTAGCATCCCTTTTTATACCTGTAAAAT
Source organism: Staurois parvus (assembly GCF_062004578.1). Lineage (NCBI taxonomy): Eukaryota > Metazoa > Chordata > Amphibia > Anura > Ranidae > Staurois > Staurois parvus. The sequence goes on from NW_028318424.1 coordinate 522,847, forward strand.
TAAAAGTCCCGGTTTGACTTGAACGCCCCTCGTATTTTGAACATGTGACCAACAACAGAGGACTTGAAGCTCCCTCTGCCACTGTTTCCATGCAGAAAGGCTGGGAAAGAGCTGGGTCATGTGACAGCTGTATATCGATTAGGAAAAAGATTTTTTTTTTTAAATAAAATAATTGCAGTGCTATCATCTACATACAGAAAGAGAAGGGATAATATAAACTAAACAGCGTGTGTTTTTTTGTATAACTTTAGGAATAGGGTAAGGGTTACCATTAGGGATACGTTTAGTAATAGGGTTACCTTTTTGGACAGTATTAAGGTTAGTGTTATCATGACTAGTGCACCAGAGATAGTTCATCCAGATCCCCCCCCTTTTAATTATACTTAAAGAAAACATGACACCAATTTTTGGAAGTAAAATGGCCAATACGGCCTTTTATTAACAAACCCGTTTTAACACACCAACCATTCCTTATAACAGAAACATACAGAGTTGTTGTTGGTCTTCGAAGGCACCCCCCAAAAATGATCTGAAATGCACCTGCGGACAACCATATTACACAAAGGCCTCCAGCCGCAACCAACCAGCTCGGAGACAACCATACCGTCCACAGTGCAGCACCACCACCTTCCAGTTAAACCTTGGTTAACTGGAATGTCCCCGGGCACACCATACCACCGATGGGTCCCACACCATTATCTGTACCTCCAAGATAAGAACCGCCTCCAAAGACCAACAACCGCCCATGAACCGAAAGAACCCCCCATTCCCCCCAAGAGGAACACAATACTCACTAAATAGGGAGGGCGGGAGGGAAGCTCTCTCACCAACGTCCAGCTCCGACTGACGCCCCCCACCAGGCCACCCGACCCTAAGGTGCCGAAGAGCCCACCCACACTCTCCCTCTACCAACCAACTCCCCAGCTATACTTTTCAAACCCCCTGGCACTATACTTAACCCTTTCTATTCTTCCTTCTCACTCTAGGCCTAGTCATGCCTGCCCTGCGCTAATTCTTTTTCTCTTTTCCGCTACGGGCATTTCTTTAGGGATAGCGTTATCTGTATTTAGGGCCTATTCAGATCAAAAACTGTGCGTTTACTGCACGTTTTTGCATGAGCAGTGACGTGCATTTTACACACATTTTTTATGCACATTTGTGGTACATTTTTCCTAAGCTTGCTTTTCCCTTGAGGTCACTTTGTCTTCTTTCTTCTTTGGATTTTTATAACACTGCACTTCATTGTGGTGCATTTTCCTTTATTTACATGCAGTTGCATGCATTTCTGTGTATTTGCAGTATGGAAAAATGCCGCTTGCTGTACTTTTTTCACTTTGCTGCATTGCAATAGTGTGAGCAATGCTCATAGAATAACCTGGATTTTGGACTGTCTATGAAGTTAGAGTGCAGTCAAAAATGCATCCCACTGCATCTGGTGTGAGTGGGCCCTTAGGGTGGAACATGCAGAATGTTCCAACATCCCCCCTTACCCCCTGATGCTCCTTCCCCTGTGACAGCGCATGGGGGAATATTTCCCCTGCATTCAATGTCACATTTAAAATTGGCTAATTTTTTTTTTTAATACTATTTAATCACATTTTTTGCATGAAAACTTCACAATGGCAATCTGGCCCCTTTAAGAATCACAGATCTTCTTTTAGTGTACATTGTAATAAATTTCATTTAATGATGTTTTTCCTCTTTACAGTCACCTCATTATTATTATTATTACTGGAATACAATCGCCAATTAGGGCAACAAGTGCTTCCTAATTTGATGACATTTAATTATGAATCCTAATTGGGTGATTAGACAACGGCTGCTGATTCCTAACTGTCATAGCAGAGAATTGTACTGTATTGTCCTCATAGTGAAAACCCTTGAAGGATTGCTTTTACTGAAATAAGGGAGGAGTTTGGGTAAGTCATAGGTGGGGCTTCTAAATGCTCCAAAAGAGGAGATATTTTAGGAAAAAATATTATGTAGGGCCATGATTTATACACAGAGACATCCAATGGGAAATTAAAGAAGAATTCCAGGCATCAACATGTATACATGATTACTTGTATATGACATACCTGGCTGATGCCCCTGGAAGCTGAAAATCACTGAAAAAGACACTGCAACTGCAAGGTCAGCCATTCAGCGTGGGCACCATTCAGATAAGTCTATGCATATCTTTTTAATGAATGCAATGCATTCTCTGATTGTACAAGGTGAAGAACATGATGTCAAAGCCTTGCATCTCCACCTCGTCCAATCAGAGAATGCTTTCGACAGGACAGGCAGCAACTTTTTGTCGCTCATCTCTGTTCTCTATCACTCCATTTCTCTAGCTAGTGTAGTCACTCCCACTGTCTGACCAGTACAAAATTTCAGCTAGTGCGATCAATGTCTATCAATCATGGCGGGTTGGGGTTGCATTGCATTAGTGCACTGAGTTGCCACACATAATGAACTGCAACACACCAAACCATTAAAACATGTGCATACTGAACCACTTATACTGTATGTTAAACCTGCCCCAAAGGACACTATAGTTTGAATTTAGTAAGGTACAAAACATTTCCTTGATAGACATATTTGATGCAATTTTCACATTTGCTGTTCCATATTTTTATTACTTTTTTACATACAAATTTGTAGACTCTCAACCTAGTGGCCAAGATCTTACTGAGATAAGATTGGTCTGCCTCATGAAGACTCTAGCATCATTGAGTCTGAATGTATTACATAAAAGGCTTGTTATTTTCATATTTAAATTCATAGTTATGTTATCATGCACCCCAAAGCATTGTACAGTAGAGCCCAACCCACAACATACTACTGCGCACCACAATGCACGTTGCATTGTTAAAAAAGCGTCATGAACTTTTTTTCATTTGTGCATTTGTAGCCCATTTATAATGAATGGGCTACTTTAGCGTAATGCACTTTAATGCACCGCTACTAAACGTTTACGTGTGAATGGGCCTTTAATTATGAATAGAAAATCAAGTGGATTGTTTACGGACTTCACAAATCTGCATGAATAAATAGGCTGATATGACGACATCAACCTACTGCAGACAGGAGAAGGCATTTCCTCAGCCTCCTGTCCCCCAGTGATCAGATAGTAACTTTGCCCCAAGTCACAAGGGGAGAGGGTTTAGCAGTGTGTGGGCTGTGTCAGGCATTTGAACTGCAAAGGCACCTAGATTTGCATGTTTGTGTTATCTCTAAGCCAGTCCAGAAAGTAGATGAAGACACTGGATGATATCTGAATAAAAATGGCGCCGTCCTTCTGGAGAGAAAAGCACATTAAGGCATTATCAGAAGGAGTACTGTTATCTCTGCAAGAGATACCAGAAAAGGTTACTTTAACACATTATTCAGCATACTGCACCTAAAATGGAAAAAATATCTGATGACAGGTCCACTTTAACATGCGCTAATACTCAGAATGCTTGAAGATCCATAGATATTTTCTGCAGATCTTTGCGGAGTTCTGTGACTTTGCCTTCCTATCCGGGCCACTGGCACAGAGAAGCTCCACGATGATCTCTAGCTGTGCGCCAGGCGAGGTGGGCAGATGGTCAGCACTGCGTCCGATTGCTGATTCTGCTTTATCACCCGGCTATTAAGGAGAATGGCAACAGAAGGCCAGAGGGTCTCTCGGAGCCCGTAAGACATTAGCGCGTTGGCCCTGGGAGCGGGGGTCTGGCGTTAACGTCTGTTCCTTGTCTCTGGAGCAGGCACGCTGACACAATTCATTGGACCACAAGGTCATTCACTAAAGGCTGATGTGAGCCTCGCTGGCGTGTCTTCCCGGCTAATGACCGCTATTAAGGCGCTCCGTAAAAACTCAAATTTGTTTAATGACACTGGCAGAAGTTTTCACGCAAGAAAACCAGAGATATTTCAGGGAAATTAATCCGAAAGGCTCAGCAAGAGACGTCCAGAATAAGTTTAAAACTATCAGAATGGAGAATTTTGGAAATAAAACTTTTTATCTTGGGGAATGTTTTCTTCTAAGTGCCTCCAACTTCCTGCCAGTATAACCCCACTGAAGAAAGATCTGACTATCACCCAGAGCACTGCTGTGTGCCAGACAGGAATGCTTCAGTGTTGTTGGGATTTAAAGTTGCCATCAGATATTAGACAGCAGATTTAAAGAACATACTATTTTGAGTTTATGTTTAAGAAGGATCACAAAAGATCGATATAAAAGAACTTTTTTTTACATGAGCATCATTTGAAGAAAAATCATCTTTGGGCCATTCTTTTACAGGAAACTGGCCTTTTCATGACTATTTTTTCTTCTTTGAGTATAATGTAAGGCAAAATGTTCTACTGGAAAGAGTTACCTTTACTACCTGTCCCAATCCTGTCCAAAATAATGGAATTTTTTTTTCTGAGTTGTCGGTGAAAGAGGTGTTCCTGTCTATTCCTGTTTAAGTTGCAGACACTACAGGAGTGTACCTGAGTCTACATGGATACACTGGTGTCACAGGGGTGCTCTGAAGTCACAAGATGACAAAGGATGCTCTGGGGTCACTAGGGGAGACAGGATGCTAGGGAACCACTAGAAGTCACAGGCTGCTGTGAGGTTATTGGGTGATGCAGGATGCTCAGGAGTCACAGGAGCACAGGGATCACTGGAATCACTGGGGTCACTAGAGACACAGGAGTTGCTGGAGACACAGAAGCATATGGGGCACTGAAGACATTGTAGTCACTGGAGACACAAGAAGGCAGGGGTAACTGGAGATGTTGGGGTCACTAGAGACACAAGAGTCACTAGAGACAAAGGAGCTTAGTGGCCAATGGAGACACGGGGTCACTAGAGAGAGCACAGAGAGCTGCTGGGGTCACAAGGGGCAGAGGAGTCTAGAAGCACAGGAGCACTGGGGGTCACTGGAGGTGCTGGGGTCACTAGAGACACAGGATTCACTGGAGGCACTTGAGTACTGTGGTCACTGGAAACACAGGAGCATGGCAGGCTCTAGAGTCACTGGGGTCACTAGAAACACAGGAGTTGCTGAAGACACAGGAGCACAGGGGGCATTGGGACACTGCGGGTTGCTAGAGACACAGGAATATGGAAGTACAAGAGCACAGGGATGTTGGGGTCACTAGAAACACATGAGTTTGGAGACACAGGATTGCAGGTGGCACAGGAGACTCTAGGGTAACTAGAGACACAGGAGACACCAGAGACACAGGAACTAAGGGGGCACTGGAGACATTGGAGTCACTAAAGACACAAGAGTCGCTGGAGATATGAAGCGACAGAGATCACTGGAGATGCTGGAGTCACCAGAGACAAAAAAGTCTGGAGATACAGGAGTTCAGGGGACACTGGAGATAAAGGGGTCACTAGAGGCACAAGAGTCACTGGAGACACATGAGCACGGGGCACTGGAGATACTGGGATCACTAGAGACACAGGAGTCACTAGAGATACTGGGGTCACTAGAGACACAGGTGTTGCTGAGGACATAAACGTACGGGTCTCACTGGAGATGCTGGGGTCACTAGAAACACAAGAGTCTGGAGACACAGGATTGAAGGTGGCACTGGAGACATTGGGGTCACTACAGACACAGGAGCCACTAGAGACACAGGAGCACAGATAGCACTGGAGACACTAGGTTCACTAGAGACACGAGAGTTGGAGACACAAAGAGACAGGGCTCACTAGAGATACTAGGGTCACTAGAGACACAATAGTCTAGAGACACAGGAATGCAGGGAGCACTGGAGACACTGGGGTCGCTAGAGACACAGGAGTCACTGGAGACACAGGAGCACAGGGGGCACTGGAAACACTGGGGTTACTAGAGACACAAGAGTCACTGGAGACATGAAGAGACAGTGCTCACTGGAGATGCTGCTGTCACTAGAGAAAGGAGTCTGGAGACACAGGAGTTCAGAGGGTACTGGAGACACTGTGATCAATAAAGACACAGGAGTTGCTTGAGATACAGTAGCAAAGAGGCCATGGGAGACATTGGGTTCACTGGAGACATAGGAGTCACTGGAGACACATGAGCGCAAGGGGTACTGGAGACACTAGGATCAATAGAGACACAGGAGTTGCTGAAGATACAGGAGCAAAGAGGGCACATGAGACACTGGGATCACTAGAGACAGAGGAGTCTGAAGGCACAGGGACGCAGTGGTCACTTGAGAAGCTGTGGTCTCCAGGGACACAGGAGTCTGGAGGCACAGGGGTGCACAGTAGAGACATTGGAAACGAAGGGACACTGAAACTCAGAGGCATAGGAATTTGGCTTTAGGCATAGTGATGGATTGTTTAAATCCTGAGCAATGTGTTGCCTAGCCCTTTACAGAACACCTGTTTGCTGATAAACAGAATAAAGAGAGGGTGAATCTTCCCCAAAGGAACAAAGACAGCATTAAAAACGTAGGAAGAAATGAAGCTAAGGCACCAAACCTGAATCACCATTATAATAATAGAAGTTCCTACAAAGCCAGATGGCCTGTGTTTGGCATTTCTGCACAAATCAGGGACCCCTCTCAAACAGTTACTTGATTTAAGAACTCCATATGCATATCAACCAAAGAGGGCACCAAACGTTCCTAGAGTCCAAAGTGGTATTTTCATAATTCCACAAATGAGAACCAGAAAAAAAAACATGACTCAAGGGCTCATCATTCTCCCTTCATCGGTGCTAAAAAATCAACTAGATATAATCTGGACTGAAAGTGACAAAATAGGTGATTTAGACCTCTAATGTACCCCACAGTCAGCATGCTGCCTAGCCTCCTGGTTTGGATTCTCCAACCATGTGCAGAGCCAGGATGCCCAACTTGTGGGAATAATATTTCAGATATTGGTCCAGTATGGGTTTAGATAAAGGACCACACTCAAAGTTAGTGGGCTCACACATGCTTTTCGAGGGTGTTGGGTACTACATTTGCATATTGCAGTACAATAAGGCCCTAATCACACCTGCGTGTTCCGGGAATAGAAATGCGCGTTTCTCCCTTTTGTTCTTGAAAACATGCCAAAACATGTATTTTGCTGGTAGTGCCACCGTTTCCTAATGGCACCCCAAATGTGGTTAGCAGTCACACAACAACCCATTTAAAGTCAATGGACTGTCCTCTGCTGTTGTGGGAAAAAAAGCATATAAGCGCAATGTGTAAATGTGAATGGAGTAGAAAGGCACATTTTTGCTTTCCTTCCCAAAAATATGCTAAGATGCGCTTTGTGCTTGTAGTGCAACTATTTCTTAATGGCACCCCAAACATAGCTAGCAGATGCGTGTTCTGTCACACAACAAAACGTACAAACAAAACACGGTACAAAAACACACACGGCTCACAGCCCTAAAAAGGTGAAGAAGCTATTTTTCTGTGTTTGTTGCACGTAGGGCAACACCTATAAAGTGAATGGGCTGCCCTATGCTGTTCTGGGGAAAAAAAAAATTGCATTAGCAACGTGTACATGTGAATGGAATAGAAAGGCGCATTTCTGTGTTTATTCCTGAAAACATGCCAAAATGTGCATTGTGCTTGTAGTGCCACTATTTCTTAATGGCACCCCAAGGGTGGCTAGCAGACACGCGTTTTTTCACGCAACCAAATGTACAAAAACGCACAAGGCGCACAGCCGTGCGGGTGCAGAAACTATTTTGGCGTGTTTGTTACACATAGGGCAACCCATTTAAAGTGAAAGTGCTGCCCTATGCTGTCTTGGGAAAAAAAGCACATAAGCGCAACATATAAATGCAAATGGAGCCTCAATGTTAACTGATGATATGTGTGGATTCAAGCAGTGAGTCTTTTTCACACAATATCCAACTTTTCCATTATATTGTCTCAGCAGCACAGTTACCAGGTTACATCATCCATTGTGCATTTGGCGGAACTGAAAAACTTTTTCTGAGCCTCTTTTGTGATGGCGGTGTTTCCGCTGGATGGCTGCAGGTGCCTGTTCCTGCGGGGTGACAGGAGAGCTGAATGTTGTGACAGGGCACCAGTGTCAGTCTCACACACCTGCATCCAGCGGCCTCTCCTCACCCTCCCTGTCGGAGATGCTCCATTGCCTCCATCGTCTCCTCCCATTCGGCCCAGCCACCCAGCTACCATCTTCTTAAAATAATCCGTCTTGTCATTACCTGAATTATTTGTGAGAGATCTATATAATTACTTGTTAACTGCAGCTATATCTGGAGGGAACAATGGCAGATTCTAACACATAGTCCTTTTCCACACAAGGATGAAAATAAATACAACATTCCAAGTCATATCCATTGCATATACTGCTGTGTTCTCTAAATTTATATTCTCTGATGAATACAAAAGTGACAATTAAAGTGACCTACTGTTTTACTTAAATGACTAAACTGAACACCAGAAAGTGACAGAAAGTAACTAGATGACTGAAGGGCATTTGGGAATACAGATTTTCTCAAGCTGGGGACCTACAGTACCCCTGAACTTTTTACCAGCAGAAGGGGGAGAATCTGCAGGGGGTAACCTTTGGCTAAACATAGGGGGGGGGGGATTTGCTAAAACTGGAGCACTCAGAATCTGGTGTAGCTGTAAATGGTAGCCAATCAGCTTCTAACTTCCCTAACTAATAAACCCAGGAAGCTGATTTTCTATCCAGAGTCGCACCAGATTTTGCACTCTCCAGCTTTAGTAAATAACCCCCCATAGTGAACAATGTCTAGGACATGGGGAAAGAACAAATGGGGGGTAAATTTGATCCTTTGGATATAGTAGTGTGATCCTGGCATGAGGCTGAAGCGCTTTTTATCACCCTAACCAGCTGTGTACTAAGAATTCTCATGGGATGGGATTCCCTAATACAGGCTATGCAATTGTGACAGACCCAACCAGGGCTTTTGGAGTGGACTATGGGGTAGCCTTCTACCCACTGCTTATGGCCCATGGAGTAGACCAGGGATTTTGTATGCTTCTCCTGATCAGAGCATTATATTATTCCCACCAAAGATGTGCCACCTATATCCGAGCTGGATCTGGGGTGGGACATTTAAAAACAAGTGGTGTAATGTACTAGTACTACCCCTTTAGGAGTCGCTAAAAGATTTGGATCCCCCTATAGTCCTGCACAACCAGGCATCACATATCTACACAAAAGCTTGCGTCCAGAGTCAGAACTCAGTCCTTGAGCTTTGGTTTTGTAGTTTTATTTATGGGATTTTGAACTGAATTAGGGTTTGGGTTGTATAAGATGCCAAAAGGTACTGATAAACTGAACACAACCTCCTGGAACTATTTACAAACCTTCTCTGTAGCACAGTCTCTATTGGAGAGCTAGCCAGTGTCTCCTTAGTATTCCACCCCAGACCCTAGATGAACTTCTCCTGTTCACCCAGCAATCTGAAGGTATCCCTGAACAAGGAATCCAGTTAATGTCAGTTTAAGAGATCCCTGATAGGTGGCTAATCTGGTTTTCCACCAGAGTGCTTCTTCCCCTATCTACCAAGGGGGTGCAGGTGTACTCACTCGATTCTTTCCTGTACCCATTGTGGGTTGGTGGCTGCTACCAGGCCTATCAGTTGGGCCGCTCCTTCCCTGCCATACAGGTAGTCCTCTCTCAGGGGGTCACTGATCTCTGAACTTTCCTCCATTCAAGCTCCATCCCATTGGGCCTCTTCGCAGCCTCCTTCCTTCAGCTTCACATCTTCCACCCAAACTCTCACTCCAACTCTCCTGCTACTGAGAAGGCTCCAACACTTTTAAGGGTGTCCAGCTCCTTACCAACCTCCCGTTGGGGATTGGCCAGGACCCCTCAAGAGTGCAGCCAGCCACTCACTACCTCTATGGCCATCCTCCAAAAGCCCTAGAGCAGGAGGAAATTCCAGAGAGGCTGGCTTGCAGAGCCTCTCAGCCCTGACCACATTTTGACCCCTCTCTGGCTATTGCACCTGGGCTGCTGCTTAGTCCCTGTCTAACCACTGGAGTCTAGCTCTCCCTAGCTAAACTAGGAGGGTGCTACATGTACTTTATCCGGGTCTGTTGAACAGTGTCATGGATTCACCCACACGCCACGCCCACAGCGACTAGCTAACCGAGGCGTGCACGTGCGGCCGTGACTTGGGGTAAGAGGGAATAAGGGGGACTTAACTTTGAATATATAAAACCGTATACAAGACCAGCCGTGATATACTTTCACAGCCCGCACTACCTCTTGGCCACCACCAGAGGGGGACTCCACTCCAATCCAGCTTGCTGACCACACACTGGCAGATACAAATCTTACAATCTGTTGCACTGATTAGAGTTGAGGAGCAGCTTAGCAATCACACATCCTTCTAGGATCCCTCCAACTATCCTACAAGCCCGAACCCCGGTGTTAATCACTCTTCCACTGTCCACACACCCCACACCAGACACACCACAAACGGTTGCTGGCCACCACCCAACAGTTTATTCGCAGAACAGTCTGTTGGGACACCACACACACACAGATCTCCGTCTGGCAGCTCTGCTACCTTTACAATCTGCACGCAATCTGCTCACACGCAGTGCAATTGCATATAGATTGGCACTGAGCTTGACCAAGCCAATAAAGGCACTAAAATACAATACAATCTAATTTCTCCAATCTAATCTCTCCGAAGATATGAGCCCGTGCTTAAATACACAGAAGTCACTTATTAATTTTAAGATTTAATATCCCAAAAGTGGGCAGTGCATAAAATATGTACAAAGTATAAAAAGTTACAAAAAATACAAGAAGACACACATAGACTATTCACTATAAAATAAAAGGGTATAAAAGACAGAAATAAAACTTTTACCAAGATTTATCCTGCGACTGGAGCAAGTCAGAGAGTCAGCAATCCGTCAGTCAAAGAACCGGCTCAATACGAATTACACTGCCCAAATGTCCGTATCCTCAATTTATGGGGATGTGGACATAGGCTGGACATGAGTTCTTAGCCAATTGACTATGGGGGGTGTTCCTGTACCTGCCCACAGGCTGTTCTGGGTGCCGAACTGCCCAAACTCAATTGGACCAAGACCGGCTTGAATCACCAAGTCAGGGATTGAATTTCCGACACCAGCGCATCAGTCTGATCGCGACAGTACCAATCACTGTTCCACTATCGCACTTCAGTGCCACATAACCATTTCCTGCATTTTCCTGGCATTCTGCATAGACCACAAATATAGGTTTTATATGCCAATGTGGCCCACAGAGTGTCCCATCAGAAGGAAGTATTTTCATCTCTCTGCAACTAATATTTTAGCTTTTATGAGGGATGAAACATACTCCTTTGATGTATGTATATTCTTTTAGAGCTCCCTAGAAAGGTCGGAGACCCCCTGGTGTCATGCGTTTCGTCACTTGACGTCTTCAAGGGGCGGAGTTGAAGACGTCAAGTGACGAAACGCGTTGGTCCTGGCCTAGTGGATGTGACGTTGGAACGTTCCTCCCAGCTGTCGGCTGTGTTGATCGCAGTGCAGGAGGTCCGTCACTTGGTTTTTCCCTTGTGGATGTGGCATTTTAGAGGCTGTCATTGCTGGTGTCGGCTAGACACCTTCTTTGTGAGTGCAATACTTTATTAATAAACTTTTACTGGTTTTAAACGTACTGCACCATCATATCTCTTCTTATTCCTCGAGCTTTGCCCATGTTATTGGAAGATCATTTGCTGCTTAGCTGTTCCATATGTGCTGCCTTGCTGTTCCATATGTGCTGATTGGATCACTATTGGTTGCTGTTCCTCTACTGGGATATCCTGCAGATCATTGCTCCCAGAGCAAAATGCTATCATGCTGGTTTATAATATAATCAGCATTTGGCTCTGGTGAATGTATTCATTTCATCTGGTGTCGAATTTGCACATGGGTGTTTGTTTTCCAGATTGACATTAAGTTGATATTGGACTATCACTGTTATGGTGGCTGGACTTATGTTTATATTTATGAATTCATTTATTTTTATTATTTATCCTTGCATGTTTTGTGAATAATTAGCGCACTTTTTATTTCTACACCATTTTACCTTTTTTGGTTACAGGTGCTGCTTATTATTTGATTTATTTTGCATTTTCTGTGGCGCTTCTTATATCTGCTACATATATGCATGGACCTTAGATTGTAAAGCTGGCCATAGATGGATCAAACTTCAGCAGTGTCCGGCAGAGTTTTGATCCATCCATTCACATTTGAGGGGAATTGATCTAATGATCGACTCCTCTCGAATTGGACTGTTGGAAAACTTTTGTTTAATCAGCGCTGCAGCCAGTCAGCATTAAGGGGAGTTCCTGCTATCAGAAAGCAATAGAGCAGCAGGGAGTATTCTCCCATCCACCTCAATTGTGTGGATGGGGAAACTTGTTTATTTTTGTTTGATCAGCCCAATGACTGTTAAAAAAAAAAATGATACTGGTATGGCCAGCCTAAGACAGGGATTGATGTGAATGTACATCATGTAAATCATCAGTGCTATGTTCTGTAAATACCTATAGTGATTATATTGAGCCGTTCACCTAGAGTGACATTTTAACCATTAGAGGATTATGGCACAGCAATGGATCCATCAGATCTGGTGCCCTCACAGTTGTGTTGGGTTGATGGTGATACATAACTGGAGAGACTGGGGCAGCAAATGATAAGAGGGATCCAGAGAGGACATTGGAATCCACACACCTACATTCCACTAGTGCCATAATAGAGGCAGATTTTGGCTGGGTTCCCTATGGCGAAAGGACAATTATTTGGCTAGACCAGTGTTTCTCAACCTTTTTTCAGTCAAGGCACCCTTTAACATGCTGTGTAATCTCAAGGCACCCCATTCTAAAATGTAAAAAATTATTCTAATAGTTTTACATAACGCAGCAACATCCCCACGTGTAGGACACCCAACATTAGAGGGAATTTATTCTTCCAAAGCAAACAAGGATGCTGTGCAGGTGCCCGACGTCCTCCTCATCAACTAATGATTTAATTGGTTGTTAGGATGCTGGCAGCTGGCAGGTTGTAAAAATGCACAATGAAAACCTATGGCTTTGTATAACTAAAAGGAAGGCTTGATCCACCTGCAGGCCTGTATACAATTTTTGGGCAATTTTAAGCATTTTGCCAAGGCACCCCTGAAAAAGCCTGAACTTACCCCAGGGTGCGGCTGAGAAAGACTGGGTTAGACTGTGTCCTCCTGCAATCCACATCTGCCCCTGGTCAGGTGTTGAGTTGTGTATAAGGGGTTTATAAAAAGCCCAGGACGAAAACTTTTAATGTATGAGCAGAGGAGATTGAATCAGATTTTGTGCTGTGTCTTAATTTTAGGATAAACTGAAACAGAGCAGTTTGACAAAATTAACAGCTGAATGAGCAAAGTATGATGTCAAACTGAGAATGGCTGGCTGTGGCTGTGACTGAGCCCCGTCACCTACCAATATACATTATACAGTGAAAAATGCAACATTAACATTCCTGATTAGGAAAATGTGTGACCCAGCAAGAATGAGGTTTGTGGTCTTATGGCATTTACTTCTTCACTGGTGGGAAAGATGAAGATCTTCAATAGGATTGGAAACTCCTGACCTAAATTTGAAAAGTGGAGTTCAATTTTATTATCACTGTGTTATGATAATAACAAAGAAGGAGAAGGAGAAAGAGGAAGCATGATTTCCCAGGGAGTTGTTCAGCACCTAATCTCACTTATTCTTCACCACATCAATTTGTTGCATGTTCCACATCCTGGAAATGGGGATTTTACCCAACATTTGTCTTCTCCACCTGCTGCAGATTTGTGTTTAAAGTGGTTGTAAAGGATCAAGGTTTTTTGTCTTCATGCATTCTATGTATGAAGGTAAAAACCTTCTATGTTCAGCAGTCCCCCTTATACTTACCGGAGCCCCATCGTGATCCAATGATGTGCATGAGAGTCTCAACTCCTCTGGGACTCTCCATCGTCATTGAGTATGACAGCAGCGGGAGCCATTGCCTCCCAGTGCTGTCAAGCACAGCCAGTGAGCCAATGAGGAGAGAGGATGCGGGGCCAAGCTGCAGTTCTGTGCGTGATTGGACATGCAGAGCTGTAGCTTGGGAGTGAGCTTGCTTGGGTGCCCCCATAACAAATTGCTTACTCTGGGGGAACTCGGCAGGAAGGAGGAGCCAGAAGCACTGGCGGGAGACCCGAGAAGAGAAGGATCGAGGCTATAGATTGTTTTTCGCTATAGATTGTCTTTTTTGGAATCTTATTTGCTAGTAGAAGTTGGGAGGGGATTTGGGGTGATGTAAGATACTCCAAAACAGAATGTATTGCTAGCAGAGGACAGATCTCACTTAGCAGTAGGAACATAAATACATAATAAGTAGATTTGAAAAGTCAATGGTTCATGGCTGGGGGCCATGAAGTGGAATAGGCACAAATAAAGGTAAAACTTGAGTAGTCCAAGGTTTATGGCTGGGAACCATAAAGCAAGGCAATAGCACAAATCAAGCGCTATATTCACAGGATCTTGGGCCTATCATCCAGTCCAAGGGCTCCAGGGACAAGCCATCGTAGGCCGTGTACCGGGGTGGGCTCCAAAGGATACAGTGAAGTCACGAACGAGGAAAGCAGCCCCAACACCAGCTTTTGCCACAACAGAATTTTACTTAGATGTGGCAAATAAACACAACCACAAATGCTGGGAACATACAATACATTTACATACACCCAGCCCAAAGGCTGAGACCCTTGTGCTGCACAGCACAGTGCCTTCTGATGATGAAGGTAGAAAGAGTAGTAATTTACCTACTGGCGGGCACAAATAAGCTGCCACACCTTACCCGTTATTACCCTAAAAGAGCAGGAATCAGTGTATGGGTGAATACACAACAGCACAACAGCTTACAATCTTACACAAATCTACAGTATTCCCTCTCCCATAACTGGTCCTGTAGAATGTGCCTGAGTATTCCTTCTGAGCAAAACGCCAGTCTGGCTTGAGTTTGTAGGATTTTATCAGCTCTCCAATGTGAAATGTCACTTTAAGTTGTGGAGTTCTTCCAATGATCAGTAACAACACTTGTGGCCTGACACAAACAGAGACCCTAACTAACTAACTATCTAACTATAGGCCTGGACTCAGTCTCAAGGCGCCAACACTGAAATGAGGTGAGTGCACGATCCTACCGAACCAGGTCTGCTTTTCATCCGCTGGTGACTCTGAACAGAACAAATGTCTCTCCAACAAGCATGCGGTCTCACCGTATATGTTGCTTACTTCCTCTGCTCTCATCAGCATTCCTGGCAGCAATCTCATCAGCTTCCTGGCAGCAATCTCATCAGCTTCACTTAGCTGCAGCTCTGGTTACGGAGGGGTGCTCTCACACCTGGATGTCATCAGATTCTCAGCTCACACAGCCCCCCTCATTCACCATTCTCCAGAACATGGCTGCTCTCTCTCCTCTGTGTGATAACTCCACCTCTTCATGAATATAGAAATCTCTATGCAGTCTGAGGCTGTGTTAGAAAAAAGTGACATCTTGTGGCTAAACCGCAGAATGTCAGTCAAAACATTTAATTTACTCCACACAAGCAGTATTCAAACAATGAGAGCTGTTTCCCAATCTCACACCATCTGCACACACCTCCCCAGGGATTGGCTATGCCCTGCTGAATATTCAGGCTGGATATCTGAATCCCCGCTCCCTAAGCTCTAGAAACATCTTCTAGAGGCAGGGAGAAGTAATCAAACTCTGTGAAACTATGAGCAGACAAACCCAAATGATCACTGCTCCGCTGATTACAGCAGAAGCCAAAACTAAATTTGTCTAGCAACCTAACAAGGAGGGTTCTACACTATTAATCCAAAGATTTTCCCCACAGAACTTTTTCCTGTCACTAGATCTCTTCAGTTTGATGGATAGCATCATTCAACTAATTTTCTTCAACCCAAGGTCACTCTGGACTCACCTGAAGCCTGGAACTGGACAATGAAAGGAAAAGTAGCAGTGATGAGTTCATCTCTCTGTCACTCTGCTTTCTCCTCCCATCAGCGTGCTCCCTGTGAGCACATGATGTAATTGGTTTCTGGTATTGCTTCTTCCATTTATATTTCAGCCCTGCTGTACTGCAAGAGGCTGATATCTAGTCACATTAAGGGAGTTATAATGGTTGTATTTAAAATATTGAATTAATGCATACAAAGCTACATTAATATCTGTCAGGATTCAAGAGTTATGCATTAATATATGAAGTAAGTAAATATGACTAATATTTGCCATTGTGTTATGAATTTTTGTAACAGATGTTTGCATTGTCTTATAATATATTCATGCTGTTACAGAATAAGCAACTTGTGATACTATCTCCTCCTGTGAAACACGTGTCTGAGATCAGAAGAAACATCTTTATCATATTTACTACATTTGGACTAGAAGATAAGATGTAACTTTGCATCCGAGATTGAAGACATGGATAAAGCATGTGTAGCACTACCCCCTTAGGGGTTGCTAAGATATTTCGGTCCCCCTATAGGCCTGCACAGCCAGGCAATCTGCATTCTCCATACAAGCTTGCATCCAGAGTCAGAAAATTAGTCCTTGAGCTTTGGTTTTGTTAGTTATTGAGGGGATTTGAACTGGGATAGGGTAAGGGGGGTATAGGATGCCCAGGGAACCAACAACTGAGGACAATCTTCCCAGAAGTATTCACAAGCTTCTCTTCTACAACACAGATTCTGTTGCAGATCTAGTCAGTGCTTCCACGATGTACCACCCCAGACCCTAGATGAAATTCTTCTTTTCACCCAGCAATCTGGAGTTTTTTTCCTGAGCAGGGGATTTGGCTCCTGTCTCTTTAAATGGGTGAACATTCACTAGGGGGGGGCTAATCTGGTTTCCCACCAGAGTGCTCCTTCCTCTATCCGCCCGGGGGGTGTAGGTGTACTCACTCAGATTCTCATGTACCGCTTGCAGGTTGGCTGCTGCTACTAGGCCTATCAGCTGGGCTGCTCCTTCCCTGCCATACAGGTTGTCCTCACTAAGAGGGCCAGTGAGCTCCAAGTTTTCTTCCTTTCCAGCTCCAAGTTTGCAGGCAGGACCCATCCCAGGCAGGTCCCTCAAGAATGCAGCCAGCCACTCCTCATATATACCCACATCCTCCAAGGCCCTCCTCCAAAAGCCTCAGAGCAGGGGGAAATTCCAGAGGGGCTGACCTGCACAGCCTCTCAGCCATGACCACAATTTGATGCCTCTGACTATTATACCTGAGCTTCTAATCAGCTCCTGTCTAACCATTAGGATCTAGCTCCCCCTCGCTAAACTAGCAGGGTGCTACACATCTTAACATGGGGTTTGATGATGAAATAACATATTTTGGCAGCAATTATGCTTGTCAGCACCTCTGCTTCTATGGTGTGCAATCACGCGTACTTATGTGTTTCACCTGGAGTGTCACAGCCACATCCAATCAAAGCTGTGTCCCCCTCTTAACAGGCCATAGCCAATCAAAGTGGAACCCTTCCCTTGATTGGCAGCTACCAATTAGAGTGGCACCCATCTCCTTCTCTGTTCAGTTTGCAGCCAAAGAGAGTGGCGTCGTCCTCCTGTAAGGCTGCAGCCAATTAGAGCAGCTTCTTCCTCTTGTTCAGCTTGATTGCGTTAGCTGCAATGCCCCTGGTGAACCTTCCTGTTATGCAGCCTGCATCAAATACATTGATTGCTGGGTACTGTCCTTTGGCTTGTTACTGGTTATCCATGTCTGCTCCCTGCCTTGACCTTTGTCTTGTACCCTGGTTATCCCTGTCTGCTGCCTGCCTGCCTGCCCTGACCGCTGTCCTGTATCTTGGTTATTCGGGTCTGCTGCCTGTCATGACCTCTGGATTGTATTCTGGTTTTCCTTGTCTGCTTCCTGCCCTGACCTCTGTCTTGTATCTTGGTAAATCTCGTTCGCTTACTGCAATGACCATGGTCTTGTATCCTGGTTATCCTTGTCCGCTGCCTGCCCTGACCGCTGTCCTTTATCTTGGTTATTCAGGTCCACTGCCTGCCATGACCTCTGGGAGCTTGTGTCATGGTTATCCTTGTCTGCTGCCTGCCTTGCCCTTTGGCCCCTGTTTTGTGTGATCATATTATGAATAATTAAAATGACTTGCACACTTTCATTATTTGGTTTGGTGCTCCGTTTGTATTATCATGCTTTAAGTCAATTCCAGGTACCCACCAGTGGCAGCCTTTCTGTATGTGAGGTGCCTTACAAAAGCCAATGAGCTTGTTGAAGTATGAGGTTTACTTTGTTTCATTAAATAAATACATTTTGGAAGCCGGCCTTATGGATATGTCTTTCTGGGTTAAGTTCATGAACAGTTATATTAATTTTGCTTGACTAACTTTTTAGTAAGCACTATTGAAGTCTATAGGGTGTGGGAAGGCAATCATGTTATTCAATCCATTTGTGAAAGAGTCCTAAATTGTGGAAAACCATTTACTGTGAGGGCTGTCAAAAAACCTTCATCACTAGGGTTGAGCAAACAACTGGGCATCTTGGGTGATGTCATTAACCATGTTTGGCCTTGACCAATGATGTCCAGTTATCCCCACCCCTTTTTTACATTATTGCCGCCTCAGTATCTGTTATTTAGCTGCGGTAGTGTGGCAGGAAAGTGTCATCAGTGGGGAGGGTCATCATGGCGGCGGGGAATCATCATCAGGTGGTGAGCCGTGATTGGCAATTGATCTACATGGCAGGAAAATGTCAATGGAGATCTATTTACATCGGGGGACATTATGTACATTTTTTAACGGCATTTTATTAAATAATTTTATAAAGGATTTATTCATTAGCAAAAAGAGTTAAAGTGTTACTAATTCCACAACAGTAAAATCAGTCTGTATATGCAGTAAAGCATACTTGTTATACTCACTGTGGAACCTAAGGGGTTAATCCTGTGCATTGTGTAAAGAGGCTGTTTGATCCTCACTTCTCTGATCCTCCCCTTCTTCCAGTGTCTCCCTCTTATTTCCTGATAAGACATATTGTGTGGAGTTACTCTGCACATGCTTAGTTTGGTGTGTATTGCTAAAGGTTTTTTTTTTTCTTGGGAGAGTGCAGGGTCAATCAGCACGATCAAGACAGAGGTAAGGGGTTCTGCATCCTCCTAGAACAAAATGAAAACTCCTCCTTTACAAGCTTTACATAGTTACATAGTTAGTCTGGCTGAAAAAAGACAAAAGTCCATCCAGTTCGACCATTAAAAAAAAAAAGTTATAATCCTATACCCACAGTTGATCCAGAGGAAGGCAAAAAAAAAAACAGCAAAGCATGATCCAATTTGTTCCTACAAAAAGGAAAAAATTCCTTCCTGATCCCCTGAGAGGCAATCAGATATTCCCTGGATCAACTTTACCTATAAATGTTAGTATCCAGTTATATTCTGTGTATCCATGAAACAATCCAGGCTTTTTTTAAAGCAATCCACTGAGCTGGCCAGAACCAACTCTTGAGGCAGTCTATTCCACATTTTCACAGCTCTTACTATGAAGAAACCTTTCTGTGTTTGGTGATGTTTTGAAGCTTTAACATGTGCTCGGCTGGACACTGATAAAAGTCACAAGACTGCTCTAACTGCTGATGAGAAAAGGCATTTAGTAGTGTATATTTATGAACATAACTGCATTTCCATGTTGTGTGTACTGAGGGAGACCAGATATAGCGAATGCAGGGTCCTGGGTTTAGTAACACTTTTAAAGTAAGAAAGACACCCACACTGAGAGTGCTTATGTGGCAAAAAAAACCCAGAATGTTACCCATTGAAAACGTTAATCAAAACGAACCACCGCCTGACAATGTTTCCCCACCACCACCAAGATGACCCACCAATGAATGATGTATGATGTTGCTCCTCTGCACTACCGCCACTAAATGACAGAATCCCTAGCACTGCTGCAATGTAAACAAAAGCCTTAGGGGATGACATTGACCAATACGTTAATGACCTTATTGGGTCAATGATGTCACCAGGGACTTGTGCTGCTTTGTTTACATGCTAGCATCCAGGAATTTGGGCAAACTGACTGAAATGATAGTTAGTTTGGCTGTTCGCCAAAACTAAGAACAGGCTTGGTCCAGGTTGAATTCACTTTTGACCCAAACCCGAATGTCATCCTTATTCTTCACAACTAACAATTCACCATTTGATAAATATGTGAGGTCTTCCCAGAAATAGAAATCTACAGTCACCCTAATCGCTTCATTTCAAACAAAACATTTTCTTGCTCCAGCTTCTTGACTTTTCTTTAGCGTTCAGCTCAGTTTGCATTCATGACCCCTTTCCATCATTTTATGAAATCCCATGAAAGGAGCGGGGTACCCCTGCACTCAGCAGGAAGACAGGCTGTGTGCTCCGCTGGCACCGGTCAGGGTTAATACACCACGCCGTCAGGAACAATAGAGAGATGACGGCTTTAAACACATTGAGCTGAATTTTTCATGGAGCCACCGGCAGCCTCCTGCTCCACTTGTCTGACTCGCTACGAGGGAAGCTTAATCCAAAGTGACAACAACATCAGTTTATGTGTGTTGCACCGACTTCCTCAACATAAACACCATTTACATGAATGTCTGGCTGAGCTGAGCACCAAGAAGCATACCACCAATAGAGCACAGAGAAGTATTAAAATGGATCTTTAAGTAACTTTACAAGTCTCCAAAAATATATTCCTTGCTTATCACAACAGCAACGATATTTAAAAAAAAAAAAAAAAGCCACCCTTGACTGCTGTCATTGACTAGGTGATGTCATCAGTCTGCTGCAAGCAGGATGAAGCACTTCCTCAGTCTCTTTGTAGCAAATCACAAGCTAAGAGGATGAAGCAGGGCCTAATATGTGTCAAACATGTGAGAACACAGACACCAGGATTTACAGGATTTAATCTGTGAGCATTCATCTCAGTCCAGCAGGAGCAGAGATGTGGGCCAGTCCATTTTCAGTTACCTGGAAATGCCTCCCACTCTGTGACCAGCCAGTGTAAAAATCCATCACAAATAATAAGAGAGAGAGGGAGAACTGACTGCTATTGCTTACTTGTGCCTCTGAAAATGCTAATCGGATGACTGTCATACTGTTCTAATAGCATCAATACTTTTTGAGGTACTAACCTCACAATATAGGAGTTCTAACTTTGACTGTCTAATCTAAGTACTTGTTACTACTTCTAAAACTACTATTATTGCTACTATTATTGCTGCTAATAACAATATATCTACTATTACTACTACTCATAAAATTATATATAATTCTTTTACTATTACAACTGCCAATAATAATCAAATTATACAGCATCTGCTACTTCTACAGCTATTACTATTTATAATATGACTGCAACTAGCCAGCTGCTGACCCAGCCGCCCACCACCCTCACTCTCCTACAGATGGACATAGATGAACTCCGCCACGACATGACAGACTCTCCGCATCATCACGTCCTGATTGAAACCTCTCACCTCCCTGATCTGACCAGCATTCCGCTCACCCCAACATGCCACCTGCACTCCTCCTCGTTTTCCTCTCCTCCATTCCCAAAATCGCATCCCTCTACCTCCCTACTCCACCAAAACAGCTCTACATTGCTCCTTTACTTCTTCCTTCTCCCCACTACGGCTCTCACCACCTCCTCCTGATACTCCACTCTCCCGCCATCCCACACACCACCACCAACAGATCCACACGCTCCTGCACATTCCGTTCCCATGCCACCTTCCTCACACTTCTCCTTCTCCTAACCACTGGGGACATCTCCCTGAACCCTGGCCCCCCACTTCCCCACTCCCCCTCTCGGCACCCCCCTGCTCCCACCAGCCGCCACAACCCCTCAACCTTATACCTGTCCCCCTCCTCCTTGCATCCACCCCTCTTCTCTCGGTTGCACTCCTGAACGCCTGTTCAGTTTGCAACAAGCTCACCGCCATCCATGACCTCTTTGTCTCCCACTCCCTCAACCTCCTAGCGGTCACCGAAACCTGGATCCAAGCCACTGACTCCACCTCTCCTGCGGCACTCACCCATGGAGGCCTCGTCTGGACCCACTCACCCAGGCCGAGTGGTCGCAGAGGCGGTGGGGTCGGCATGCTCCTGCCTCTGCTGAGCACCTTCCAGGTCCTCCCTAACCCCCCCTCCCTATCCTTCTCCTCCTTTGAAGCCCACTGCATCCGGCTCTTCTCTCCCACCCCCCTGAGGATTGCAGTAATCTATCGGCCTCCTGGATCCGTATCCCTCTTCCTGGGCGACTTTGCCGCCTGGCTACCCTTCTTCCTCTCCTCTGAGCTACCGACCATCATCCTCAGGGATTTCAACGTCCCCATCAACAACCCGGCTACTTTCCAACTCTTCCTAACCTCCTCTTACGCGCTCACACAGCACACACAGTCCTCCACCCACACCAATGGAAACACCCTGGACCTCGTTTTCTCCCACCTCTGCACCCTCCACAACTTCACTAACACCCCCTTCCCCCTCTCTGACCACCACCTCCTCACGTTTTCCATCTCCCCCTTCTTTAACTCCCCCCCCCAAAGCGTCAAACCATCACCAGCCGTAACCTCCGCAACCTGAACCCGGCCCATCTCCACCCGACAGCTGACTGTCTGTACGACAGTATCCTTCCACTGTCATGCCCTGACCTGGCCACTGCTGCGTACAGCGACTCACTGTCGGCCGCCCTCGACTCCCTGGCACCCCTAACCACGCGTAACATCAGACCCTGACCGCTTCAACCCTGGCAGAACGACCATACAAATGTCTCAAAAGTCGCGCGCTTGAGCAATTATGGTGCAAAACCAGATCCCCTCGAGCGTTCTCCCTCTACAAATCGGCTTTCCTCACCTACACCACATCCAAGCACGCCGCCAAGCAAGCCTATTTCATAACCCTCATCAACACCCTCTCCACCTGTCCTTGCCGGCTCTTCTCCACTTTCAAATCCCTGCTCTCCCCTCCCCCACCTCCACTCAGTACCTCACTCACCACCCACGAGATTGCCAATCATTTCCAAAACAAGATTGACACAATCCGTAAGGACATTGTCAACTCGCAATCTACCTCTCCACCTAGCCCTCCTCCCTCCATCACCCCCTCAACTCTCCCCTCTGACCTCATAACCGCACTGCCCCCCACCATACCTAACGCCCCGCGCACTATCACCTCCCCAACGCTCCGCTCCTTCAGCCCTGCTACCACTGAGGAGGTCACTAAGGTCTTCACTGAAGCCCGCCTCACCACTTGCCCCCTGGACCCTATCCCCTTGCAACTCCTCCAGTCACCCCCCTCCTCCATCCTTCGCTCCCTCACCCACATCTTCAATCTCTCCCTCTCTACTGGCACATTCCCCTCCCCCCTAAAGCACGCACACATCACTCCCACACTCAAAAAACCCTCCCTTGACCCCACTGACCTAAACACCCTTAGACCCATCTCCCTGCTACCATTCACTTCCAAGCTCCTTGAGCGCTTAGCCTACAATCGCCTCAGCGCCCACCTCACTGATAACAACCTCCTTGATCCACTACAGTCTGGCTTCCGTCCCCTACACTCCACCGAAACCGCCCTACTTAAAATCACTAACGACCTGCTAACCTCCAAAGCAAATAGCCACTACTCAGTCCTCCTGCTCCTTGACCTCTCCGCGGCCTTCGATACAGTCGACCACCCTCTCCTCCTTACTAAACTGCACTCCCTTGGCATCAGGGACGCTGCTCTCTCCTGGCTCTCCTCCTATCTATCCCAACGCTCCTTCAATGTTACCTATAACACTGCCACCTCCCCCTCTCTCCCCCTCTCTGTTGGAGTTCCTCAAGGCTCTGTCCTCGGACCCCTCCTTTTCGCCATCTACACCTCCTCCCTTGGCAAACTGATACACTCCCACGGCTTCAACTATCACCTCTATGCTGACAAATTTACCTCTCCACCCCTCAACTCACCCCCTCACTCTCCGCTCGCATCGCCCACCTCCTGAACGACATATCAGACTGGATGTCGCTCCATTTCCTCAAGCTAAACCTGTCCAAAACCGAGCTCCTGGTTTTCCCCTCAGCCCGCGCCCCCCCCCATCCTCTCCATCACAACTAGCAACGCCACCATCAATCCAACCCCACACGCCAAAGTCCTGGGTGTCACCCTGGACTTAAACCTTTCCTTCCAACCTCATGTCCAATCACTATCAAAGTCATGCAGGCAACATCTCCAAGATACGTATGTTCCTCACCCCAGACACTACTAAACAACTCATACACTCCCTCATCATCTCACGCCTGGACTACTGCAACTCCCTTCTCACTGGCCTACCCAAGCAAATGCTATCCCCACTCCAGTCTATCCTGAATTCAGCGGCGAGACTCATCCACCTCACCAACCGCTCCACATCTGCCACCCCCCTCTGCCAATCCCTTCACTGGCTCCCGATTGCCCAGCGCATCAAATTCAAATGACTAACTCTGACCTACAAAGCCATTCACAACGCCGCCCCAAACTACCTAACTGACCTGATACCCAAATACCACCCTACCTGTGCCCTTCGCTGCTCACAGGACCTCCTACTCTCTAGCTCCCTGGTCTCCTCCTCCCACGCCCGACTGCAGGACTTCTCCAGGACTTCCCCCATCCTCTGGAACTCCCTACCCCAATCCATCAGACTGTCACCTACCCTCCTCACCTTCAGGCGCACCCTGAAAACCCATCTCTTCAGGGAAGCCTACTCCACCCTCACCTAACAACCGATCTCCTCCACTCCTCCCACCACTCCATCCCCCACAGCCACTTCCTCCTGTACCACTATCCCCTCCCTCCTAGATTGTAAGCTCGAAAGAGCAGGGCCCTCGAACCCCTCGTGTATTGTATTGTTACTGTATTGTCTCATGTTCTGTCCCCCTCGCTATTGTACAGCGCTGAGCAAACCCTTTGGCGCTATATAAATTCTGTATAATAATAATAATATTATTATAACTATTTACATGCTATAGCTACTACTACTACTACTACTACTAATAATAATAATAATAATAATAATATGTACATGCTACAGCTACTACTCCTAATAATAATGATAATATATCTACATGCTACAGCTACTACTAATAATAATAATATATGTACATGCTACAGATACTACTCCTAATAATAATGATAATATATCTACATGCTATAGCTACTACTACTACTACTAATAATAATAATAATAATAAATGTACATGCTACAGCTACTACTGCTAATAATAATAATAATGATAATATATCTACATGCTACAGCTACTACTCCTAATAATAATAATAATAATATATCTACTGTAATATATACTGTAGCATGTAATATACTGTATCTACATGCTACTGCTACTAAAAGCAATATATCTTTTATTTCTACTACTTCTAATGTTACTACTACAACCACTAATAATAATATATCTTATTCTTCTACTGTTACTATTAACAATTTATCTACCACTACTACTACTAATAATAATAATTACAACTACTGGGCAGCACAGTGGCTAAATGGTTAGCACTTCCTCCTGGCAGTACTAGGGTCGTTGGCCTGAATCCCAGCCATGGCACCACCTGCCTGGAGTTTGCATGTTCTCCCTGTGCCTGCGTGGGTTTCCTCCGGTTTCCTCCCACACTCCAAAGACATGCTGTTAGGTTAACTGGATCCTGTCTAAATTGGCCCTAATATGTGTATGAATGTAAGTTAGGGACCTTAGATTGTACACCCCTTGAGGGTTAGGGATTGATGTGAATGTACAATATATTTGTGTAAAGTGCTGCGTAAATTGACAGCACTATATAAGTACCTGAAATAAATAAAACTACTATTAATGATGATGGTTAATATACTGTACATACTACTGTTACTAATAACAATATATCTTTTGCTTCTAATATTTTTACTACTCCTAATTTTACTACTGCTGACAATAACAATATACATTATATTGCCAAAGGTATTGGTTGGCCTGCCTTTACACACACATGAACTTTAATGGCATCCCAGTCTTGGTCTGTAGGGTTCAATGTTGAGTTGGCCCACCCTTGGCAGCTATAATAGTTTCAACTCTTCTGGGAAGGCTGTCCACAAGGTTTAGGAGCGTGTCTATGGGAATGTTTGACCATTCTTCTAGAACTGCATTTTTGAGGTCATGCACTGAGGTCAGACGAGAAGGCCTGGCTCACAGTCTCTGCTCTAATTCATCCCAAAGGTGTTCTATTGGGTTGCAGTCAGGACTCTGTGCAGGCCAGTCAAGTTCCTCCACCCCAAACTTGCTCATCCATGTCTTTATGGACCTTGCTTTGTGCACTGGTATGCAGTCATGTTGGAACAGGAAGGGGCCATCCCCAAACTGTTCCCACAAAGTTGGGAGCATGAAATTGTCCAAAATGTTATGGTATGCTGACACCTTAAGTGTTCCCTTCACTGGAACTAAGGGGCCAAGCCCAACCCCTAAAAAACAACCCCACACCATAATCCCCCCTCCACCAAACTTTACACTTGGCACAATGCAGTCAGGCAAGTATCATTCTCCTGGCAACTGCCAAACCCAGACACATCCATCAGATTGCCAGACAGAGAAGCGTGATTCATCACTCCAGAGAACACGTCTCCACTGCTCTAGAGTCCAGTGGTAGCATGCTTTACACCACTGCATCCAGTGCTTTGCATTGCACTTGGTGATGTAAGGCATGGATGCAGCTGCTCGGCCATGGACATCCATTCCATGAAGCTCTACGCACTGTTGTGCTAAGCTGCTAAAATAAAAAATTCTAGTATCTATACCGACATTTGTAAAGGCTATAACTTTCACGTAAACCAGTTAATTTACAGGTATTGAGATTTTTTTTTTTTAGCAAAGACATGTAGCAAAATACATTTTGGCCTAAATTTATGACAAAATGTGATTTTTAAAATTTTTTTAATGGACATGTTTAATAGCAAAAAGTCAAAAATATTGTTTTTTTCCCTCAAAATTGTCGGTCTTATTTTGTTTATAAGAATAAGAATAAAAATCCCATAGGCGATCAAATACCATCTAAAGAAAGCTCTATTTGTGGTAAAAAAAAACATAAATTTCATTTAGGTGCAGAGTTGCATGACCGCGCAATTGTCAGTTAAATTTACACAGCACCGTATTGCAAAAAATGGCCTTCACAAATGAAGTTTGGAGGTCTTTAGCTATTGACTTTGCAGTCAGTTGTTGACTTCTGCTCACTGTATGCTTCAGCATGCGCAAACCCCGCTCTGTCATTTTACATGGCCTACCACTTCATGGCTGAGTTGCTGTTGTTCCCAGTTGCTTCCACTTTGTTATAATACCACTAACAGTTGACAGTGGAATATTTAGTAACAAGGAAATGTCACGGATGGACTTATTGCACAGGTGACAACCTATCACAGTACCACGCTTGAATTCACTGAGCTCCTGAGAGTGACCCATTCTTTCACAAATGTTTGTAGAAGCAGTCTGCATGCCTAGGGGCTTGATTTTATACACCTGTGGCCATGGAGGTGATTGAACCCAATGATTTGGAGGGGTGTCCCAATACCTTTGGCAATATAGTGTATCTACTTCTTCTACTACTATTATTGCTAAGAATTTATCTACTACTACTACAACTAGTTCTACTTGTACTACTTATAATACTAAAAGCTGCTATTACTACTGCTATCTTCTATTATTATTATTTATTATTACTATTGCTTCTTCAAATAACAATATATTGTATCTACTACATCTAACACTATAAGATAGTACTTACAATAATGATAATAAGAAATAATAGTGATAGTACTTCTATATCTCTTGACTTTCTAATGTGAGCGCTTATTACAACTTCTAATACAGCTATTATCAGTACTACGACTACTTCAACTATTACCACTTTTCAAGCTGGCCTGCTGAACTGATTTCTGAATTCCCTGCTGAACTGGACAAATTTCGTTCCATCTATGGTTGTTACTAGAGATGAGCGAATTATTCAAAAATTCGATTCGGCTGATTCGCCGAATTTGCGGGAGAAATTCGATTCGATGTGAATTTATTCGCTGCAAATTTAACTTATTAAAAGGGTTTCTAGGCTTCAGAGAGCCTTTATATTAGTGCAGAACACTGTACCTTTAATTTAAATGCCCTTGGAGTCTGCTGGGGAAGAGAAATAATACTGTCAGTCAGTATGACATGCAGATGAGTGCCGTCGATCTTAGAATCACCTCACACTTCACTCATTTGGGCAGTCATGGGGCACGACGAAGAAGAAGAATGAAAAGAAGAAGAAGAAGAATGAAAAGAAGAATGAAAAGAAGAATGAAAAGAAGAAGAAGAAGAATGAAAAGAAGAAGAAGAAGAATGAAAAGAAGAATGAAAAGAAGAAGAAGAAGAATGAAAAGAAGAAGAAGAAGAATGAAAAGAAGAAGAAGAATGAAAAGAAGAATGAGAAGAATGAAAAGAAGAATGAGAAGAATGAAAAGAAGAAGAAGAAGAATGAAAAGAAGAATGAAAAGAAGAATGAAAAGAAGAAGAAGAAGAATGAAAAGAAGAAGAAGAAGAATGAAAAGAAGAAGAAGAAGAATGAAAAGAAGAATGAGAAGAAGAATGAAAAGAAGAAGAAGAAGAATGAAAAGAAGAAGAAGAATGAAAAGAAGAAGAAGAATGAAAAGAAGAAGAAGAAGAAGAAGAATGAAAAGAAGAAGAAGAATGAAAAGAAGAATAATGCCAGTACAGCAAAAAGTGTATCTGCAGAGAGCTCCGCTATTTCTGACAGTTCTCTGACAGTTCCTTCACATTTACAGCGGTTGAAACATTGTATCTATTTGTTTCCGAATAAAAACATCTGTATCCTAAATGGAAACAAATAGATACAATGTTTCAACCGCTGTAAATGAACTGTCAGAACTGTCAGAGAACTGTCAGAAATAGCGGAGCTCTCTGCAGTGACACTTTTTGCCGGCTGATCGGCGAAAATTCGATTCGTGCATCCGAAGTTTGCTAAAATTCGGATTCGGTGCGAATTGAATTTTTCCTAATATTCGAAACGAATTCCACTTCGCCAAGCTCGATTCGCTCATCTCTAGTTGTTACTGTTAGCAAGAAGTCAATCTAATGAGCAGTTTCTCTTGCCTGGGAGTGTTCGAAAATGCTTGTTCAATCAGTGCTGCAGCCAGTTGACTGCAGCGCTGATCAGTGTATTATAACAGTGGGATTCTATTACTGCTACTATTGCTAGTGCTGCTGCTACTACTACTACTAATATTCATTTTAGAAATCCTGCTACCATAAGTAATTCTACAGTGCTAGTACTATACAAATAATAATAATAATAATACTTCTATAACTGCTACTACTAGTATTATTGATACTGATGTAATTTCTCCTAATAATGTAATCGGATAACATATATATTGTGTGGTTTTCATATTCTCTGACAGTTCCTGAGACAATGTTGACTGTTTATTGTTTCCTGTATTTAAACTAAGATACATAGTGATCCTTGTCCTCTGGCTTCTGTGTTATAAACAATAGAGCGGTGAGCAGCGTTCATCCGGGCAGCGTAATCGTCACTGACACACACACACAGCTACAAATTACCCTTAATTACACTTCCATGTCTCCCAGCATCCAGGGAGGCAATAATCAGAGAAAAGACGGTGGAGCGGGTGAGCGCCTCACTGAAAGTAGGGCACACGGCAGGGCCGCCCGGAGCTGTGAGCGCGGCGTCTTCCTGAGTACAAAACAATTTACTCTCTTATTGTTTCACATCCCAGAGAGTCACACACAGCACACTGACTTCTCAGTGCAGGAAGTTAGCAAAAGGGGGGGGGGAAAAATAAGTAGGTCTTCTGCCTGATTGAAACAATAGTGCAATGTGTCAGAGAGAAAGGTCCCTCCACCCATAACTGATTTACCAGTGTATATGCTGGAGACTAGGCTAGAGTCAAATGCACCTGAAGTGTGCTGAAGTTCTGAACCTTGATCTAAACCTTATCGAAGTGAAAGGGGCAAATCAGTTTTGGCCATGTTCAAGGCTAACAAGAAAGGAACTGTCAAACAAATTGCATGGGGGGCTGGGAACTGCCCTGTACTAATGCAAACAGTAAAAAAAAAAAAACATTTTTGCAGGGAGCAGCAATATTAATAATACTTAAAGTGGTTGAAAAGGCTAGAGGTTTTTTTTATCTTCATGTATTCTATGCATGAAGGTAAAAAAACCTCCTGCACAGTTCTTTACCGCCCCCCTAATACTTACCTGAGCCCCATTGTGATGAGCAAAACAATATGGGGACACTCCACCCCTAAAATACATACCAGACCTCTAACTGGAATCTGTAATCCCTCAATAAACCCCCCCCCCCCCCCCGATACTGCCATCCTTCTACATGAAATGATTGCTCATGAACAAAACCAATAAATAAACACACCACCATAAAAAACAAATGCCCCACAGTGCCACAATGTAAATCCATCGTCAATGATGTAATCCAGTAATGCAGAGCCATGTCAATCAAGATGAATGACGCCCATTGACCAACCATAAAAAAACTAAACACTAACCTGCTGACATGTCAGCTCCAGTCCAGTCTGTCCTTGTTAAATGAAGCATTCTTTGCTGACAGCTGGCTTGTACACTTAGGGGCAGAGATGGTGGCTGATGTGATAGTCATGGTCAATGTCATGGACCAGATATGGCCATGAACAAACATGGCCATGGCGATATTTGTTAAGTTATGTCAGCAGCCATTCTCACCCCTTTGTTTACATTCAGCTGTCAGCTGGGAATCCCCAGTATGACAGTTTTTTAGGCCAGGCGATTAAGCCTCGCTGGTTGTTAGGAAGCCAGTGACTGAAAGCTTCCTAACAACCAGCTTGGGCAGGTATCTGTCACATTTAGCAGAGGTAGTAATACTGCTGATAAATGTATCTCTCGCTGCTGCAACCTGAGGTTTGGATTGGCAGATGAGTAAACACCCTACTTAGTTCACCCATATGTCGAACCTACCGTCAAGTGTAAGCATTTAAAGAGAAATGTTAATAAAGGCAATCTAGAGATACAGTACTTGCAGATACTGTAGATAAGTTTTTATTCTTTGCCTAATCAATCTTTCTTTTCCTCCCCATTCTCATCGTGGCCATTTTTACTAAGGGCAGATGAATCCCTCTCCCTTTGGAAAATGTGACAGTGCGCACGTGACAGTGTGCATCATCTGAGGGTGAGAGCATTGGTGATGTAGTAGCCTTCCCAGTATGCATCTGTGAGATCAGGGTTACATCACCAGTGCTCCACTCAACCAGGAAAGCATTAATTGTATGTAAAAGTAAAAATGATTGTTTAATGAATGTAAGATGATCTCATATCAGAATGCAGAGCTGTATGCTGTGATTTTTAGTGAAAGGGGAAAGGTCTGCTAGAAGTCTTTTCATATGTTTAAAGCCTAATTAAAGTGTTACTAAACACGCAACGGTAAAATCAGGCTTATAATGCAGTAAAGCATGATTGTTATACTTACTGTGGAACCTAAGGGGTTAATCCTCCGCATTGTGTGAAAAGGCTGTTTGATCCTGTCTTCTCTGATCCTCCCTTTCTTCTACTGTCCCCAATCCATCTGCTGATCGTACAGAGCTATCTTTGGGAGGGTGTATGTGATCAGCACAGGGCCAATCAGAACTGTCCAGTCAGAGGGTCAGGGGTTATGCAGATTCATACGACAGTCAGAGGAGAATGAAAACTCCTCCTATAAGCTTTAACCAGTGCTCAGCTGGACACTGATAGAAGTCACAAGGCTGCTATACACTGCTGATGAGAGAAGGTAGCAGTTTGTATTTACTAAAATAATTGCATTTCCATGTTCTATGTGCTGTGGGAGACCGGATATAGTGAATGCAGGTTCCTGGGTTTAGTAACATTTTAAGGTCACATAAATAGAGTTTGGCAGACATTGTGCAAACAGCTTCCACTTTTATAATTCTAACATCATTTTCCTGCCATATCAGCTGCACAGTCTTTCTATGGGTAGGTTCACATCACAACATATAAGTGTAGAGTCATTGCTGGGAGGGGGAGTAGGGTGAGCTGAGTCACTGCTAGAAATGGGGAGCAGAAGGAGCTGAGCTGCAAGTTCACACCTGGGAGGGGGAGCTTAACTGCTGAAAAATTACTTGGATTACTTTGGTGCTTCTTTGATGATGAATAACTCCACTGTCTCTCCTATTGCAGAGGTCAGTGAGGGTTTGTTTTACCACTTCTTAAAATGTAGAAATACATAAAATGTTCATAACCTGGCCACATGGTCACTTTAAGGCTTCATGCACACTGGCCGTTTTTACAGCTGCTGTTTCGGGCATCAGGAGTTTTTTTTTTCTACCGCCAGTAAACTCCCTGGCATGTTATCCTATGTGTTCCTGCACACATTGGCTTTTATCTGTTTTTTGGCAAAAACCCCCAGAACTGTGTCAGAAGAAGAGTTTTTCAGCTGGAAAAAACGCTCTAACGCTGAAAAACACAGCTATCCAGCGTTTATGAGCCTCAAACTTTTGTGGGAATATAGTTTTGCTAAAAGCGGTAAAATCTGCAAAAGCTGATAAACGCTAATGCAAAACTCGCATTTTTAACACAGCATTCTACAGGTAACTGTAGTGTAACTGTAATGTTTTTTTTTACGATAAAATAACAAACATGTTATACTTACCCGCTGTGTGCAGTGGTTTTGCACTGAGCAGCCTGGATCCTCCTCTTCTTGGGTCCCCCGCAAGCTCTCGTGGCTCCTCCTTTCTGTTGTGTGCCCCAACAGCAAGCAGCTTGCTATGGGGGCACCCACTTCTCCAGGTGTCCATTCACACACGGAGCCTTGGCTTGGCCCCGCCCTCTCCTCATTAGCTGACTGGCTGTGATTGACAGCAGTGGGAGCCATTGCTATCTCAGCCAATGAGGAGGCAGAGACCCAGGACAGCAGAAGCTGTTGTGTTTATCACTGGATCTCGATGGGGCTCAGGTAAGTATTGAGGGGGCTGGGGGCACTGCTGCACACAGAAGATTTTTTACCTTCGTGCACAGAATGCATAAAGGTACAAAACCTTGAGAATTTACAACCACTTTAAAAACTTTAACCACTTCCATACAGGGCACTTTTACCCCCTTCCTGCCCAGGCCAATTTTCAGGTTTCAGCGCTGTCATACTTTGAATGACAATTGCGCGGTCATACAACATTGTACCCAAACTAAAATTTTATCATTTTCTTCACACAACTAGAGCTTTCTTTTGGTGGTATTTAATCACTGCTGGGGTTTTTATTTTTTGCTAAATTAACAAAAAAAGACCAAAAATTTTGAAAAAAAAAACCCACTTTTTTTGTTTCTGTTATAAAAGTTTGCAAATAAATAATTGTTCTTCATAAATGTATGCCAAAATGTATTCTGCTACATGTCTTTGGTGAAAATAACCCAAATTAGTATTTATTATTTAGTCTGTAGGAAAGTCAGAGAGTTCACAAACTATGGTATATATCTGAATATTGATCAATCCTGAAGTTCTGACAGCCAATCTAATTTCCTGAGGTCCAAGAATGTCAGAACAGTACAGATATCCCCCAAATGACCCTTTTTTGCAAAGTAGACAGTCCGACGTATTTCATAAGAGGCATGGCGAGTTTTTTGAAGTTGTAATTTTTTTGTCATAATTTTTCAGAAATGAAGAAATAAAAAAAATGATTTTCACTATTTTTTTTTTTACATACTGTCACCAGTGCAGTACAGCGTCATCATATAACTGGCATGGCGGTGATCATGGACACTGACTGGTGACAGTACGAAAAAAAAAATTGATAATTTCTTATTTTTTTTTTATTACATTTTTTCTCTTTAAGATTTTTTTTCATATTTCACTATGACCAAAGTAGTATAATGTTACCATAGTAACATTGTACTACTTTGGGGAAGTGATATATATATATATATATATATATATATATATATTTTTTTTTTATTTTTTTTCTGTCCACAATTTGCTTATAGCAAAGAATTACTTTGCTATAAGCAAGCATTTACCTAAATGAAATCGATTCATTCAGGATTTTTTTTGTTCTTAACTGTGATTTGGCCACAGCTAATCACATGACACAGCTGGGCTGTGATTGGCCCAGCTTGTGCATGTGATCGCTGTGACCATTCACAGCTAGTCACACTTGTATACAATGGATGGCATGATAGGAAGCCATCCATTGTATACAACTGTCATGTGACCTGCTGTGATTGGTCACAGCAGGTCACATAGTACTGGCAACGCGGCCGGTACACAGATCTGTCATCGGCCGGTGACAGATCGCACTGCTGCCTGGCTCTGCTGGCATGCAAACTGCGCATGCCTGAAAGGACGCCATATGGCGTCCACCCGGAGGGACGAGGGTTTTTGCCGGACGCCATTCGGCCATAGGCCAGGCGGGAACAGGTTAAAGTGGTAGTAGAATCAGATTTTGTACTTGTACCTACAGGTAAACCTATATTAAGGTTTACCTGTAGGTATTGTAAATATCTCCTAAATGTGCAATTTAGGAATTATTTACCTGTGTAGAGCACCGGCACATGAAATCTGAAAGAACGGCATGCTTGTGCTATTCCTTCAGAGTTGTGTGCTGTAAAAATTGACTCCCGCACACTTGCATTCAAGCCGCGGAGCATGCAGGATCGGGTGAAGATGAAAGCCCTGTCAGCAGTGACAGCGCGCCACTGGAGGGCTTCGTTTTAAGGTAAGTTTCACATATGATGCTTACTAGCACATTATGCCATGGTCTTGCAGGTTTTTTTTTTTATTTAAAGGTCGTGGTTTGCCACCGCTCTAAGCAGATAAGAAATGTCCTCTTTGCTGAATGATGGGACTGCTGCAGATCCCTTCTTATTTTTGTGCTAAGGCTCCCCATTGTGTCTGGACCAGTGGTCTTGCTGTCCTCCTTTGCTCTGCTTTTTAGCTCCAATCTACAAACTTGGATAAAGAAATGTTAATTTTTTTCCACTGAAGGATTTTACATCACTTCTAGGCCTTTGTGCTAGCCATCAAAAAACTGATGCATGAAGCAGATATGGGTACCAGACTGCTGGCTGACCCAGTATGTAGGATTAACTCCACAACTCAGCATTCATCACTGCCTTTACACACAGGTGTATGGCTTCTTGCAATTTTCTTTTTTTGCTGACAATGACACTCATAGGTATCATTGCATAAATAACAACACTTTTTTATATATGTAATTTAAAAAAAATTGGGGGGACCATGAGAGGTATAAAAAAAAGCATTAGGAGGTTTAAATTTAATATTCCTTTTGGATATAAGGGCCCATTCTTTTTTAAGCCATAGTGGCATTTCCTCAGTCTTCTTACCCCTAGTGATCAGATTGAAACATTGTGCCTTTGTCTTTATATTTCTGTATTCATGTTTCAGTTTGCAGAAAAAAAATTCTTGGAATCTCCTGTGAATTTAGAGTCCTTAATGGGTAAGAATGATAAAAGCTCAGAAAATGCGTTCTTCTGTCCCCTTGCTGGTCGGAGCTGCGGGAAAACCACTCGCCCTCATACATATAAGAGGAAAGGAGACATAGCGAGGGGAGTCAAATCAGGAGGAAATGCCTGAAATCACCAGAGAATCTTTAGCCTAAAAGGAATCTCTGAATTCCTCCATCCAGAACAATCACTGCAGAGCAGATTAACCTAGAAAATTGCCTACAACCTGGAGAAGGATCCCAGCTGACAGTCCATGTTTAATTCTGCTCTGTGCCTTCCTCTATCTATATCTCCTGTCCTGGAATCCTCTGGCTGCTAAAAGACTCTTGTTTCTTCTAAGGGTTCATATACACAGGGAATTTGGAAAACTCTTCTGAACAATGGAAACTGACTGCTGGAAAAGGTAGGTTAAAAAATGTCAATTTAGCCGCATTTGCATAACGCGTTTATGTTTAGAAGTGTTTTTAAAAGATAACCTCAGGAGCAGGGGCGGACTGACAACTCATGGGGCCCCCAAACAATAGGGGATCATGGTGCCCCTGTGTCCTTGCCCAAACTCAAAAAAGCCTATGAAAAAGGTACCAGGGGCATCTCATGGGGCCCCCTACTGACTCCGGGCAGTGCCCGAGTTTCCAAATGGTCAGTCCACCCCTGCTCAGGAGACCTTCCCAAATGCCCAGAATGCACTGAAAAATAGTAAAAAAAAATAACTATTTCAGACATTTTGAGAGAAACAGAGAGCAGAAGCAGAGAGAGCAGTATGTGTTGAGATGACCTGTGTTTTCTGGTTGTATTCACTATGAATCCCATTATGAGCATAATGCAGCACGTTCTACCATTTTTTCCTTCATGCGATACCTGAAACTGACTGCGCTGGTGTACTGGGTCCATTTGAATACAGTCATGCATTTCTGATGAAAAAAGGCTCTGGACATCATCTGGAAATGGAACAGTTAAAAAAACGCTTCTAAACGCAAGCGATTATAAACGCAATTAGCCGCGTTTATACACGTTTACAAGCGTTTGGAACGCTGGTAAAATCTACACCTGAACGCGTTTGGTGCGTTCAAAAACATTACTGTAAACTCAACTGCCTGTAAACAACATAGTGTACATGAACACATAGGAAAACATTAGGGAGAGTTCAGGGGCTGCTGAAAAAATGCTGTACAGCTCCTGAACGTCACTTTAGCAGCTGCAGTGTACATGAGCCCTAAATCTTCTCTCCTGAAATGCTGTGCACTGCTGGAGGACTCATTCCTTTATCTATTTCTCCTCTCTGCTGGAGGACACTTCTCTTTCCCCTAACTCTCCTCTTCTGGAATACTCTGCACTGCTGAAGGACTTTGTTCTTTTTTCTATCATACTCTATTCTTCTGAAATACTTTTCACTTCTGGAGGACTCTGCTTCTTCCTCCAACTCTCCTCTCATGAAATACTCTACACTTCTGGAGAATGCTGCTCCTCCATCTAACTCTCCTTTTGGTAAAGTACTCTGCACTGCTGGAGGACAATGCTCCTTCCTCTATCTAACTCCACTCTTCTGAAATACCCAGCTCTGCTGGAGCACACTGCTTCTTGCCCTAGCTCTTTTCTCCCGAAATACTCTGCAATGCTGAAAGAACACTGCTGCTTTCTCCATCTAACACTTCTCTCTTAAAATACTCTGCACTGATGGATGACTCTGCTGATCTTTTATTGAAAACAATCAAGTAACAACATTTTATACAAAAAGTAAAACATAACCATAGTACAGTCATACGTACTCATGCAGAGTCTACTACCAAAACTTTCAAACTATAGAAAACTATTTACATAAAGCATCAGAGAGGGCCGAAGAGGCACAACCCATCACCTATGTACGCAGCCATTTTCAAAAACTAACCATCAAGGAAAAAAACCTAGGGTGATAAGAGACAGACAGCCATGCCCCAGAAAGAGACTCTTGGTAGTCATGGAGGCTTGAAGCCCCTCCACGCCTTCAAACAAGCCCCCCGACCCCACTTGTCTCTCTCAAGCACTCAAATCTTCCCCACCTCATACAAATTGTCATACACCACCACCACCTGAACAGGAAGGATTTTACGCCGAGTGGTGACCTGACACCGTGCGTTCCAAGTGAAATAGCAGACTACTAGGCTAACTAAAAGAAAGGTGTATCCAAACAAAAAACCCCACCAGTGTTGAATGCTCCGTACACCCACTCAGCATAACATAGCCTAGAGAGGAAAGGAACAAGGAGGGCTCACCCCACCTATTTGTATACCTCTATGTTAAAAGGGCAACCAAACACAAAATGTTCCATAGTCTCCTCCTCACCTGCACACTCCTCCCGAGGACAACCATGATCCATCTCACTGCGGTATTTCAAATTGCCCCAAACATAGAGCCTCCTGTGGAAGCACAGCCAGGCCAGATCCCTAAATTTAAGGGGGACTCTATCCAAATTAGTCAGCCTTAACCCTTCCCTCATAATTTCACCTGGGCAATCCCTTAAGGCCAGTGGGTCATGAAACACTTTGCTCAAGACTCAGCTTATAAGGACTTTCCTCTGAGCGGATCTGAGATCTTCAGCCGACAATTGCCACTGCCACAACAACTTCAGGCACAGAGAGACATAGGCTGGAAGCTGACCACGATGACCCCTGAGATTCTTTACTTGGCCACCTTATTCCCAAAGTCGTAGAAAAGGCCTAAACCAAGATTTAAACATGCCTGCCCATCCAGGAGGTTCCACTGCAAGCATATTACCAATGTTAAACTTGAGAAAAAGGAGTGAAAATAAAATTACTGTGTTGACCATACCTAAGCCTCCCTCCCTCGTGGAAAGATAGGTGACATTCCTCTTGATGAGGTTCAGTCTGTTCCCCCACAACATCTGGAAGAACACACTAGAGACCCTGGCATAGAGAGACACTTGCAAGATGCAGACAAAGCTGAGAATAGAAGGCCGGAATCAGGTAAGTCTTAATCAAATCAACCCTTTCCCTCAGAGATAACTTCCATCTCTACCAGCTGATCATATTGGCAACTTCCAGCCTGCCTTCCCAATTTTTAAGGCCATAATTGCCAGTTTCCGAATTCAAATGCCTAATATTTTTTCCTGGGTTCATTGGAAAGGCATCCGGGAGCTCAAACACCTCACCTTCCTTTCCCATCCAGAAAACTTTACTCTTATCCTGATTGATCTTGGAGCCTGATGCTTCAGAGTACCGTGATTTTAGAGAGACCACCTCCTCTGATTCATCCGTCCCAGTGATAATCACTGACACACCGTCCACATAGGCAACAACCCTCAAAGGTGGCTCACCCGGGAGCCCCACTGGTACCCCACACAACATGCTGCTCTCTAGCCTCCTGATGAAGGGGTCGATTGTAAACACAGAGCAAGAGACTCAGAGGACAGCCCTGGTGCACCTCAGAGCAAAGCTTAAAGAACTGCCCAACCCAATCATTAACAAGAGGGAAGCTTTCCGCCCCCTTATACAAGACTTTCAACCAATTGATAAAGCCACCTGGAAGACCGTAATTACTAAGGAGCAGCCACAGGTACTCATGATCAAAAGTCTTTGCCTGATCCAATGCCAGCAAATACTTTCCCCAGCCTGCAGCCCTTCACTGTTTCAGGGCCTCCCGGACAGCTAAAACCACTGTGAAGGTGCTCCTATCCTGGAGCAAACAGTGCTGATGGCGAGAAAGCAAAGACTCTGCTACTGACGACAAGCGCCAAAAAAGTAACTTCGCCAGCACCTTTCTATTGACATTGAGAAGGCTGATGGGGTGCCAATTCTCAATCATCGAAGGATCCTTACCTTTTGACAGAATAATCACAGCTGAGTGCCTCATGGAAGGGAGAATAGTCTCCTCAGTGAGGCAGCTGTTAAAAATTTCTACCAAATGTGGGGACAGAATAGACTTTGTAAAATTCAGCCGTCAAGCCATCCGGTCCAGGTGACTTTTTGATGGCTATCAATTGCCCTCATCACCTCTTCAACTGTGATCTCCTTTGTCAAGTTCATCAATGGAACATCTCCACCATTTAGACCTGGAGTAGAGTCCAAAAAGCTTTCCATCTTGCCTCAATCAAGCTCTTTCCTCCCAGCACAAAAGGACCTCACGACCTCCAGAATCCCTGACCTGGAC
The DNA here is from genome assembly GCF_062004578.1 of Staurois parvus. NCBI lineage: Eukaryota > Metazoa > Chordata > Amphibia > Anura > Ranidae > Staurois > Staurois parvus. Next base: position 562,437 of record NW_028318424.1, read on the forward strand.
TTTGTCAAGGAATGTGTACTATCCTTAAGGCCGATGACCATCTTAACAGCTACACTTTGTTTACAGTTCTGGTAAGGGTCGGGCGAGTGATACTTCCCATAATCCCACTCCAGCACCAAAGAGGCATGCCGTTCGTATTGACACTTCCTGAGGAGGAGTTTCACCTCAGAGATTGCCCCAGGATCTCCTCCCATCGAGACAAGAATATCCAGCTTCCTCTGCAACCTTTGGTAGGTCATGTATCTATCAAACGGTTTTCTATTGGCTTGGCCCCTGAAGAATCCAGCGATCTTCTTTTTGGTCAGCTCCCACTACTCAGCCTTCTGCTACAAAAGTACAGGATGATCACCTGTGCCTGAAAGAATTTCTCAAAGGTTTGTCTAACATGTTCTTCCTCAAGGAGAGTAGAATTCAATCTCCAGATACCCTTGCCCCTCTGAGGGGAGTTTAAAGCATTCAAGACCACAGATAGCATACAGTGATCAGAGAACTCTACTGCCTGCAGCACTGGGGGAGAGAAAGCAGAGGTAAAAAAAAAACCACACACTATCTATCCTACTCTGGCTATTACCTCGATGAAAAGTGAACCCTGTGTCATCTGGAAGGTGCTTAATGTGCACATCCACAAGACCAGCATCCCTAACCATACTATTCAAAAAAATGCTATCGTATCCCAGCTTGTCTTTGAAGTCCTTCCTGTCCTTGGGCCTAGTCACAGTATTAAAATCACCACCAAAGACCACTTGCCAGGATGTAAAAGAAATGGCTTGATCCTTGTAAAAAGGCATTTCCTGTCCCACTTTGTGTGCACCCCACAAACATTAATTAGGTGTAGGTCCTGCCCTCCCACAAGGATGTCTAAGACCCTACATTTCCCAATCTCCACCTCAATAACCCGCTGGACAGTTACCATGCCGGTTTTAAACAGCACTGCCACACCGCAGTAAGGCTCGACCGCAAGAGACCAGTAAGATGGACCATACTTCCACTCTCTCTTGGCAATTATTATATATCTCCCAAGGAGGTGAGCCTAGTCTCTCGCAAAAATAAAATTTCAGCATCTAATTGGCTGAACAAAAAGAAGGCCATAGAACGAGCTCTTACTGACTTAATGCTAGCGACATTTATTTGTCGCCATTTTTAGCGGAGGGGGAACCGCCATTTGGGTTATTGGGTGGATTGGTTCTTAGCTCCCCTCTGCTGCTCCTCCCCAGAATCCTCTCTCTTTCTCAAGGCCCCCTCAACCCCCATTTCAGATTCTTATCTACGCTCAGAAGAAACGCCTGATGAGGAAATATTTAAATTGGAGGCCCAAAAATGATTGAAGACAGGCACTGGAGCTTATAACCACACTTTTGTTTAAACCTAAATATGTCTAACTTAATATAAATGCATAAATATGATAAATAAATGAAAAATAAATAAAAAAATCCCAAAAAGAATTTTTTATATATATATATATATATATATATATATATATATATATATATATATATATATATGTATATATATTCCAAAACAGAAACCCGAAAAAATGTCCAATGTGTCTAAAGAAAAGTCTTTCCAAATCCTCAAACCCACTTGTATCCTTCTTCAATCATCCAAAATTGAATCTTCCAAAAATCTTCGTGAACCTCAAAAATATAAACTCATGATAGTGTATTACCCTTAAACTTGAACAAACATGCAAACTTGTGGAAAACCGTGTATCATGCTGCCAATTACATAACGTGTACTCACATGTGAAAGAAAAAAAACAAAAAAAACCAAAAAGACAAAATTTAAATATGTAAATCAATCTTCCAATGGATAAATACTGTATACTCTTGACGATAATCAAAAATCGTGACCATTCCAACTTCAAACTATAAAACATAAGTGATCACTCTAAATGGTGAAATAAATAGTGAAATAGAACCCCAAAACTCTAAAAGTGGGCACTACACACTCAATAATAGTGAAACAAAGAAGTGATCTCCTTCAACTGGTGCAACAATAGATAATTACCCTCTGAGAATATGTAGCAAGCTATAAACCAGTGGATAATAGTGAAACCCAAGTGATCTCCTCCAACTGGTGCAGCAAATGGATAATTACCCTCTGGAAATGAATGACAGGCTTTAAACCAATGGATAATATCACTCTCCAGACCTCCTAATGTTCCTGTGCCATTCTTCCATAATCCTCATAAGGTGAAACAGGAGATAGTCAGCGGTATATATAAAATATCTTAAATCTTTATTAAGTATCTTACATTGTAATAGGGGAATATCAGCTTCCAACCATCTAAAATCGCTTTGATGTAGTCCTGTATGCAGGGAACCGCATGTTCCCACTTCAAAAATGGCTGCGTCCGCACTTCCAGTTTGCGCGAGTGCGTCAGACGTCACAAGTCCAGGAAGTGACGAAACGCGTTGGAAACTCCATTGATCGGATCACCCTTAGCATGCCTCCTGAGTTCTGAGAAGGCATAGGGCTGCTTAACTCATCCTGAGAGGGCAGGGGGGTCAGAACTGGGGGTCTCCTCCTCCACCTCCATCTTTGCCATCCTTGCAAATCTTCTGTCATTACAAAGCTTCTCCTTGAAAGGCCCATCTCTCCCATCATGACCACAATGGTTTCCTGGTGTTCCAAATCCATGGATCCACGATTCCGGCTATACATGCTCTCACACTGCTTTTGCACTTGCTTCAACTCCACTCTGAGTTTGTAGAGCTTGTCTTGCTCCTTATTCAGGACTTTAATCCCGGCCACCGCTCTCTCCTAAATGGACTCCACGCCTTCATCTGCACCAGGGGCAGATGGATCACCAGCCCCGGCTTGCACTGAAGCAGGCATGTCACCTGTCAGCCCAGGGGATAGGTGCGAGCCCCCAGCAGGAGAAGCCCCGCTGGCCTCCATGGCTTCCCCAGGAAGGAGCCAGGAGGGCTGGGAAAGATTTCACCACACTCCCCTCTCACATAAAGCAGCTGGAGCACCTTCCGAATCTCAGCACCTGACAGCAGGAGAAACTCCTCCCTCTGGACACACCTGTGCTGCTGGAGGACTCTGCTCCTTTCTCTAACTCTCTATTACTGGAGGACTCTGCTCCTTTCTCTATCTAACTTTCTATTACTGGAGGACTCTGCTCCTTCCTCTTTCTAACTTTCTATTACTGGAGGACTCTGCTCCTTTCTCTATCTGACTTTCTGTTACTGGAAGACTCTGCTCCTTCTATCTAACTCTCTATTACTGGAGGACTCTGCTCCTTTCTCTATCTAACTCTCTATTACTGGAGGACTCTGCTCCTTTCTCTATCTAACTCTCTATTACTGGAGGACTCTGCTCCTTTCTCTATCTAACTCTCTATTACTGGAGGACTCTGCTCCTTCTTCTATCTAACTTTCTATTACTGGAGGACTCTGCTCCTTTCTCTATCTAACTTTCTATTACTGGAAGACTCTGCTCCTTCTTCTATCTAACTCTCTATTACTGGAAGACTCTGCTCCTTTCTCTATCTAACTCTCTGTTACTGGGGACTCTGCTCCTTCCTCTAACTCTCTATTACTGGGGACTCTGCTCCTTCCTCTATCTAACTCTCTATTACTGGGGACTCTGCTCCTTCCTCTATCTAACTCTCTATTACTGGAAGACTCTGCTCCTTCCTCTATCTAACCTTTTGTTACTGGAAGACTCTGCTCCTTCCTCTATCTAACCTTTTATTACTGGAAGACTCTGCTCCTTCTTCTATCTAACCTTCTATTACTGGATGACTCTGCTCCTTCCTCTATCTAACTAATAGTGGAGGACTCTGCTCCTTCCTCTATCTAACTAATACTGGAGGACTGCTCCTTCCTCTATCTAACTCTCTATTACTGGAGGACTCTGCTCCTTCCTCTAACTCTTTATTACTGGATGACTTTGCTCCTTCCTTTATCTAACTCTCTATTACTGGAGGACTCTGCTCCTTCCTCTAACTCTCTATTACTGGAGGACTCTGCTCCTTCCTCTATATAACTCTCTATTACTGGAAGACTCTGCTCCTTCCTCTATCTAACCTCTATTAATGGAGGACTCTGCTCCTTCCTCTAACTCTTTATTACTGGAGGACTCTGCTCCTTCCTCTAAGGCTGGCCATACATTATACCATTTTCTTGAGATTTTTGGTTTAGATTTACCAAAAAATATATAATATGAGGTCAAACTTAACAACACTTTCAATTGTATCCAATTAGGCAGGCCCTTCCACTACATAGTTGAAGGTAAGTCTAAAGGAAATTGGGCAGACATTGGACAGAAATTTGTAAGAAAATTGTATAGTGTATGGTCAGCCTAACTCTCTTCTCATGAAATACTCTGCACTGCTGAAATGACTCTGCTCTTTTCTCTATCAAGCTCTCCTGTCCTGATATGCTGTGCAGAGCTGAAGGACTCTGCTTCTTTCAGGTACAGTCACAGAAGTATGTCTGTGGTGACCCCCCTCTGTTGAACAGCGGAGTTCATGTTGGATCTGTAAAGGGAAAGCTCGCGCTGCATTTTGGGAACCCCTTTCTCTACTTAAAATCTGCAGAATTATAGGTTTTGGGGAGGAAGGATAGCAACTAACAGGAATACAAATTAAATTTTCCTGATGTGTTGCATGAAAGGAGTTTGGAGGTACCATTAATTGTTATAATTATTTTTTAATATTTTATTTATTATAGGTGCTTATACTGTATATTTAATTTATTACAGATTAATTCAGTATAATACAGTGAGGGTTTCTGCCTGGGAGGATGGGGAGATTTTTAAGTGGACCTGACCATGACATCTGTCCATACCTGCACCACTGACAGCTTGTCTAGCGATATGGTCAATGCCAAGCATACAGTATATGGTGTGTGTTTCCTTATGTTTTCTGTTTTCTCCAAACACCCCTCTCCTGGATCATCAGTACAGTGCAGATACAGGTGGGGGGGGGGGGGCAAACATTGCTCTCATTGGATTACGAGATGCCAGGGTGTCTGTGCCCCAGGTTCAGAAACTTAGAATTCTGAATTCACCTTGTATTGTCTTCTCTTACATTTTGTGGTGTATGAGAATTAAAGTGCCACACTATAAAATGCAAGTCCAAATACAAAGCCAACACATTTCGGGGGCTGTATCTCCACTTCCACCATCAATGCCAACATAAAAAAAAAATTCTTGTACATAAATCATCGTAACCCACGGTTCGGAAAGCTGAAGAACACAATCAGATATTATGTGGTGTATGTCCTACCGATAGGTCCCCTTTAAGAATGGTGGGCAGAGGTTGTGAGTGGAGGGGGTGCTTAGCCGTTACTATAACACAGATGTTCTCTGTTTATGCTGCGATGACAATAAAGAAGCTTTAAAATGGGAGATGTCAGAACTCCACTTTGCTTTATTTATATAAAGTGCTGATCCGCTGGAGCGCAGAGAGAGAGAGAGAGCGCGCGGATTAAAATATCCCGGCTCGGAACAGGAGTCAAGCGGAAGAACATTCATCACGGAGCTATTAAATCTATGTAAATACAATAATGGAGGCGGCAAGGACTGGAGAGCCCCGATCATATGGGCAGAAGGAGGAGAGCTGCCAATGAATGCAGGACATATTTTATTTTAAAATGGACCTGTCAGTAACTTTACAAGCCTACATGAATACATTCCTGATATTTCACAGTATACAGCAACAATATCATTGTACAGTAAGTTCCATACTTTATCATTAAAATGTCAATTTTGAACTGCAGTCAGTGACTTTGCCTAGGCTGAGATGTCGTCAGTCTGCTGCAGGCCAGAAAGGGCATTTTCTCAGTCTTCTCTCTCTCAGTGATCAGACTTTAGCTATCAGGAATCAGCAGAAGAGATGGCCAAATCTGTGTAGCTAAAGTTAGGAAACTGGGAACAGACTGTGTATGCAATTAACCAAACATCAGCCCAGCATACAGCAAACATAAAAATATAAGTGAACCAAAAACCCAGTGACAGAAAACCTAATTAATCAACCTAACTAGGGATGCACCGATATCGGTATCTGTAAAGGTGCCGATAACACTGTTCAACAGGTAAAAAGTTTTGGGCATAAAATTAGCTAATCTTACATAATTTTGGGGGGCTGAAAACTAAAAATGACCCTAAAAAATGTTGATTGGCTCTAGTTTCCATGATATATTCACCCATCTAATGACGTAAGCCATTCAAAATTATGATGCAACTTCAGCTGCATATTGCGCAATTGATACTGGTGACCAATAGAAAATTGCATGTATACTGAGATGATGCAATATTAGCCTTTAATTGCATCACTTCACTGCATAAAAGCTGCAGTATCTGTAGCTGATTGTAGTTCGACAGCGTCTTTACATTTCGTTTTATGCTTATATAGGCTACTCAGTAATGCCTCGAACTTGTGTGAATAAAGCAGATAATTTCTGCTATATCTGCGGTGAAATAACTTTTATCTCACAAAAAAGGAGGATAACAGGAATGATTAAGAAAGCCTACAACTTGTATTTTGGCTGCAAGATAGGAGACCAGGACAAGAGCTGGGCACCACATATATGCTGCAATTCTTGTGGGACGGCACTGGAGCAATGGTTGAATGGAAAAAAGGCATCTATGCCTTTCGCTGTGCCAATGATTTGGAGAGAGCCAACAGATCATGTTAGTAATTGTTACTTTTGTATGGTGCCTCCAATTGTAAAAGGGCTAAATAAGAAGAAAAAGTTATCTGTGCACTATCCAAATATTCCATCGGCAATACGTCCAATTCCTCATGGAGAGGGGCTACCAATTCCTAAAGCACCAGAATCCTTCGTGGTTGAGTCAAGTGAGGAAGAACCTGAAGCGTGTAGTCACGTGCAGTTGTAAGAGATAGCCCTTTCCTCGAATACAAGAGAAAAGCCAAGAGAAGCAAAACCGACACAAACTGAAGACAAAACTAGTGAGAATCCTAAGTATTAAAATGATTCAACTTAGCTTATGGCTATAATTTTTCTTGGTAATCCTATGCAATATATTATGCCATTTAGGCTTTGTTATGTAGTCAATATCACTTGCTTTATATTTGTGGAAAGACATCTATCTATATAATTATTGTGCATTATGTAGTCATTACGCCTATAGTAGAAAACTTTCCGTTTACAGAAAAACTAGAGCCAATTGACAAATTTCATTGTTATATTTGAACTCAGAATGTGAAATTCATTAAGAAATGGATCCTTTTGTTTCCAAAACTGGCAAAAAATAAAAATTTGTTGAACAGTGTAACCAGTAGTTTCATTGGTACTCGTGAAAATACTACTGATACCTTAACCGATATTTTGCGGTGCGATTTGCATTAATGGACGCAAATTGCTCCACAAAGATTAGCATGCAACGGGATCTGATTGGTCAGCAGTGACCAATCAGATGCCATCTAGCCCGAACTGTCATCACTACAAAGAGAGGAAAGAAAGCAGCGGGGATTTCAAATCCCCGCTGCTTTCTCTCCTCTCCTACCACTCAGCATGGGATCTGTACAGGGAGGTGTCCCGCACTGCTCCTGTGTGAACTTGGGCTATGACAATCCTGGGTTCACACAGGAGCAGTAGGGAAACCGCATGTGATTTGGACAGGAATCACATTCCTGTTCAAATCGCATGCAATTCGTTGTGGTGCAATTTGCATCCATTAATGCAAATTGCACTGTAAAGTATCGATACTTGGTATCGGAGAGTACTTCACAGAAAGTATTGGTACTCGTACTTGCTGATACAAAAACGGTATCGGTGCATCCCTAAACCTAAAAAACAAAGAATAACAAACTAACTATATTTAATATATACAAAATGGGGAGTACAGAAAAATGGGAATACTGGAGGAGCAGGGAGCAGATGGGAGGGGGGAACCAAAACTGGGACCAGTAACAAGGGGGAACAGGTACAAGGCAGCAGGGTACACAGTACAGGGCAGGAGCAAGATCAGTGTCAATGGCAAACAGAATATGGCAGCAGCAAACCACTGGAGTGAGAGGTACTAGTAAGGGAGTACCTAAATACTCTCCCAGCAGCCCTCATCAGGTGGAAATTGCTTACTGGGATCTGCTGGCTGCTGGGAGACACCTGCTGGTTGATATTGGAGCTACATCCTTCCACTCTGGGAAGCATAGTGCCACCAGCAGGTGATCCAGGTCCTGACAGTAACATTGTAACTTTGTAGTAAGTTACAAAGTGAGAGGCTGCAGCAGGGGCTGATCTGTGTCAGATATTTTAAATACAGCCTAGCATACAGGCACCGGGATTTACATAGTTGTCATCTCTGAGCCAGCATCTCATATCAGGAAGCAGATGGTACACTAGCAGTTGCTTTTAAAAAAGATGGCACCGTCTTTCTGAAGACAAAAGCAGATAAATACATTGTCAGAGGGAGTACTGCGATCTATGAGAGAGGTAATACATACCTGGAAGGGTTACACTGATGCAGTACCTAGCATGCTGAACTTAACTGGAAAATATATGTGAGGCTAGGTCTAGGTGTAATGTAATATTTTCCAAAGAGATGTATGGTGCTGTTACTGTTGACCATGTTATGAAAATGCCTAATTGAGTCACTGACCCAGAACAAGTATACAGATCAGGAAGGGAGGTGGAAATGAATGGGAGTTGGAGGAGTTGATCCCCTGCCCAGAATTTGGCTTTAACTTCCAAATGACATAATGGCATTTCATCAAGGGGCCCAAAATGTCTGCCTGCTAGAGCTGACCATGTAGAGGGATCGGTGTAACTCCCTATAGTACAGGGTGAGAGCCCTCTACTACATAACCTGTACGTTCACGCCATAGGCACTACCATCATGGTGCTGCTCTCGGAATTTGAATTTATAGACCAGACCTTTCCAGTCACTATTCCAAATAGTGTACATTGGGTGGGTGCTATGGATGGGAGAGACTCACTGATTGATCATTTTCTGCTACGTCCCATGCAGCATTGTGCGATGGAGTTTTGCTTATTGTCTTATGATGAAAAAGTGTTGTTCTAGGGCTAGGCAATCTGGTTACATAACCCAATCCGCCCACCATCTTCCCCATGCTGCCATTAAGGGCCACCTCCCATGTAGATGATGTTTTTCCATGTATGGTAGACCTTCAGGATTGCAGAATTGGAAAGACCAGCAACGCTACTGCAATAAATGGCCAAATTAGGCTCATGGTGCAAATATGTATTTTCTTGATGACACTTTGGACCCTTTCTCGATAATCTGTTCCCCTACAGAGCCAGAGTAGCAAAGGATCACCAGTGACAATGTTGTGACGTAATGCTAAGCATTGCTAAAGAGTTTTTTTGTGGAAAATAATCTCTAAACTTTCAATTGTTAAAAAAATGCTTGAACTTATTAGAAACTGTGTTTACAAATACAGCCAACACATTTCAGGGTTATATGTCTTCTCCATGGCTTGAATCTGCTGTCCAGTTGTTTTAGGATTGTTGTTTGGTTCCCGATTCCATGTGAGACGGGGATCGGATATCATAAGATAGGTGGAGCTATATGCTCTATGCTTTCGGTTGGGTTCCAAGAATAAAGCAACAGCTCTATATCCCAACAACATCACCCAAACATCCCATCCAACACCAAACAGCAATCTTAGGTTGATTTGATGATAGATTTTATACATGAAGAAGTGGTGTAACCCCAAAACGTGTTGGATCTATTTGTATGTATGGTTACTCAGAAAAACAAGTTTTTTTTTTGGTTTTTTGAACAATTGAAAAAAAATTATTATTAAACCCCTTCCTGGCAACCATGCACATATATAAAACTTCACAGAAGTGTGTCTTTATCCGTGGGGTTGCATTCAAGCGTACTTGTGTTTCTGCTGGAAGCACACTGCACAGCGCACTTCCAGCACAGAGACTAGGCTCTCACCGAGCGTCCCGGGTCCTGTACTAACAACCAGGAACCAGGAACCGGGAGGCCCAGTTCCTGATCACCTGATCACTGTGAAAACCTCTGATTCGCTGTCACAGTGATCAGTCACCTAGTCAGTGCACCAGCACCAAAACCATTTATTTAATTTATTTTTCTCTCACGTTTTGTCACCTTGCACTTTTGTCTGTGTTTCTCACTAGGATGGAGGGTGTAGATCTTTGGGCCTACTCTGAAGTCTAGGGGTAGGACTATTTTCATCTGAACGGGAAGGGGGGGGGTCTCTGTTCAGGAGAGCCCTTCATATAATACTGAGTGACTGGCTTCAGCTGACCATGAGGTTTCCACTGGGCATTTCAACTACGGGGACTATGTTTTGCCTTGCCCCTTTTAGGAGCCTTGTGCCCCAGCAGGAAGGGAGGGGAATGGTCAGGGTGGAGTCCTACTTCTTCTGGAGGTGGTCTAGTGGTCTGTATATGCAGCAAAGCATGCTTGCTATACTCACGCTGGGACCTAACGGGTTAATCTTCCACATTGTGTAAAAAGGTTGTTTGATTCTGCCTTCTCTCATCCTCCCCTTCTACTGTCCCCAATCCGATAGTACAGAGCTCTAGGAGTTACTATGCACATGCTCAGTTTAGTGTATTGCTAGAGTTTTTTTTTCCTTTGGGAAGGTGCATGTGATCGGCACAGGGCCAATCAGTACTGTCTAGACAGAGGGTCAGGGGTTATGTAGCCTCATAGGACAGTCAGAGGAGAATGAAAACGCCTCCTACAAGCTTTAACCAGTGCTCAGCTGGACACTGATAGAAGTCACAAGACTGCTATATACTGCTGATGAGAAAGGTATTTAGAAGTTTACATTTACTAAAATAATTGCATTTCCATGTTCTATGTACTGTGTGAGACCAGATATAGTGAATGCAGGGTCCTGGGTTTAGTAAGTGCAATTTTTGGTGTGTATTTTGTACACTTAGGTGTTTAGCTTTGTGCACTAATGCAGATTCAATTAAAAAGAAATTGAATGAAGTAAAAATTGAATGGAGTAAAAGATACATTATATATTTTTTCTCCTTGCTAGCACCAAGTGTGTGTAAAAAAAGAAAAAGAAAAATTAGATAGGTTACGGTTTGGGTCAAGGCTAGGGTCAAAGATCATGGTCAGAGTTATGGGTCAGTGTATTCTAGGTAGGATTTAAACTTTTTTTTTAATTTGTGTGAGTTTGAGGCAAGATGAAAAAAAAACAAATTGTGTACTGTTGTTTCTGGGTCCTGTCTAAGGGTAAAAACTACAAATAATATACACATAACACTGTGGCAAAACTGCAATTGACAGTAATTTATTTTCGTTTTCTTAGCAAAAGGCTATAGTATTAGCAAGAAATATACAGCTACATTAAAAAAAGTATTACTATTTTGGGCCACTTTTCCTGTGACTAAAAAAAATAGAAATCAAGAGATATTCATTACCACTTACCAACAAATGAAAGCCCAATTTGTCCTGAAAAATAAAAGGTACAGTATAATTCAACTGGAGTAGTTTTGATGATATATACAGTTTTATTAACACATGCCAAAGTTGCAAAACTGTTAGGCGTCAAAATTTCTTACCCTCCATCATGAATGGGTTAACTGTGTGTGCTAGAATGTGGTGTCTAATCAACTTGCTGTTTGGTGCACAAGTCTATGTGTCGGCTCACATTACTGCAACCTGAAAGTCATGCGATTTACAGTGCGGCTTTGCTAGGAGACATCTTGGTGACTTGAGTACTACTTTGGTGCAACTTGATGCAACAACTTTAAAGCGACTTTCAGGGAATGCCTGGGTAATCTTCCTGTAATGTCAGATCCAAATGACATCAATATAAATGAGGATCCAACTTGGAGGCAACTTCCATTAAATGGGCACAAGTCAGATAGAAGTCACCTATAAGTAGTACAGGAACCTTTTCTAAAGTTGGAGCGACTTCAGTGGTGCTAATTAAGACAGCTCCCATTGACTAACATGGGAATTCAAATGTCATGCAACTTGGGGTCTCAAAAGTTGGATCCCAATTCGCGGCAGTGTGAACTGAGCCTATATGAGATGGAGATCAGATACCTAGAATGACAGAGCAGCTGCTTTCCCCTCTCGGTTTTGTTACAAGAATTAACAGCTTCACATTATTCATGGTATCTCATCTCTATGTCACACCGAATCGCACACTGAGCAGTAATCCTAAAGAAGAATTCCAGGTATGGCACTTTTTACATAGTTCCATTGGTCCAACTTGGTATGTGCTATACCTGTGTAATCCCTATAAAAGTCTGAAATCACCGTAGTAAGCACCACTACTCCAGTGATTTCCAATAGCTTCAGGACTTTGTGCTGGGAGACTGCCCTGTTACATTGTGAACACAGGAGGTCATTCATTCAGTGAAATTCAGAGAACACTTTGTGGGCTGTGCTTAAGGCACCCTAGTGGGGACATTGTGTAACTGCACTCGCTAATGCCTAAACCATAAGCAGGAGTTGTAGTCATGCAAAATTATTATTTCAGGTACTTATATAGCGCCATCAATTTACGCAGCACTTTACATATATATTGTACATTCACAACAGTCCCTAACCCTCAAGGGACCTACAATCTAATGTCTCTAATTCACATTCATACATACACATACTAGGGCCAATTTAGACAGGAGTCAATTCACCTACCAGCATATCTTTGGAGAGTAAGAGGAAACCGGAGTACCCAGAGGAAACCGACACAGGCTCAGGGAGAACATGCAAACTCCAGGCAGGTGGTGCCATAGTTGGGGTTCGAACCAACGATCCTAGTACTGACAGGTGGAAGCGCTAACCATTTAGCCACTGTGCTGCCCACAAACAACATTGCAGTGATTCTGCTGACTTCAAAGCGAGCAGAGCACAGTTAACGCTTTGTAATAGGAGGCCATACAATTACATGGCTGACAGTAAAGCACTTCTGTTAGAGAACACTACTCCCTAGGTGTGCAGCATTTCTGAGCCATGACCACTGAGCATGTACCAATGTCCACCAACTCAGCAGTCCCATCACTCCCAGTGACAATATCCATATGTTACTATTGGACACAGGAAAAGCTCTAGTCCCTAATCCCATGTGCGATCTCCTGCCAAGGCTTATCTACATTACCTGTGACTCACAGGATAGGTCCCTGGGTACTCTGTGCTGCGAGTTTGGTCCCAGTATGTGGGGAACCGGTCCCTAGTGATTAGGCCAAGCACAACACCCTTTCACTACCAGTGCATCAGTCACCACTTCCATGTCACCCATCTCCTGGCTGGTTGGTTGCTTTTGCAAGCGACACAAATATGGTATTCATTACCAATGGCAATATAGCCTCCTCAGGACAGCTCTCTGCTTGTTAGACCTCTGTACTGTGTCTTCTCTAATCTCTCCAGTCCCCTGTTGTAAGCCCTGCTCTTTTGATATGCCATGCATGCACTCCTTTAGAGACTTCAGACCAGGCAATTTAGATGAACAGTCAAGATCCTTTACTGAGGTAGTTGCAGGTAACAAGTAAACAGTTCTCAAAGACATCTTCCATGCACTTTCCTGAACAAAGTTCTCTAAATGCCGCTAAATAGTGCCCCATGAGGTCATCATACCGTAGGCAGATGACTAAATCCATAAAGAGTCCTTCTCAAAGCATGAGTCCAAAATAGGCAGTAAATCCACTAGAGGCAGACACCACTCCCAAGGGGTCGTTTAGACCAACAGACTCATGCTTACATATTGGTAGTCTTTCCCCAGGCAACCTGTCTAGGGCACTAATGAGCCCCTATTTATATGGAATGACCTGCAGTGAGCAGTAACCTCCCTGAAAACAATGGGGAAACCTGTCCAGCAGCGTTAACCCTTCCTTCTCAGGAACCACCAGCTCAGCAGGTCAATCTAAAGACAACTAAGTGCAACAATTCTACATTGTAACAGATAGCTTTGACACATAACCATAGTTGAACTGATTAACCTCAAAGCATGAACATGACAACAGAAAAACTTTTAACACATAACCCTTTTCGAAGCATCTGCTTTCAACCTGCTCTTTGCTCATGTGAATTCTCTGATTGGTGGAGGTGGAGCAGTGACTTCACAATCTCCATCTTGTCCAATTAGAGAATACTGCATTAGTTGAGAAAATGGAGTGTTCTCTGAATGTTGCTCATGTCAAGTGGGGGACCTCTTGTGTTCAGTAGGCAGAAGGGAAGCCACTTGGCACAGGAAAGGGAACCTAGTGGAGATCACTGTAGTAGTGGTGCCTACTACAGTGATTTCCAACTTCCATAGGGATCCTACAGATATGCTATATTTATAGTTACATTGGTCCAAGCTTGCTATACCTTACCTTCAGCTTTAAGTCAATTTGAAACCAGGTTTTAGCCATGAAATATAGTAATAATTCGAGGAATATAACCTCGAAACATGTTGTACGTATGGCTTTTTTTAACAATTTGAAATATTCAGACTATTCTTCACGACGCTCCTCATCCACCACCACAGTATAGAGAAGGAGTTGCTGTTTCATGTCTATACTGAGGAAGTTTCACAAGTGTAAGGTTTTGCACCAGGTGCTGGGTTTTCTGGTTTTCTGGCCATTGACTGTATAAAAGTGTATTGTCCATTATCAGGGTATATTCCCGCAGACAGTTCAGTCCTATTTCCTCCACCTGTGTCTTGTTATAACAGATTGTGCTGACGATTTTGTTCACATCCCTTCCAGCAAGCAGCTGTCCACTTATGTGATGTTCTGTCTGCACAAATCACTTATCTCCCGTATTGCCGGCTGAAGCACAGCACCTATTTTTATCTGATCTTTAACATTAAATCATGAAATATATCATTCTGTTTCTTTTTTTATTTGTCTTGAATCGCCGAGGTGAAAGTGATCGATAAAATGCAATTTTCTCCCCGGCTCAGTGTTTACACATTATCTTCCCTTACACGTGCAATAAAGATTTTTATGCCCAATTTCACAGTCCCAAAACAGTTAGCGGTGTTGGCAGGACCAGCGCTGTGGGAGAGCGCTGTTTGCGGGAATAATGGGATGATTATTTAAAACTGTTGGCGTGATCATGAGGAACTGCGATTATCTCTTCCTTTTGAATGTCCTCTTCCTTTTCAACATTGAAGGGTCACTTAAAACTGAAAATTGAAATGCTAACATGGGAAACAGCATGCCAACAGGGGAAACAGTGCACTCCTGCTACTGGGAACCCCCACCTCGAGGTAGTGTGATATTCTCAGAGCACCATTTACTGAGACATTTGAAGTGTGGCTGGGTATTCCCATTCCAGCACATTGATGCCTTTATACACAAAAGTTGTAAATGATGCAACATAATAATTATGTCACATTAGCCACCTCCCAGTTCCCATTATCAGAACTCTACCTCAAATACTTATCCAGTATAATATCAGCACACCATGGCAATGTTTCTGGAACCTGCCCTGCCCCCATCCCCTTCCTTCCCACTTCCAAACCACCCTGACCTGCTTATTGTAACTGACTGCTTTCTGCAGCCTTTTCTAATGATTGATAGTATTGCCCCCTTATTGTAATTATTTCTCATTTGTTTCTTGCTTATTGTAAAGGCTGACCATTTGCTGCCTCCTTATTGTAACAATTGCTGTTTGTTGCCCCTTTTTGTAATGATTTTAAGTATATTGTCCCTTGTACCAATTGTCATTGGTTGCCCACTTAATTGTTTCTATATTGCCTCTTGTTGTAACAATCATTTGTTTATTGCCCCCTTGTATTGGTTACCCATTTGTTGGCCACTTATTGTAATGATTGCCAGTCTGTTGCCCCCTTATTGTATTGATTTCCTGTTTGTTTCTCATTTATTTTAAAAATCAGTGGTATATTGACTCCTTGTTGCAATGGTTGGTCATTAGTTCCCCCCTTATTGTAATAATTGGTTGTAGGATGCCTACATCACTATTTCTCAAACAAGGGTGCCCTGTGGGTTCCTGTGGGAGTGCAGTAACCACAGGACCCATTTGCCCTGCGGCGATGGGTCCTGTGGTTTCTACGGCGATGGTGGCCAGTTGTACTGCACCATGATACTGCCTCTCCAAAGCTGTTGATGGGGGTCTCTAATGTGATGGTGAGGCTCTGATGTGATAGAGGGACTCATGTGTAGGTGGCCTCTGATGTATAGGGGCGACTTTAATATGATGGGGGCCTTTGATGTGAAAGGGGCTTCTGATGTGATTCTATTAATTAAGGTGGTTGTATGCATTGTCCCAGGCTCAGGTTTGCCATTGTTAGGTAACATTTACATTTTTTGCCTATTATACTAGCATGCCTCGAGAGAGTTTGCATACTTTGAATAAAAGGCTAAGAACTGCTAATCTAAGGTATATGCTTGAGTATGAGGGATGAATGTGTGCTAGTCTTGATGGTACCATTTACCAGTGAGTGAGTATCTTAAATACAGATTTTGTGGAGGTTATGTTGATAGAGGAACAGGCAACTGTGAACCAAAAATGCTGCCAATCATCGTCAGGTTTTGTACTTTTTAGGTTACTTTCCTTCTTGGAAACAAATGTTTTGGCTGTGTGGGTGGTTAGAAGTTTATATAACCAAGTGCTGGCTAGTTCACCTAGACAACCGATAGACATTTTAACAAAGACAGCATTGAAATTTAAATCGAAAAAACACAGCGCCCAGGACCAATCTACTAACGAACAATTTTAATTGAAATGCTGCTCTGCATAGGTATATAAACCAAAACAAATTTTCTCAGTGTAAACCAGCGCAAAACACAAATGTTATAATAATAAGTGACCACAAGAGATAGTGATAAATATAGAACGCCCTGTGGGTGGGGCGAAACGCGTTGACGTATTTCCGGTTGGTCTCCCGAACGTCCGACGTCATTTCCGGTGAGTGGAACGCACGCCGAGGGGTGCGTTCCAGGCGGCCATTTTGACTAGTGGAGGAAGTTTGTTCTCTATGGAGGCTGTCATCCTGCTGTATACAAGGCTGTGAGTTCCTAGGAGCTGTGGAAATTTGTTTGCTGTTTGAAAATTCGATTGATGTCTATAAATAAATGCTGGTTTTTATCCTATGAAATGTGAGTGGTTTGGCTTGAATTAACTAATAAGGGGTATAACAGTATTACACTATTAGTCTTTTTCTCCTTTTTGGAACTTGGTGATTTGGCGAGGAGACGAGTGGAGAAATACCCATAGATCTGAGGTGGAAAATAGAAGAGTCCTCAAAGGGGGTCCAGGAGCCCTAAATAATCCTGAAAGGTGTTTTACTCACCAATATCTGGTGAGTGCGGTTTATGTTGGTTTCGGCACTGGTGGATGGTGGAAGAATTATTTGAAGCACTGAAGTTTATTTTCTAGAAAGTTTTTGTTGGGTATCACTGGACTTTTGATTTATGAAATCAATTTAAAAAAAAAAAAATTTTAATTTTTATATGTCACGGGTTTGTGGTCACTTATATTTATCACTGGACTTTAAAAAAAAGTTTTTTTATATAATTTTATATTCACTTATTATTGTAACATTTGTGTTTTGCGCTGGTTTACACTGAGAAAAGACAGCATTGGGCTTGTTTCCCTCCAGTGCCCAACATAGTAGCCAGAATCTTGTGCCCAGAGAGCAGGGAATTATGGGACATGTAGTCCAAGGAGTCGGGTCTCTGCATGGAGCCAGTGCTGCCAAAAACTATAAGGTCCAGCCAACTGGAAAGAAGTGGAGAATGCTGGGAGAGGATATTTAGGGTCAGACCCGGGAGAAGCTCGCTGTCTTGGGACCACTGCTGGAGGCTGAAAGCAGGGGCTTGGCTACTTTTGAGAGTTAGAGCAGGCCTCATGGTTTCTACAGCATGGAGAGCTGCCAGCAGGGGAACTACATACCTGCAGGCAGGTTCTGTTCCAGCCCCTTGCTGATCAAGTGACTGTCCAGTTGAAGTTCAGTGTTGAAAGGTGCACGGATCAGGCCTTTTCTGCTAAGTGGTGTTGGTACTCTCATCCAGGAGATGAATCCATCACTGATCACTGCTCAAGGAGTTTCTAGGAGAACACTGGTTGAGAAAAACATCTCCAAACTAAACCCTTACATTTATTAATCCTTCATTAATTACCTTATCCTTTGCCAGGAGACTTTCTGTGCTGAAAACACAGAGATCCAAAAACACAGCTCCAAGATCCTAAAGCCAGAACTGGGCCACACAGTTAGGGCTGTGAACACAAATGTCCCTAGTTGGGCTCATTAGTATTGAAGTTTGTAGACCTTTCAATATTCACACATTCCAGGAACAAAATGAGATAAAAATTAAGAAGTAAAAGTAGGAAAAACCCCAAATACATTCATCTAAATCAATCTATTTATTAAGAGGCAGAAAAATGACGTCTGACAGCTGAAAATGTAAAGTGTATTTCTTCCTGCTGACAAAAATATACACTGCAACCGAGCGCAGAATGTATTGTAATAACATTTATGTATCATGTTTCTCCTCCAAGTATCTAAATTTATAAAAGGCCTATTGTGTATACACAGGGAACAATGATAAATCTCTTACATTAAACAGGCCCACCAGTCAAAACACAGCTCGTTCTGCAACGGAGCTCCGAGCACCGAGATTAATAGTCGTTTAAATGAGCGGACGATTCGGAAAGGAAAAAAAAAGTGAGTTTTGCTTTGTGTGGCTGACGGTGCGGCGGACACTGTCCATAAATGGCTCCAGGTGTCTGGCTTGATTAAAGGGTTGAAGAAGCGGATTCGGAAATCCATTGACCGCCCCATTCTCTAATGTCCATTTATAGAAAATACCATGCTAATTTTCCAACTCAGTCCATGGCTTAATATTTTTTATGCACTTCAGATAACCTAGCTCTGTCTAATTGTCATTGATATTAAAAAGCCAATTGTGAATTTTAGATTGTAAGGGGCACCTTCATAAATGGCTTAACTAATGTTGGAAGATCTTAACATTGTGGGAGGGGCAGAGACACAAACTACTGCCTGGATATATCAGCATTGTGGGAGGGGCCGAGACAAACTACTGTGGGGAAATCTCACCATTGTGGGAGGGGCAAAGACACAAACTACTTTCTTGATATATCAGCACTGTGGGAGGGGCTGAGACAAACTACTGCGGGAAATCTCAGCATTGTGGGAGGGGCAGAGATACAAAATACCTGCAGGACATCTCACCATTGTGGGAGGGGCAGAGATAGAAACTACTGCAGGGAAATCTCACCAATGTGGGAGGGGCAGAGACACAAACTACTGCAGGAAATCTCACCAATGTAGGAGGGGCAGAGACACAAACTACTGCAGGAAATCTCACCAATGTGGGAGGGGCAGAGACACAAACTACTGCAGGAAATCTCACCAATGTAGGAGGGGCAGAGACACAAACTACTGCAGGAAATCTCACCAATGTGGGAGGGGCAGAGACACAAACTACTGCAGGAAATCTCACCATTGTGGGAGGGGCAGAGACACAAACTACTGCAGGAAATCTTACCAATGTGGGAGGGGCAGAGACACAAACTACTACAGGAAAATCTCACCATTGTGGGAGGGGCAGAAACCCAAAATACTGCAGGAAATCTCACCAATGTGGGAGGGGCAGAGACACAAACTACTGCAGGAAATATCACCATTGTGGGAGGGGCAGAGACACAAACTGCAGGAAATCTCACTGTGACGGGTGCGGCGTCAGACACCAGCCCTTCTCACCAAACTCATGACCGAAGGACTAGCCAATCGAAAACCACGCTGTCACATGCGTAACATTGCCACACCCAGCTGTATCCTACATAACGATGTTCCAGTTAATTGGACGTACCGGCAGCCTGAATGCGATTGTTACGCAATTAACCCTTCACAGTGCCACCTCTTCTTTTTTATCCAGAGAAAGAGGAAACTCAGCAGTACACTAGGATGATTGGTTAACCGTCAGTATCCCACTATCTCTACAGATCGGTTATACAGAGGGTTAAATACTCATAGTAGCGTTCTTCGGCAGGGATTTGTAAATTGCAATTAAGAGCTATAGAAACAATTCAACACTTTCAGAAAGTAAGATTTGTTACCAAAAGGTTAAAAAGGTGCAGTACGAATATTTACAGAAAGAAGATGTAACCAATATATATATATAAATATATATAAATATACAGAGCACAACAGCACAGCAACAGATAACAGAAAGATGTTTAGGTAAATAAGTACTTGCCAAATAAATGCCTGGAGTTAAGCAGTGTCAAGTCTGATAAGCTAAAAAAGGGGTTTCTGGTCTCGCATTGGGTTTTATTGTTGCCGCGAGATTCTCCTTTGCTTTCTGTCTGATAGATGTTGTATCAAGACGGTCCTCACTTGTCTGACTCCTCACAAAAACGAACAGCTTCTTTTTCTACACAACATCAACTAGTATCTTCCCTACCTTATTTGGCAGAGGACTTGTTAGGCAGGGCTCAGCATCATACGTTGCTTGCATTCCTGAGGGAGGGGAGAAATCGGAGGAGGGAGACTGATTTGGGAGTTTAAGAGAAATACCAAAACGCAGAAACCTGGAGCAAAATGGAAACTGTGCCTCTCCCTGTGGGCATGATTGTGACACTTGCCATTGTGGGAGGGGCAGAGACACAAACTACTGCAGGAAATCTCACCAATGTGGGAGGGGCAGAGACACAAACTACTGTGGGGAAATCTCACCATTGTGGGAGGGGCAGAGACACAAACTACTGCGGGGAAATCTCACCATTGTGGGAAGGACACAGACACAAACTACTGCGGGGAAATCTCACTATTGGGGGAGGAGCGGAGACACAAACTACTGCAGGAAATCTTACCATTGTGGGAGAGGCAGAGACACAAACTACTGCGGGGAAATCTTGCCATTGTGGGAGGGGCAGAGACACAAACTATGGCGGGGAAATCTCGCCATTGTGGGAGGGGCAGAGACACAAACTACTGCAGGGAAATCTCACCATTGTGGGAGGTGCAGAGACACAAACTACTGTGGGGAAATCTTGCGATTGTGGGAGGGGCAGAGACACAAACTACTGCAGGAAATCTCACCATTGTGGGAGGGGAAGAGACACAAACTACTGTGGGGAAATCTCGTGATTGTGGGAGGGGCACAGAAACAAACTACTGCGGGGAAATCTCACCATTGTGTGAGGGACAGAGACACCAACTACTGTCGGGAAATCACACCATTGTGGGAGGAGCAGAGACACAAACTATTGCATGGAAAAATCACCATTGTGGGAAGGGCAGAGACACAAACTACTGCAGGGAAATCTGATTATGGTTGGAGGGTTCCAGACACAAACTCATGTGAAGCAATCTCCCCATTTTGGGAGTCCAGAGATATAAAGTGCTATAGGGTAAGTCTCACCAAAGGCACAATCTAGTTCAGAAAACATTACATTAAAACAATTTTCACCTCTATCCTCCAAAAGGTCTAAAATCCCACCAGCCTCTCCCTATTACATCGGAATTACTTTTGAGTGGAATGTCAATTTATGCTCATTTCATGGTGCTATGTAGGAGGACCCCTTTAAAAGAAAATTCTGCAGCTTGGAGCTGGAAAACAAATCTCTCCTTTTTTTTTGCTTGTAGTTGAGAATTTGGGACTCTCCTGAAACTACTGAATCCTTCTGTAAAGCAGTGTAATAGTCTGTAATGTGAATAAGCCCCTGGGAGGGGAAGGAACTGGCGGTGAATCTGGTGAAGTGACCTGTGTGAGCTTGTAATGATGAGTCACATTTAGTAATTCAGCGGAGCGTGTGGCTGAAGGAACTGGGACACAATCCGCGCCGCTGACAAATGGAGTAAGAAATCTGCTCTCTATCGCTGTGTGACAGGACGAGACGAAGGCGTACATCACCATACAGTGTTTAAATGTTTCACTTCTAGTTTCAGCTTGTCAACCTGTCAGTGTGGCTAATAACCGCTAAGAGAGACAGACGGAGAGAGCGGCGGCTCTGCTAGCGGTTCAGACTGTCATCCATGGGAACTGAAGCGCTTCTGATGAGGTAAAGAATCTCTCCGAGAAAAATTAAGTGACAAATTTGTACTTCCCTGGGAACCCCCAACAATTTCACCTGGAATCAAATGCACAAGCTGTGGATAAATGATGTCTATTGATTCCAGAATATCATCTCTTTGTAATAGACATCGATAAAACCCACAACCCAGAGTCTGGGGATTCAGAGTCTACGGATTAACTAAGATGGTGGCTCCTGGGAGATGGGATGTACACTAAGCCCTAAATGGAAGCTTTAGGTGTTTGAAAACCTGAACAATCAACTTATTTGTTTCCTTTTGGTCTGTTGATCCATTCCCACTCACCCCAGTGTCCTTTTAAAAAGTTTTGAATGCCCGGGGGTGGGATGGATTGGCGATCACGTGACCACTGTGATTGACTGTTACAGTGGTCACATGATTGGAACCGGTCCAGTCAGCTACTGATCATTAGTGGGGACCAAGAGTTGTCTTTGACAGCTCAGTCTCTGTGCTGGGAGCATGCTCTGAGCACAGAAACATTGGCTGCCTAGTGATACATACATGTGGCATAAAGCTTTGCCTCCTTGCAGGAGTTTCTGTGTTCCTGTGCAATTCAGGTGTTAACCGTCCTTTTAGCTCTGATCTGGATGGATTGACAGCAGCTGGTAATTGCACTGCCCAATGCACAACAGACGGGCCCCTTTTAAAGAGGTATGATGATGTCACCAAATAATTATTCGTTTTTCCACAAAGTGAACAGTGTCTCCTCTGGCTTTATTGTTTTCCTATATAGTTATAATTTTGGATCCTTACGGTAATATGTTAATAATTTCTTACCAGACTATCTTCCTGAATAAATCCATTCATTCATTAGGTGGGAATCCACAATGAACATCTGCATGCCTCTGATTGGTCTAATCCAGATTGATTTCTAAATGTGCCACCATTTAAGCTAAACCATATTCCATAATAGCATCATTATGTGCACCAAATGTTCTTGAAAGCACATACTATGTATGGTGGAGAAGGATCTGGGAGTTCTGGTAGATCACAAGCTTAATAATGACATGCAATGCCAAGCTGCGGTTTCTTAAGTGAGCAAAATCCTCTCTTGTATTAGAAGAGGTATAGACTCCAGAGAGAGAGATATCATATTACCCCGGTACAAATCATTAGTAAGACCTCATCTGGAATATGCAGTTCAATTTTGGGCACCAATTCACAAAAAAAACATTGGGGAACTGGAGAAAGTACAGAGAAGGGCAACCAAACTGATAAGAGGCATGGAGGAGCTCAGCTATGAGGAAAGATTAGAGGAACTGAATTTATTCTCTCTTGAGAAGAGGAGATTAAGGGGGGATATGATCAACATGTATAAATACATCAGTGGTTCATATAGTGAACTCGGTGTAGAGCTATTCACCCTGAGGTCATCACAGAGGACAAGGGGGCACTCTTTATGTCTGGAGGAAAAGAAATTTAATCTCCAAACAGGTTTTCTTCACAGTGAGAGCTGTGAAAATGTGGAATAGATTCCCTCAAGAGTTGGTTCTGGCCAGCTCAGCGGATTGCTTTAAAAAAGGCCTGGATTGTTTCTTAGATACACAGAATATAACTGGATACTAACATTTATAGGTAAAGTTGATCCAGGGAATATCGGATTGCTTCTCAGGGGATCAGGAAGGAATTTTTTCCCCTGCAGGAGCAAAGTGGATCATGCTTTGCTGGGTTTTTTTGCCTTCATCTGGATCAACTGTGGGTATAGGATTATAACTTTTTTTTTTTTTTTAATGGTTGAACTAGATGGACTTTGTCTTTTTTCAGCCAGACTAACTATGTATTATCTTGTAAAAGTAGCAGTGGCATCATCACTGTGCTGTGCATAGCCTGTGCAGAGAGAAGAGCTGTGGGAGGGACCCATCAGACCCCACCCACTACAGGCTGACTGCAGAAAACTAGAGGAGGGGATGGAGACAAGACCATTCACCCTGCACAAGGATAGAGAGCAGAAATGACCGGCCTTTATTCCAGGAAGCTCTTGTATGGAGGCAAACCTTCACACTAGACTATGGCATAGATCTAGAAGAAATACACAAAGCACACAAAGAGTCACATAACAATACACATGCTTCTTGTATTTACACAAGATGATTTTAACCTGAAGTTCAGCTCTAACCATTTGCCGCCTTCCCACAGTACATTTACTGCAGGTAAGTGGCAGCTACAGGTTAGGCAACGTACTGGTACATCACTGAGCACATGCACACTGGTAGATACAGCGGGTCACGGTAGACATGTGATGACTATGACCAATCATAGTGATTACATGTAAGCAAAACTGTCATGAATGGCTTTCATTCATGACAGCTTGCTTGCTATTGTGATGCTGTGATTGGTCCACAGCTATCACACGGTACCTGCACCCTGTACTAAGTGATTAGCTGTAGCCAATTACAGCATCACAATAGCAAGCAAGCTGTCAATAATGGAAGCCACTTATGACAGTTAAAACTACTGCTTACAACAGTGATCATCACTGTTATAAGCAATAACAGTTTAAAAAAATCCCTGCTCACCTCTTCATCCCCTCAGAGTAGTACAGCACCACAATGGTGACACTGAACTACTCTGATAACTGTATGAAACAAATAGTAAAAAACAGAAAACAATTGTTAACACAATTGAATAAAAAAAGAAAAAAGTCAGTTGAATGAAAAAAGTCAGTATTCCTGATCACCGCCACACCAGTCATATGATGATGCTGTACTGCTCTGGTGACAGTATTTTTGAAAAATTTGAAAAAAATTCCCCAAAAATTGTGACAACAAATTACAACTTCAAAAAACTCACCATACCTCTTACTAAATATCTCGGACTGTCTTATTTTGAAAAAGGGGTCATTTGGGGGGGGGTTATATTTGTACTGTCCTGGCATTTAGGCCCTCAAGAAATGAGAGGCCATTAGTACATCAGGACTGATCAATTTTCAAATATTTATATCATAGTTGGTAGACTATAACTTTTACACAGACTAAATAATATGTACTGATTTGGGTTATTTTACCAAAGAAATGTAACAGAATACATTTTTGCCTAAAATGTATAAAGAAAGATTATGTGTTTGCAAAATTTTATAACAGAAACAAATAAAAACTTGCTTTTTTCAGAATCTTTGTTTTTTTTCCCCGTTTATATAATAAATAAATAAACCTACTGTTGATCAAATTTCACTAAATGAAAGCTCTATTTGTGTGAAAAAAATGATACAAATTTTATTTAGGGTACAATGTTGTATGACTGAGCAACTGCCAGTTAAATTAGCACAGTGCTGAAGAGCAAAAAATGTCCTGGTCACAAAGGGGTTAAACCTCCTGGAGGTCAAGTGGTTAATAAATAATAGAACAAAAAGGTTAAAACACACACACCAGGGGCAGGAGCGGACTGACCATTTGGAAACTCGGGCACTGCCCGAGGGCCCGGGGTCAATAGGGGGCCCCATGAGATGCCCCTGGTACCTTTTTCATAGGCTTTTCTGAGTTTGGGCAAGGACACAGGGGCCCCATGATCCCCTATTGCCCAGGGGCCCCATGAGTTGTCAGTCCGCCCCTGACAGGGGGACTTTTAAGGTACCTCGCACATATTTGTTAACAGCATTCATTTTATTATACAGCTGAATACATTAGTAATTAGTAATTAAATAACAAAGTGTCAACTACCCATAAATATTATTTCACACTCATGTAGGACATGTCGCACCCAGTGGTGTATTTAGGTTTTGTGCTGCCCTAGGCAACACAAAAATTGGCTACCCTTCCCACGGAGAGACCCTGACACTGACCAACACCCCCCTCCCCATGGAGAGAGCCTTACATTGACCAACAATACCGTAGCCCCCCCCAGCCGAGAGAGCCTTCCACTACCCCTGCCCCCCATACACTGGCAACCCCCCACCCTAGCATGACATAAGACATTCATCTTCACAGCTCCGGACATCCCCGGGAACAAGGGTCTGCATACACCACCAAGCAGCACGCAGCCTCTCTCAGATCCCACCTGGTCCCCATGTTGCGTGTGTCCCTTCTTTCTTTTCTTCTTTCAGGGGACGGCGCTGCCCCCCTGAAAAATGCTGCTGCCCGCCTGAAAAATGCCGCCCTAGGCAAATGCCTTGTTTGCCTTGTGGCAAATACACCCCTGGTCGCACCCCTATTGCATATATATTTGTGTGTAAATGTTTGACTACCCTGTTAGTTTTTTGGTTTCTGATTTAATAAATAAATGAGGTTTATTTTATGTAGCACACCAAGGGGTCTATTTATAATTTAAAAAAAGCTGTGCGAGTGTCTCAAGCATGTGCACAGCCATCATGAATAATTGCCATAATGTGTCTATGTTTATACTCTCTGATCATCAGCTCTACCTAGTGACTATAATATGGTATTTTCCTCATTAGGGTATTTGAGCAAAATATTGCATTATGGCCACTAGATGGAGCTGATGATAGTAGAAAAAGTAGAGCATAGAGTCCTCTTGTATTTAGGCAATATTTATTTATCATGGGTTCAGCTTTAATGGCTTGTGTACACATCCAGCAGCCCTCTGAAGCATTCTGCGGTGGATTGCTTTTCAGAGGGTGTTTGAGAGGTGGTGAGGAGGCATTATGTTGCTTTCTCACCACCTGTTTTAACCACTTAAAGCCCACACCACTACGTTGTAACTGCGTGCAGTGCATACAGTTGCAGGGTGGTTAGGGCATGGCCCCATTCACTTGAATGTCTTCAGAGAGTGGTTGTTCTGTATTCACATCATTGTGTTGAGTAGGGAGCCATCTACTGGGCATTTACTGCAATTGCAGAACAGGGAGTGTCTCATGTGTTAAAAATAAAGATTTCTCATCTACCACTGCAGCCATTTTAGCTTCTTGAAAAACACCAGTGAATGTCTCCTCCATTCTCCCTTTGATATACATATGCCTGTAAGTTCTTTCATTGTGTTTGTCAAAGTCATATATATATATATATATATATATATATATATATATATATATATACATATCTAGATTGCATTTCAATGTATTTATTGTAATTTGCAGGTAGCGGTTTGTAAGAAATGTGTTCATTGTATGCATTTATTAGAGACATGTCTACAAGAATATTGTAATTTCAGGATATGTAATTGTATTGCCGTTTTACAGAACTGTTCACAGAAATAAATTCAGTTTAGGAATGAAACACAATGCTGCTTATGTAAGTTTTGTTAGCAAGGTGTCGGCTAACTGTTAGGAGGACAGCAGAGCTGTACTGGCCACTGAAAGTGACGAGGGGGGTAATATTTGTTGCGTTGTGATGCAGAAGCTGCAACATGTGTACACCCCCATCCACTGCCTTTGCAGCTTAAAGGTGAGCATTTGGAGGCTCTAAAAATGCCCCCCAACCAAAAGTGTTAAGGAGTCCTAAGGAATGTGGGTTTTCTGAACCCACACTTATGAATCATGTTGGTCCTACCTCCACCTCCTGACACATGCCTGCATAATTTGTGTGCTGTCCTTCAACTTCAGGTTTACACAGTGCTGGCATAAGAACAAGGATTAATCCCATCAGTTACTCCAACTGTAAACTTGATTTTTAATTGCAGCTGGTTTGCAGAAGATGTTGGCAGCTTGATAAATGTGGACATGCAATTAAAGGTAGCACAGATTAGAAAAATAATTTTAGCAGTTTTCCACACTGAGACTTACAGTTCCTCAGCTCTCAGCTCTGTGAACTCAGGTGACCCCTCTCTGGGACTTGTAATATGAATGATAAATTGCCTGACGGCTGTAGTACGGTTTGTATAATCCCAAAGCAAATTACTTTTCTATGTAACATCTCAGCTAACAACAAAAGGTGGTTATTCGGCTGGCAGTCAGTGTGCTGGTATTGATCTCTTTATTAATTGTTGCGTTTTATTTGGTGCTTTGTGGCGGGCGCTTGCTCATGCTCAAGTCAACCAGATAATAATTAGCCGTTCTGTCGCACTCAATGAGACACATCTGACACCCAGCAGAAAGGATTCTTTTTTTTCTTTTTTACTCAATCTTTCTGCTGTTAGCACGAGTCCAGATTTTGCGCAGGTTAAATGTCGCTTTAATGTGAGGTCTAGCGATGGACCTGCCTCGGTGATCAGGTCAGTTGTCTGCCGGGGACTGAAAAGGCCGTTTCATTCTGTATAAAAGATGAATTTGATTGAAAGATTTTGTTCCTAATTAAGGGGTTGCTCAGGCAAAAATGAAAACACTCTTTGTAGATTTGTAAGGGTTAACATGATAGTCAGAGGTCTGTGGGCAGCATGATCTATAAGCTGTTAGCATGTTTGTCTTCATGCACTGGGGTCTTGGCTGGGTTTAATATTCACCAATGGCAGTATTGTAGCGCTACCCCCATAGGAGCCGCTTGTCTCTTGCCCAGGCTTTTCCCCTAGATCAGCCAAGCACACAGCATTTCCTTTAGCCAGGTGCACACAACTTCTACTCATTACTCCATTGATCAGTCTAGGGGTTGTAGTTTTTATTGTTTTTATTTTGTTTTACAACTGGGATACGGAAGGGATATAGTGGGATACTCCAAATTGAACTATGCACAATTGAGGACAGCTCCCTCTGTTTGTAGAAATAGAATCTGTGTAGCATCTGTATAGCAGACTGTACAAATAATGGAACAAAGCCCCTCTGTATACATGCAGAACTTAGTGGACATTTGCTCTTCTGGACACCAACTGGTGTCCCCTCTAGCTCTCACCCAGTAGATTACTATATAGATCCTGAGGGGGTTAAACAGCACAAGTCCCAGCATCCATGTAGAACAGTCTGACTCTGTACTCACAAGGCCCTTGCTGCAGGTCACCTTCCTCTGTAATACCAGACAGGATCTGTAGACATCTCCCTCAGTCAGCTCTTAGGCTCCATGTACACTGCAGCTGATAAACTCATGTTTAGGAGCTTTTCTGCGTTTTTTTCAGCAGCCCCTGAACTCACCCTAATTTTCCTGTGTCCATGTACACTATGTTGTTTACAGGCAGTTGAGTTTACGGTCATTTTTTTGAACGCACCAAACTTGCGTTCAGGAGTAGATTTTATCAGCGTTTCAAACACCAAACGCTTGTAAAGTGTAAACGCGGCTAACCGTGTTTATAAGCATTTGCGTTTGGAACATTTTTTTAACTCTTCCATTTCCAGATGCTGTCCTGAGCCTTTTTCATCATGAAAAATGCATGCAAAACGTTTTTCCGGTACTGAAATGGACCTGGTACACCATACTTTGAGGTTTCACATGAAAGAAAATATGTTAGACACTGCTGCAATAATTTCTTCACAGAAATGAGCTTGAACACATCCAAACACCACAAACAAAAAGACAGCTAATCACAACAAATACTGCTCTCTCTGCTTCTACTCTCTTTATCTCAAAATGTCTGAAATAGTTAATTATTTACTGTTTTTCAGTGGATTCTGGGCATTTTGGAAGGTCTCCTGAGGTTATCTTTAAAAAACACTTCTAAACACAAATGCTCATAAACACAGTATGCAAAGCGGCTAAACAGATGTTTTTTAACCTACGTTTTCCAGCAGTCAGTTTCCATCATTCAGAAGTGTGTATGAAGCCTTAGAAGCACCCTGGGTTTCAGCATTCTGGCCCTCCCGAGGCCTCCTGGCAGCATGACCCCTGGCTGGAACTACCTTCTCAGAGGAAGAAGATGAAGAAGGACCCAGATCACTTGTGCTCACTGAATATAAATACTAGTGCCCAGCATGCATAGGGGCACCACTCCCTGTAATTGGCTGGAACTGCATCCATATTCATACTGCTGATCTGCATGTGTCACTCCTGTTCACCTGGAATCTTCCAAGGTCACCTGCATACAGAGGAACCAATCACAGCAGCAGCACTGTGAGCCACACAGGATATCCTCACTAAACAACTGTAGCTTTCTGTTATGCGGTAAGCTGCTATGTTTTCCCTATCAGGGGAGCACACTATACTAAACTAGACTAAATACATCCCAGCAATCTGCCTAGGAGGGTGCTACACTATCTACATGGAGCTTGTATGTTTTATTCATGTTTTTAGGGAGTTCTTATCTGTTTTGATCATTTTTTGGCCTTATCTGTTTTGATCAATTTTTGGCCATGAACCAAAAACTTGCAACGAGTATTTCTGAGCTACTGTATATACAGTATATAGTAAATAAGAGTGTGTGACTATGGAAGACATTAGAGTGTAAGCTCCTCTGGTGCGGAGACTGATGTGACTGGCTCAGTGTTCTCTACACTATGGAATACGTCAGAGCTATTTAATTGTAAAATAATAGTGTGTGACTATGGTGGTATTTTAGAGTGTAAGCTCCTCTGGTGTAGAGACTAATGTGACAGTACTGCAGAGTATGTCATAGCTATATAAATTTATAATAGTGTGTGACTGTGGTGGGACATTAAAATGAACTTTTTTTGTTTATTAAAAATCTTACAACATAATAAAAACATATTGACATACATACTAAATATACATACATACAATAAAACAAAAATAGCTTACTTCAGAATAGAAAACAGGAAACTTTTTTTTGCGAGGAAAAAACATAACGAGAACTAATCATATTTTAATATTATTATTATCTTTATAATGTTTTGCAACAAACCCCACCTTCTCCTAAACACACACTCCGGCTAAGAGACGGTTAAACGTTTATCCCATGCATGCAACCTTTTTTCAAAAATCTGATCTTACAAAAATCTAGGGGATGTGAAAGGACAGAAAAAGAAGCCATGCACCCAGAGACTGACAGACAGCAGTTACATTCCCCGACCTCACCCAGAATGTTGTGCACCACCACCTCAACAGGAAGGACTTTTTTGCGAATGAAAACAGTGTCTCGAAATCAAAATCCTGGTGAGTTTGAAAGGCTCTGTGAGACCATTCCGCATAACTCAAGCGGGAAAGAAAAGGGATACCCAAAGCGCCACTCAGACAGCCATTAAAAACCTCCACCAAATATCGGGCCAGAGCGACCTTAAAGTGCTTATAAACTCGGCTGTCAATCCATCTGACTCAGGCAACATCTTAATGGCAAGTTTATCAATAGCTTTACCACCTCATCTGCCGTGATGTCCTCTGTCAAATTCACAAGCAAACTGCCATTTCCGAGTCCTGAGGTAGAGCCCAGAAAACTTGACATGCTCACCCGATCAAGGTCCCTGCTACCCTGGAAGTCAGCATAATATCTGGTGGTTTCCAGGATCCCCGACTTGGACTTTGTCAGGGAACCCGTACTGTCAACCAGGCCTACAACTGGCTTAACTGCTCTACCTTGTTTGCAATGCTGGTAAGGGTCGAGCTAGTGATATTTCCCATAATCTCTTTCCAGAACCAAAGAGGCAGGCCTGTCATATTGACATTTCCTGAGCAAGAGTTTAACCTCAGAGATCACCCCTGGATCTCCATTATTCGAGACAAGTCTATCAAGCTTCCTCCACAAACGTTGGTAGGTGACATACCTGCCAAGATGTTTATTTCTTCCTATGGCCTTGAAAAACCCAACGATCCTTCGTTTTGTAAGCTCCCACCACCCTGACTTACTGCTGCAAAAGTCCATGATTGATACCTGTGCCTGAAAAAAATCCTCAAAGAATTGACTCACCTTCTCATCGTCCAGGAGTGCCAAATTTAGCTTCCAGGGGCCGCGCCTCCATTCCTTCTTCGCTAGATGAATATCATCCAAACTAGAAAACCTGGTCTTTTGCAAAAAGAAATATCAGCATCAAACCTGCTGAGCAAAAATAAGGCCATGTTACGAGCACTTACTGATTGTATGCTGGCGACATTAATGGTTGCCACCTTCAAAGGAGTAGGAACCACCATTAGGAGGATTGTGGTACACGTTTCTTAGCCTGCTTTCCCTCCCCCCCCCCCTCTACTCAAAGACCCTGTGCGCTTTATTGCCCTCTGTGATTCCTCCTCCATGGAAATCACCGACTTATCATCTAAAGAACTCTCACCCTCCACCTGAAATAATACATCAAATGTGTTAAACACCTCCACCCTCCCAAGTTCAGGTACAGACACATCCTGCTTCCTCTTCTTTCCAGACTTTCTTTTTGCCTCCAACCACTCCATATCATCTTTTGACAACCCGGGCTGCAAAACCCCTTCCCCTTCCATGCCACCATCACCCACAACATCATCCACCGCACTCGCTCCATTTGTCACAGCGGTCCACTCAACCTTCATCCCAGCACCCCACCACCATTCACTCCACCCACCCCCCCGGCACTTCATGCCCTCCAATCCTCAGACCCTGGGGAGCTGGGAGCGGTGAAACCATACACACTGGTTTAGATCCCTCCACAGCCCCCACTACCTCTGCAGGTACTGACACAAGAGGATCAGACACAACATCCACTGACACTGACTCAGGTGGCATACACAATGAGATGACACAACATTGAATGGACCATCAGACACTGATACCACAGAGGGACAACAGGGACAGAGACATTGGGGACCCCTGGCACAGCCCCCCTCTCTGCCTCCTCCATGTCCAGATGAAAAAAAGTCTTCCAGCAAAGCTGACTGGTTATGCATGGCCTCAGGGCACTGGCTGTACATATGGCCCATCTTATCATAAAGATTGCACCCGTTGATATTGCAATTCTTAGCCAGATGCCCCAGGTCCTGACACAGAGAGCACTTCATCTCTGGACATGAGGAGGCAAAATGACCCGAGAACTGCACTTATTACAGAGCTTGGGCTGTCCAGGGTAGAACACGACAATCCTATCCTTCCCAATGAAAGCTGAGAAGGGCAGATGCTGGAACACATTCCCATACACATACAGCCTCATCTGCACTGACCACCCACCAGTCCATATCCCCTTCTCATCCACAATCTTCTTCAGAAGGGTCTGTAGCTCCCCAAATCTTCTCAGCCAGACAGCCAAGTCAGCAGAAGGGATCGATTCATTCCCTACTAGGATGGTGACATTCTTAACCAGAGGTTGCTGTGAGACAAGTTTTGAGATGAGTCCCTTCCACTCTGGCAGACCCCTATACACATGGTCATACTTCTCTCAGAAAATATCGAGAGACTCGGGGAGCACAAAGGACAGATCATACTCATAAGAGCCCACCGGACTGATCAAAGCAATGATGTCATTACCCTTAAAACCCATCGCCAAAATATTATCCACAACCAACCTCCTAATCGGGGAGCAAGAGTTCCATAGGATTGATACTGATGCAATTTTCATGATTTTTTTCTTCATTTGTAACT
Source organism: Staurois parvus (assembly GCF_062004578.1). NCBI lineage: Eukaryota > Metazoa > Chordata > Amphibia > Anura > Ranidae > Staurois > Staurois parvus. The sequence goes on from NW_028318424.1 coordinate 595,627, forward strand.
GTAAAACTGATCAAAAACTGACCAGTGTGAAAGGGCCCTAAATCCTATGGAACATTTCACACTGGCCAGTTGCGTTTCTGGTGCTGTTTTTTAAAAGTCCTGCTTGCTGCATTTTTGGTCCGTGTGTGGTGCATGTTAAAAACCGCACCAAATACGCAACTCCCCATTGAAATGAATGGAAAACGCAGTAAAACAAATAATAACAGTACCCCTGGTTGTGGCTTTTAATTCACATGGCTAAGTTTTACAGGTGCATGTTGGGTAATAAGCACCCAGAAAAAGTACTGGAAAAGCAACAAAAACACATATGTGTTTTTAACGCATTTTTGCAATGAAGTAGTGTATAAGCAGCCTTAGGTGCAATTCCAGCATGATTTTGGTCCCACAGAATCCCATACAAATGCACCAAAAATGCATCTACATATGATGTGATGCATTTGTGATGCCATTTCAGTGCTTTTTTGGCATCAGAGCAGGAATACTTATCATTGGCCAAAACCAAAAACGCAGAGACATGAAATTGAATCAAAAACGCATCAAAATCACGTCGAAAATGCAAAGTGGTACTACATAATTGCACTATATAATTGCACAGATCAAATCAAATTGCAGGGGCATGTGAACTTAGCCTTACGTTTACCACCCATTTAGCAGACCCGATGAGAATCTGTATGACATGGACTGTAACCGTGTGAATTGAAATGGCCTGGTGCAGCCTGCATATTGGCTCCCTTGGTGGCCTTTGCACACCTCCAGTCCTAGCCCTGTCCTGGCCCTGTCTCTGCGTCCTGCTGCTGGTTCCTATTAATAATGAATAAAGACACCATTCCAGGAGGATTGCAATGCAAACACTATCTCTTCCTATTTGTAATCATCAGACCCAGTTTGGAGGAGTTGCTGCTTTAAGATCCCAAGTGCAAGATTTGGCACTCAGTCTCATCACCAATTATTCCTGCATCCACCTCGCCGTATCTGCGCACCCCAAACATGTTCTTCGTCTTTTCTGCCAAGTTTCTGCGTGTAAACAGGTGGCAGATGGTGGGCCCGGTGGAGTATTTTTATCTGCCCACTTGTTCTACTCGCTGACCCCGGAACAGTCGAGTTTGTTGATTTGCTTCTTGTGTTGGAAAAACAGATGAGTGAAGTTCCCCAATTGCTGGGCCCAGATGGGGAATTCTCTCTCTGCACCCAGCAGCTGATAATGGCCAAGATTCACCAACCTGCACTTAAGGTGAGCTAAAATGGGACTCTCGATCAATGTGAATATCAATATAAACTCCAGGTAAACAGCTAAATACACAGATAAAATATATGTTCTGGAGATGTTTTATCTGTATCTCTGTCCATCCAATCCTGAGATTTACACAGCTCTGCCACACAGCACAGTGTGTGGCAGGAAACATACTACAGGTCTTGTCCTTCCTCTAGTCGGTGTTTGGACAGTAACGCTTGGTTCACACTCCTGTGATTTAGGATCTGACTTGTGAGACCCAAAGTCGCAGGACATGTGAAATGCCATGATCTCTATGAGAGCCATTCCAATTGACACTAGTGAAGTCAATGCGACTTCAGAAAAGGTTCCTGGTCTACATTGATGCAACTTTGGTATTGCTTTAGTGCCAGAGAGTGTAAAAGTCACATCAAAGCCACATCAAAGTTGTATCAAAGTCTTCTTTAGCACACGAGCATTGCAGCAAAACGGATTGGCTTACCATACTGCTTCTAGATCTCAAGGTCTAAGCCCTGCTGTACAGGGACTGCAAGAGGCTGATAGCAGGTAAAATACAGATTCTTGCACTGCTTGTATTCTTAAATATAGATATAATAATGTCCTTATAAATACAGAGCTGCATTCGTTTGTATCTTTTATACCTGCCTGGAGTTCAGCTTTAACCACCGTTTAGCACTCCTTAAGTGATATTGCAGCTTGATGAATCAGGGCCAATAATTGTTATTGCAGAGACCCCCATGAGAAGGGAATGAAAAAATTGATGGAACTGGACCATTTCCCAAATCTGACTACAGAGACCCAAACTTCCCGCTTTCCAGCTCCAATGTTCATATACTAAAGCTTGAAAGTTTGTTCAATTTACCTCTCACCTTACATTTTTGCAATCCATGTTATATGCATTTCTTCTCTTTCTTCTGCAGACTTCTCACAGTGCTCCTCGGTGACATTGGAGCTTTCTGTCACATGATATGGCTATGCAACTTCCCTCTCATGCTCTAGTTTTTGTTGCTATGTAGCAGCAGTGGGCACAAGAGAGCGCAATGTTGGAACCTGAGAACAATTTGACTTAGCAGACTCAGATGTGGAACCATTCAGAGGTTTGTAGCACCCTCCTAGTTTAGCTAGGAGGAGCTAATGTTTAATTGTCAGTGGGGAAGGCTGAGTAGCAGCCATGGGTGTAATAACATTATGGTCAGGAGCTGAGAGGCTCTGCAGACCAGCCCCTCTGGAATTTCCCCCTGCTCTATGGCTTTGAAGGAAGGCTCTAAAGCACAGGTGTCAAACTGGTGGCCCTCCAGCTGTTGCCAAACTACAAGTACCATGAGGCATTGCAAGATTGACAGTTACAAGCATGACTCCCAAAGGTAGAGTTATGATGGGACTTGTAGTTTCGCAACAGCTGGAGGACCACCAGTTTGACACCTCTGCTCTAGAGGCAGTGGGTGGATCTGAGGAGTGGTTGGCTGCACTCTTGAGGGACCTTAGCCAGTCCACAAGAGAAGGCTTGGCAAGGGGCTGGGACACCCTTTAAAGTGTTGGAGCCTATTCAGTTGCAGGAGAATTTGGGTGGACAATAAAGAGGAAGATGTGAGGCTTAAGGAAGGAGGATGCAAGGAGGCCTAGTGCAATGGGGCCTACCTGCAGGCCTGGAGTTGGAAAGGAGGAAAGCTCAGAGCTTACCGGCCCCCTGAGAGAGGACTACCTGTATGGCAGGGAAGGAGCGGCCCAGCTGATAGGACTGGTAGCAGCAGCCAACCCACAAGTGGTACAAGAGAGGATCTGAGTGAGTACACCTACACCCCCCTGGCGGATAGAGGAAGGAGCACTCTGGTGGGAAACCAGATTAGCCACCTACCAGTGACTGTTCATCTCTTAAAGTGACAGGAACTGGATCCCCTGTTCAGGGATACCTCCAAATTGCTGGGTGAAGAGAAGTTCATCTAGGGTCTGGGGTGGTACACTAAGGAGATGCTAGCTAGCTCTCCAACAAAGATTTTGCTGCAGTGAAGGATTGTAAATAGTTCCAGGAATGTTTTCCTCAGTTCAGCAGTACCCTTGGGCATCCTGTACACCTCTAACCCTGTCCCAGTTCAAATCCTCTAAATAAAACAACAACACCAAAGCCCAGGGACTGATTTCTGATTCTGGATGAAAGCCTTTGTGAAGATGTGTGATGCCTGGCTGTGCAAGACTATGGAGGGACCCAAATCTTCCAGCAACTCCTAAAGAGGTAGTGCTACAGGTTAAAGCAGTAATAAACCCAAAAGCAGACATTTATTATATTGCAGCTTACCAAGTCTTAGATGTGGTATTTGTTTTCTCTATTTGACTTTCTTTCATTTATTTTCACCTAATGATGCAACTAGTTAGTCTGCTGTTTTCAACAAATCAAGCTGTCCTATACAGTCATGGCCGAAATTGTTGGCACCCTTGATATTTTTCCTGAAAATCAAGTATTTCACACAAAAAAGGTATTGCATTAACACATGTTTTGCTATACACATGTTTATTCCCTTTGTATGTATTGGAACAAATATAAAACAGAGGCAGAAAAGCAAATATGACATAATGTCACACAAAACCCCAAAAATGGGCTGGACAAAAGTATTGGCACCCTTAACTTAATATTTGGTTGCACACCCTTTGGAAAACATAACTGAAATCAGTCGCTTCCTATAACCATCAATAAGCTTCTGACACCTCTCACCCGGAATTTTGGACCACTCTTCCTTTGCAAACAGCTCCAGGTCTCTCTTATTGGAAGGACACCTTTTCCCAACAGCAATTTTAAGATCTCTCCACAGGTGTTCAATGGGATTTAGATCTGGGCTCATTGCTGGCCACTTCAGAACTCTCCAGCGCTTCTTTGCCATCCATTTCTGAGTGCTTTTTGACGTATGTTTGGGGTCATTGTCCTGCTGGAAGACCCAGGATCTTGGACGCAAACCCAGCTTTCTGACACTGGGCCCTACAGTGCGACCCAAAATCCTTTGGTAATCCTCAGATTTCATGATGCCTTGCACACAGTCAAGGCACCCAGTGCCAGAGGCAGCAAAACAACCCCAAAACATCATTGAACCTCCACCATATTTTACCGTAGGTACTGTGTTTTGTTCTTTGTAGGCCTCATTCCGTTTTCGGTAAACAGTAGAATGATGTGCTTTACCGAAAAGCTCTATCTTGGTCTCATCTGTCCACAAGACGTTTTCCCAGAAGGCTTTTGGCTTACTCAAGTACATTTTGGCAAACTGTAGTCTTGCTTTTTTATGTCTCTGTGTCAGCAGTGGGGTCCTCCTGGGTCTCCTGCCATAGCGTTTCATTTCATTTAAATGTCGACGGATAGTTCGCGCTGACACTGATGCTCCCTGAGCCTGCAGGACAGCTTGAATGTCTTTGGAACATGTTTGGGGCTGCTTATCCACCATCCGGACTATTCTGCGTTGCAATCTTTCATCAATTTTCCTCATCCGTCCACGACCAGGGAGATTAGCTACAGTGCCATGGGTTGCAAACTTCTTGATAATGTTGCGCACTGTGGACAAAGGCAAATCTAGTTCTCTGGAGATGGACTTGTAACCTTGAGATTGTTGATATTTTGCCACAATTTTGGTTCTCAGGTCCTCAGACAGTTCTCGTCTCCTCTTTCTGTTGTCCATGCTTAGTGTGGCACAGACAGACACACAATGCAAAGGTTAAGTGAACGTCTCTCCTTTTTATCTGCTTTCAGGTGTGATTTCTATATTGCCCACACCTGTTACTTGCCCCAGGTGAGTTTACAGGAGCATCACATGCTTGTAACATTCTTATTTATCCGCAGTTGTGAAAGGGTGCCAATACTTTTGTCCAGCCCATTTTTGGAGGTTTGTGTGACATTATGTCGAATTTGCTTTCTTTCCTCCCTTTTTTTGTTTTGTCCCAATACACACAAAGGGAATAAACATGTGTATAGCAAAACATGTGTTAATGCAATACGTTTCGTGAGAAATACATGATTTCCTGGAGAAATATCAAGGGTGCCAACAATTTCGGCCATGACTGTATATGTAGCAGTAAGAGGGTTGTTATGTATCCCAATGCTCCTATGCAGAGATGTCTCGGTTGCTCCTTCATCCAGAGTAGGGGCACTCAGGAGGTGTGTTACTGGCCACATCACCAGGTGAAAACAGAGGGGATCAGCAGATGCAAAGTGGACCTGTCACCAGATATAATTCTAACATTAAGCATGGTGAGGAGTGCCACTGTTCCAGGTTATATTATCTTTCACATAGATCACAGTATTCCTCTTGATGTTATCTATATCTGCTTTTCTCTCCAGATGGACAGCAACATCTTTGTTTAGGCATCAATCAGGGATACAATGTCCTGCCTAGACTGAGATAATAGCTCAAAGACAGGGGCGGACTGAGCATTTGGAAACTCGGGCACTGCCCAAGGGGCCGGGGTCAGCAGGGGGCCCCATGAGATGCCCCTGGTACCTTTTTCATAGGCTTTTTTGAGTTTGGGCAAGGACACGGGCCCCATGATCCCTTATTGCCCAGGGGCCCCATGAGTTGTCAGTCCGCCCCTGCTCAGAGATGACCCAATCATCACCATTTGGTTGTGGTTAAAAATGTATGACATAGATCAGCCTCTGATGCATTTTCTTACCAGATGACTTGTTACAATGTTGCAGATTGTGACATGTCAGAAATGTATTCATGCACACTTGTAAAGTTACTGACACTTAGGCCCCATTCAGACCTCACATAGTGGGAACGAGCGATTTTTAAATCATGATTTACATGTGGAAACACATGTCGCATATAGGGCATCCCATTCACTTCAACGAGCTGCACTTTGCATGTTTATCACCCAAAAGAAGCTCCTGCTCCTTTTTGGGTGACAAACTTTTTTAGATGTCTATGCAAATCACAACAAAAGTAGTGCATGCACTACTTTAGAAATGACCGCTCTAATAGCGGACAATAGGGTGCAACTTGGCATGCGATTTTCAAGTCGCATGCCATGCAAATCACATGCCAAGTTGCACCCGATGTGACTGGGGTGTAAAACAATAAAAATGCTGCAATAAAAATAAGTGATAATTTACCCTCCATGTGTGTATCTATAAGAGATGTATATAGTTGATAGCACTCCAAAACAATATATACAAACATTATTTACCATTCGGGAATTCTTTTAAATGACATAAAACGAGTTAGGCCCCGTTCACAATGTCACATTGTGGGAAAGTGCATGTTCCTGTGAGCGTTACTGCAACAGCCAGCACTGCACACTACATGCGATGGTGTGATATCATTCATACTAAATGGCTCCCCAACATACACTATATTGCCAAAAGTATTGGGACGCTTTCCTTTACACACACATGAACTTTAATGGCATCCCAGTCTTGGTCAGTAGGGTTCAATACTGAGTTGGCCCACCCTTTGCAGCTATAACAGCTTCAACTCTTCTGGGAAGGCTGTGCACAAGGTTTCGGAGTGTATCTATGGGAATGTTTGACCATTCTTCCAGAAGCGCATTTGTGAGGTCAGGCACTGATGTCGGACGAGAAGGCCTGGCTCACAGTCTCCACTCTAATTCATCCCAAAGGTGTTCTATCGGGTTGAGGTCAGGACTCTGTGCAGGACAGTCAAGTTCCTCCACCCCAAACTCGCTCATCCATGTCTCTATGGACCTTGCTTTGTGCACTGGTGCGCAGTCATGTTGGAAGAGGAAGGGGCCATCCCCAAACTGTTCCCACAAAGTTGGGAGCATGAAATTGTCCAAAATATCTTGGTATGCTGACGCCTGAAGAGTTCCCTTCACTGGAACAAAGAGGCCAAGCCCATCCCCTGAAAAACAACCCCACACCATAATCCCCACTCCACCAAACTTTACACTTGGCACAATGCAGCCAGGCAAGTACCGTTCTCCTGGCAACTGCCAAACCCAGACACGTCCATCAGATTGGCAGACAGAGAAGTGTGATTGGTAACTCCAGAGAACACGTCTCCACTGCTCTAGAGTCTAGTGGCGACGTGCTTTACACCACTGCATCTGACGCTTTGTATTGCACTTGGTGATGTAAGGCTTGGATGCAGCTGCACATCCATGGAAACCCATTCCATGAAGCTCTCTATGCACTGTTGTTGTGCTAATCTGAAGGCCACACAAAGATTGGAGGTCTATAGCTATTGATTCTGCAGACAGTTGGCGACTTCTGCGCACCGTGCACATCAGTATGCTCTGACCACGCTCTGTAATTTTACGTGGCCTCCCATTTTGTGGCAGAGCTGCATCTTCAGTGTGGGCAAATGGCTGCCACAGCTTGCAGCTTCACAGCCAGGTGCCCATTGCGCATGCACAAGTAGAGCTGTGCTTTGTGAATGGTTCCGTAGTCTTCTTGGGCCTGTCATGTGTCATGGGAGGGAGGGGGGAAGACAACTTACGTTTCTGATTGCCTAGGCATGGGAGTGAGTACCTCTCAAATTTGGGTACCCCCTACTCCCCCACTCCCCAAAGGTGCCAATCCTAATGAGGAGCTGGGGTGAAGCCTTAAAGCGGAACTTCCTCTTTTGGGTGGAGCTCCGGTTTAAGGTGGTTGTAAACCCTTACATATACTAAATGAGGTGACTAGCTTCAAGTGATACACAGAGATGAAACAAATCCTCTTACATAAATTATACCTGTTTATCTACAGTTTTCTTTTTCTACATCTGTTCAAACTCCAGAATTTATAAAGCTTGTCTGAGAGTTCAGAAAAAAGGGGACAGAGAGTTGAAATGGCACTCTGCAGTGCTCAGTGAGGAGAGCTCTGAGAGCTGATTGGAGGGAAGGGACACACCCTCTCAACACAGCAAATAGGAACAGAACTGAGGATGTCAATGTGCTGGAGGTCCCTTCCCTGTCACCATTTTTCTCTTGGTGGCAACAAAACTTATAAGAAGTGATTTATGCTGATAACAGAGGTATGAAGCAGCAGACAAAAATGACACTTGAGAACGTACATACTACAGAGGAACATGCTTTGTTTGTACTTCATGTCTGAGGTTTACAACCACTTTAAAGTGGAATTCCTGTATAACCATGACTATTCTTAACCCCTCCTGAGAAAGATCTAAATGCTGACCTTTTGCAGCCTGCTCCAGTTCGGTCACATGATCCTACATCCTCAGCTTCTCTGTGTCAGGGAGCCCCTGACAACAGCTGGAAATTCTGAGATGTCACCCATAGGGTCTTGTAGCTCAGTCATTGTCAGAGCTCCCTCTTCTCCCCTGCAGCTGGCTGCTCACTGACATAGAGAAGCCAGATCTGCAGGATCACATGATCAGACCGGTCTGAAAAAAAAGTAAGTATGCATTTTGTTTTTTATAAAATAGGGAAGGCAAGATAAGTAGCAGGAGGGGTGAGGGGACATTTTTAAGAATAGTTATGGCTAGTCATGAATTCCACTTTATTTTATGTTGTTTTCTCATTTAGCCAGTAATCAGGTCTGCAGTGGGAGTGGCTGCTATGTAAATTGATGGGGGGAAGGAGAGGTATTTTAGTGGCCTTACAGGAGGGAGAGAGTTCAGGGTGGACCCCACCAATGTGCTAATGTTCTCCAGTAGCCCAAAGAAACAGTGGGGCGGGGCAGTGGCACAGAGTCTGCACAGTTTTAGGATTTGTTTTAAATGTTGTCACCCTCCAAACATTATAATGTGTATTTTTACGTAGAGCTAATGTAATGCACACATCTGTCTTTATATCAGCTTCTCCCCTGTACAGCAGAACTCATACTGAATGAGGTCTAAACACACTTAGAGGAAAGGACAACTGACCTTATCAATGTGGCCAATACCAAGCCTGGGGTGGACCCTGGACCAGGCTGTATTGCATTACTGCACTTTAATCAGCAGAGAGGTCGGTGATGCCTGGATCATAAAACCAGACCAGATTCAGTGGAATTTTAATCCAGATTCCCCTAATGTGTTCTGGAGGAGAGAAGATTGTTATTACCAAGTGTTCTACAGAAGTCATTATTCTTTACATCCCATCTAAAGTACACATACAAAACCCCCCTGTAATTACCCCGAGAAACCGGAGAGCTGCGTCTCTTTTAAAGGAACGTTCCAATAAAATGAAATGTTGCAGAGGAGCCCCGCCACCGCTCTCTGAGTGACATTAATAACAGTTTTGTCCTGCGTCTAATGTACTCGGGCCTCGAGCTGGACATTAGGTCAGAGAGTTGAGCTCAATGGACAAGGCCGGTGGGGGGGTTGGGGGGGAGGGAGGGCCGCTTTCAGGGCCATTTCAAGATCACTGACGTTCTCCCGAGATTGCATCAGCGGGAAACAATGCGTTTTCTTTTCTCTAAGGCCGCACAATAGTTCAAAAGCGAACCTAATCTCCTTTCTGCCTGGAACAATACCTTCTCCAGCTCCATCCACCTCCCACATTACCGGATCCTTTTCAAGTCTTTTCTGCTGCTGTCTATGCTGAACTTGTGGCTGAAAGATGCGGAAAAATAAAATCTATATTGTTTGTCTCAGCTCCACTGTTACCGGGCTAAACAAAGAGGAAATATTATTTCAGAAAAGAAAAACATCGCTGTTTAGCCGATGTATCCATTCTTATGGGTCCGTATGAAGAGTGGCACTTCACATCTCCTCGTACATTGTCTCCGCTGCAATCCATAACGTACACTTGTGATTTAGTATCAGCATAATACCTGGAGTGAATAGCGATTACACAAAGAAAATCTTCTTCTACATGTTATATTATACCAAACTTTACAGCAAGTCAAACACAGAACGAACAGGGAGTATGTAACCTGAGAACAGGGTCAGTCCTCTTCCTTGCACTCTATTAATTGTTTTGACTATTGTCAATGATTTACCCTAGGTTTACATCTAAGCCTTTTCTGCAGTGTTTTGCAAAAACATGACTTTCTACGGGACATGTGTTTTTCCTCTGGGATGTGTTTTCACCCGGTGCATTTTTTTGGAAAGGGTGAGGTATTTTTCTGAACACAAAAAGTAGCATTTTTGGTTCTATAGATGCTGCAGAAAAGCATGTATTGCATTTTTGCTGTGTTTTTGCCGCGATTTTGATGTGTTTTCCATTTTAAATCTGCCTAGCAACAAGAAAAAGAAAAAAAAAACGAGGTAAAAACACAGGTGCAAAAATGCAATGCAGAAACGGCTCAAACGCAACCTGCATAGGTGTGAACCTAGCCTTAGGACAATCCCCTGACAATACAAACTATTAGCTTCCCTCTGCATCATGCAACTTTAGACATTTTTTTGGGTAGAGTGGAGAAGGGTTAGTGTCAGGAATGGACTTGCCAGTAATGGTGGGACTCACCTGCCTTGTGGGCTGCAGTACCAGGGCTGGCCAGCGGGTGCTCTCAGCAATCAGAGACTCAACCCTGCAGTCAGCCAAACACCTGAAGCTGATTACGGAGGTGTATTTAAGGGATGGCCAGACCTGCAGTCTGGGCCTTGGTGTGTGTTTTTCTATGGACCCCTGTATCTTGTTACCTGCATTCCTGTTCCTGTTCCTGCCTGACTGACTCGTTGCCGACCCTGCCTGATCCTGACCTCTGCTGACTTCTCCTGTTTGATCCCTGGCTTGTGACCCTGACCATTCTCTGCCTGACCCCCTGTACCTACCTGCCCGTTAGTTGCTGTACCCGGCTCGTGACCTGACTACTCTCTGCCTGCTCCACCTGTTCCTACCTGCCCGATTGTTATTGACCCGGCCTGCCTGACTACGCTTGCATTGTATGTATTGTTATCTGTGGTGGTTTGGTTTGGTTCGTTTGCACTGTGTTTATGTTTTAGTATTGCACTGCGTTTTGTATTGTTAGTATTAATAAATTATATTGTTTATAACATATCTGAAGCCTGCATTTCCCTGCGTCAGTTCACATACCTCTGGTCATACCCGGAGCCCTGACAGTTAGTTTTTATTAGGTTTTCATTTATATCTGTGACACCATTGGGGAGATATTCCTTTACATCCTGTTCCAGTGACACCCAAACAAGAAAGGGACTAGGGCAGAAAGGCATGTACATCAATAAAACACTGACAATGGAACTCCTCACTCTACTCAAAACTTTTTTTTGGATCATGTCTGTGTCCCCATTATAGAGATTTTTCATCACTTCCTGTCAGTGCCAGGACAAAACTCATCCAGTGCCCATGGAGATGATACGAAACTACGTCCCCTGTGATGTGGTTCAACTGTTCTACACCGCCCCCCTCCTGTTCTCTAGTGCTGGCATTGAGGATGCACAGCACATACAGTGCCTTGAAAAAGTATTCATACAACTTGAAATTTCCCACATTTTGTCATTTTACAACCAAAAACGTAAATGTGTTTTATTGTGATAGACCAACACAAAGTGGCACATAATTGTGAAGTAGAAGGAAAATGATAAATGGTTTTCAAATTTTTTTACAAATAAATATAAGAAAAGTGTGGCGTGCATTTGTATTGAGCCCCCCCGGAGTCAATACTTTGTAGAACCACCTCTCACTGCAATTACAGCTGCAAGTCTTTTTGGGGATGTCTCTACCAGCTTTGCACATCTATAGAGGGACATTTTTGCTCATTCTTCTTTGCAATATATCTCAAGATCTGTCAGATTGGATGGAGAGCGTCTGTGAACAGCAATTTTCAAGTCTTGCTACAGATTCTCAATTGGATTTAGGTCTGGACTGTGACTGGACCATTCTAACACATGAATATGCTTTGATCTAAACCATTCCATTGTAGCTCTGGCTGTATGTTTTGGGTCATTGTCCTGCTGGAAGGTAAACCTCCATCCCAGTCTCAAGACTCTTCTTCCAAGATTGCCCTGTATTTGGCTCCATCCATCTTCCAATCAACTCTGACCAGCTTTCCTGTCCCTGCTGAAGAAAAGCATCCCACACAACATGATCCTGCCACCACGTTTCATGGTGGGGATGGTGTGTTCAGGGTGGTGTTCGGTGTTAATTTTCCATCACACATAGCATTTTGCTTTTAGGCCAAAAAGTTCAATTTTGGTCTCATCTGACCAGAGTACCTTCTTTGCTGTGTCCCCCACATGGTTTCTCACAAACTGCAAACGGAACTTCTTATGGTTTTCTGTCAACAATGTCTTTCTTCTTGCCACTCTTCCATAAAGGTCAGATTTGTGGAGTGCACGACTAATAGTTGTCCTGAGGACAGATTCTCCCACCTGAGCTGTGGATCTCTGCAGCTCCTCCAGAGTTACCATGGGCCTCTTGGCTGCTTCTCTGATTAATGCTCTCCTTGCCCGAAATGTCAGTTTAGGTGGACGGTCATGTCTTGGTAGGCTTGTAGTTGTGCCATACTCTTTCCATTTTCGGATGATGGATTGAACAGTGCTCCGTGAGATGTTCAAAGCTTGGGAGATTTCTTTTATAACCTAACCCTGCTTTACACTTCTCCACAACTTTATCCCTAACATGTCTGGTGTGTTCCTTGGCCTTCATGATGCTGTTTGATCACTAGGTTTCTCTAAGACTGGCCATACACTATACATTTTTCTGTACAATTTCTGCCCAATTTCCTTTAGATTTACCTGCAATTATGTAGTACAAGAGCCTGCCTAATTGGATACAACAGAAAGTGTTGTTTAGGTTTGACCTACTATTATACGGTTTTTGGTAAATCTAAAGCAAAATTCTCAAGAAAATTGTAAAATGTATGGCCAGCCTTACACCTCTGAGGGCTGCACAGTACAGCTGTATTTATACTGAGATCAAATTACACACAGGTGGGCTCTGTTTACTAATTAGATGACTCTTCTGAAGGCAATTGGTTCCACTAGATATTAGTTAGGGGTATCAGAGTAAAGGGGGCTGAATACGGATGTACGCCACACTTTTCAGATATTTATTTGGAATAAATTTTGAAAACCATTTTTCATTTTCCTTCCACTTTACAATTATGTGCCACTTTGTGTTGGTCTATCACATAAAATCCCAAAAAAATACATTTACATTTTTGGTTGTAACATGACAAAATGTGGAAAATGTCAAAGCGTATGAATAATCAAGAAAAGCAAAAGATAAGTGAGCGCTTATGTGAATATATAATAAGCAGCGGCTGTACACCAAAAAAGGCACCGTATCAAACCTTCAATGACATAAATGTAAAAAAGGGGGGGTGCAGCGCTATATAACTTAGCAAAATAGTAATGAATAAACTAAACACCAATAATACACAATAATAATAATAGTGACTGTGTGTTAATAACGCCACTGAATGGTGGCTATGGAGTGAGGGAAGTGAAACAGTCCAATGGAGGAGTGCTCTTAAGATCCAGGATGATCTTCAGACGTCCAATGCTAGGGACCGTCAGGTGATAAAATATAAAGATTGCGCACTCACCAGATACGCAATCTTTATGCGCATTTGTGTAAATATCACTGGACCTCCTGTGTCATCATCCTGGTCTGGTCAGATCTGGTCAGCATATCCCTCATGGCCTGGTACCCGGATAGATGCAGCTTTTCTGTGGATTTGGCCGGTTCTCACCAGAAATAAAAACTGGGCACCTCGTCAGATGGCCAACGCGCAGACGGACATTCTGATAGGTTTCTCCACTCGTTTCGCACGCTCTGTTCCCTCCTCCAAATGAAGAGATTGATAGTGGTTCCTGAGGCTTCTCTATGCAGAGTATGTTCAAACCACCAATGCCATTCAGTAAGCACTTTCTCCCTGCATTAACATGCATGCCTTAAAGTGGTTGTAAACCCTTCCATATACCCAGTGAAGTGACTGACTTCAGGTGATACACAGAGATGGAACAAATCTTCCTATGTACGTTGTACTTATTTATCTACAACGCCTGTCCCCGTCATCCATTCAAAGTGCAGAATTTACACAGGATCTCTCGGTTCTGAAAATCAGGGGGTGGGAAGCTGAAGTTACATCAGCGAGGAGAGCTGATTGGAGGGAAGTGACACCCCCCCCCCCTTCACACAGCACACAGGAACTAAGGCTGTCAATCACAGGCTGTGCCCTCTCCGTCACCATTTTTGCCTTGGTGTCAGGAAAAATCATCAGAACTGAGGCAGCAGACAGAAATGACACACAGTGCTCTGGATTAAGACAAGCACACACTTTAGAAGGATATGCTTTGTTCATATTTCATGTCTGAGGTTTACATCCACTGAAACACAATGGGCATGAACGCTGTAGGTTGAATGGGCCCTAAAAACGTTATCTGGACATGACAAAAACAATTGAAGTAAGTTTTGTTGGGGTATTTCTTTGAGCAGCTGCAAGTTGTTTAGTTTTATTTCATCAGGAAGTTCTGTTGTCACCCTTGATGGCTAGGTGTGCAGTGGGTGACCGGTCCCATCAACACCCCACCCCTGCAGGGTGCACTTACATCACATAGGGTGCCCTTCAGACTCCTCCACCCTACTGCTAGATAGGAGATGATGTCACCAGTCAGGGATTTCATCGCACAAAAGGGAGGTTAAAAAAAGTACGGATGACTGCAGACTGGTGGGAAACCTTTTATTCCTAAAATGTTGCTTTGTCATTGGACTTGAATGGCAAAATGCCAGTTGACACACCCAAATGCAGCATTCAGGACTTCTTCTCAAAGACTGAAAAACACTCTATTAGTATGGTATTAGTATGATCATGTCCTGCTGAAGACAATGGGATTGATTCCTCAAGCTTTAAGTAAGGCATGCTAAAGTGGCCTTTCAGTCAGTCATTTTAGCACACCTTAACTGCCAATTCAGCTTCACGAAACAGGGCCAATATATTTTCTTTACATTTTGCTGCATAGGAGGAGACCTTCCCCCCCGATGGGTAACTTGCTATATAACAAACTTACTGTATGTACTGAGAGTGCAAACAGCAAGAAGGATGTCCAAGATGCAGCAACACACAGCAACCAATTTGATCTCTTTTCAGATTTATTGCATTTTATGAATGTTATTTACCTGTAAGGCCTCGTTCACACTGGCACTCTCAAACCTGCGCTTATATGCATTTAGGCTAGGTTCACATTTGTGCGGGTGCCTGTCAATTGCATGTGTTCTGCAGCCGCAATAAAAACTTAAAGTGTTGCTAAACCCAGGACCCTGCATTCACTATATCTGGTTTACCACAGTACACACAACATGGAAATGCAATTTTAGTAAATATAAACTGTTAAATACCTTTTCTCATCAGCAGTGTATTGCAGTCATGTGAGTTCTATCAGTGTACTGCTGAGCACTGATTAAAGCTTTTAGGAGTTTTCATTCTCCTCTGACTGTCCTATGAGGCTGCATGACCCCTGACCTTCTTTCTGGACAGTGCTGGTTGGCCCTGTGCTGATCACATGCACCCTCCCAAGAAGAAAAAAACTTTATAGCAATAAACACCTAACTGAGCATCTCAATGA